>NC_133526.1:143454589-144076407 GCF_048544455.1 Silene latifolia
AATAAATATCATTTTATAAATTAATTAAATTACATATAATAAATTGACTAGTGATACTTGATCACATAAATAAAATGGGTCATATAATAATAATTCACAACATCTTGTAATTATAATTAACCATTCATTCTTATCTCTATTATTTCACAAACAATAAACAATTTTAGTAATAAAGTATTACAATTACTAAAATAAATCTTATTTAATCTCATTACAATAAGATATAAATATTCTCTCTCACAATTGAATTGTTCAATTTTAAGGAATTTATCAACTTGTATCGTTATACAATTAATCAACTTTACAGATAAGGGCATCATCCTTTAGGTGTGACCTTAAGGGATCAACTGACCACCACCGTCCTACGACAGTAACGTCAAACTCTAGCAAGCCAATCGTTACCGATTAATGTTGATCAGTTGACTATATAATTGAATCATCCCTTACGTATTCTTTATATGAGATTTAATTATGATATTAAATCATGTGATCGCACTATTGTTGAGGACACATTTTCCAACAATCTCCCACTTGTCCGAGACAAGTGTGCGTCACCAATTCTCTTGTCCTATTACAATCTCCCACTCAATGCAAGGTGTCTTGCAGGTCGTACTTGCACTTGATCATATCTTGAGTGGTTTCCTCGATCTGGAGAGTAACTGACTGACCGTAATTATCTACCATAGATACCTTCCGAGCGTGGCCACGCATTTCCAGTTTACTACTCCTCGAGTGGCCTTGAGATTTCAAACAACCCTGACAAGGGGGTGAACAATTCCTATCGCACTATTCCCTTCGTCTAGCCACAGTTCATCATAACCCAAAATATACCCCAGTTTAACTTCATTTACGATAGTCGTGAAGCATAAATCAAAGGTAATCAGAAATTTGTGCCAACTTGGGCGAATAGTCTCTAGTCAAAAGAGTTGACTCATAAGAATACTATAGTAGATCTTGCCATGACCAGGCTTTATGAATTACCAGAACTCTATAAGCGGTCAGTGTCCGACAGAGTGTCCCATACAGTCTGTCTATGTGATCAACTAGTCATCCCGTATGACTCTATGGCACTTGAACTTGCCATCAATCGCATAAGACTCTAGTCACTTCGAGACGTCACCTCATATAAGGAACTAGGGGCGAATACCATGTCAATCCAGTTCACTTTAATGGGGTTCAATTTTTCTATACAACCCATTCGGATACGACAAGGTAACGGGTGAGTTTAATGAAACTCAAACGATGAATGTGATTATCACATATGAATAGTCAATACACTATTACTACTTCATATCTCATAATATTTAGTGTACCATTAACACTAATTAAAATTTAATAAAAGCTTGGTAAGTGGATATACCCTATATCCATATATTCCAACTTTGTCAATTGTTATTTCCTCCTATTCAATGTTATTTCTAATAACATGAATTTATCTCAAAGTATTTCTCTAGTCTTCTTACTAGACTTGGGCTCTTTAACTTGAAATATGCTCCCACTGTTATCACATAACTTGTGATAAAGTCATTTGTAGAGGGATTCACCCTTAATCCCCACGTTGACCATTTAATCACTATATACTTAGAATCCTTTTGTAGAATTTACAATGCGCGAAACTAAAACACTTTTTTAGTCTCTTACTCCTTAGTCAATAAGACATCCTAGGATTTCAACAAATCCCTTTAAGTTTGGAAACTAAAGTTTGTGCAACCCTTCAACATCTAACTTAGTTTATCATCCAAAAATATGAACGAATCCTTAATTCTTCTCAAGAATCTCAAGGATGTTCTTTAAGGCTTTCACAAGCCATATCATGGGAATTGTCTTGTTATTGACTTATTATGCTCCAAGAATATAATTCATCACGACGTGTGTAATTAATGGCATACATGATCGTTCTAATGGCGGAAACATTAACAAACGATTTCATGTAATCAACAACTTAATAGGTTCAGTGAATGACTATGACTCCATCATAGCAATTCCATTTTCATCAACATGAATAACCCATTCAACCTTGTTGATGTTAAACAGATACGAAAGATCTTATCCTCATAAGACTCTCAACTATATGCCAATATTCTCTCTCATAGATTTAAAATCTAGAATACTTTGCATCCCTTTCCAAGTCTCCAATTACTCTTTCACAGAAGAGAGCATTGGTACATTATTCCCAATAAGTAATATATTATCAACATATAAGACATGGAGAAACAATTCTAGCTCCCACTTAACTTCATGTATAATCATGATTCTTCAATCATGTGAATGAAACCATTCACTATTATCACATGAACGAAAAGTATAATCCTTTAATGCTTGCTTAAGACCATCCTAGGATCATTTAAGAAAGCTACGCATAAGATGTTAGGACTCTTAGATCTTTATCTAAGGTTTTGTGTTCCAAACACTTCCTTCTCTAAATTCCCATTTTACAAAAGCGAATTTTTTATTTGCCATTCTTCATTAAAATGAAATACGGCAATTCCTAACATAATTAATCTTGATCAACATCTTCATGTCAATTTTATGCATTTGAGTACTCTAAAGCTCTATTTACCTTTAAGGAGACCCTCCCTTTAAAGTAAATCTATTCTTGAGTAACAATTTTTGGATTGTAATGCTATGGCTCGTATGTATCAAGGTCGATTTGGGATAAGGTCATAATACCATTACTTTCACAAAGCAATATTTTAACAAATAAGACATGTGCGCTAAACTCCCACGGATCTATACTCCCATTCTATCTTTATAGATTATAGTTTCTTTATTTTTACAATGTAACAGTTTAACTATAAAATATGTTTGTTACGATCTACTCCTACTCTATCTCTTAGAAATACTTCTATCTTCTTAAGAGATAGCTTTGTGAGTTACAAACATATATATAGTGGAGTATTAGGAAGTTTGTCTTGATTGACATGTTAGCACATAAAAGACCAGCTCCATCATGATAGTTTGATTCATGTAATATGCCAGTTTGATCCATGTCATATGTTAAATAGACTCTCTATTTCAGGTATCTCCTGGTTGACCATCCGTTTAGAATTACTTGTCCGTTTTGGATTGTAAATTCCCAAGATTGAGTTCAACGACTCAAACCGACTCATATTACTTGTTCAATTGGTTCTCTACATCATTTAGAAATTTCTCAAATTTCTCAAATGCTTTACTTTATATCTGATTAAGTAAATATACCAATATCTACTTAAATCATCGGTAAAAGTGACAAAGTAGTCATAAATTCCCCGTGCGGTGATGATCATTTGAACACATACATCAGCATGTATTAGTCCCAACAAATCACTTGCTCATGTCCCTTTACCACTAAAGGACGTACAAATCATATGGATTAATAGTTTGAGTCTTTTGGATCCTATTATGAAGATATCTTTGCTTGAGTTGAAAGTGTCTAAAACTTATATATCATAAAGATAAGTGACATGGCTCGCAGTCATGTCTGTTTTCAACAAAATACAACAATTGTCTTTGATGGAAAAAAATCCTTTCATGTCTCACATAGAAATGGAAATAAAGTTTTAGACAAAGTGGGTACATAATAACAATTATGTAGATTATAACTCAATGCTATTAGCAAAAAACAACTACATAAGTCCTTCTTGAAGTGCAGGCTACCCTAGCTCCATTTCCTTGTCGGAGATTTACATCACTCTTGTTTAGCTTTTCCACATTTCCAAGTCCCACTTGGAGTAACAAGTCCAACTTTGATATCTCCCAAATACTTGGGGCAATTTCACTTCAAATGGCCCATGACATTACAATAATGACACTCCTCATATGATTGGGCACCCTTCTTGGTCTTGGTTTTAGTAGTCCCACTATCCATTTCCAATTCATTATCAGGTTTAGGTTTCTCACCCATCGTTGCCTTCCCTTTAATAATACCAATACTCCTTTCATTTGCAAGGACACTCTTGCTAGAACTCCCACTCAATTTAATATTTCTCCTTGTTTCTTCAAACAAGGATGCCCTTGGTTTACTGAGATTTTCTTCACAAGATTTTCTTACCAAAGTGGTGGGCATTAATATTGGAGTGGGTGGTGTGGAGGTGGTAAAGAAGCAATAATTTCCATCCTGACCAATGCCAACACGTAATTCTCTAATCGTATCATTGTCATACTCGGAGCATTTTTCATCGAATGATTGGAGCCATGAATCAATGGTGATTGGTGTAAGAATATTAGATGAATTCATTGCATATAATTAACTTCAAAAACAGAAATGAAGGAACTAATTAACATCTATCGTTTTAAAATTACTTGTAAACACGTATTGCATTTATATAGTGACCCCTACCCAACTATATAAATGATTCCGAGATCCAAATTCATATTAATACGGGTACGGTGAGCCGAGTCATTCCTTATTAATATAACTCGGTGGATTAACCTCTTAATCGATTCTACTTCTAGAACTCTCGGTCGATAAAAATTACTCTAATTCTTATCTTTAGCCCGGAACACATGCGACTACGGTCAGGAATACTTCCGTTGAGCTCAATCCAAATTTCAATGTAATAAAATTTTATTACCCACTTACCCAACGTAACAATGTTTGTATTACGGTGAAGCCGGATTAACTCCCTTATGAAATTGCGTTTCGTGATTTCTACTATTTGGTAAGGCTAATTCTCAATTATTATTTAAGCGAGAGTTCATGTCAATTTATTATCTATCACGTTTTAAGTGAACTAAAGCAGTGAACTATGATAATTATAATTGACACGGTCGATGACTCGATATGATATGCATGTGTTGTTATGGCGATTTGGCAATGCATGCAACATATTAAAAGAAATGCAAAGCAATAATAATAAATTCCTAGTATGGCCTTCCTAAAAAAATAGAAAATCAAATAATCTATTACATATTCGGAAACCAACTCCTTTGGTCCCTTGAATCTTCAAGTGGCACGCCTCCCAAGAACACCGTCTTCGTCGGAACACCTTTCCGAATGGCACCGTCTTTGAAGATACTCCATAATTACAAATAATAATAAAAATACAAAGCTATTCCTATTATACATTTGTAAAATGGAAAAACTAAATAAAAATAAAAGTGATACGAGATCACATTAAATTACAACTGAATCAATATTCCCTTTCATTACGGGTAATATCGATGAAAACTAAGGCCATATTAAGATAAAATTACATAATTCAAAATTATATAAATAAAAGGACATTCAACAATTGAAATATGCAGCATTATAATATGTTTCTATCATGCCAAATGATGTGCCAAATCGCCCTATTTAACTTATGTCGTATATATATAACCCGGTTTTATGGAATTGTGTGATAATAACTTCTTAAAATCACAAATTAACACTTAAATCACATCTAAGCTCAAGTTAATTATTCTAATACTCTTAGGACTCAAAAATTAGTCATCACTCAATTTTTGACAATAATTCAACTTGATTTAATTTTTATGCTCATTTTTTACCTTAAAATTATCATTTATATGAAATAAATCCAAATTAAATTACAATAATTCTAAAAATTTGAATTTTAAATTTTTGAACATTCTGGAATATTTCCATGACACTCATAATGTCAAAAATCATGGTTAAAACTTTCGAATTAATTTTGAGAAAATATAGTTGCATTTTATCGGTTTTATCTCATAAAACATCTAAAGTATCCAAAAATTATTCCAATCATTTTTACAACCTTAGATATAATTAGTGGGATACTTATGCAACCTAAAATAATTTTCTCATGCCATGCAATTTGTTTTAGCTATTTATGCTAAAATAGTCACTATTTATGCCATTTTTACACTAAAAATTCATAAATCATGTTAAATGAGATCATTAAATCTCCAAATTTACATACACTCTGTAAATTATGCATGTGACAACATATTCAAGTTTCATGACCTGGTTCGAAGGTTAACTATTTTTAACCATTTTACCTCTTTTAATCCATTTTTATCTCATAAAAATCATATATCATGGAATATTAATCCAATTAACATGAGCTTTTACACACAAATTTTAAACTATGCATGTGAGTTCATATAAAATTTTCAAGGTCAGAGATTAAGTTTAACCATTTTTAGTCATTTAACCTCCATTTATGCCATTTTTACACTAAAAATTCATAAATCATGAAATATTAATCACATTAATATGATATTTTACATGCAATACATAAAATATTCATGTGAGGTCATACTAAAATACCATGTCCAGTAGTGAAGGATAACTTATTTTAGTGAATAAAAGTTCATTTTACTCATAAAAATGTAATAAAATCACTAAAAAACATTAGAATGAGCTATAAATTTCCATAAATCATAAAAAATGACCTAAAAATATTTTAGGATCAGAATATATAACATGCAAAAATTTTCGTGGCCTTATCTTCATAAAACTCAAATTTTCGATTTTATTTTAGTCATCTTATAACATCGTAAAAACAATAAACGATTTGAATGCAACATCCTATGCTCTGATACCACTTGTTAGGTTTGTTTACCTATTATTAGGCTCCTCTAATAATGAACTAATGAACTTCTTAATTATTTGTTCTTTAGATCTAGTGCATGCATAACAAAATAAGAGATTTATAAAAAAACAATGTCCCTTACATTGTTAATTTCGGTTTTGTGGGCACA
The DNA here is from genome assembly GCF_048544455.1 of Silene latifolia. NCBI lineage: Eukaryota > Viridiplantae > Streptophyta > Magnoliopsida > Caryophyllales > Caryophyllaceae > Silene > Silene latifolia. The sequence goes on from NC_133526.1 coordinate 143,461,235, forward strand.
AGTAAGGTCTCCTACCTTCACTTGTTCTTGAGCTATGATGAGTTTTAGGATGATCCTCCAAATACTCCAAGTATAGAAGCCAGTCTTCTTGATTGCACCCAAGATTATCCCTTATCTCTACTAAATAATATGTGCTAGATATTTGTTTAGTAGTCTACCTTAAAATTGATTACTAATACTCATATATTACACTAATAATATTAGTAATCTTTATGAACAATTTAGATTGAATCTTCTTGATGCGTGTCCTAAATATGATGTTTTACACCCTACTTTACACGCATTTCAGAGCTCAATTATGTAGTTTATGCTACTATTTTCCCTATTTCCGTCTACTTTCGTGTTTTTGTGTAATATTGCAGAAATGGGAAGAATGCAGGGGAAAATGAGCTGAATCTGTCCCCGAGTACTAGGCATAGGACCTGACGAGAAGTAAACACTCGGGAAGCGAACTTGGTGCGCGTATCGAGGCCTGAAAGACCAATTTACGAGGCTTTTGGAGCAAAGTACCTGTTGAAGCAGTCGATCGACTTATGCCCTTAGTTGATCGACCAGAGCACGATTCCTAAATCAGATCAGAAGCTACTGTTCAGCGAAGCTTGGTCGATCGACTGGTCCTAGTGGTCGATCGACCACACAGCGACTCTGACGCAAATTAAAGACGAGAGTTAGAAGCCTAATTGTAATTAGGTTTTTAGGAATAAGAGTCATGCTATACTCATATATAACGTGAACCTATGTTTCAGAAGAGGATCGAATTTTTAGGAATCAATATCGAGTTTTTAGCATCAGATTTCATAGATTAGAATTTAGTTAAACATTCAATACAATTAGCTTTATTTTCGTTAATAAAGTTCGTGCTTCCTGATTCTTCTTCCTGCTTTCATTCGGTAATTCTGATTCCTTGATTTCAGTTTGCTTTTATTCATTCATGGATTAGGATTACATAGAGTAGTTTTCCAAGGCCTTATTTCGTTCATGTATCTTATTTGCTTAGTTTATTTAATCATGCATCCAATTCCGTTAATTGTTAATTTCGTTGTAAATTTTATCATGAGTAGCTAAACTCTTCGTGCTAAGATGTAGGGGACCTGTAGTGTAGGCGGCGTAGATTTCGTAGACCTGATTCGGCTCTTGGTCGATCGACTGAGCCCGTTGGTCGATTGACCGGCTCACGTAAGATCAGCTCCATTTTAATTGATTAATTTGCTTATTTCGATAAATCGAGTGCACGCGACTAGTTGAATACTTAGTAATTGACCGACCCATTAGATCGAAAGATAGGAGACGGAATTAGACTACCAATTGAAACGACTAAATTATACTGAGATCGAAAGATAGGTAAAATTTAGGCTTTTAAGAATCACTTTTCAGGGCGAGAGTCAGTACTAGTGATGCTTAGGGACCCGTAGCTAGATCGAAAGATGCTACCTGTTAAGAATGGACCGAAAGGACTTCTTAGTTTCCCGTCTTACGTGATTATTTCAGACTTACCTAGGATACTGCCGTCGAAACTATAGTGAACCGACCATCTTAGCATCCTTTTAATATTTGATTTCATCTATTTTCTTTAATTGCTCATTTATTTTCTTTAGTTTAGTTTTAATTTTATTGCCTTTAGTTATAGAATCATTCAAATCAAACCCCCCAAAACTGTTAGTTTAGACTTAAATTAGACAACTTTAAATTGCTTGCCTCCTTGTGGTTCGACCCTGACTGCCACTATCTATAGTAGTAGTTTGGATTATAAATTTTATTTTTGATACTCTACGACGGTATCAAATTTTGTCGCCGTTGCAGGGGAGGCAATCGTTTAATTTTTAGTTGTTTTTATTTTAGTCAAATTTTGGCGCCGTTATAGTTTCTTCTTATGCGCAGGTCACAGGTTGGTGAATTACTACCGTTAGATCCTGAGATCGAGAAGACTTTGCGTGAGTTGAGAAGGTCATATAGAGTATTGCCGACAGAGGAAGAGCTGAGTACTCTGTCCAGTTATTACGAGAACGAGTTATTTGAGGAGGATCCACCTTCATCTCCTATTTCTACTTCTTCAGCTGAGACCGTTACATCTCGAGATATGGCTGAGGAAGCAAGTATAGCCAGTCACTCCGAGCCAAAAGCTGAGAATCTGTATAAGGGATTCGCGTTACCAGCTGGGACGGATAGAAAATTCGAAGCGAAACCATCCTACATTAACTTGGTTGAGAGAAACCAATTTGGGGGAGCTGTAGATGAAGATGCAGCTAAACATATGGAGATATTCATTAACTACTGTTGTTTCATACTCCCACCAGCAGGTGTGACCCAGAACAAGATTAAAGAGACGATGTTCATATTCTCGCTCCGTGATGCTGCTAGAGAGTGGTACCGAGATCTGGATCGAGCTGCTAATGGGATTACTGATTGGAATTCGCTGGCCCTAGCATTTTATAAAAAATATTTCTCTGCATCGAAGACCAATGCGATTAGAGCTCAGATCACAAGCTTTAAACAGGGTTCTGATGAGGATTTTCATGAGGCATGGGTCCGTTTCAAGAGACTGGTGCGATCTATTCCGCACCATGGGTTCGAGCAATGGTTCCTGTGTAATCAATTCTATAATGGGCTTTATGATGATCAGAGGGCTATCCTGGATGCTGCAGCCAATAGCAGATTTCAGGAGAATAGTAGAGAGACTAAGGGGTGGAAGATTATTGAAGATATGGCCACCCATAAAGCTAAGCATGGGAATTCTAGAGGAAATCAGAGAAGAGCAGCTGAATCTCCTACTACAGCTGCAATAGAGGCCCTTACTGCGAGATTTGACAAGTTAGATTTTGGGGGATCCCAAAAAGGTGGGATATATAAAGTTAATGCAGTTTCAGACGGTCCCTTTATATGCAAAAGATGTGGAGGAGAGGGACATATTTCGGAGTTTTGTATTAGTTCGAATGAAACATGTGCCGCCTTTCAACATTTTAGGCAGACTGGTGCTTATCCCGATCCCTCTAATGTCCACCCCAATTTGAGGTGGACTAACCAGAATGTCCTTAATCCGGGTCCACCACAGCAGCAGCAGCAGCAAAACTATGTGCCCCCTCATAAGCAGCGGCAGTATCAAAAGCCTCCTTATGTGCCTCAACAACAGCAATTTCAAAGTTCTGATATTTCCGAATTGAAAAACATGGTTCAAAATTTGTCGGGTATGCTGCAAAAGGAGTCTCTATCCAGAGAGACTTCTACAATGATGTTGGAGAGCCAAATTGCCCAATTGGCAAGCAAAAGTGCAACTAGAGCTCCGGGGCAATTACCGTCGCAGCCGGATCAAAAAGAGACTCTAAATTCGTTGACTTTGAGGAGTGGGTCTACCCTTGATGGGCCCACTATGGTCGAAGATGTTACTGAAAAAGATGAGGCAGAACCGAGTAAGAAAAAGGCTGGAATGAACAGTAGCAAGAAAAAGACGATCAGCAGGTGCATCAGTCGATCGACTGTCACACCTGGTCGATTGAACACATCTGGTGAACAGTGGCGAGTCTGTAACAAAACAGAAGCTTTGAGCAAAAGTGCAGTTGGTCTATCGACTGACACACCTGGCCGATCGACTGAAGATACGTCTGATTGTGAACCTTTTCGTCCTCCAATGCCAGATAACTTGAGGGACTACTTATTTCGGGGTACGATGACTCCGAAATTATTGAGGCGAGATCCAAATGCTGATGGGTCAGTTCCGGTTCCAAAGTATGACCCTACGACGGTTAATGGTTAATTCCTGAGACGGTTTGAAGAAGGTTCGAGCTACAACAAGGACAAAGTAGTGGATTTTTAGCCTAAGTCCACTGATGCCGGTATGAGAGACCTAGAGGAGAGGGCTAAGTTGCTTCTTACAGCCCCTTATCCAAAGAGATTGGTGCCGACAAAGGAACAAGTATCGTTTGACAAGTTTAAAGTTGTTATTCGTAGTTTAAATGTGCAAGTTCCTTTCTTAGAATTAGTTAATCAAGTGCCTGCCTATATGAAATTTATGAAGCAGCTGTTGTCTAAAAAGAAGTCACTTGATACTGTGCAATCTGTCGCACTAACTGAGGAGTCATCTTCCTATTTGACCCATACTGCACCTCATAAGCTACAAGACCCAGGTAGTTTTTCAGTCCCATGTAATATTGACACCCTTTCTATTGAGAAGGCATTGTGTGACCTAGGGGCCAATATTAGTGTTATGCCTTTGAGTCTTGCTATGAAATTGAGATTGACTAGATTTGCAATTACAAACATGACACTGCAGATGGCTAATCGTTCTGCGGTCCAGCCTATAGGAGTCTTAGAGGACATTCCTGTGCAAATAGGAAAGTTCTTTTTCCCAGTTGACTTCATTGTGCTAGATATACCCGAGGATGCTCACATTCCTATCATTTTGGGTAGACCATTTCTGCACACTACTGGTGCAGTTATAGATGTTGGTTGAGGGACGTTGACCTTTAAGGTAGGAAAACAGTCCATTGTTTTTGCCCAGACCTATAAGAAGAAGGATGCTATGTACCCAGTAACTTGCAATGTAGTTAAATCTTATGTTGTGTTGCCTGATATGCCTGCCCCTATGCCTAATTCTGCTATAACACCTCCGCCCCCCGGTTGGGAGCAAATTGGAGGAAGATCCTTCTGTTTTGACTGTTGCAGGAGCTGGTTTGGGGAATTTAGAGCCGTATGTTGCTCCAGTTGTGAGAGAGCCCATTGTGCAGAGAGGCGGTCTAGGGTGTCTGAGCTATGCAACTGACGAGGAGCCGGATGAGGAGCTAGTCAAAGTGACGGAGTCCGATTTGGATTTTGACGAGCAAGACAAGGTCAGTGATTGGGAAGATGTTAGAGATGTTGATCCATTGAGTTCTGCGGATATTGGAGTTGTTAGGAGTGCAGCTGCGAGGATGAGCACTGTAGAGGCTACTTCTTGTAGCCAGAAGCCGAGCAAGTGGGCCATTCCGTGGCCATTCTTGATCAACTATTAGTTGATTAAATCCTTTTAAAACAATTTATTTACTTTTTTTTTTGTTAGACGATTTATTGTTTTGGTGTGCGCGAAACTTCGCTTTATTCGGTTTGCATAGGATCTTATAAGACTATAGACTGTTATTTTTGGGTTTGCGTAATTTTGGGCACTGTATTTATTCGCAATTGCAGGTTATTAGACCAACTTAATTCAATTCATTGAGTTAATTCGAAGAAAAGATGCAGAATCGTCAGGTATGCCAGTCGATCGACTGGACCCCCTGGTCGATCGGTTGATGCGGAGGACTCCAGGGGCACTGTTCCCAGGTGCTCTGGTCGATCGACTGATACACTTGGTTGATCGACCACCTCCCGTGCTGATTCCCTTTTCTTCTATTTTTATTCTTTTTCACATATTTCTCGTTCCTTAGTTGTTTTCTCGGAATTATGCGCGGTATTTTTGTGTTTTCAGGTACCTTATGGTAGCACTGCTGGCTACAGAAACCTCCTAGCTCACGCTGGTTTGGGGAGGTTTCCTTTTGCTGCACTTAAAGTCTTGTGAGTTCCCCATGTCTCCTTCATGTCTTTTTAGTTAATATTATCGCAAATTCCCATTTCCCTTGATTATTTTCTCATATGATTTTGCACAATGAGGGCATTGTGTAATTTGGTTTGGGGAAGGGTTTTGCGTTGCATTCATTCTGTTTCACATTCACGTTTACATTTTTGTCTTGCATTGTTGTTTATTTTCCTCTTATATACAGAAAATCCAAAAAAAATTGAAAAATTTCAAAAATTCAAAAAAATTGCACGTTTATTTTAGCATGTAGGTCTTGTCGGAACGATAATAGTTCAATGAGCACATTGCATTTTCATCTGTTTACGCCTAAGCCGTGCTCATTGACATGTTATTAGTAGAGTCTTATTGCATATTTACGAGTTTTCGTTAATTTATTCGCTGAATCTTGAGACTTGACTTAGATTTTTGGCAAACTACATTATATTTTGAGTTTTAGAGCCTTATAACTGGTGACATTCATGACCCGTTTATCTAGAAATGAGAGTAGTTTCTCCTTATAAGATATGTTACATAAATATGCATAAATATGAACTTAATCTGCTTAATACCTGTATGCATTCGGTTTGTGGTATGTTGACACATGTGGAAGAGGCCACCCCTTTATTCATTTTTCCCATAAGCCTCACACTGCCAAAAATAGCCGTTTTGTCCTATTAACTGCATCCTATATTTAGCCTGGTCAAGCTAGTAATTTTAGTTTTTGGGATTGTTACTTCATTTTTGATTGCATATGCTCTTATTGAGATGATATCGGAAAGATGAGAAAGGAAAAGTTGAAAGAAAGAAGAAAGAAAAAGAAAGAAAAAAAATCACATGATTGAATCTTCATTAGTTGGTGATTTTATATTCCCATGTTGCGATTAATATCATTTGGGGAATTAAGTTTGTATGGAGAGTGTGAGATATGTGCTAACTATTAGCACCGCTTTATCGTTTAATCTTGAGCAAGAAGTTGGAATGATTTATTAATTTGGTTCCCTTAGTTACTAGCTTGGCTTCTAACTCTGTTTTTACCAAATTCGTCTTAGCCCCTTCTAACCCATAGCCTCACATATCCAAATTGTATCCTCGGCAAGTGTCAATGGTCTTTAATGGTTGGAATGCATATGTACGGTTGTAGAGATTATTTTCATATTAGACTGCAGGCATGTTTTTATAGGTCGTAGTTAGGTGAGAGTCTTTACAAATATTACTTCTTTCTATCTTTACATATATTCACCTGTATTTATTGAGTGATTCGAGCGACCCGTGAGAGTCCAATATGATAAGTCTCTACAGTATAAAGTTCAGCAATTTTTGACGACTACATAACTCGTTTGCATGATTCATATTACTAATTGATTGTTGATTTTTAGCATTGAACTGGTTTAGGCTTTGCAGTTTGCATTTAGCTCTGAAAATGAACGCGTTCCATTAGGTTTTAAGATCGAGTCTAGTTCTTGCTTGGGGACAAGCAAGGGTTTGGTTTGGGGAAGTTTGATGCGTGTCCTAAATATGATGTTTTACACCCTATTTTACACGCATTTCAGAGCTCAATTATGTAGTTTATGCTACTATTTTCCCTATTTCCGTCTACTTTCGTGTTTTTGTGTAATATTGCAGAAATGGGAACAATGCAGCGAAAATGAGCTGAATCTGTCCCCGAGTACTAGGCATAGGACCTGACGAGAATTAAAGACTTGGGAAGCGAACTTGGTGCGCGTATCGAGGCCTGAAAGACAAATTTACGAGGCTTTTGGAGCAAAGTACCTGTTGAAGCAGTCGATCGACTGATGCCCTTAGTCGATCGACCAGAGCACGATTTCTAAATCAGATCAGAAGCTACTGTTCAGCGAAGCTTGGTCAATCGACTGGTCCTAGTGGTTGATCGACCACACAGCGTGTAACACCCCGTAATTTCGGACCGTTATTATATTGCGAACGTAATTTATTAATCAAGTTGAATTTAATATTAATGTATTTGAAGTAATAATAATTCAATGAAGTATAATTCTATTATATTTTGAAGTAAAGTATTTATTTTGATAGTTTCGAAATGTTTAAAAATAGTTTAAACCATGTAAAAACCTTTTATTTCGAAATAAGGGCATATCGGGAAAAATGGCAATTCTTTTGAAAATTGGGCAAACGATTTTGGAAATGGGTCATATGAGTACTCAATCTTCTTGTAATCTCGTGTTTAAGATCTTTGGCATCGTCGGAATTTGCATTTGACAAACGGTTCTAATTATCGGCGAAACGAGCCAAAACCGACTAATGAAATTCCGCGGGAAAAATCCCGTCTCCTTTCTCCTAGCCACGCCACACCCTTCCTCCTCCTTTCCTTTACATTTTTCTTTTCCAACTTCATCTCCCTTGAATGTTCTAAAGCATTCTAAACATAAACCACCATTTTCATACTTTTTTAAGCTAATTTTCATCATAATTCACTCATTTCTACTCCAAATTTCATATGGATTACATATTTGGAATCCTCTCTTCATTTCCAACATCCTAGTATGTATTAAATTCATTTGCCCTAAATTTATTTTATCCACCATTTTTAGGGTTTTGATTATTATTGCTTATAATTGTGTTTTTATTGTTTATTTAGGTGAAGATTTAGAAGACGAGTTTGGAGACTCGTATATAGTTGAAGATAGTGGCTAGTTTGCACATTAGGGTTTGGTGTTCAAGGTGCTAGTTGCTCATTTTGTTGCTAAAGGTAACATATTTCGAGTTACTCGACGAATTAATGTCACATTCTTTGCTTTTTGTGTGATTTTGTGTATGTTATTTGAGTGGTTTATTTCATATGATAAAATGGGTTAAATTCATGTCTAATTCATGTCTTTTGTAAGTTTATGTTCACATATTAGTATGGAAATGAATTGGGAATGATTAATTGATGCTTAAAACGGTGTTAAAATGAACAAAAACGGAGAAACGGAGTAGTGGGGGTGGCGGCCAGCAGGCCCAGGCAGGCCCACGGCAGGCCCTGGGTTGGCCTGGGTCAGCCCGTTGCTTGTTTCGCGGTTTTTCATGCGTTGTTCGTCGTTTCGGGCGTATTAATTTTATATTTAGTATAAGTAACACTTGGGTAATCTTTTGAAATGAATCATGTTAGTAGTAAATATAATGTTGATGGTAAAATTATGCTTATATTGGTAGTTGACACATGTTAGGATAGGTTATAATATGAAATTGTAATGAATAGGCTTAAAATGTATTCTATAGCGATAATTGTAATGTTTGGATGATTATGCCGAAAACTGAGCCTTAGTCCCTTTGATCAATCGATGTCGATCAATTGTGTGATTGGTCGGCCACGATTGAACCCGTACACGCCGCAGGACCGGGGGTTGCGGGTAAAAATTCGGTTGGATGAAAATTATTGTGAAAAATGGATAATTGGCCTTATTCTTGTTTTAGGCCATTTATTATGTTTTTAGTTCACATGTGTTGTTGGTTGAATTGAATGGTTTCTTATATTGTAGAAACGGCCTTAGATTCCCTGAAACCTTTAATATTGTTAATATTGCTTGAAGTGGAATTTGGTATTGAATACTTCTTGCAGGTTGTTGTGTTTGTCATAGATAGGCCTTTATAGTCTTTGACGAGTATATGTTCACTGCTTAATAACCTTTGTGTTCCTGACTTGGTGGGATTATATCCAAGTTGGGGCATGACCTCGTTACTTATTTTGAGGGTAAGTGGTCAGCTTAAGTACTAGCCAACCCTTTGGTGGACTCCTTAGGGTACTCACTTTGTTTTAAAAAAATTGTGGGTCTTGGGTGCGGTGGTGTGTATCCGCATGTCTAGGTCTGCGAAGATTTAGGACTAGGATTGTGTTGTGTCTTGGCCATCTTTTGATAGAACCTCTGAGCCAAGATACCGGTTCGATTACCTTCCCTACCTCGTGGTATAGACTCGAGTTACAGAGTGACTATTGACGGTGCTAAGAACTTATGCCTGTCTTTGATATATTGCCCTTTCTTGTATGGTGATTTTATGAATTGTAATAGGTGAGATGCAAGCCGGTTACAATTGATAAAGTTTGGATTACTGCTTGTTATATGTTTCACATGATAGTTTAATTTGGTCAGTTTAGTGTTCATATGTTAGAATATTCGATAATTAGTTTATTTATGATATTGTTTACATGTTACATTACATGTTACATTAAATATGACATTTCGTGGCTGGGAGGACTCGAAGTTACTCCCCACTGAATTGTGGCTTTCGTGTTTGTATAAAATGCGATTGACAGGTTGATGATGATTAAATGGGGTACACGAACGAGCTAGTGAGCAAAAGAACCTTGGACTTAGTTTGGTTATATTTTGTAGTAAACCTTTAAACATATGGTTGTGTTATATTTTGGAGGGACATATGTCTCCCTCTTGTACTTTGGTTTGTATCACTTTTTTCTCACGACTTAGTATTGTTATGTAAATTAGTTTGTTAGTATTTGCAGGTTTTGGCACTCTTCATTTGGAAATGTTTGTGAATGGTTTAGAAAAGTTTTAAAAATTACAGGTTTTATTTAGTTGATCCAATTACAAACATATCCTGTCAGTTTTTCCGTAGAATTTACGTGTTTATTTAATGCTAAAAATGAGGGTGTCACAGTTGGTATCAGAGCTTGTTGCTCCCGACGCACGTTTGTGCACCCCACTTAAAATCACTTGACCTTTAAATAATAAACTTGAGAGATGGGTAGGATGGGTAGATTTAGGATTTTATGTGGTAATCTCTTTGTGTTTGCTCTTTGTTAGGTACTAACCTGTTTGTTGATTGTCATTTAATAATTGTTGCGTTCTTGGATCAATGACTGTGAGCTTATCTATACGAAGATCAAGATTTGGTGCCTATTGCTGAGGATTGAAGATTTGTTCAAACTTTGAAGAATGCTTCTACTTCCTCGAAGATGTTTCTCATTCTTTGTGTACCTTGCCCCGTTCTTTACTTCTTAAAGCCTATTCCTTCTTCTAAATCCTCTTTTCTTATTCCTTGTAAGTCACTCTTGTATTCTCTAACTTGTCCTTTATTCCTTGCTTATCCTCCCTTAACGCCTTTTGATGGTACTCTTTCTTTTGAGGAATGTTGACCTTGGTTGGAAATTTGACCTTTGAGGAGATTGTTGGTGTTTGACCCTTTCCTGGTTTTGAGAGGATTTGATGTTGGAAAGACTTAGGTAGTGTGATGAGACATACTTGATGGTTCTTATACCTCTAGATCCTTGATAAAGTGAGTACGTTGGATTGGTGGATTTTGTGTGTCAAGTGTGAGTTGCATTGGTTACTAAGGTTATCGAACATAACATTGTTGTTTATGTTTGGGATACTAGGGCTTAGTACTTGACTTAAAATGGATGGAACTGAATGGGGGATTTGAGGATATAGGATTGACTGAGTAGTCGAGTTTGTGATTGGCTTCCATAATCACTTTGGATATGAGGGTTTGATAATGTATAAGTTACCATGGGAGAAATGTTAAATGTGGGATTATTAGTTGGTTTTAGTGAGTGGTATTGATTACTACTTGAGGTATGATATGAGAGTGAGAGTAAGCTACATTATTGGGAAGTTTTAGCACTTGTTTTAATAACTAGAAAGAGTAATTGTATGGTTGACACCAATTGTTAGGTTAAAGAACATAGTTTCAATTTATGGTTTTAGGAACTTTGAGGTGATAAAGTGTTGTTACATTTAAGCCCTTGTTTCTTGGGGAATTTGATGGTAAGTAAGTTTTAGGATGTCAAATTTGAAAGAATACTCCTTGTGATGTTGATGACCATAATGGATTGGTGATGTGATTTGGTAGTAGTTGGCTCTTGAGAGTTCTTGAGTCGAGAGAGACTTAGTATTGAGAAGAATTTGTTAACCCTATAGTTTTATAGACCTTGAGGTCGCATTGAGTACTTGAGATGGTGTGATGATGTTGTAGCTGAGTGTAGTTCCGCTTTTGGGAATCCTTAATAAGTAAAAGGATAGAGAAACTTGAGATCCTATTGATTTTTTAGATTTTGGGGTTGGTATGTTACTACCTTGTTTTGAAATGAGAACCTTGGGGAAAATTTGAGGAACCTTGTCTTGGAGTTTAGAGCTTGGTATTGGGATTCTTGATTGAAGGTTCAAGTCCTTGCCTTTCAGCAATATAGGCAATGAGGAGGTTCTTATTACAACAATCAAGGGGCAGTCCATCCTAATTTGAGGTGGACAAGTCAAAATGTTCTTAATCCCACTCCTCTACCGTAGCAGCAGCAGCCATATGTCCCTCCTCATAGAGCTCAACAAGGCTTCCAAAAGCCTCCTTCTTTTCCTCCACCGAATCAAGGAGGATCATCTTCAAGTGGGGTATGTGAGCTCGCTGAGTTAAAGACAATGCTTCAGTCATTGACAAAGCAATGGCAATTAAGTGACCAATAGAAAGAAGCATCCATCAAGTCACTTGAAACTGAAGAGGTTGAGGCAGAGGCTTCTTTGTGGGAGCAGGGAGAGGACAACCACTATATGAGTATGAGTCAGAATCTGAAGAAAGCAACAGGACTCAGGAGGAGGTTTCTCACCACACAGACAAACATCTAAAGGTAGAAATCCCTAAATTTTCTGGTAGCCTAAATCCTAATAATTTATTAGAATGGATTAGGGATATTGAGAAAATCTTTGAGTATAAAGGTTACACTGATGTTAAAGCCTTTAAAGTTATTGTCTTGAAATTAAAGGGTTATGCTTCTCTATGGTATGATAACTTGAAACATCAAAGGATTAGAGAAGGGAAAGAACCACATAGGTCTTGGTCTAAACTTAAGAAAAAGATGCTGGGAAAATTTGTCACCAAAGATTACACTCAGATTCTCTTTATTAAACTGTCCAAACTTAGGCAAGATGAGAGACCCATTGAGACCTACTTGAGGGAATTTGAGAAGTTGACCTTGCAGTGTGAGATTAATGAAAAACCTGAACAAAGGATTGCTAGGTTTCTAGAGGGTCTTGATAAGAACATTGCTGCAAAGGTTAGGATGCAACCAATGTGGTCATATGATGATATGGTAAACCTAGCTCTCAGGGTAGAGAAAATGGGGAAGGTTAAGCCTACAGTGTCCAAGACTACCACTAGACCTCCATTCAGACCATTTATTGGTGTCAGGATTGGGAGTACACCTAAGCCAGCTACACCACCAGCACTGGATAAAGGAAAAACCCCTCATAACCCAGAAAACCAACCCACCTGTGACTAAGGGGAAGATTAAATGCTTTCAGTGTCAAGGATATGGCCACTTTAGAAATGATTGTCCTTGTAAGAGGGCCCTGACAACAATGGAAATAGAAGAGTGGGAAAGGGAAGGATTAGTTGAATATGAGGAGGAAGAGAACCTAGTACTGGAGAAAATAAAAGTTGAGAAGGAGTCAGGCCAAGATCAGGTTGTGACTCACCCTGACACAGGGCACAGCTTGGTCTTATGGAGGGTCATGCATTCACAACAAGTACCCTTGAAAGCTGACCAGAGATCCCTAATCTTCAGGAGTAGATGCACAGTTTAGGGAAAGGTCTGTAATTTGATCATAGATGGAGGGAGCTGTACCAATGTGGCTTCGATCAACATGGTCAACAAGCTGAATCTGGTGACTCAAGATCACCCAAATCCCTACAAACTCAGATGGTTAAATAAGGGAGCTGAAGTTAATGTTGATAAGCAATGTCTAGTTCTATTCTCTATTGGAAAAGTGTTCGAAGATGAGGTGATGTGTGATGTTGTACCCATGGATGCTTGCCACATTCTGTTAGGGAGGCCATAGGAATTTAACAGAAATACAACTCACCAGGGCAAGGAGAATGTCTACAGTTTCAAACATGAAGGTAAGAAGGTCAACCTGACCCCCTTACCACCAAATCAGAGAAACTATAGAAGTCCAAACGTTCCCGAGGAGATCAGTGGTGTGTTGTTCTCATCTAAGGCTGCCATGATCTAAGAATTAAAGCGGAAACAACCTGTATTAATCCTGCTATCTAAGGAGGTGACTGAAAAGAAGGTTTCAGAGTTGCTTGCAGAAATTGAACCTTTAATCCACAAGTTCAGAGATATGTTTCCAAAGGAACTACCTAGTGGACTACCACCCTTGAGGGGAATTGAGCACCATATTGATCTTGTACCAGGCTCTGTACTGCCTAAAAGGCCTGCTTATAAGAGTGACCCAGCAGCCACCAAGGAGTTACAACATCAGATTAAGGAGCTTATAAGCAAGGGCTTTGTCAAGGAATCTGTAAGTGCTTGTGCAGTCCATGCACAACTTGTCCCCAAGAAAGATGGAACATGGAGAATGTGTACTAACAGTAGAGCCATTAACAACATCACTATCAAGTATAGGTTCTCAATTCCAAGACTAGATGATATGCTTGATGAACTGAGTGGTGCCAGAATTTTCTCTAAGATTGATCTCAGGCAAGAGTATCATCAGGTGAGAATCAGGGAAGGAGATCAATGGAAGACTGCTTTTAAGAGAAAGCATGGGTTGTATGAGTGGCTTGTAATGTTATTTGGGCTCTCAAATGCACCCAGCACTTTCATGAGGTTGATGACTGAAGTGATGAGACCATGCTTAGGTAAGTTTGTTGTGGTATACTTTGATGACATACTAGTTTACAACAGCAGCATGGAAGAATATCTCAGGCACCTTGGAGTGGTCTTTAAAACTCTCAGGGAGTAGAAGCTGTTTAGCAAGCTAGAAAAATGCCTAGGCTACATTGTATCTGGAATGGGTATATCAGTGGACCGGGAGAAGATCTCAGCAATTCAGTCCTAGCCAGTCCCTAAGACAATCACTGAAGTCAAGGGATTCCATGGATTGGCTTCCTTTTACAGAAGGTTCATTACAAACTTCAGCTGTTGTAGCACCAATCACTAAGTGCATGAAGAAGGGAGAGTTTCAATGGACTGAAATGCACAGCAGTCTTTTAAAAGAATTAAGAAGTTAATGTGTGAGACCCCTATCTTGAAGCTACCAGATTTTGATCAACTGTTTGAGGTAGAGTGTGATTCCAGTGGAGTAGGCATTGGAGCAGTTTTAATTCAAGCTCAGCAGATAGTGGCCTATTTCAGTGAGAAGGTAAATGGAGCAAAATTGAAATACTCTACCTATGATAAAGAATTTTATGCCATCATCAGGGTTCTAATGCACTGGAGTCATTACTTGAAGCCTAAACCATTTGTGTTGCATTCAGATCATGAGGCCCTGAAATATATCAATGGCCAGCAGCCCAGCACAAATTAAGTTATAGGCATGCCAAATGGGTGGAGTACTTGCAGTCATTCACATTTTCTAGCAAGTATAAAGAGGGAGAACAAAATGTGGTGGCAGATGCATTATCAAGGAGGTACTCCTTACAGTCAGTCATGGGAAACAAGGTCCTTGGATTTGAATTTATGAAGGAGATGTACAAGGAGGATCCTGATTTCTCTGAGGAGTGGGTAACTCAAACTGAGGGGCAGAAGATCCGAGGGAGCAAGTATATATCTCTTGCAGGAAGGGTTCCTATTCCAGGGCAACAAATTGTGTGTACCTAGGGGTTCTTACAGTGATCTATTGATAAGGGAAGTGCATTCAGGAGGCTTGGGAGGGCATTTTGGAGTCCAGAAAACACTGGATATACTGCAGGACCAATTCTTCTCGCCCAGAATGATGGAAGATGTCCTGGTCATTCTCAGAAGATGTTCAGTGTGTCAACAAGCCAAGAACTCTTTCCAGGCTGGGCCATATACTCCCTTATCAGTGCCTGATAAGCCATGGGAAGATGTAAGCATGGATTTTATTGTTGCATTACCCAGGACTCAAAGAGGCAAATATTATGTGATGGTAGTTGTTGATAGATTCAACAAAATAGCTCATTTTGTAGCATGCAAGAAGACTAAGGATGCGGCTAGTATTGCTAAACTCTAGTTAAAGAAAATTGTGAGGCTGCATGGGGTACCAAAGACCATAGTGTCTGACAGGGATACCAAATTCATGAGTTACTTCTGGAAAACCCTGTGAAGGCTTCTGAAGACAAAGTTGTTATTCAGTACTTATCACCACCCTCAATCTGATGGCCAAACTGAGGTCACCAACAAGATAGTGGGAAGGATACTGAGGTGCATAGTTAGCAAGTCCTTGAATGATTGGGATCTGAAACTGTCATAAGCTGAGTTTGCATTCAACAGAGCACCATCTGCTGCAACTGGTCATAGTCCATTTGAGATAGTCTATGGGGTTAATCCACTCATGCCCTTAGAGTTGTCCAATATTCCAAGAGGAGAAGTGAGCTTTAATGCTAAGACCAGAGCTGAATAGATGCTAAAACTACATGAGTCAGTCAGGAAGCAGATTGAAAAGGCCAATGAGAGGTACAAAAGGCAGTCTAAGGTCCCTCAAAAGAAGAAAGAGTTCATACGAGGGGATCTGGTCTGGATTCATCTAAGAAAAGAAAGGTTCCCAGCCATGAGAAAGAATAAGCTGATGGCCCCTTTGAAATTGTTGAAAGGATTGGGTCAAATGCCTACAAGATTGATTTACCAGGTGACTATGGAGTACATGGCACTTTCAATGTATGATATCTCAGTCCCTATTATGAGTCAGATGATGAGGAGGCTACAGGTTGAGGACAAGCCCTGTTCAACCAGGAGAGGCTACAGTAGGAGCCAGGGACCAGGCCAACACTGATCAGGAATCAGGCAACAATCCTACTAGCATTATCCTGATAACAGCCACTACCAGGCCTGCTTTGGGAGGTCATAAGCATCAGTACAAGCACAATCACCAGCTGCCACCTTGGCTTTGACCAACTAAGCTCAGAAAAGTCCTAGGGAGCCAGGCTTAATTCACATTACATCCAAGAGAAAACCAAGCTGAAAGACAAGTTGCTGAATGGGACATAAAGCATAAAGTAGATTACCATTTCTGGCTAAACAAGGGGAGAACTGATACTAAGGTCCTTTTTGTTTGTCTATCCATATTTAAGATATCACCTATAGCCAAAGTTAAGGCACCAGCTACACCAATTCGTCCTTATGCTCCTAGCCAAAGTAGCACAACAGCCAAGGAGGCAGCCTGTCACTATCAGTTGAAGTTTTTTGTTGTTTTATTGAAGATTTCTTTAACTCATTTTGTTATCATTGTAAAATATTTCCACCACTTTGTTTGTATCCTAAGAACTAATCCTGGCCCTTAGATGAGATTTCTAGGGTAAAATTGTAACAGAATTCCAAGGGAGAGGCCTATATGAGGACCTCTACCCCAACTGCATTGAGGCAGCTTTTAATGAATATTAAACTTGAGATTTCTCTCAATTTCAAACCCCTTTAACTTGTGCTTAGTCTGTAGTTAAGATTCGGTCTTGGTGACAACCTGTGCTAGATTGTGGTTGTTAATCACTAACCTGTGGCAAAGTTTATTCAATCTTGTTCACTGACTGTGGGTTGTCTGATCTTTGTTATTGATTTAAGTGATGAATTACCTATGCTTAGACTGTGTTAATCCTCAATTTAAGTCGTCCAAATTGTTAGCTTACTTCCCTGTGAGTATTCTATGGGATTTGAGTTGATAATTATATCATTTGGTCCTTGTTCAGTCCCAAACAACAATCCTGTGTCAAGCTGCCTGATCTCTTTATTCAGTCAGTCTTATTTAATCCATTTAAAACACTTAGGATGTCTCTAAAATCCTGAAAATCTACTTACAGGTATATTTTTCAGTTAAGTGAATTGTCAATAAGTTGCATGAATTTAGTAGTCCATTTGGTATTTTTAATCAATTTCTGAATGTTCATTGCAGTCCTAAGAAACGTCAGAAAAGTCAATCCAACTAAAGTTTGAGTCTTTGTGTCAGGTCTGGGGTTTGACGCTGCACAAAGTCCATACTTGGTTATGGCACATGCATTCTATTTCGGATTCCATGGCCTCAAGCTATTTTTCGGAATCAGAGCCCATCGTTGCTTCTTTATATGACCTTGGCTCATCATTCTCTACCAACAATAGATCACGATGCTCAATCACTAAGAACCCATATCTTACGGGATCCTTACCAAAATTAAATCTTTCAGATCTACGTTGGACAGGTTCCACAGGAGTAGAAACTACAACTCTTTGTGAATCTAAACATTATTCCTCCTCATTAGGTGGAGGAATTTCCTGTGTCTCTCAAATTTCTTTGAGATCAACTCTACTCTCACTGGTTCCTTTGGAAAGAAATTCTTTTTCTAAAAAGACACCATACTAAGCTACAAACACTTTGCCCTCGGATGGGTTGTAGAAATAGTACCATTTAATATCCTTAGGATACCCTACAAAGAAGCATTTGTCGGATTTGGTGCCAAGTTTTTTAGGAATTAACTTCCTTACAAAAGCCTCGCAATCCCAAATCATTAGGAAAGACAACTTAGGAACATTTCCAGTCCATATCTTATATGGTGTCTTTTTTACCAACTTCGATGGACACCTGTTACTTGTGAACGCAGAAGTTTCAAGTGCATAACCCCAAAATGAAATTAGAAGATTAGCATGACTCATCATAGACCGAACCATATCAAGCAAAGTCCAATTCCTCCTCTCAGATACACCATTCCATTGTGGTGTTCCTGGTGGAGTTAGTTGTGAAATGATTCCACAACCTCTAAGATGATCACCAAACTCTTAGCTCAAGTATTCTCCTCCACGATCAGATCGTAAAGCTTTAATTGTCTTACCAAGCTGATTCTGCACCTCATTCTGAAATTCTTTGAATTTTTCAAAGGATTCAGACTTGTGTTTCATCAGGTAAACATAACCATATCTACTGAAATCATCAGTAAATGTTATGAAATACTGAAATCCACCTCTAGCAGTATGACTCATTGGACCACAAACATCAGAATGTATAAGGCCTAATAAATCAACTGCCTTCTCACTGTAACCAGTAAAAGACGTTTTTGTCATTTTGCCGAACAAACAAGACTCACATCTCTCAAATGATTCAAAATCAAACGAATCCAAAAGTCTATCTTTATGAAGCTTTTGTACGCGTTTCTCATTTATATGACCCAAATGACAGTGCCAGAGATAAGTAAGATTAGAATCATTAGTTTATATTCTTTTGGCATTAATGTTATAGACCTGCTTAGTTAAATTTAGAACATATAGTCCATCAATAATATAAGCTTGACCATATAAAATACCATTACGCATAGTAGAACAACAATTGTCTTTTATTCGAATATCAAAACCATTCATGTCCAAACACTAAACAGAAAAAATATTTCTGCTAATGGCAGGTACATGATAACAATTATCTAGTTTTAAAACTAAGCCAGAAGGCAACGATAAATGAAATGTTCCTACAGCTAAAGCATCAACTCTTGCTCCATTGCCCACACGAGATCCACTTCACCCTTTGCCAATGATCTACTCCTTTTTAGTTCCTGCACAATTCAACAAATGTGAGAACCACAACTGGTATGTAATACCCAAGAAGTAGAACAACGAGTAGTAACATTTACTTCTATAACATGAATACCTGAAGTGGAAGCAACACTTCCATTCTTCACATCTTCCAAGTCCTTTTTGCAGTTCCTCTTTCAATGCCCATTTTCATTACAATAATGACAGACATATTCAGAAGGCTTGCCCTTTACTGACTTGGGCTTAGATTTGAGTTTGGCAATATTTGCCTTACTCTTACCCTTACCCTTATCTGAACCTTGCTTTTTAAAGCCCGTTCCCTTCTGTATCATCAGAGAGGTAGGAGCTTTCTTAATGTTAGGTTCAGTTGTCTTAAGCATCCCATGCAATTCTTTCAGAGATTTGTCCAAGTTATGCATATTATAATTCAAAATAAAATCATTATAACTTGGACTTAAGGACTGAAGCACAATATCAGTAGCCAACTGTTGGCTTATTCTAGCATCAAGTATTTCAAGGTTATCAAAATAACCTATCATTTTTATGACATGTGGACTAACAGACTTATCCTTTCCGATCTTACAGTCAAAGATGGCCTTAACAGTATTGTACCTTTCAGTTCTTGCTTGTTCCTGAAACATAGCTTTCAGATTTTCAACAATCTCATATGCCGACTCCACGTTCTCATATTGCTTCTGAAGCTCAGAGTTCATGGTGGCAAGAATCAGACAGCAAACATCAGTATTAGCATCAGAATGCTCTTTTCACGCGTTCTTAGTTGTGGTATGGGCATTACTATCTGGTTTCTTAGGCAATTCCTTCTCAAGGACATATACCTTTTTCTCCTGCTTGAGAACAATTCTCAAATTACGATACCATTGCAAGAAGTTTGAACCATTCAACTTTTCCTTCTCAAGGAGGGAACGGAGAGAAAATGAATTGGTGGTATGAGACATTATCTACAACAATATAAATATGCAAGTATAAGTAACATGTTAAAAATATGTAACAAATTAATCTTAAACAATTTTAAGACTATAAAATTATACATGTAACCCTCATACATATACAGTATTCCAAGACCCCAAATACCTATAACTTAAGTGAGCTTTGACTCATCGCCCAAATTATAAGGATTAAGGTACACATCTCTATGTTAATTGCGTCTCATATACAACTCTTAGTTTGTTAAATAATCATCATATTAAATTTAACTACATGCCTCAAAGTTCAAAATTATTTTGAAAAACTTTGTTAAAACAATCAACCTACATTTGTGGATAACTGGTATCCACCTGCTCAACTTACGTAATCAGAATGCTCTACTTTGGCTGACCCACCACTTGATGATATAAGTGTATTACAGTCATTAAGTTGGAAAGTCATTAACTTAATATTCAGATTGAGGGATTTAATCTTATATGCCTATTATTAATGTATACAAATGATCATATACATGTTATATGCATCTCATACATAAAGGAATCAATATTAGCATGTGTCAGATTAAAACAAAGGCATATCATTAATATAATCTCAAGATAGATTATTAATAAAATATAAAATTCCTAATTGTTAAATCATAAACTGCCCAAAACTCATTCGAACCTTTTGAATTTGGCCTTAAAACGCAGACCTATTGATTAGTCGCAACTGATGAACAATATTTACGAAACAATTTCAATAAATCGTGTTATCTAATTAGTCGCAAATAAATAAATCGTGTTATCTAATTAGTCGGGATCCGGTGAGAACCACTAATATAATGAGAACCATGAGAATCACATACAACCGTTAGATCAGCCAAACCAAAACCCTCCGAACCCCATCCCCACAGCCAAATCCAAACCCTCCAAACCCCGTCATTTTACATTTTTCATTCCCACATTTTCTTCTGTCTCTCTCTCTCTCTCTCTTCAAACCTCACGGTACATTTTATCTCTATGTTTGAACATCAATCTTGCGATTTCGCGTAGCTATGAATATTCCCTTTTCTCTATTCGATAATATTACAGACTTTGTGAATTCAACTTCGTCATCCTTTCTTCATCAATGGAAGCAGTATGTGGATTCGTCGAGGTAAAGACTTGAATTGATTTTCATTTTAGTGAAATTAGGGTTTATTTTTTATGTCTTTTAATTTTACGATTCATCAATAAAATTAGTCAAATTAGGGTTTACATTCATCAATTTAATTTGTATGGAGTATTTCTTGTTGGTTGATGATAATTAGCTTTTATATTAATCAATTTCGATGACGATAATTCATCGTCGTCCTCTTATGGTTGTCGAATTCTGGTGTTATGATTGAATTCTAATGTTATATCGTATCCTGAACTTAAAACTGGCTAATGTGAAGTAATTTTATACCTTGGTTTCCTCCTGCAATATGTGATTTGGAGATTAAAAATTTTCTGCATTTGATAATTTAATGTTGGGAAAAATGAGAAATAATATCTCAATTACATTGAATCTGTGTCATATATAACCTGCTTGACATACAGAAAAGAAATACTGGAGCAAAATTGTCATTTAAAAAGAAGGCGAAATATGTGTTCGGTTTTAGAGAATTTTCCTTTTGGAAGCGTAACAATGGCTTTCGAAGCCGACAAAGATATGGTTCTCTAAATAGAAATCTGTCTCAATTACTTTGAATATGTGAATACTGTCATGTCGTCCATACTACAAGCACCTTTTTTTAGATCATTATTACTACTTAATTCCCCCTAATTGTGTTATAAATAGCAAAATTCCCAAGAGCACTCAATTGGCCTTCAACTGGATATTATGAAGATGAATATTGTGTTACCCTTCACTGTTCAGTGGATATTGTGTTGATATTTTGTGTCACACAAAGCAAATCAGAAACTTTGTTTTTTTCTTTTTATTACTGATGGACTAATCAACTTGTTTTTTTATTGATACAATAATAAGATTTTAACAAGAATCTTAATTACTTTCCCAATTTAAAAATTTCCAAATGTGACTACTGTAAAGTGGAGTATTTGTGAACATACTTTGATTTGGATATAACTCATGAAAGGAAGTAAGGTGTTTAATTTGTAAATGGGGATAATGAGTACAATAATGGAGTTTTGTTGATTTGGGTTTGGAAGCTGCTTTGGACTTGTTCTTGGTTATTAGTTCTACTTTCAGCGTGCTTATGTCCAGGTTTGTCTCTATTTATGGCTAATCCTGTTATTGTAACTATTGCTTATTCGCTGCATCTGCTTGTGTATCACTCCTTATTTAGCCTTATTATGCTTCCTCATCTCATTTTCTGCTTCTCGTAATTCTTTAACTGATTATGTCATTGGTACTGATTATATCACTAGTACGAATCTCTTTAGTAGCGCCAAGTTATGTCATGGAGCTCACTCTTTTGATGATGTCAAGTACGCAGGAAATAAATTGAAATAAATTACAGAGGTTACTGTTGAAAGTGCAGAGGAGCAAGATGAGGTTACTGTTGCCCTATTTTGAAAGCCAATTAGCTCAAATGATAGAGCATTGTGCAATGCACAAGATGTGGGTTCAACTCCCACGTTGGCAAGGAAATACCAGTGTTTCTTTTACATTAAGATTGCCTTAGACCAGAATTTATGGTCATAGTTTCTATGCATAAGCTAGTCGTTGAACTTCTGATCACTACAAAGCTATTACATTTCCATTACGTTCTTGCTGCAAGCGCGAGCCTAAATTATGGCCTGCTCGTCTTTGCCCAATTATGATTATAGCATGCTTAATCTTAGTTGTACTGTACCACTTACATCTCGACAAGATGCAATCATGGAATTAGTTATTTAATAGGCTATTGTTTAGGTATTTTTACCCAAGTCGATTAATTAGGGTCAATGTAGTCTTTATTCGTTGGTTGAGTGTATGTTTGTTCGTATGTCAATAAGTAAATAGAAAAATAAAGTGCGTAATGTAAGTTGACACGTAAGATTTGGTGACGCGGAAAACCCAATGTGGGAACAACCACGGGAGGGACGGTACCCTGCCAAGTATTGCACTATATGAATAGGAGGATGATTACAATTATGGCATAAAGCTAGTCCAGCTGGCCCCAGATGTCAAGCCTGCAAGATCTTGATCGAACGTATCTTATATGTCTTGATGTGGTCTTGAATGTGGATGTATGAATGCGGGTGTGTTGAATGAATACCTTCTTGATTTGCTCCTTTAACTATTTATAGGGTAAGAACCCTAGATCTATCCTACCTCGAATATGGAAAGTGAATATAATTTCCATAAGGACTCTTTCCAAACCCGGATTCCCTTGCCAATTCTCCCTGATCTCCTTAACTTCTCCCTAACTCTTCTTTCCTTAATCCGGACGCCTTCTACGATGGGCTCCTAATCTTCCTTGAGCCCGTTTCCCCTTCCTCTAACCGCGGGCTTTCTTCCTCCTTGTCACTCTGTCCACAGCTTTTTATTTTATTAAGTGGGCCTTCTTTATTGTGCTAGTTTTAGCCCAAACAGTTTGCCCCAAATTTCTTGTGAAGTACGCTTCCAAGTATCGAGCAAGGAATTTACGTAACCAAATGCTAAAACCCTAAGCCGTCTTTTACACTTCTTCCAATGCAATCCATCATTTCAGCCGCCCTATTCCTCTTTTCTCGCACCCAACTTCCTCTCTCCTCTTTATAACCCCAACGTCCATCCTCCACCTTCATTAATCCCAAACCATTTCAAAAAATACTTCTCTCTCTTAAACCCTCAACCTTCCTTTTCCTTTATTCTTCGCCGGCTTCACTGTTCCTCTTCCTCCGTTTCCTTCATCAGGTAATCCTTCCTCCTTCCTTCTTTAATTTTCATTTTCTCTCTCCACCATGGGTAAAACTCGACAATCTTCATCAACCTCCACACCCTCCGACCGTAATCTTGACCCAACCTTCCCTTCTCGGGGACTTTTTAAGCACCCGCACGACTGTGATTCCGCTTTAACTCCGGCCGATATTCCCACGATCAAGAATCTGCTTGGTCTTGGTGACGGGGTGGATATCGCCATCCCTGAACCGGGGCAAAAAGCTGATGCCCTCCGTCCAGGGTGGGTTAGTTTGTACCTGTACCCATTTAGATATGGCCTCCGTTTTCCTTTCCCCAAACTTATTCAAGACTTCATCTTCACCAATAATTTCGCCATGGCGCAAATTTCTGCTGCCATTTAGAGAGTTCTTCTCTATTCCCTAGCCGTTGGTCAGAGCACTGGTAAACATGTCACTCTGGGTGATCTAACCCATATGTACAGCATCAGATCCCTGGGCAGGGGTCAGTTCTCATTCCGGGGCCATGGAGAGGCTCTCTTCAAACACGCGTCCAAATCTCGTGATGAGAAATGGTTTGAGGACTTCTTCTACGTGAGGAAGAACTCCATCCAGCCTCCTGCTGATTACATTTTCGAGAAATGGGTTCTAACTTCGAGTAAGTAGCCTGCCTGTCACCTGATTTATTTTATCTTACTGCTTACTAGCTTACTTCATCGTCTTCGTGCAGGCCCCTGTGACCTTATCCGTATTGGTGCCAAGATCCCTGCCCGCAGCAAATTGTTCGGCATTTCCGAATCTGAGAGAAAGTTTCCAGATCTGCTTCCTGGTTTTTCACCTGCTTCCTCCTCCAATCCTCCTCAGTCAGCTCACAGTATGTCTTCTGGTAAGACTTCTACAACCACTTTCATTTGCATGATGTTTCTGCTGATGTTTTAAGCATTCTATTGTCTGAGGCTATATGTGCTTGCAGGTTCAAAAGTTGATCAGTTGGAAATCATCCTCCAAAGTGCCAAAAGAAAGAGACCTTCTGCTAGCCCTGATGTGGCCTCTGCCTCAAAGAGGAGTGCTCCTGCTGCCTCCTTCCATATTCCTCCCACAGTTTCCAGTTCTGCTGCACGTGAACCCTTGGAGGTCAACCCGTTATCTCGCCATCCGCCTACTCCTCCTGCCAGTCCTCGTGCTTCGTCTAGTGGAGGCATCATTGCCCATTTCCTAGAGGGTTTTGGGAATGTGGACAAGGTGTCGTATTGGCCGGAGATTGACCAGCTGCTCTTCCCTCCTGTTGAGGAGCCGTTCTTAGAGTTCTCCCCAGAGGAGATGGCTGAGAATGACGTGCACAATGCCTTCATGGTAAATATTCTTCGTCCTCTACTCGTTTGTCTTTTCTTGTTCAGAATTCGACTTTCTTGCTGACTTCTGAATTTTCATGGCCTTGACTCTTCAGTCTGCGCTCTACAACAGGAAGATGATCAACATAGTGTATACGACCAGCCATGCTACCAGCGCCAAGAACCAGGAGCTGAAGGAGACTGTTGCTGATCTGGCACAGCAGCGGATTGATCTGAAGGAGCGTGTGGTAGAGCTGAAGACTGAGCTTGCTGTTACCAAGAAGAAGCTGAAAGAGGGGGCTGATCAACTGGCGCGTACTCAGGCGGTATGCAATACTTTCTCTGACTCCCTCAAGCGCTCTGATGAGAAGATCAGTGAGTTGATCTCCCTGGCCACCAACGTTGTTGCCTATGCTACCTGGCGGGGAAAGATCAGCGGGATGCGTGCTGCCCTCGAAGAGGCTTCTACCCAGCAGGCTATAGAGGAAGAGGAAAAGCAGCTGGAGATGCTCTACCCCACCCAACCTGATCTGAGTGTGCTGATGCCCAAAGTTGGGGAGGTGAATTCTCCTGCACTGGCTGAGGAAGCTGCTGGAAATGCAGCTGGGACGTCCCAGGATGCTGCTGACGGAGCTCAGGGAGCTATGGCGGCTGAGGATGCACAGGCTGGTGCGGTACCTGAAAGAGCAAGACTGGCAGTCTTACTCCCCCCCTGCAGATTCTCCTTGGACTTGAAAGAATGTCTGCAAAGTCAAGGATAAACTGAAGGATGGATTTGGTGAGAATTGTTGGTTACCTGATGAGAATGGTTATACACTCAAGAATGGTTATAAATGGCTATGTAATCAACAACCTAAGGTGGATTGGTGCTCTCTGGTATGGAACAGCTGGAACATTCCCAAGCATTCAATCATTACTTGGTTTATTATGCAGGAGGGACTAAATACCAAAGCTAAGCTATTCCATTTTGGCTTTTGTGAGGACAAACTTTGTTTAATCTGTGGAGAACAACCTGAAACGATCACTCACTTATTCTATGAGTGTCATTACAGTTGCAGAATCAAGGCGACTCTTCTTTGTCTAGATGGGGAGAGCTTTTCCTACTCTTCTTTGATCTTGAGAATGGTAGGACAGGCGATCTACAATGGAAGGCAATGGCTATGATTTTCAATGTTTATCTTTACACAATATGGCATCGAGAAAAACATCACCGGACTCCATCGATCATTTGTGAGGCCTGAATCTGTTAGCCGCTCAGTTGAGGAGATTGCGGAAGAAGAGGGTGCAGCAAAGCTGGCCCTGGGATGTCTAACAGCACTAATGGGTGGTTAAGCTGCATGCAATGAGGCTTGGTTATCTGTTCTGCTGTACGGTTTTGTTTGTTTTTGAGCTTACCAGGGTTTGAACCCCTACCCTTGTATATGTATCTTGGTTCCTTGATATAATATATATACTCATATTTCACCGAAAAAAGAACTTTTGGCAGTCTGGCCCAGAGGTGGCAGACTTTGTAAGTTTTTAAAACTCTTTCTGTGGTTGCTCCGCCAAGGTGGCGGTTAAACTTTGGGCCGTATTTTGGCCATATTTTGAAAATGCCCCTTGTCATAGTTTGGCAAGGCTTTAGATTACATATCGTGTGCCTGTTATTTACTTTCCCTATTTTTAGGAAATTCGTTGTGTCAGCTTGTTTGACTGATTTAGGCGAGTCCTGTCATCCTGAGAAGGCTGACGTTCTGACTCAGCTAGCTGCCGCGTCAGCCTGGTGGCTGACTTAGGCGTATGCCGCAATATGAGGAGGAGTGGCCGTGTCAACCTAGGAGGCTGATTTAGACCAGCCTGGTCAGCCTGAAAAGGCTGATCCAGACTAAGCTAGCTGTCGTGTTAGCCTGATGGCTGATTTAGGCGTATGCCGCAGTTTTTGGACTACTTAACCTTGTTCATGACGCAAGGTGTGTTCATCTCGTTTAAAGCCGACAGGGGCGTCATTGAGGCAAGTTTATCGTCATTCTAGGACTGATGGAGACGCTGCAGGATTCTGGTAGCGCAGATATCCCGACGTTCCATGTTCGTGTGCATGCATGCTGGGGCCCTGATTAATTGCGATTAGTGCGAGCTACGTCCAGGGGGTGGTATGAGGGGTAGTTGGGTAAGCGTATTCAGCTGTCAGTCAGGCTCCCTTTCGTATGTTCCACAGTCCGCCTGGTGACGGTGCTCCTTGTGGAGAAAATAGGTTAGGCATGTTGGAGTGCCATGTGCCTTGTCACCCCGCGTTGGCAGTTGACAGTCCTGCTAGACATCCTTTCAAAGTACCATAGATACCAGAATTCAAAGTGGTGTACTTAGAGAAGCCTGGAAATAAGAGAATCTATTAAAATGATGTGAAGTACCTGTCGCCATCTCATGGGGTACCAGAGCAATTGTGGTCCCAGGACGCTGCCAGACCACACCATCTAATAGTAGTTTAAAGTCTTAAAAATAACTAGAGACACCAGAAATAAAAGTGAAATTGGCAGTATGCCTACTACCGGATTTGTATTTTAATTTTTAAAAGACGGTTTGGCTTTTCATAGTACATCATTCTGAAAGCTAGAGTCTACTTATTATTAAAAGTAATATTTCTTCGGGTGAAGTATGTTCCATGGGCGTTGTATGATTTGACCGTCCATAGTCATCAGTCTGTATACACCATGGCCAACAACTCCTTCTACCTGGTATGGTCCTTCCCATTTGTAGGCGAATTTGCCTGCTTTTCGATTCTTGGTGTTTTGAAACACCTCTCGGAGAACCAGGTCTCCTACCTCCAGGAGCCTGACTTTCACATTCTTGTTATAACTCCTGGCCACAGACTATTTGTAGGCAGCCAGACGGATTTTTGCGCTTGCTCGTAGCTCGTCAAGTGTGTCCAGGCTTCTGGTCATCTCCGCATTGTTTAGTTCCCCCGTCATATTTTCATACCTGTGAGTGGGAACTAAAACTTCTGACGGAATGACTGCTTCTGCGCCAAACATCAGGCTGAAGAGTGTTTGACCTATTGCTATCTTTGGTGTCGTTCTGTCTAACCATAACACTAGTGGCAATTCATCTGCCCACTTTCTTCCTAACTCCTGTAACCTCCTTCTCAGATTGTCCATGATGATTTTGTTGCTGGATCCAGCTTGCCCGTTGGACTTTGGAGTCCTAGGTGCTGACTTTTTTAAGGTGATGTTCCACCTCCGTGAATGCTTCTACCTCTATCCACTTGGAGAAGTAATCTGTCATTGCTAACATCCAGGTTCTATTTCCTGTGGCCCGTGGTAGAGGGCCTACTATGTCCATGCCCATGCCATGAATGGCCAGGGAGAAATAATAGGGTGCAGGGGCTCTGCTGGCTGATGAATCATTGGTGCTGAGCGCTGGCAGGCGTCACATTTTCGTGCGTATTCTGCTGCATCTGCCTTCATCGTAGGCCAATAGTATCCCCGTCGAGGGGCTTTATTTGCCGGACTCACCCCCGCATGGTTTCCACATTCGCCATCGTGGACGACATGCATGCAACATAGTCTGTGCTTCTTCCTTGTCCAGGCACCGTAGGTAGGGGCCTGCTAGCGATTTTCTGAACAATATATCATCAATAAGTATGAATCTGGAGGCCTTTACTCTAAAAGCTCTCACTTCCTTCTTGTCATCTGGTAGCTTGTTATGGCGCAGCCAGTCTAGGTAAAATGTGCGCCAGTCATCTGCTTGATCGGCTATTTGGTCAGGTGTCTGCCTGTTTGGCTGGGAGTTCTCACCTTCCTCTCAGAATCGCTGGATTTTGTTCTCGCTCTGTGGATCCTCCAGTTCACCTCTGTCTATTTCGTCCGCCTTCTGAATAGACGGTTCCAGCATGTGTGCTATTGGAATGCTGGATAGCTCTGTTGGTTTGAATGTTGCCCCCAAAGTTGTTAAGGCGTCTGCCTCCACATTCTGATCTCTAGGGATCTGCTTAAGCTTGCAAGTTTCGAATTTCTGTTTTAGTTCCTTTGCTACTTTTAGGTATGCAATCATCTTCGAATCTCTGGCTATAAACTCATCATTCACGTGGTTGACTATTAATAGAGAGTCGCTGGATATGAGCAGGTGCCTGACCCCTAACTCCAAAGCTAGATTCATTCCTAATATCAAGGCCTCATACTCTGTTTCATTGTTGGTTGCCTTGAATTCACATCTTACTGCTTGCGCTATCAGGTCTCCCTGTGGTGACCGCAGGATTAATCCTATGCCTGCCACCCTTTGGTTGGAGGCTTCGTCAATATGCATATGCCAGACTTCTGTCTGCTTGCTTCCTTCTAAGGTGAGAATCTCTGTATCTGCCAGATTCTGGATGGCAGGACTAAAGTCTGATACAAAGTCGGCCAGTGCTTGTGATTTGATTGCTGTTTTGGGGTCATATTGAATGTCGTACCCACCGAGATGTACAGACCATTTCGACATTCTGCCTGACAGTTCAGGCTTCCTCATGATAGCTTTTAGCGGGTAATTGGTCACGACATTTATGATGTGGGACTCAAAGTAGGGGCGCAGTTTGCGAGATGTTACTACCAATGCTAGTACTAACTTTTCAAGAGATGTGTACCTGGTCTCTGCCGGCAGCAGAGACTTGCTCACGTAGTATACTGGCTTCTGCTCCTTTTCTTGCTCTCTGACCAGGACAAAGACTCACCGCCACTTCGTGACTAGGTATAGGAATAATGGTTCTCCTGGCTTTGGCTTTGACAGCAGCGGTGGGATGCTGAGGTAGTGCTTCAGCTCTCTGAAGGCTTGCTCGTGCTCAGAGGTCCATTCAAACTTCTGGCTTTTCCTTAGTACGTCGTAAAATAGCCTGCATTTATTTGAAGATCTTGAAATGACCCTGTTCAGGGCTGTTACCTTCCTGGCTAGTCTTTGAACATTCTTAGGCTTCTCAGGTGACTCCAGCTACAAGACGGCTTTGATCTGCTCGATTCTGGCCTCTATCCCTCTTTGAGTTACGATATAGCCCAAGAATTTGCCAGAAGATACTCCGAAGGTGCATTTAGATGGGTTTAGCTTCATCTTGTATTCCCTGAGGGTGCTGAATATTTCTGCCAGATGCCACATGTGATCTTTGGCCTTCTCTGATTTCACCACCATGTCATCAATATACACCTACATTGTTCTTCTTATCTGTTCTTTAAACATTCTGTTAACCAGCCTTTGATATGTGGAGCCTGCATTCTTTAGGACGAATGGCATGACGTTGTAGCAATATATTCCTCTTTCAGACATAAATGCCGTCTTCTCTTGATCTGCAGGATCCATCTTGATCTGATTGTATCCACTCCATGCATCCAGAAATGTTAACATCTCGTGTCCAGCTGTTGCGTCCACCATTGCATCAATATGAGGCAGCGGGAATGGATCTTTAGGGCATGCTTTGTTGAGATCGGTGAAGTCCACACATACTCTCCACTTCCCATTCTTCTTAGGCACCACCACTACGTTACACAGCCATTCTGGATATTTTACTTCTCTTATTTTCTTTGCTGCCAGCAGGCTATCTACTTCCTGGTTGATTACCTTATTTCTCTCCGCTGTAAACTTCCTTCTTCTCTGCTGGACGGGCTTACACTTTAAGTCCACACTAAGATTATGTGTTATGATGGACGGATCTATTCCTATCATGTCATCGTGTGACCATGCAAAACAATCCATATTATCCTGTAAGAACTTGACTAGCTGCTGTCTTAAGCTCCCTGTGCATCCTGCTCCAATGAACACGGTTCGTTCTGGGTGCAACTTATCCAGGTTGATTTGATCCACCTCTTCTGCTGGAAGTTCGATGTATTCGTCCTGGATAGGCTGCTTCTGTAATTGCTATGCGGAGGGGCTGGCAGTGCACTTGAGTGCCTTCTTATAGCATCCTCTAGCTTCCTCCTGATCTCCTCTTATCGTTTCGACTCCCCATGGTGTGGGGAATTTTATGCACTGGTGGTATGTTGAGGGGACTGCCTTCACCTGGTGCAACCATGGTTTTCCCAAGATGACATTGTAAGTAGAGGGGCCGTCTATAACCAGGTACCTGACCTGCTTGTTGACTCCTCCCACATAGGTTGGGATGACTATCTCCCCCAGCGAGCTGGCTGTTTCTCCACTGAAGCCTACTAGCGAAATAGTCTTCTTCTGTAAATCCTTCTCGCTGAATCCCATGTTTTCTATAGTTTTCAGCATGATTAAGTTGACCGAGCTTCCTGTATCTACCAAGACCTTTCTAACTGTGCAATTGGCCATTGATAAGGTGATAATAAGTGTGTCATGATGTTCTCGCTCATCGTGTGTATCTCCTTCATCAAAACTGACTACTGGCAGGTCACTATGATAAATTCTGCACGAATTGGCTGGCCTATCTCCTTTGGTCTCTATAGCACGTCTCTTAGCTGCTGAATATGTCAGCCCGCTTAAGTCTGAGCCGCCTGTTATCACGTTTATGATTTTGGCGCATGTGGGTGGGTCTGCCGGCTTCGCGGAGCTTACCTTATCTTGCTGCTTGCCCTCACGTGGTAATAGGTGGCTCAGCTTTCCTTGTTCGTACAGGTGCTTGATCTCTCTTCGTAATGTATAGCAATCCTCGGTGTTGTGCCCAATATCCCGGTGGAATTCGCACTTCTTCTTGTTGTCCTTTCTCCATGCTTGTTCTCCTACAGGTGGGTTGGGCCACCTGACTCCATCTCCCATCTCCTTGAGTGCCTTCAAGATTCCTCCGATACTTGTAGTGAATCCATATTCTGCCAGAGTGGGGAGTAGCTAATTTTCCTCGATTCTGTTGACACCCCTCCCATATGGTCTGTATCTCTCATCCTTCTTGCTGGTGGTTTGCTTTCTTCCTGATTTCTCCACAGCTGGTGTACTAGAGATATTAGGCGCGCTTAGTAAGCTGGCTTTGGCTAAGACATCTTCCTCCAACCTGATTGCGGCAACTGCCTTCTCCTGTACCGCCTCGAAACTATGGCATGGATGCATGGTTAACTGCTTATATAGGTCGGAGTCGTGGTGGATGCCTCTTCTGAAGGCTTCTACTGCTGTTGAGATATCACACTCTCGTACTGCTACCTTCTCATTGTTGAACCTAGTATTGTATTCTCCAATGCTCTCTCCTGCCCCCTGGATAATTCTCCGTACAAGTCTCCCCGCGTGCTTCGTGGTTTTCTCGCCGCTTGAATCGTTGAGTAAATGCATTCACCAATTCAAAGAAATGTAGATATCGACACATTGGGCGGTGCTCACAAACCATCGAAGTGCTGGTCCTGTTAGGGTGGACCCGAACCCTTTGCACATGCAAGCCTCCTTGACTTGCCCTATAGCTGTTACCGTCATCATTTTCTACTTATACTGGCTGATATGATCAAAGGGATCTGCTGTGTCGTCGAAGAGAAGCATATTTGGATTTGTGAATCCCTTTGGCATGGCTGTGATGGATATGGTGTCCACAAATGGTGAGTCAGAATCAAAGAGCGCTTTCTCGAGTGGGGTGGTAGCCCTGGGACCCTGCTCAGCATCTCCTTTAGTTCCAAGTACTGCTGATTAGTTATACTGGCTGAATTTGGGGTTCGCCTGTCAGCTGTCTGCATATTTCCTCCTGATCCGGGTTCTTGAAGGTTCTGATAGGATCCGGCGGCCAGGGGTTTGTAGTAACGATTGTCCCCTGCTTCCAGTTTATTTGCTGGTTTGACTCGGATCCTGCTACAGGTGTCTGATCGATTGTTGCGGGGCTGCTGACGGGGAGGCCACCTGTTTGTGTCCCTATGCGCTTAGCCACCGCCCTATCTCGGTGTGAGGTATCCCAACCCTCGTGGGGTTATTCTTCCATCTGACGATACTGTAGCCAAATCTAATCTTGTTATTAATTCAGCTGGTATCTGCCTGCTGCCCGATGCTCCCTGTGTCAGATCTACCAAAGGACATCTTCCTTCACCTATCCCACTTACTAGGGTGACAGACTGCTGCTTTAGGATATCAATCTGTGCCCAGAGCTCTCTGTCTCTCCTTCTTGCTTCAGCATCTGCTCTCCTTTGATCTACTCCCATGTTTTCCATAGCTTTTTGAAGATTTTCTACGCCAGTGAGTAAGATTTGTGTGGGACTAGGTGGCGGAGTAAGGCCTGAGCTTACTGTTCCCTTATCTGATCTGGCCTGGGCCACGACAGCAGGAGTCCTGGGAGGTAGAGAGGCTTTTGTTGTCGGTATGATTCTTGAGGTGTGTCCGGGAGCCTGCGTGGCCACTGTTGATGTTGGATTTTGGGTAGACGGTGGTGGCGACGATGGTTGCCTGCTCCCTGACACGGCTTCAGATGCTTGCTTTTCCATTATATATCTAGAATATCAACGATTGACGACCACAATGCCCCACGGTGGGCGCCAAACTGTTTAGGTATTTTTACTCAAGTCGATTAATTAGGGTCAATGTAGTCTTTATTCGTTGGTTGAGTGTATGTTTGTTCGTATGTTGATGGGTGAGTGATGTCATCGGGTCACATCCAATCAAACACAGTTATAATACTCAACATACAACTAGTTATCGGTAAGTCGAGGTCGATCCATGGGACAATGTGCTTTGGGTTCTAAGTCTATCTATCTCAATTTATGCTAGTGTCACAATTTGTTTGGGTTTGTAGTTTTGTTCTAGACTAATAAAAGCAATAAAGTAAAACAAGCAATAAAAGGAAAGATGTAAACAAATGATTAAAAGTGCTAGAATGTCATGGGGTCATAGGGGATTCATGGTGTTGATCATACAATCATGTTTACAAAGTTGCAAGCAATTAATGTTATGGAGGAACCGAGTTGGTTTATGTCTTACGGTTAATAGGAAGGTTTGGGTCCCGGAGCCGAATCGATTAGATTGTACAACACCTACAAGTCGACTTACTTTCCTCCTATTCAACTTCTATGCATGGTCTAACAAGACTCGAGTTGGTTTATATCTTACAAGTCAAGTAGAGTAGATAAGAGATGGTAAAAATGCAAGGATTCATAGGCTTAGCATTTCATCAAACATAACATGTGCATAAAGTTGACATCACAACAAGCAAGCAATTTGATTATGAAAACATATTAGATTAAGCATTAATCAATCCCATGTTGATTTCCCCTAATTACCCATTAATCCTAGCTAAAGAAATTACTCACTCATTATCATGGGAAACATGTCATTAATGGTGTCAATCATCACAACAAGTATAAACATGATAATAGAATGAAGAAATGAACAATAAAGATTAAAGAGTAAAGGAACTATACCAAACTTGAGATGATCCAAATAATAAAGCAAAGAATAATAGAAGAAACTTGATTGAATGATGAAGAGTTGTCAATTCTCCAATAATAACCCAATAATCTTCAATTACCCAAAAGTGATGAACTTGAATAATAAACTTGAACAATAATTAAGGAGAGATTAATGTGTAATTTTTGTGGAAAGATTCAAGAGTAATCTATTCTAATCTACTCCTAATCTAATCTAAGGAAAGGTTTGTTCTAGCCAAGAGATCCCCCTTTGATTATTTACAAGTGGGGTATTTATAGTAGAGCTTCATTAGGTTAACTAAGGCTAAATTAGTAATTAAACTTTTTAGATTTGAGCAGGGAGACTCCGGTATTTGACAAAGGAAGGGCATCTTTCTTTGAAGCTTGAAGAACACGGATTTGTGCAAGACTGGAATCCGGGCGTATTGGTGTCGGGACGGGTGGATTGTAGCAGGGGAAGACGGGCGGATTTGGGTGAAGACGCACGTCTTCTGTGGTTTGGGGACGGCCGGCTTCTACAGAAGCCGCACGGATTGGAGTGCAGTCTCGCTTTCTCTTCCATTCTTCCCTTTCCTTCACTTTCATTTTATTCTTGTGGGATTTGGTCTTTAGTTCTTGTTTCCTCTTTAATCTTAGCTCATCAAATATCGCCAAATAGCTTCTGAATGCGCACGAAAGACGGGAATTTCCGCCTTATTATCTTCTTTCCTACAAAACATATAGAATGCGATAGAAAAGCAAATAGGAAGGTTTTGACGGATAAAATGGCCATGGAATGTTGTAATAGTAGGCAAAATAGGCTCAATTAGGGGACTAAATATGCCCAAATAATGGTCACATCAAATATCCCCAAACCGAACCTTTACTCGTCCCGAGTAAAGAGGTGACTAAAACTAGACCTTTATTTAAACTATCCTATTAATATAACCGACATGAGACAATTAGCGGGTCTCACTCCGCCCCTTCAACTCACAACAAGACAACCATGAGGTAGGATGCCTTCTTGCAAGGCAAGGTGGGTCTTGCCAAAATGGCGACACATCCAAACATTAAGCACACAAAATCAAATAATGGATGCATCTACAAAAGGAATAGCCACTTCCTCATCAAGTGGCGGAGGCACTAAAGAAGAACAAATTTAAGAGCATATAATCCTTCACAAATACTAGTTCAACAAATTACTAAGGCTAAGAGGATGGCACTAAATCACCTCCAAATGGTGTTAAACTAGACTACTTTCGTCCTCAATTTCCAAATGCTTTCGTCAAGGGCGATCGGATGGTTATGGAATGATGATCCCTATGATGCTAGTAGCATATGACAAGACAAGTCTCGAATTTTCTACAAAAGTAAAGGTCATGGATCGTCCCAAGCTCGACAAAGTGGCTTGACAAAAAGGCTTTTTGGGAATGAAGTGCTCAAATCGTTGTAAACAAGGGTGGATATGACTATTATTCAAAAATTGACCTCATTCAACTTTCACATTTCAAAAATTTAAGATGGGGTTTGTCCCTTCCGGGCTAGTGTCCTTTGCTTTCGCCAATCGCTTATTAGGCAACCGGTTAACCTCTAGACAATAGCTTTTCGGGGTGATAGTCACTATGTCTCTGGGCGGTTGAATTCACAACCGTGTGGGGGCACAATTCAATGGATCCTTCTCCAAAGCACATCGAAGTGGTACGCCTCCATCAAAACAACTAAATTTCTCAATATTTCAACATTTCATAACAATTGAGGTTTCCTTAGCAATAAATTACTTCCACATAACAAAATTTTCGAAATGAGCACTTCAAACTTATTGATAGAAAGTATTTTTGGGTTGCCTTACCACAAGGTCAATCAAGGTCACCTAGACAAGTTAACCAAGTCCACATCGTATCACGGGGTTGGAATAGGTGACTCACATGCAAACCCTTGACTAGGCCTTGAGTCATGGGTCAAAAGACACTAGTATGACACAATTTAGGGTGTTTTACAACCATTCTAGTAGGCAAAGTCTTAAGTTGAAAAAGTATTTGTAATGGCTTAGTTGCTCTTGTCAAAGTTCCCAATTAGGCACTTTTCAAAACATTTTATCTAAATGCAACTATATGCCATGATGCAACTATTATATACATCCTAATGCAAGTGATTCTACCAACTAATATGTCATATAAACTAAATGCAAGTCCTATGTTCACATTGTTATACCGCATCAATCAAAATAAAGCCACATAGTCATTAACATAAAGAGGAAAAAGGAGATTGGAAAGATCATACCATGCGGTCTTCATGATCCTCATGTCTCGGATGTGGCGTAGTCAATCAATGTGAACAAGGATAGAACAAACACAATATATTCAATAATATATATATGACTACACTACAAAGGAAATGAACTTGTTTTTGGTTTTTCAGTTTTTCAAATTTTTATGGTTTTTCGTTTTTATGAAATTAAAAGACATATTTTTGTGATTTTTCGAAATTTTTCAATTTTTATGCATTTTTGGAATATAAATTCCCATCCCCCACTTTATTTTGGACATTGTCCTCAATGTACATGTAGGAGTAGGATTGAAAAAGGAAAAACATGTTTTTGAATTTTTGATTTTATGGAAATTGAAGTACAAATGCAATGATATGATATGAATGCATGCATGCTCTAACTAAATGCAATTCTATATGACATATATAACAAATGAATGCAATCTAAACTATACTATATGATGCATTATAAATGCTTAAGTCACCTATGATCAAACCTCCCCAAACCGATTTAAACACTATTTCTAGTGTAGAAATGAATAGGTTTGGCCATTAGTAACTATGCATGAATTCTAATCTATATGTCACTATCTACATGAATCATGTGAGATATATTACAATGCAATTTATACAATATGAACTAACTAATGCAAATGAAATATGATACAAATGCATGCGAAGACTACACTAAATGCAATGTATATACAAAAGAGAGAGGGAGAGATGGGTATCATACAAATGGAGGTGGTGAGGTAGGCCTCTTTCACTCGTCATCCTCATCTTGATCATAGCCATAACGATGAGAACTTCCGGCTTGGTCATACCCGCTTGCTTGACCCCAATACCCTCCTTGGTCAAATTCTCCTCCTTGACCCGAGTACCCTCCACCTTGGCTAGGATGCCCTCCGCCATCGCGATCCCAAGCTTGGTTCCCTTGATTAGGGAACAAGAGCTCCGGTTGTGCCCAAGAGGGCTTAGGACCATTGGGGTCAACATACCCTTGTTGAGCCATGTTATAGTATTGGGGGTAAAGGGCCAAGTAGTTGTCGACCCTCCCTTCATGTACCCCGAGGTCCACTCTATTCATGAGTGCCCTCAAATCATTAATACCCGGGGTATTGGGGATTGCCGGCCTAAATTCGGTATATGGGGTAGGGTATGGTGGGATAGGTACATAGGAGGGTGGGCGAATAGGCCTTCCCGGTGATCCACGAGGTATTTGGCGGGGCGGCTCTTCCCTTTGAGGGGGATTGTCAAGAATTTGGATATCAAGGAGGTAGCTTGGTGGAGGCGAATATGGGCTCAATCTTGGGTCAATGCCCGGTATCTTCCAACCTTCAAGGATCATTGGAGTGCATCCTTTGGTGTACCACTCTACACTCCCGTCTTGAGTGTAGTTACACCACCGGTGATGGTTGAATATGGTGTGCTCATCAATCAAAGGCCTCCCCTCAAGAGGGGTATAGGTCCCTCGGGCATTGAACCCGGGACAAAGGTGGTGGGCCAAAATAGTAATTAGACCTCCCATCACGAAGGTCTTGAGTTGGGTGGTCCCTTGAGCAAAATCATGAAACCTAGTAAGTATCTCAAGTGGCTTATTGAAGTTATAACGCCTCACCCCTCGAACATTCAAATAGGATTCAAGAAAAGTTAAGTCAATGAGAGTACACCTATCTTGTTCGTACCTCCCATTGATGGTACCGACCACAAAGCGCTCGGTGAATCGAATCACCGGATGTTGGATGGCGAAGGTATAGCATTGCTTTGGATGGGTAAAATCCCTCCCGGAGATAGCCTTCCAAAGAAGGTCCACACCGAAATTATCGGGTTTTTCGGTATAGTTGGCGGGCACTTCAAGACCGAAAATGTAGGCGAATTCCTCAAGTGAAAGATGATGGTCTAGGTTGCACAACCTAAACTCCATGCCCACATTGCTGTGGGTATTCGTTATAATGCGAAGGCTACTCAAGAATTCAAGGGTGAGACTAAGGTACGTCTCCTCATGGGCATGGAAAAGTTTCCCAATGCCAAGACCATCAAAGAACATCTCGGTAGGGTACCTTATCTTAAGGATTTCCAACACCCTAGTATCTACGAATTGAGTGGGTTCGTAGTTCTTACCTAGTAATTTGACAAAGTTCTTGCGGTGGTCATCGGATTCAAATAGCACCTCTTGGAAGTAGTCAAGTTGTTCAATTCCTCCCCTCATTATGGGGCGGGAGGTTCTTGGTAGCACTACCTCCCGCGGAATTGAAGAGGATGATCCCTTGCGTTTCTTTCCGGTGGATTCAACCAACTTCTTAGCCTTGCCTTTGAGGTTCATCAATGGCGCCATTTTGATGTGGGGGGGGGAAGTGTTTTTGAGGGGGGGGGGGTGATTTTGAGGATGGAGATGAGTGTTTTAGGGTTTGATAAGGTGAAGAAATGAGGGGGAAAGGGGGTGATTATATAGAAGAAAGGGGGAATCCGAGCGGATAAGGGTGGGCCCTGTCGGGTTTATCCGAGAAAAATGGGACAATCCGGGCGGATTCTCTTTGGGACGGGAATCTTATGAGAATAGAAGACGGGCGTCTTGGGTTGAATCCAGGCGGATTCTAATGCAGGGATTTTTCCAAGTTGAGAGCAGGAGGAAGACGGGCGTCTTCAGAGTTGGGTCGGGCGTCTTGGTCGGGACGGGCGTCTTGGATTAAATCCGCCCGTCTTCTGGTGCAGCGCAAGATTTTGTTTTTAGATGACATACGGGACGGGTGACCCGTGAAGAATACGGACGTCTTTTCCCGGACGGGCGGCTTGTGTTGAATCCGCCCGTCTTCTGCTACAGCGCCAAGCATTCCTTTGACGTGGGTCCTGGACGACGTCTACCTCTAAATCTAGGCGTCTTCAGCTCCTTTTTCTTCTTTTTTGTTCTTTTTCGTGCAATAACATACCCTTTCACCGATTTTCTATTCCTCCTTATCTTTTCCTGAAATTTGCTCATTAAAAATGTAAGATGACTCTCTCTCTCACCACTCTCATGTAAGAAATTAAATGCAAATGCAATAATGTATAATATTATACAAAGTAAAAGGGTCCAAGAAATATCTTACAAATGGTGGTTTGAGATAGGACTCCAGCAAACTAGTTCAAATTGTAGAAATTCTTATCCATAGAGCTCAAGGCTCTTAATAAGAGATCAAAAGCTTGTGAACAAGCTCCAAATAAGCACAAGTATAGGTTGCTCAATTTGAATAAGAAATTTGGCCAAGGAAGCTTGTAGAATGTTCTTTCCCTTGCTTTGTCCTTAGCATTAGAGCTTTCCCGATGCTTCAAATAAACAAGCCCATGATTCTTGTCAACACTAGGCATGAAGTGTGGTTCATTTTCATCCGTAGACTTCCACTTACCAACTTCTTCTTCAATCTCGGTGATGATGATAGTGTGGGGTAATATCCGTATAATACCCTTAAATTATAGGACTATAACGTAAATTTAATATGCAATTTATTGTCATAAACGAAAAACAACAATGAAACGATAAAGATTAAAAAACAACCTCGGGTCCTTTGTAGTGCGGCGTAAAGAACAGAAATCAACAGAGATTTCCTCCTAATCGTTGCACCCAAGACCGTCTGAGACTATGCCCTTGTGCTAGAAATCAATTCTCTAATTGCCTTGCAATATTGAGAGAATTTGTTGTGTGAGTTTTGCTAGATGTGAGATCTAAAGTTTTGAGAGAAAATGTTTCTCAAAACCCTAATTTTTGTTGCAAAATGAATTAGGTTAGAAAGGAGGAGAAGCTCTCCTTTTGTCCCTTCACTCGGCCAACCGAGAGCTTACATGGGGAAGTGGGCTTCCACTTCCTCTTAATTTTAACTCGTGGTCCGGCTCGTAAAATGCTAAATGTATATGACACGGTTTTATTATAAATCGTCATCGGTTATCGGCTATTAAAATATCAACTAATAACACGGATTAGCTGAAATATTAATACATGTCCGACACATTTATATTGTATAATTGATTCAATATACATTAATTAAATATAATCGTTTATATTTAATTTACGAATTAACTGCTTAATTCGCCTTAGCCCATTTTATTTAATCCGTATTAAATAAAATATCTCAACATCGCATTTTGACTAATTACTAGTCAAATAACTCGGACTAATCCGCTTAGTCAATTCGCATCAACATGATCTGTATTTTCATACCGTCACATCTCTCAAACGTATCCTATAGGTGTGACTTTTAGGGACCAGTTGATCACCGCCATCCGTATGACAATAACGTCAAACTTATCTAGCAAGCCAACCGTTATTGATAAACGTGGATCAACGATTATAATACAAAAGTATACCCTTTGATCCTTTTAGAGATTTATAAGTCCTTGCACTAACCGTAAAGGACACCAGCCCCAACAAGCTCCCACTTGTCCGTACAAGTGTATGTGCAATGACGTTATCCGCACTAACGGAGGACACAGCTCAACAAACTCCCACTTGTCCGTACAAGTGTATGTGCGATAACCGATTCTCATATTCATTTAAAATTTCTCCCACTCAATGTAAAACAATTTGCAGATCCGGATCCGCAAAGGTCGTATTTTACAATCGATCTGTATCTAGAGTGGTTTCCCCGACTAGAGAGTAACTCAACCGATAAAACGAATTCGTATTCGAGCATGGCCATGCATTTCGATTCTGACTCCTCGAGTGGCCCTGAGAAATATCGAGTACCCGATAAAGGCTGAATATTTCCTTCAACTCGACTCCTTCCGATCTAAGCACAAAGATGAAATGACCCGAAAAAAATCTACTTGGCCCCCCGTTACGGATGACCGTGAGAAAGAAACCAAAGTCACCCAAAATCTGCCTTAGTCTCAAGAGACAGTCGATAGTCAAAAGAATCGACTCTTAGGATCACCATGAAGGTCCTATCCACGACCGGGCACCGAATGTTATAAAACATTTAGGACTCCACGTCGATGTCACAATTGTGTCCTACGAAATATCCATATAAATCGCCTCTGTGATTGGTTAGTCAACCTTTTGACTTATGGCTCGTTGAACCCACCATCAACCAACGTCACAAAATAATTACCTTGAGTTATCAGCTCACGTGGGCAATTAAGGACCAAAAATATAATGTTTGTTCAGTTCATTTTGTGGTGTTCAAAATTGTCGTACAAAACCACATGAAAAACAAAATATATAAATATCAAAACGATGATGTCGTATAGAGTACAAAAGAGAATGAATCTAATCCATAAAAGAGTACTACAACTTAGGAACACGTTTAATTCCCATGGAATTAACATGCCCTTCATGCTTATCTTGTCGTAATGGTTTAGTGAGAGGATCTGCTATGTTATCATCTGTAGCAATCTTTTCTATCACTACTTTCTTTTGCTCCACGTAATCTCGGATTAGATGAGCTTTCCGTTGTACATGTCTAGACTTGTTGCTAGACTTTGGCTCCTTAGCTTGGAAGATGGCACCTCTATTGTCGCAATAGATGGTGATCGGGTCATTCGAACTAGGCACTAGAGATAGTCCTTGTAA
Source organism: Silene latifolia (assembly GCF_048544455.1). Taxonomy (NCBI): domain Eukaryota; kingdom Viridiplantae; phylum Streptophyta; class Magnoliopsida; order Caryophyllales; family Caryophyllaceae; genus Silene; species Silene latifolia. The sequence continues at coordinate 143,503,331 of NC_133526.1, forward strand.
GAATTGACGCATCCATATCGCTTCCTTTGCGCTTCGTGACGCGGCATAGTACTCGGACTCGGTCGTAGAATCTCTTTGTAACACTTTGTTTGGAACTCTTCCAGGTGACTGCAGCGCCATTAAGAGTAAAAACGAATCCAGACCGAGATTTTGAGTCATCTCGATCCGTTTGGAAGCTAGCATCTGCACAGAACCGGTTGCGCATAGCTTTTTATCGCCTTCATAAGTCAATGCCCAATCTTTAGTCCTCCGTAGGTACTTAAGAATGTTCTTGACACCATCCAATGTGATTCACCTGGATGCTTTGTTGGAATCGACTTTGTCATACTCAATGCATATGCCACGTCCGGACGTGTGCATATCATGGCATACATGATTGATCCTATAGCCGAGGCATAAGGAATCCGTGTCATGCGCTCTTTCTCTTCCGGTGTCTCTGGTGCCTGAGACTTGCTCAAATGCACCCCTGGAGCCATAGGAAGAAACCCCTTTTTGGAGTTAGTCATGCTGAATCTCTCTAGGATTTTGTCTATTTAAGACTCTGATCGAGAGATAACATCCGACGTGATCTATCTCGATAGATACGGATGCCTAGAATTCTTTGTGCCTCACCCAGATCTTTCATCTGGAAATGGTTTTTCAACCATACTTTCACCGAAGTTAAGAGAGGTATGTCATTCCTAATCAGGAGTATGTCATCGACATATAATATTAGGAAGACAATCTTGCTCCCACTCGACTTGATATAAAGACATGGTTCCTCGACCGATCGAGTAAATCCATTTTCTTTAATCACTTGGTCGAAGCGATGATTCCAACTCCGAGATGCTTGCTTAAGTCCATAAATGGAACGCTTAAGCTTGCATACTTTCTTAGGATGTTCTGGATCGATGAAACCTTCGGGTTGTACCATGTGCAACTCTTCCTCCAAATAACCGTTTAAGAAGGCGGTTTTCACATCCATCTGCCAAATTTCATAGTCATGAAAAGCGGCGATCGCTAAGATAATCCGAATGGAACGCAACATGACTACGGGTGCAAAAATTTCATCGTAGTGCAAACCTGGCACTTGGGTGAAGCCTTTAGCAACTAGTCATGCTTTATAGATATCTTGTTGACCTTCCACAGAATGCTTTATCTTGTAAAGCCATTTGCATTGAAGGGGACGAACCTTAGCAGGCAAGTTAACAAGATCCCATACGTTGTTCTCATACATGGAGTCCATCTCGGATTGCATGGCCTCAAGCCATAGCTTTGAGTCAGAACTGGTCATGGCACCTTTATAGGTTGCGGGTTCACTACTCGTTAGGAGTAGAATGTCATCTATGTCATGTTCCTCGACCATACCAATGTATCTGTCCGGAGGAATAGAGACTCTTCCCGACCTCCTAGGTTCCTCAGGAATATTCACCGCAGCCGGGATTGAAGGAATTGGTTCCTCCAATGGTTGCTCGGTATTTGGTTCTGGAATCTCCGACAGGTCGAAGGTTCTATCACTCTTTGCATTCTCGAGAAATTCCTTCTCTAAGAATGTCGCACTAGCCGCAACAAAAACACGTTGTTCAGTTGGCGATTAGAAGTAATGACCAAGTGTTCCTTTAGGATAACCTATAAAGTATGTCTTGACCGATCGCGGGCCGAGCTTATCCTCGTGTCTCCACTTGACATAAGCCTCGCAGCCCCAAACCCGTATAAAGGACAAGTTAGGGACCGTTCCCTTCCATAGTTCATATGGAGTCTTGTCAACACTTTAGACGGACTTCGGTTAAGTATTAGAGCAAATGACGTAAGAGCATAACCCCACATTGAGTCGAGGCAACACGGTGTGACTCATCATGGATCGAACCATATCAAGTAGTGTTCGATTTCTCCGTTCGGACACACCATTCAACTGAGGTGTTCCAGGTGGAGTTAACTGTAGGGCAATCCCACAATCCTTAAGGTGTTGATCAAACTCGTGAGAAAGATACTCGCCACCACGGTCGATCGCAGTGTTTTAATCTTTCCGCCCAAAGAGGTTCTGTACCTATTCTCGGTATTCCTTGAAATTCTCAAAGGATTCACTTTTGTGTTTCATTAAGTAGACATAGCCATATCTACTTAAATCATCCGTGAAAGTGATGAAATACCTATAGCCTTCTCGTGCGGTGATTGACATAGGCCCACATACATCCGTATGTATGAGTCCTAATAGGTCAGCAGCGCGCATTCCAACACCTTTGAAGGAAATTCGAGTCATCTTACCGATGAGACATGATTCACACGTGCCAAATGATTGAAAATCAAAGGCCGAGATAGCTCCATTCTTTATGAGCTGTTTTACGCGTTTCTCATTAATGTGTCTCATACGGCAGTGCCATAGATACGTTTGATCTTTGTCACCAACCTTTAACTTTTTATTCATTACGTGTAATATTTCGGTGGTCTGATCTAAAACATAAATTCCGTTCATGGAGACTGCCTTGCCATAAATCATATTGTGTAATGAGAAAATGCAAGAATTATTCTCTATTACAAATGAAAAACCAAGTTTGTCAAGTGCAGAAACTGAAATAATGTTTTTCGAAAGACTGGGTACATAATAGCAGTTATATAAAAATAACTCAAATCCGCTAGGAAGCTGGATCACGTATGTTCCCCTTGAGACGGCAGCCACTCGTGCTCCATTCCCAACACACGCAGTCCACCTCACCCTTTACGAGGGGTTTGATGTTTCGAGCCCCCGCACATGATTACACAGATGAGAACCACAACCAGTATCTAGTACCCAAGTTTCGTAACTTGCGTGGTTAATCTCAATCATATGAATAAAAGTAGAAGAGGAAGAAGACATACCAACAGGGTTTAACGCGACCGCTTTTATGTCCTCACGATAAACAGACATGTACGCCTCCAATGCCCAGTCTTGTGGCAATGATGGCATTCCATGTTTTCGGTTTTGCTCTTTGTCGCGCCCGATGAGTTACTTGCCTCACCAGGCCCACTCTTACCCGACCACGACTTCTTGAACTTCGGTTTGCCTACCGCTAGGTCTCGCTTGAGCTTTGCCCTTACCCTTGCCCTTGTTTGTCACAACGAGAACATCTTGTTTCATGCTCCCACTGAACTTCATGTCCTTCTCGGTGCATGCGAGAAGGGAGTGCAGTTCATGGGGACTTTTCTTCAAATCATTCATATAGTAATTGGCTCTAAAGAGTGCAAAACCATCGTGGAGTGAATGAAGCACGCGGTCAATCACAATGTTCTCGCTGATTTTACAATCAAGCGCCTCCGATCTCTCGACATTCTCAATCATCTTTGAGAATGTGTGGGCTAACCGGTTGGCCCTTCTCGAGTCTCGCATCAAAGAAGCGAGTGGTATGCTCATAGGTCACGATTCTCGGTGCTTTCGAGAATTCCCTAGTGAGCGTGGTGAAAATCTTGTTTGCACCTTGGGCTATGAAGCGTTTATGCAAATTGGATTCCATTGCAAAAATGAGTACGTTTTTAATCGCACCCGCTTCCATGACGAAGTCGCTATACGTGGAGACCTCGTTAACTCGAGCCGTGGGGCCTGGGGCTGGCGGGAGGGGCTCGATCGATACTTGAGCTTCCCGTCGGCGGTGGCGGCATTCCGTAATGCCGCCTCCCATTCCGCAAAGTTTGATCCATCATTCTTCGGTCTAGTGGACTGATTCATCTGATTCATGAAGATCCGAAGCCGGGACTCACGGTCCAATGTGGCACTTGGCATTGGGTCATCGAGGATGCCAGCCATTATGTTATTAGCGCTTTAAAAAACGTGATCTACGCTGAAAAAGAAAGAAAAACAAAAACGAAATAAGCAACTCATCGAGGTGATTTAAGTCTATTAAAAATTCATTTTAATCGTGTAGACTCAATGCACTTGCATAATTGATCTCCCTCAAGAATAATACAAGTGATCCCAAGACTCAATTTTCGTAAATTGATAAGCCAACTGTTTAGCTAGTTCTTCCGTAAAAACTCTTGGTCGATAGATTTCCGTAAATCCTATCTATAGTCCACCATAATCACAGGATCGTACGAGTGACCATAGTGTTGAGATAAAATAGGTCAATCGGTTCCAACTTACCCGACGTAGAAGGGGTCATATTATGCCTACCGACGAAGAAGGGATTCATTGGAGTTTGACCTATAAAGACTGTTCTCAATTTTCGTTTATACGAGGAAGATCCCATCAACTTAGTTTTAATTCATTTTAAGAGAACGAATATCTAGCATTACGTGAATGAATCAACTTAGGTGATGGCTTAAAATGATCGTGTGACATAAGAATGTCATAGAAAACTAACGCGTGACCTCTATATGAGTCAGTTTTCATGCAATTATTAGGTGGTTTGGTTTTAGGCGGAATATGATGCAATCTATCGTTACGATAAAATAAATAAATGAATGCAATACGTAAATAAAAATTCCTAGTGTGGCCTATCCTAGTAAAAAGAACATAATACAACTTTAGAATCCACCGTTGGACCCGAGAAGCTTGTCTTGATGTTCCATCTTTTCCATGCAGCGGGAGTGAGCATCCAATCTCCATCTTTGATCTTCTCAAAATTACAATTAAAATTTACAAAATATAAACCTATTTACATTCTAAATTAAAATTGTAATTACAAAAAAAAAAAAAATGGAGATACAAGATCTCAAAATACAACCAAGACCGTGTTCCATCATTACGGTAACACGTTCTACTAAGGCCACACTAAGTTACAACCGTTTGCAAAAAAAAAAAAAAAAAAAAAAAAAAAAAAAAAAAAAGAAATACGTAATTAAAAGCATTCACTGGCATTCAACAATAATGATAAAAAAAATGCATCAACTAAATTAAATTTATTCGTGACATAATTCCGTAATTATGTTAAATTTATCCAAACCACCTTTTACAATTAAAATTATGTGACAAAACCGCTTCATCAACTTAATTTTAATTCATGATAATCCGTTATTTTAAATCGTTTTAAAATAACTAAATGGTACGTGAGTGAACCGTTTCACTATCAAGCGAATGCACAAAATTCGTATTGTGCACATGTTTTGGCCGAAAAAAAAAATAAAAACTGAAATTTTTTTTTTTTTCTTCTTCACGGTCTGACCGTGAACAGTACCAATTTTTTTTTTTTTTTTATTATTATTTTTTTTTTTTTTTTTTTTGAAGCTTAATGCCGAGAGCTCAAAAGGCCAAAAAAAAAAAAATTAAACGGCTCAAAAACGGGAGCCTCATCAATACAAACAAAATCGATTTGTTAAAAACCAATTGTAAAATGAACATAATCCGTATTAAAGCAAAATTACAATTGACATGATCTTCACATATTGTTATAATTATCGTTTAAAACAACAATACGCAAAGAACAAATCGAAAACAAAACAAGAGATCGTCTGATCTAGCAATAACCGTGAGGCACGCAATTCAAGGCAAAAAAAAATGAAAACAGGCCGTGAAAAATAAGAAGGCCGCACGGTTTTCAACACAAAAAAATGCCGTGACAACAAAAATTGGCCGAGACCAAAAACAGCCACACGGTTCATCAATTTTATGCAAAAATTTATCGATTCAATTTCGTTTGATGAAAAACACATAGAAAAATTTACGTGGCCTCGCTCTGATACCACTTGTGGGGTAATATCCGTATAATACCCTTAAATTATAGGACTATAACGTAAATTTAATATGCAATTTATTGTCATAAACGAAAAACAACAATGAAACGATAAAGATTAAAAAACAACCTCGGGTCCTTTGTAGTGCGGCGTAAAGAACATAAATCAACAGAGATTTCCTCCTAATCGTTGCACCCAAGACCGTCTGAGACTATGCCCTTGTGCTAGAAATCAATTCTCTAATTGCCTTGCAATATTGAGAGAATTTGTTGTGTGAGTTTTGCTAGATGTGAGATCTAAAGTTTTGAGAGAAAATGTTTCTCAAAACCCTAATTTTTGTTGCAAAATGAATTAGGTTAGAAAGGAGGAGAAGCTCTCCTTTTGTCCCTTCACTCGGCCAACCGAGAGCTTACATGGGGAAGTGGGCTTCCACTTCCTCTTAATTTTAACTCGTGGTCCGGCTCGTAAAATGCTAAATGTATATGACACGGTTTTATTATAAATCGTCATCGGTTATCGGCTATTAAAATATCAACTAATAACACGGATTAGCTGAAATATTAATACATGTCCGACACAGACGATATTGTATAATTGATTCAATATACATTAATTAAATATAATCGTTTATATTTAATTTACGAATTAACTGCTTAATTCGCCTTAGCCCATTTTATTTAATCCGTATTAAATAAAATATCTCAACATCGCATTTTGACTAATTACTAGTCAAATAACTCAGACTAACTGCTTAGTCAATTCTGGCATCAACATGACTGTATTTTCATACCGTCACATCTCTCAAACGTATCCTATAGGTGTGACTTTTAGGGACCAAATGATCACCGCCATCTGTATGACAATAACGTCAAACTTATCTAGCAAGCCAACCGTTATTGATAAACGTGGATCAACTGATTATAATACAAAAGTATACCCTTTGATCCTTTTAGAGATTTATAAGTCCTTGCACTAACTGTAAAGGACACCAGCCCCAACAGATAGCATTTTGATTTTTCAATCCTTCCAAAGTGGAAGGAGAATTTTCATGGCATTGATGATCGAATTCCTTAGAAGTTGTCACCGTGGGTGCCAAATCTTCACAAGTGGCCTCACGAGCAATTTTTTCTTTGAGCTTTTTCACCAAGTAGCTCTTGTATGATACTTTGGCTTTTTGAAGAAGGTCTACCATATCCTATTCAATGATCATTGGCTCCATGATGGGTGTCAAGTGGTCTTCATGAGGAGTAAAGGAAGGACGTTTTTCTTCATGATAGGGTATCTCAAATGTCTCAAGGATAGGCTCCTCAAGCAAGGTGATATTACGAGTCCATCCATTAGGCTCATCATCTTTGTTGCTATCTTCATACGAATCATAGATGGGGGCTTCATTTAACTCTTTCTCCAATGTCTCAACATTCACTTCAAAAGACACACCCTCATACTCACAAGGGTTAAGAGTATTTGGCTTACTCAACCTTATGTCTTCCTCATCAAACACAACACTTTCATACTCACAAGAGCTCAAGGAGATTGGCTCTTCCCATTTCTCATTTTCCATATCAAAAGTTACTACTTCAAATTCGCATTCATGCTCAATGTCCAAAGAACGGTGGTAAGGAGTGGTTACTTGGGATTCTTTCAATTGAGCAATTTGAATCTCCAATTCCTCACCTTGGGCAATAATGCCTAGAAGAACATTATCCCTCTTTTGACTCTCCTCTAGCATTTGTTTGAAGAAGTTTTGTTGATCTCCCATCATTTGGAGAATCACATTTTGAATGGGTTCATCTTCTTGTTGTGGGTAAGTGTGAAAGTGGTTGTATTGTGGCATTTGGAATTCATTGTGAAGTGGGTATTGGGTGGGTGGTTGTTGTGGATATTGGATGCGAGTGTTTTGGTTGGAAAATTTGGGGTAGTAGTTAGGATTTTCATTGTACGAATAATAAGGTAGGTTTGTGTTGACTTGCTCCTCAAACTCCCCATACCCACAGTCATACTCAAAAGATCCACCACATACTCCATATGTAAAGTCTTGAGCCATCATAGCTAAGACAAGGAAACAACTACAAGCATGGAAACTACACAAAAACGGTAAGAACAATTCTTGAGGAACAAGTTCCTCAAGGTGAAAGCAAAACCAAAATAGACAAACAAGTAAGAACTTAATCATATAGCACCATCCCCGGCAACGGCGCCATTTTGATGGGTGAGTGATGTCGTCGGGTCACATCCAATCAAACACATTTATAATACTCAACATACAACTAGTTAGCGGTAAGTCGAGGTCGATCCATGGGACGGTGTGCTTTGGGTTCTAAGTCTATCTATCTCAATTTATGCTAGTGTCACAATTTGTTTGGGTTTGTAGTTGTGTTCTAGACTAATAAAAGCAATAAAGTAAAACAAGCAATAAAAGGAAAGATGTAAACAAATGATTAAAAGTGCTAGGATGTCATGGGGTCATAGGGGATTCATGGTGTTGATCATACAAACATGTTTACAAAGTTGCAAGCAATTAATGTTATGGAGAAACCGAGTTGGTTTATGTCTTACGGTTCATAGGAAGGTTTGGGTCTCGGAGCCGAATCGATTAGATTGTACAACACCTACAAGTCGACTTACTTTCCTCCTATTCAACTTCTATGCATGGTCTAACAAGACTCGAGTTGGTTTATATCTTACAAGTCAAGTTGAGTAGATAAGAGATGGTAAAAATGCAAGGATTCATAGGCTTAGCATTTCATCAAACATAACATGTGCATAAAGTTGACATCACAACAAGCAAGTAATTTGATTATGAAAACATATTAGATTAAGCATTAATCAATCCCATGTTGGTTTCCCCTAATTACCCATTAATCCTAGCTAAAGAAACTACTCACTCATTATCATGGGAAACATGTCATTAATGGTGTCAATCATCACAACAAGTATAAACATGATAATAGAATGAAGAAATGAACAATAAAGATTAAAGAGTAAAGGAATTATACCAAACTTGAGATGATCCAAATAATAAAGCAAAGAATAATAGAAGAAACTTGATTGATTGATTAAGAGTTGTCAATTCTCCAATAATAACCCAATAATCTTCAATTACCAAAAAGTGATGAACTTGAATAATAAACTTGAACAATAATTAAGGAGAGATTAATGTGTAATTTTTGTGGAAAGATTCAAGAGTAATCTATTCTAATCTACTCCTAATCTAATCTAAGGAAAGGTTTGTTCTAGCCAAGAGATCCCCCTTTGATTATTTACAAGTGGGGTCTTTATAGTAGAGCTTCATTAGGTTAACTAAGGCTAAATTAGTAATTACACTTTTTAGATTTGAGCACGGAGACGCCGGTATTTTACGAAAAAAGGGCATCTTTTTTTGAAGCTTGAAGAACACGGATTTGTGCTGGACTGGAATCCGGGCGTATTGGTGTCGGGACGGGCGGATTGTAGCAGGGGAAGACGGGCGGATTTGGGTGAAGACGCACGTCTTCTGTGGTTTGGGGACGGCCGGCTTCTACAGAAGCCGCACGGATTGGAGTGCAGTCTCGCTTTCTCTTCCATTCTTCCCTTTCCTTCACTTCCATTTTATTCTTGTGGGATTTGGTCTTTAGTTCTTGTTTCCTCTTTAATCTTAGCTCATCAAATATCGCCAAATAGCTTCTGAATGCGCACGAAAGACGGGAATTTCCGCCTTATTATCTTCTTTCCTACAAAACATATAGAATGCGATAGAAAAGCAAATAGGAAGGTTTTGACGGATAAAATGGCCATGGAATGTTATAATAGTAGGCAAAATAGGCTCAATTAGGGGACTAAATATGCTCAAATAATGGTCACATCATATGTCAATAAGTAAATAGAAAAATAAAGTGCGTAATGTAAGTTGACACGTAAGATTTGGTGACGCGAAAAACCCAATGTGGGAACAACCGCGGGAGGGACGGTACCCTGTCAAGTATTGCACTATATGAATAGGAGGATGATTACAATTATGGCATAAAGCTAGTCCTGCTGGCCCCAGATGTCAGGCCTGCAAGATCTTGATCGAACATATCTTATATGTCTTGATGTGGTCTTGAATGTGGATGTATGAATGCGGGGGTGTTGAATGAATGCCTTCTTGATTTGCTCCTTTGACTATTTATAGGGTAAGAACCCTAGATCTATCCTACCTCGAATATGGAATGTGAATATAATTTCCATAAGGACTCTTTCCAAACCCGGATTCCCTTGCCAATTCTCCCTGATCTCCTTAACTTCTCCCTAACTTCTCCCTAACTTCTCCCTAACTCTTCTTTCCTTAATCCGGACGCCTTCTACGATGGGCTCCTAATCTTCCTTGAGCCCGTTTCCCCTTCCTCTAACCGCGGGCTTTCTTCCTCCTTGTCACTCTGTCCAAAGCTTTTTTATTTTATTAAGTGGGCCTTCTTTATTGTGCTATTTTTAGCCCAAACAGCTATATGGGATTTGAACCCATATCTTTGTGCAAAATTAGCACTTCGCTCTACCGTTGAGCTAATAGCCTTTAATATACGCTAAACAAAGATGAAATTAGGGCTATACACAACACAATTGCTCAAATGTTCGTGATCAGTACACATTCTAAAACTAAGCATGATGCCTACAAATCAGTTTTCAAATTCCAAGTTCGTAATCGCATTGAATTTGTCATATTCTCTAAAGAGCACCATGCATATATCTTTGAACAGTTAAAACTTCAAACAGAAAAATAGCAACTGAATCAGTAAACAGCAACACACATTTGATATATTGATATGTCTAGCAATTTAAGGGGGTGACAAGTTCACAGTAGTTGTCCCATTTTTAGGAAAATCTTGAAACAAAGATCACAAAAATCATTAGTTGATCTTTAGAGAAAAAGTGTCAAAAATGTATGTCTAACATCTGTTAGTACACAAATTATCAGCCCTCAGACCCCTCACTTCTATCATACCTGAGGCCCTTCACCAGCATCACAAATCAGGCTCCTTGACAGCATAAAATTTAAAGACTAATCTAGCATAAAAGTCCAAATTCCCAGCAAGTAATAGAAGAATAAATCGAGTAGAGTTGCTCAACTCAGGCTTCTTAATAGCATCACAATTGCTACGCAAAGCCACCTAATCCACCCTCAAACCCTTTCCCTTATTACCGGAACTGATTTAACTTAAAATTAATGTACTTAACCAACAGTAATTAGATAATGCAACTGAAGAACTTTTTAATGCACATAGAACCTTATTTCATGCACATATAACCTTATTTCATTCACATAATCTTATTTCATGCCCATATAACACACTTATTTCATGCATGTACACGGTTGTTTGATGCACATATATTCTTTTTCCATGCATCTACAAGGCTAATTCATGCATTGATAAGTCTATTGCACCCCAACTCCTAACCATTATTATTTGGACAAACGATGGGGGAATAGTGTTCTAAAATTTAGGGCGGGAAAGGGTTTAGGGTTGGATTAGGCGGGTCTGAATCCAACTCTAAACCCTTTCCCTTATCATCATTCAAACGGCAGCAAGACCAAAAGACACCCTAGAGGGGAAGAGTGAACCCTTTTTTGGGGACGGGATTAAAACTAGGGGAATGGTGTCCTAAAATTTAGGACGGAAAAGGGTTTAGGGTTGGATTAGGCGGCCCGTTACGCGCCTAATCCAACCCTAAACCCTTTACCTTATTATCAGAACTTATTTAACTTAAAATTAATGTCCTTAACCAATAGTAATTAGATGCAGTTGAAGAACATTTTAATGCACATATAACTTATTTCATGCACATATAACCTTATTTCATGCCCATATCACACTTATTTCATGCATGTACACGGTTGTTTGATGCACATATATTGCTTTTCATGCATCTAGAAGGCTACTTCATGCACTGATAGGGTCATTGCACCCTAAACTCTTACCATTATTACTGGGCCGAGGATCAAAAACAAAAAAACACAAGTAGTCATTCAAATGGGGATCAAATACCAAAAAAAATAAAAAGATAAAACGATGCAGATTTTACATATTTCATGTATGTACAAGGTTGTTTAATGCATATATATCATTTTTTCATGCATCTACAATACTAATTTATGCACCGATAAGGCTATTTAAGCATAAACCCTTACCATTCATGCTTTTCTTATTCGATGCATTTGTTTATTTCAGTGAAACATAATCTTTAATTGACTCACCTCCTTTCATTAGTGGTTTTTTCTTGATCGCAATAGTGTTTCGCCTCATTTTTGTAGCCTCATATCTGTCAAGGATTTGAGTGAGATTGGGATTTTAAGATAGTAAAAACACAAACACAAATTATGACATAATAACTTCACAATCAATTCGGTTAGATTTTGAGACAATGAACTATTGCAAAGTGAAGGTAAAAACACAACACAAGTTGATGAATATGGAATAAGAGAGATTAAGCGACCCAACTTCAATTTAACAAAAGATAAAAACCCTCCATCTCATAGTAATAGTGCCTACGTCGCAATCAGATTCAAAGACATTAATCAACCCCAGCTAAAACTAACTATGTTCCTAAACACCTTATTGAAAAACCAAAACAACTCTTAGATGAAAGTTGAAAATTTTGATCAATACTCCGTATATTCATGAAATTTGAATTATACAATTGAAAATTTTTCTTCATCTCACAACAATAGTCACTTTTTCGACCTCTATCATCAATACATAAAATACATTATAAACACTATACAACAATGACTCCTGCAAATTGCAAGGTGGGGGTGAACGTAAGGGGAGTCGGAAGTACGTAGTCTTACCCCTTTATTAGCAACATAAAGGCTCTAGTACATCACAATCCAAGTATAATCATCAAAAGTAGCAATAATCAGACGAAAGATAACGAACAGGTTCAAACTTTAATCAATTTTCCCTAACAATGTTCTATATATTCTGTTCGACTTCCGTCCCAATAACTTTGAATTAATTTTGTTAAAAAGCTTTTTTAGGATTCAAAATAGGAAATCAAAATCAGCAAAGAACACAATTATAATGATAAATCAATGAATAACTACCTAAATTGAATAGATTAATAGATAATAAGCGGAAAATGCAAGTAAATTGAAAGCAAACGACATTTGAAAGCAGAAACAAAGAGAATGCGCAACAAATCAAGAATGAAACCCTAATCAATTTATTTAAAGCATAAAAATCGTAAAAATTGAGGAATAAGAAAGAAATAAAGGAAATTGAGAAATTACCTAAATTTTAAGGAATAAAGCAAGAGAACCGTAAATCAAATCAGAGCAAACGAAGAAGGATGCAACAGAGAGAACGCCGGTTGATCATTGTAGAAGAAGTCACAGTAATGGCGGTTGAGAGTACAATTTGAGATTGAATGTTAAAGTGTGATGGATACGAAAGTGAGGAGATCGAAGTGAGAAAGAAAGAGGAGCGAAAAAGAAAACTGTGTAAAATGACGGTGTTGGAGAGTTTGTGTGTTAGCTAGGAGAATAAGTGAGTTAATCTCAGTCATCAATATTTACTTAGATCTAATGGTTGTGAATGGTTCTCATAGTTCTCAATATGTCAGTGGTTCTCATGAGATCCCAAATATATATATATATATATATATATATATATATATATATATATATATATATATATATATATATATATATATATATATATATATATATATATATATATATATATATATATATATATTATATATATAAGCTTTTTTCGAGCGATTACAGAGAGTTCAGTTTTAGCGAAATACCAAGCAATATTAAAATCAAACTAAATCTAAATTTTAATAATTTTACAAACAAAGTGGATAATATATGAATTTTACTTCAACTGTGATCTTTACATTAGTTCCCTAGAAATTGAATCAAAAAAACGTGCCACATGAGTTTTATAAACAGCACAATATGTTTTATTTTTATATGAGAATTATACACAACTATGCAATTTCTATTTGAATAGGATACAAAGTCTATATATATATATATATATATATATATATATATATATATATATATATATATATATATATAAGATTGTATAATAGTTAAGATAATTCTATTGATTAGAAAGGCTAGGTTAAATACTAGAGATACAACCTATAATCTAGGTAACAGAATAACTAAAAGATACACTTAACAAACTAACAAGATATGACTACCTAATATACATAAGATAGAATAACTAAAGATATACAGTATAAACTAATATATACTATTTATCTCTAATATGCTCCCGCAAGCTGGACGATCGAAGAGAAAGACCAAGCTTGAGCAAAATAGGAATGAGGCGCGGTCGAGGCAATGGTTTCGTTAGAGCATCTGCCAATTGATCATCATTCGAAATGTGTTGAACCCGTAGAAGCCCTTTATTAACCTGTTCGCGTACAAAATGAAAAGCTAGAGCGACATGTTTCATACGGGAATGGAAAACCGGATTAGCCGAGTAGCTCGTGGCCCCAAGATTGTCGCAGTAAATAACGGGGGGCGAAACGACACTGATATGAAGCTCCGTCAAAAGAGAGCGAATCCACATAAGCTCCGCAGTAGTAGCAGCAACTGCCCGAAATTCCGCCTCAGTGGTGGAGAGAGCAAGGGTATGCTGTTTCTTTGAAGACCAGGAGATGGGATTATCACCAAGATAGACGATATAACCTGTAGTGGATACATAGGTGTCCGTGTCTCTAGCAAAATCAGCATCACAAAAGGCATGGAGAGACAGGGGCGTGTGACGACGAAGCTGAATGCCAACCTGCAAAGATCCTTTCAAGTAACGAAGTAACCGCTTCAAAGCAAGCCAATGAGAGTCATGAGGCGATTGCAAAAACTGGGCGAGCTTATTGACGGTGTAGGCAATATCAGGACGAGTGAGGGCAAGGTATTGGAGGCTGCCTACTAAGGCACGGTAATCAGAGGGGTTGGAAATGGGTTGGCCGCCGGTAAGAGTGAGAGGTGGGTGGGAGGACATAGGTGTGGTGGTGGATTTGCAGTCAAGCATTTTTATACGGGTGAGAATGTCGTGTATATATTTGGTTTGAGTGAGGCGAATACCGGTGGATTCGGGTGTAACTTCAATGCCCAAGAAATATGATGGAAATCCAAGGTCCTTAAGCGAGAAACGGGTCGAGAAAGAGAGGAGAAAATTTTCTAAAGTGGGAGAAGAAGGTCCGGTGACAATGATATCGTCAACATAGACAAGGAGATAAATTATAGTTGAATTTTTGTGAAAAAGAAAGAGGGAGGAATCAGAGAGCGATTGTGTAAAGACGAAAGAGATGAGGTAGGTGGTGAGTTCAGTGAACCAAGCCCGGGGGGCTTGTTTCAGGCCGTAAATAGCTTTAGTGAGTTTACAAATGTGAGACGGGAAAGAAGAATTTGAGAACCCCGGAGGTTAAGACATGTACACAGTTTCAGATAACGTACCTTGCAAAAAAGCATTGTTGATGTCGAGTTGCTTGAGGGACCAGCCGCGAGAGAGTGCAAGAGAGTGTATGAGACGAACTGTGACTGGCTTCACCACTGGGCTAAAGGTGTCGGAGTAATCGACACCGGGACGTTGATGAAAACCCTTGGCAACGAGACGAGCCTTATATTTATTTATGGTATTGTCGGGATTATATTTGATGCGAAAGACCCATTTGCACCCAATAACGTTGAGTGAGGGGTCGGGGGGAACGAGAGTCCATGTGTTATTTTGAATTAAAGCCGAGTGCTCATCCTCCATGGCCGAGAGCCATTTTGGATCAGCAAGGGCAGCCTTAAGAGTGACGGGAGGAAGAGACGAGGGGGAGAGGGAAGCTAGCTGAGCTTTCTTGAAGTATTAGGGATTGGGACAAATAATATTGTTCATGAGGCGAGTGGTGGCACGGGGTGGGGGAGGAGGAGGTGGGGGTGGGGGAGGAGAGGAGGGAGAAGAGGACGCTGAACTAGGGGAAGGGGAGGGAGAGGGTGATGCAGCGACATGGGAAGGGGAAGCAGGGGTGGCAGAAACAGGGCTGAGCACGGGAGTGTGGGGAGAGGGAGGGTCATGGGGAGGATGGTTAACCGGTTGGTCAACAGGTGGGGGCACGGGAGGGGGTTCGACCAGCAGGGGTACCACGAAGGTGCACCATTGGTCAGAGGAGTATACGGTGGAGGGAGTGTCGAGGGAGACAAGTTCAGGGAAGGGGAATTTGTGTTCAATAAATTGCACATGTCGGGAAGTGTAGAGACGATTAGTCGCAACGTCAAGACAGTAATAAGCACTTTGAGTTGAAGAATAACCAACAAAAATGCAAGGTTTGGATTTAGGGTCTAGTTTGTGTTTAGTATAGGGGCAAAACCAAGGATAACAAAGGCACCCAAAGTTACGCAATTTAGTGTAGTTAGGAAGTCGATTAAAGAGTTTAGTATAGGGAGAGACATTGTTAATAACCGGGGTGGGCATGCGATTAATTAAATACACAGCAGTAACAAAAGCATAAGTCCAATAAGTCGGGGGAAGGGAGGCATGAGAAAGGAGAGAGAGACCGGTTTCAACAATGTGACGGTGTTTTCTCTCCGCAAGGCCATTGTGTTCGGGGGTATGGGGTGGGGAGGTGAGGTGCGTGATGCCATCATTGGTGATGGAGGGCGTGAGTTTAATGTATTCTCCGCCATTGTCGGAGAAAATTTGAATGATAGGGCGAGAGAAGTATTTTTCAACAAGGGCCCTAAAGCGATTGAAAACAGGTGCGGTATCGGACTTATTCTTTAAAGGATACAGCCAAGTATAGCGAGTAAAATGGTCAACAAACACAACATAATATTTGTAGCCATCAATAGAGTAAAGAGGGGAAGTCCACACATCGGAGAAAATGAGTTCAAGGGGATTATTCGAGCATAAGCTAGATTCCGAAAAAACAAGTTTGTGGCTCTTGTTAATAGAGCAAGAATTACAATGCAAATTTAAATTGTCTTTAAAATTCAAACCACTCAAACGACTAATAGAATTTAAAATAGGGAAAGACGGATGACCGAGTTTGTGATGCCAAGTATTATTCAACGACCCATGAGAAAGAAGCACCGAGGGAGCCAGTGGACGCCACTCATACAAACCGGCGTTTAGGACGCCTTTAAGGAGCACTCGTCCCGTCGACCGATCCTGCAATTCACACGAATCAAACGAGAATTTAGCAATGGCATCATTATCAGCGCAAAACCGTGAAATCGAAATTAAATTCTTAGAAATTGCAGGTGAATGAAGAACATCATTAAAGACAATTGTAGTAAAGGGAAGAGAGAAAGAGAATGAACCGATATTAGCAATTGGAAGGGGTGACCCGTCACCAATAAGGAGGTTGTCATTACCATCATAAGGAGCATGAAGGGCTAGGTTACCTAAGTCTTGTGTAATGTGGTGGGTGGCACCACTATCAAGAACCCAGTCGTTGGAAGGAGGGGTATTAAGGGAGACGGTATGGGCACGAGGGGGGTTTTGTTTGTATTGTGGCGAGGGGCGAGAGGGTACAGCGACAGCAGGGTGAAGGGATTGAAAGACGGGACAGATTTGGAGGTAGTGACCAGTGGTGTGACACCACTGGCACTTTCCTTTGAAAGTAGTGGTGGAAGGTGAGTTGGTGGGGGCAGCGGAAGGTGTGGGTAACAGGGGAGGCGAGGGAGAAGCACGGGGAGTATAGCGGGTCTGGCGCTGGTTGTAAGCAACCATGGCCGAGGCAGGGGTAGCGGGTGGGGGAGAGTGTTTGAGGGTGAGGTCAAATTGTAGGAGACGTCCATGAAGAGCGTCAAAGGAAATGGTTGTGTCCCGGTTTTTGACACCGTCAATAATCGAGTAATAAATATCCCGATTTAGCCCATCCAGAACTTGAGCAATAATGTCCTCATCATCCATCGGCTTGCCCATATGAGCAAGTTCATCGACACAAGAACGAATATTTTGCATATAATCTGTAGCGGAGGAGTCGCCCTTAGATATGGATCGAAGACGCTCCTTTAGTTGAAGAATATGGCCTCTCGATTTGCTCGCATAGGTAGATCGGAGCTGAGACCATATGGCTTCAGAAGTCGTTGCATTGAGCAGCAAAGGAGTAATACTCGGATGGATCGTACCACGAAGAGCACCGCTCAACAAGCGATCCTTCCGTAACCAAGTATGATACGACGGATTCGCCTTAACGGCTTTGGTGGTGGGATCCTCGAGCGTAGCAGGGGACAAGGGTGTGAATTGTCCAGGTATTTGAGGAGGTCATAACCGAAGAGAAGATCTTCGATTTGACGAGCCCAGGTGCGATAGGTAGTCGAAGTGAGTTGTGTAACATTTGAGAAGCTGACAGCGACGAACGGAACAAGGGGTTCGCCGGTGTTAGGAAGAATGGAGGCATTACTAGCCATAAGGAAAAAAAAAAACGAGAAGAGGAAGAAGGGTTTTAGATGTGGATCGAAAAAAGCTCTTGTACCATATAAGATTGTATAATAGTTAAGATAATTCTATTGATTAGAAAGGCTAGGTTAAATACTAGAGATACAACCTATAATCTAGGTAACAGAATAACTAAAAGATACACTTAACAAACTCTAACAAGATATGACTACCTAATATACATAAGATAGAATAACTAAAGATATACAGTATAAACTAATATATACTATTTATCTCTAATAATATATATATATATATATATATATATATATATATATATATATATATATATATATATATATATATATATATATATATATATATTCATTCGAGCCACGATAGATTTCCCTTCCCTCAATGTCGACTTATTATTGTTAATTAATTTATTTAGAATTTGTTTGCCAATCTTTAGTTTCATATACATTATACATACATGACGTTGTATATAATGTTTTTATTACTAACTGATTTCTTTTGTTTTGTCGATAGGATGAAGATGTCAATAACGGTGCAAGCGTCAATCAATAATATTAAACGTGGTTTTCATGATTTTGACGTGGTATTGCTAACGAAAAACGCTTACTTTTTATTTGTGTTAGACGGTAAACAACAAGAATTACAGATGAAGTATGATCTTACTTGTGAGTTTATGTTAAATTGATGACTTTGGTTTCCATTTTTCAGGAGGCATAATTCGTTCAATTGGAAACTTCACAAGTAGCACTTATTGTCTTAACTAATAAATAGATTGTTGACGCAATTGATAATTGTGTTTATCAGCTCCATCGACAAAAAAACGGGTTTGGATACCCGAGTTCGCTATGCCTTGTGTGTTAAGATTGTGTTCGAATACTTGCGTCGAACAAATGCTACAATCTTTTGTCTCTTCAAATTTGGAACTCATGTTAAGCCTTTTCATACTTTGAAAGTTTTTATGTATCAGCCCCCATACTAGCTTAGTTACTTAACTTTTGCAATAAATTTTGTTATCCTATTATTGATTAATTTTATTTGTAATTTTTAAATTATTTTTCCACTTCTGTTCATTATTAATGTTGTGCCCAATGTATAAAATTAGTAATAAGCATTTTTGCGTAATTGTTATGCCCAATGTATTGTATGATTATTGTCATAGCTGATACGGATCAAAATATCTGCGTACGATTTGAAAAGGAACTTTCTCAAGTGTTGGAATCAACATAGAATTTTATGGGTATTAGACATTGATAAGTACAAGTAGTATACGGTTTTATGAGAAATTTTCTATCTATAATAATATACTAGCTAGAAAACTTGAAAATATTTTTTTTAGTATTTCACTTCAAAGTTTGGATAATTGTACCACGCACTCGACGTTAATAATAGACCCACTCGACACCTAGAAAAAGAATTTGTAATAGTCTACTCACCATCGAGGGCAAGTAGAAGTATTATTTGTCAATACATAGGAGGGAGAACTTCATAATGGAGTTGCATTTATTAATATGTCAATTACACAATACTTCTTGGAAACGTATATGCACCATATGCAAATTCAGTTCAGTTTTATTCAATTAAGTTCAGCTCAGCTCAGTTCAATGTAACTTTATACAATTCAGTTCAGCTCAGCTCAGTTCAGCTCCATTTAATTCAGTTCAAATCAGCTCCATCCAGTTCAGTTCAGCATAACTCTAATAAGTCATAAAGAACAGGGCCTTAATCAAGTTCATTTGGAAACAAATCACTCTCAATTATCTTTACGGACTGCAAGTAAAGTCATATAAAAATTTTGTTATTGGAAATAAGTCGATCTCATATTTGAGCTAAACAGTAGCATTTTTTATTTATATAAAATTAATATAAAAGACTCTACCAAACGGCCCGTGCATCGCACGGGCATTAAATCTAGTATATTATTAAAGGAAGCTTTTTTCGAGCATTACAAAGACTGCAACATTCGCGAAATACTTTCAACCAATAATAATATAAATAAGTTTGGTATAATATGATAAAATTTACAACTACTATTGTACGTTGTACACATGAGTTACAATTAAAGATTTTCTCATGCTTTATTTTAATGTATAATTTTGTAGTCTTATTTGCTAATTTTTTGCTTTAATATTATTAAGGGGTTATTAATTTTTTGCTTTAATATGTTATATATTGGTCTAATGGAGGACTTATAATATGAGTAACATCTTATTATCTCTTCTTTCAGGTTAATAGAAAAGTATATAGGTAACTTTCCACTATTCAACAGGTAATAATCGTTGAATTGTTTTGTTAGGTTTTCTTCGTTTTGACGATTAATCTTTATCTGACTAACTTCTTATGTGAGACGTTTTTTATAAGCAACCGTGACAAAGTACAAATTAAATTAACATCTAACATAGTGTATAAATGCATAGTGGAGCATATGTTTGTCGAAGAGACCTTATTCAAGGCAAAACAAATAAGTGAAAGTAGAAATCACACCAATACTATTTGATATCAATGGAGAAGAAGAAGAAGAAATTGTTGATGATGATTTTTTTTTCCAAAAAATGTTGATTATATGGTGGGAATAGTTTTAAGACCTAATTGAATGGTCGAAGACAAGAATTTGATCTAATTGGATGTCAAAAAATAAAAAATACAGTGCTCTTAATTAAGCCTTTAACAAAGGTAGTTAATATACAAAGATTTTCATGCTAACACAAACTCTAAGGGTGAATATTATTTTTTGGAACCTCTTCAAATTAGTGGGTGTTTGAGTCAATAATACCAAAATATACGCGATAATCAGAAAGTTCATCTTCCTCAGTTTATACCGTCTCCACCAAGCTATTAGTAAGACTAACCATTAGTTATGTAAGTAGCATTCTACACTTACAACATGGTCATTTTTTATTTATATATATTCGAGCTACTTGATAATGGGATAAATTTATATTACAAGAGTGGTTACGGAGTATATTACAAAAAAATTGATGCGATGTGCACCGAAATCTTGGAGAAAATTAAAGATAATCAATATTGTCATCTTGAGCAGAAGTGCATTGGAAGAACACCTCATTCTAAAGATAGTGATGCATGTGTGTCAGGCAACAGCTACAATAAATAATGATAAGACTCCTACTTTCAACTCTATTGCTAATAATATACTACGTAATAACCATAAATTTAAATAAGAAGATTAAAAATGAGTTGGGGTTTACATCAGAATATGAGATTATGTGATAGTAGCTACGAAAATATGCTTCTTTTCCAGATGCTTACATGTTATTGTTTTCATAGTGTAATTATAATTAAAATATCCGTTGTTGAGCTATTGAAAAAAATGAACTTATGTACTTTGCAATGTCGCGCTAAAATTGTCATGTCTTCTCTCGAGCGCAAATTGTTTAGATAGATGTTCTACATAGCAAGCCAAATACATGATATGGAAAGTAAATAATTGATTTCGGTTAAATTTTAATTCGGGTCAGTTTAGTTCGGGTCCATTAGATTTAGTTTTTAGCTCAACTAAACTCATGGGCAACTCATATTCCAGTTAAGTTCAATTCACTCAATTCAGCTTTAATAAGGGGTCGTTTGGTTGCCACTTAGAAAACATATGCATTGGAAAATTCCATGATTTTGAAAAACATGGGTTGTTTGGTTGCCATAAATTTTAGAAAATGTAGGAATTAGAACTTCTCAGGAACTTCCAATGCCTACATGATGTGGGAAGTTGCTTACCTACTCCCCCCTTGGTCATTGGAAGTTCCTGTGGAATTTAATTCCTACATGAGCAACCAAACACTTTTCCGAAATTCACCCGAATTGGATGAGGGAACTTAATTTCCATAAATTTTATTTTCCTAGGAAAATTAAGTTCCTTGATCAACCAAACAATCCCTAAGATTTGATTCGGTAAAGCTCAACTCCGATTCAACATGTTGTTTACTTCAGACAATATGAGCTAACACGACAATGATTACGACATATAATGAATTTTTTTATAGAAAGTTAAAAATATTTTTTTTAAAATAATTGTAGATTATGCATTTAATAATTTCAGTTACTACGTTATCCACAAGAGAATACTACAAATAGGTCCGTGCATCGCACGGGCATTAAATCTAGTATATTATTAAAGGGAGCTTTTTTCGAGCGGTTATAGAGAGTCCAGCTTTTGCGAATCACTTCCAAAAAATAAAATAATAAATAAATTATAAGATATACTAACATAAATTTGGTACTCAATATAATTCTAATGATGCTAGACTTCCGAGCAAGATATATCAAGTATAATTAATAAAATCATGATCAAACGTTTACACAATGAAAATTCTACTCCATGTAGAACATTAGTAGTTATCAACTTCTAACTTATATAAATAGGGAAATGGATCCTCTCCATTTCCTTTCTCTCCATTTCTTCTCACAATCTCTTTAAATAATAATTTTCCCTTTCACCCTCATTTTCCATTATCTTTATGCGTAAATTTAGAACCATTAGATGTCCAAATGCGATCCGGACTATTGACAGAAACTTGCCTCTCCATTTCTTTTTAGGAAATGGAGAGCAAATGGGCTCTATAAATTGCAAAGTACATAAGTTCATTAAAAACAATAAAATGCTTGATTTAAGAACAATTGGATCATGTTTTGAGTGCAAATATAAAAATCATTCGTTTTAAAATGAAACTTCAAAAGATTTGGACAACACTCTAAGGTGAAATTTTGATTCAAGGTAATACATGTCATCACTAACAAAGAGAAATTAAAACTTGAGCACAACAAGGTTCTTGAGCCTGATTAGTCAACTAAGCTAAATTTTTAAACACGGAAACCAAAACTTCCGCATGAATATTAAGGTTTCAAAATTTTTGGGATAGAATTTTCAAGACCAAATTTCAAATGCATAACAAGAGTTAGCAATAACAACCAACTTTAGTCCTTGTCAAACAATTAACCATGCAACAAACGCCAAGTTAAATTATTTACTTAAGAAAACACATATTTTCGAGTTCATAAAAAATTTTGGGCAAAATTCAACATGAAAATTTTGCACTTGACATCATAAATGATGTAAAAAGGTGATTAATGTCATGAATACAGGACATGGAATTAATTGATAAAATTTGAAGGGATTAGCGTAGATTTAAACAAAATCCAAATTGGAAAAGAAATAATTGAAAAGAAGACATCACTTATATGATAAAATTAGCCAAGTTAAGGAATAAATGAAGTAGAAAACTTGAATCCGAACAATAAACATCAACAAGGGAATTTAGATATAGTTTTAAATGATGAAGGAATGAAAAGATAAAGTAAAATAAGGTAATAACACATTTTTTGCGAAATTTACAGCCCAGAAATCGGCACTCGGCCGAGTGACTCACTTCCAGAAATTTTCAAGTTTCTGAAAATTGGTCCACTCGGTCGAGTGGTAGGGTTCACTCGGTCGAGTGACTGGTACTCGGTCGTGTACTAGCTCGCACTCGGTTGGGTGCCTCTCTAGGGTTTGTAATTTCCGACTAAGAATTACTATTCTTATACTAGCGAATATTCCACTAACAACTGTTACTACTCACACTCTATTTGTAGCATTAGTGACATTCAACCTATATGCGGTATTGAAATGCTAAAGGACGGGGCTAGTGCCCCATATACACCAACACGTAACAACCACTTCCAAAACATGTTACACACATTACTCTTTTTCATCCAAATTTTTTCACATATTAACATGTACCAAATTAATAACTGCATCATGCAAGAATCCTATCAACTGGCTACAATAAACATGCACTTTAAGGCTTTAAACTCATCATATTCAAACACATAACGCTCATACAAATAAGTGCACTTCACATGAAACAATCCTCTACTTATATCACATATACCTCATTCAAGTGAACATTTTCATTTCATCCTTTCAACTATCACATGTTAGCATTCACCACACAACCTCTATATCATGCAAGATGATCAACAAAACTATAACACTAGTATAATCATGCAACATGTCACTTCACGTTTCCCGACTCATAACAACCCACGTAGTGACCAACCGAACTAATAGGATCTAGTTTTGAAATAAGGGATCCTTCTCATCCAAAACCGACCTCCTACTGTACTCATGTTGGGTTCATTTTATTAGACACTCCTAGATTCATTTGGTTCATTGGTTTAGGTTCCAAAATCGTCGCGCTCTGATACCACTTTGTAACACCCCCTTTCTGACCCGACCAAGGTAATTAGGAGATGTTACCATCTCGGTTCCCGATGCGGTAAATCGGAGGTACAATCAAGAAACATTTATTATAAATAACAAGTTCAGCGATTATAAACCATAAACGTAAACAAATGATAAATGCTAACTATACAAATTATAAGTCGACTACTCTATATGTCATCTATATTATGCTACTCGACTCCGAGTCCAAGGCGCGGCCCAAATCCCGATCACGTCAACAAGCAAACCTGTACTCAACCTGCTCCCCATATGATCGGAAACATCATATGGATCCACACATACCACCCCGAAAATAGGTGACAATTACACAGACACACAAACGTCAGTTTTAATAAATAAAGTGTGACACGACACGAGTGTGTGAATATGCAACATGACTATGATATGAATGACATGCTATCAAACAACCACCACCATGGTACCGGGACACGCCCAGACATACCAACCACCACAAACAGGTACTGGGACACGCCCAGACATACCGGATCCGAAAACCAACCGGATCCCCTGCCAGACGTCGTGTCTCAACCACACAGTCCCTTCGTAACTCAAGCCATTCATGTGCACATCTATCTTGGAGTGGGAATCTCCAAGAGGTGACTCAAGCGTAAGATGGTCTCCCAACCGCGTTACATCTCCACAACAACAAGTAATCCACCAAGTCCTCCAACATACAAGACAATCCAAAAAATGCAAGATACTGTATAACATGCTAATTACCGACCATTCAATGCAAATGAATGACAAATGACTCATTTAACAATTAGACATAATATTAAAACAGAGTCGGATAAACCTACCTTTTAGAAAATCCCGTTAAACAATAAAGCAACCGAATACAAATATGCTTCTCCATAAAGTTGGCACCTAATTACGATAATTATATATAATTACTAACTAATCTAATTACTAATTAATCTAATTAAATTAAATACGAATTAATTAATTAAATAAAACTCGTCTTAAGCTGTTTAAAAACTCGACTCATAAACGTACTCACTCCTAGCCCCGATAACCACCACGCCACGCTGCCGCCGTTGACCACCACCACCAACCATGGTGGTCCACGGCCAACAACCTATACCCACCATACACACGACACACAACCCGCACCACACACCCACAACTCCCTGTTTCACCTCCAACTCGTCACCATTGCAGCCACCACCACTGCGGCACTTTCCGAACCACGGTGGGTCCAGCCACGGCCACCATGCTGGCAGCCGCCACCAGTAAGCAGCAACATCAACAACAACAACAACAACAACAACAACAACAACGACGACGACGACGACAACAACAACAACAACAACAACAACAACAACAACAACAACAACAACAACAACAACAACAACAACAACAACAACAACAACAACAACAACAACAACAACAACAACAACAACAACAACAACAACAACAACAACAAAAACAACAACAACAACAACAACAACAACAACAACAACAACAACAACAACAACAACAACAACAACAACAACAACAACAAAGACAGACATAACACAACCCGGCACCCCTTTTTATAACCCATTTTCACGCCACATATCGCCACCATCACAGCCACCCACGACCACCTCTATACTCCCTCACTACCCATGACACAACCACCCAAACCCCAGCCATATTCAGTCATGTTTTGGTGGTCAAAAACCCGTCTTAAGATGGTCACACAACTACAACTAAAACCCATATAAAGCACTCTATCAAACCGAGTATTGGTGGTCAATGGTGGTCAACAAACGGTCAAGGGCGGTCAGAGACGAATCAAGGTCGAGGCGGGTTAATTAAAAATAATATATAAACTAGTATGAGACGGTTTTACCTTACGATCCCGAGGTGGAGGGCAAAATCTCCACTTTTCTTCCTTTTTCTCTCTTGCTCTCATTGTGGATTTTGTGAGATTATGTTAGGATAAGGGTGGGGTGGATAAGGGTGGAGTATATAAGGTGAGTGGAAGTTTCTAGCAACCGTCACAATTACTATCGTCTCGAGTTAATTATTATCGTATATTATTATTACCAATATTATTATTATTATTATTATCATTATTATTATATTATTCCGTCTCATACATAATTCGCATAAAATACAATATAATATTATTTACATAATTATAAAAAACGGAGTATTAAACTGGTGCACTCAACCGAGTGCCACCGAGCACTCGACTGAGTGTACGGGCACAGACCTTGTTTTCGCGTGTTGGGCTCCGTGTGTTGGGCCTTGATATATATACCCTCTTTTCATATTTTTCCTCACTTTTGAAACCCTAAGAATGTAACACCCCCATACTCCAACTGCCTTACCAGGACCACTTAGGGTATGAGAATGCTACCATCTCGGTTACCCGAGGCAATGATAATCAAATGGACAATAACGAAACGAACTTAAATAGTAATAAAGTTTAAGTGATACAACTCAAATTCAAAACTGATAAAAGAAATACAAGTTCTCAAAAACCTAACGACTAAACAACTAGTTCATGACACAGCGGAAGACTCTACCACATGTGATGACGCCATCCCAGCTATCCCTCGCATAAGTCATCATACCTGCTTAACAACTGCTCACCAACCCCGAATGGATCACCACAGTTTTTAAAACATTTAAACGAGGTCAGTACTGATTACATAAAACAACAGCTGCAAAGAAACAGTATTACAATCAACTCAATCAGCACAACTCAATCACCACAACTCCATCTCATCTCTACAATCTGACTACACACTAAAGTGTGTAGCCCTGCCAGAGTACCCATCGCAACAAGTACTCCTCGCCGCCAGTGGGGGACCGCAGCCGTTTCCACCTAAGCCCCGCTCATCTCCTTCGAGCGATAAACTCATGTTCATTAATGTTCACATCCCTTCTGTGGCGGGTACCACAGAAGGCGAATCAAGGGCGTGAAGCCACTCCCACAAATGACTCCACACAGCCAAGGACGCACCCCGAAGATCACAGACAGTTATACAACAGATCAACATTATACTATGAACAATCATCAAATCCAATCCAATACGATAAAGGAATAAACAACAACAACAACAAAAACAACCAACAACTCTATGTAACCAATACTTAGTAGGGAAACCCTACCAGGAATCATCCTTTAGGTGTGACCTTAAGGGATCATCAAATCCAATTCACAGACGGTCTAGCAGCTAATCTGAATCTTTCCTCAACGAATCCTCCTCCTATAACACGTATGCATACAATTACTACCACAATCATACAAATCACCCAAAACCCCCCAACATTACCCAATTAGGGTTTAACCAAACTTAACGAAACATTATGAAAATTATATAAAAAGCTTACCCTCGACACAACGATCACCACGGCATAAAGAACGAGACAATCCGACACTCCTAGCCTTGGGATTTGTTACCAATGCGAAGAACACGAACTACGTAACTTCTCTTTTTCTCAAAAAGGTTTTTAGAAAGGTTAACAGTGATTAAGAATAGTGACGGCCACCCTTTTATATTAATCTCGCATCATTAACAAAACCCGGCTAAACAACCCGTAAAAACACACTTACTCGATCGAGTAAGTGACTTACTCGATCGAGTGGCCCCTACAAGATCGAGTACACTACAGGCAGTTTACTGTTTTGTGTAAAAAGCTACTTACTTGACAGAGTAAGCCCCACTCGATAGAGTACCCATAGCCACATAAAACCGTAGTATTACAGTCTTCCCTCCTTAAAAAGAACTTCGTCCCCGAAGTTCAACCCATAAACAAATACAAAACACAGAACTTCGTCCCCGAAATTCAACCCATAAACAAATACAAAACACACTAACACCACTCTGACACAACAACATAACCAAAACTCAAAACAAAACTCCCAACCAACACCCGAACCGACTCAAAGCAACTACTAACTGTGCCAAAACCAACATAAAACATACAAAAACTCTATGTGACCATCTCCTACCTCCCTAAAAGAATCATGGTTACGTCCTCGTAACCACACATACCTGATCAAAAAGAAACGGATACCGCTCCCTCATAGCCTCCTTCGCCTCCCAAGTAGCCTCCTCAACCTCATGGTTAGACCAAAGAACCTTAAGCAACATTGTTTCCCCATGTCTAGTTTTCCTAACCTTGTGATCAAGAATCTGTTTCGGCACCTCAAGGTAAGACAAGGACTCATCCAGCTCGATGTTCTCTACATCTAACACATGTGAAGGATCACTCACATACTTCCGCAGCTGAGACACATGGAACACATTATGCACTCTATCCAAAGCAGCTGGTAAAGCTAACCTGTAAGCAACCTCACCCACACGATCCAAAATCTTATATGGTCCCATAAACTTCTGGCTCAGCTTCCCTTTCTTACCAAATCTCATGACCACGCATAGGAGACACTTTCAAAAGAACCTTGTCCCCAACCTGAAACTCTATGTCACGACGATGTAAATCTGCATAACTTTTTTGTCGATCCTGGGCCGCTTTCATCTTCTGCCTAATCAGCTTAACATGTTCAACCATCTCCTGTACCATCTCTGGTCCCAAAACCACTGCCTCAGCTCTATCATCCCAGCAAATCGGACTGCTACATCTCCTCCCATACAAAGCCTCAAACGGTGCCATGCCTATACTGGTGTGATAGTTGTTGTTATAAGAAAACTCAATTAGATCCAAACGCTGCTCCCAGCTACCACCAAAATCCATAACACAAGCTCACAACTGTTGGAGTGTCCCCGACAATAATGCGATCACAATTATCGATCATGATGATCACATGTTTAAATCTCATTTTTAGAATACGTAAGGGATTATTCATTTTATAGTCAACTGATCAACATTAATCGGTAACGATTGGCTTGCTAAAGTTTGACGTTACTGTCGTGGGACGGTGGTGGTCAGTTGATCCCTTAAGGTCACACCTAAAGGATGATGCCCTTATCTGTAAAGTTGATTAATTATATGACGATACAAGTTGATCAATCCCTTAAAATTGAACACTTTAATTGTGAGAGAGAATATTATTTCTTATTTTAATGAGATTAAATAAGATTTATTTTAGTAATAAAAATGTTTTATTACTGTAGAGATAAGAATGAATGATTAATTATAATTACAAGATGTTGTGAATTATAATTATATGACCTATTTTATTTATGTGATCAAGTATCACTAGTCAATTTGTTGTATGTAATTTAATTAATTTATAAAATGATATTTATGTGATAAATATGCATTAAATTAATTAATAACATGTAACATACTACATGTGACATATTGTGTGACAAATGACAAATTGACAAAATAAAATGGTAGTCCATTTTATGTATATGGACCGAAAATGGTGGAGGAAAGTAGGAGGTAGTGGGTTGTTTGTTTATTGGGACTAAATAAACAATATGATTACCTAGCCCAATAGGTATGCATACCTATCACATGGAATAGAACAATTGTGATAATAGATGTGCATAGGTCCCCTAATAGACTCCCTACCCAACGGTTTTCCATGCCCCTTTTTAGATGAGAATTTGTTCTCTTATCACTCATTCATTATTATTCATATGCAAAATTAACATGCAAACTCTCTCATACTTTGTTCATTTTTCTCCAAAATTAGAGAAATCATGATCAAATTGTTCAAATCAAATTACTAATATTATTAGTGTAATATATGAGTATTAGTAATCAATTTTAAGGTAAACTACTAAACAAATATCTAGCACATATTATTTAGTAGAGATAAGGGATAATCTTGGGTGCAATCAAGAGGAGTGGCTTCTATACTTGAAGTCTTTGGAGGATCATCCTATTACTCATCATAGCTCAAGAACAAGTAAAGGTAGGAGACCTTACTTGTGCCCGTAAACCGAAATATTCAATGTAAGGAACCGTTTTTCCTCAACACTTATTTATATGTTTTGCATGCATAAGATCCTTAAGTTTTTATGACTAAAACTTTAAACTAAAATATGTGATATTTAAAATATGATTTCCATCAAGTGGTATCAGAGCATTATGGTTGTTGCATGCAAGATCGGGATCGTTTTTCCGAGATAATACGATTAACGAATAAAACTTTAAATTTAGGATTTATGAAGATAAATGACAAAATAATTTTGCATGTTAAAAGTTTCTGGTCCTAAATAGATTTTAGGTCATATGGGACGATTTATGGATTTTTATTGTTCATTTTATATATTATTGGCATTAAAATATGATTTTTATGAGAAAAATGTCATTTTTGGACGAAAAATAGCTAAACTTCGAATTTTCCAGTTGTTTTTTTGATATGTTTTCACATGTAATACATACTGATAGCCTGTAAATTTTCATGTTAAAATAAGTTGTTTTGTTCGAAATATGAATTTTATAATTTAAAATCGTATTTAAATGAGTAAATAGGTTAATATGAGTTTTATTTCGAACCTGGTCATGGAATTTTAGTATGTTGTCACATGCAATTTTACAAGATGTGTGTAAAATATTTGGCTATTGATGCGTGTCTAAAATATGATGTTTCACACTTTATTCTACACGCATTTCAGAGCTCAAATGTGCAATATATGCTACATTTCTCCCTATTTCCGTCTACTTCCGTATTTTGTACTTTATTGCAGAAATGTGAAGAATTCAACGGGAAATCAAGTCAAATCCGCCCCGAGTAATCTGCATTGCAAATGACGTAAAGAAACTGCTTAAGGAACGAGCTTGGTGCGCAATCCAAGGCCCAAAAGACAAGTCCACGTATTTTAAGAAGTCAAGTAGCAGCTCAGCCAGTCGATCGACCATCACCTCCGGTCGATCGACCAATGTTCGGGTTCCAGAAGCTACTGTTTGCTGAGGAGCAGTCGATCGACCAGCATTATCAGTCGATCGACCAGATTTCTATTCCAGACGTGAATTGAGAGATCGTGAATCTTGAAGCCCGTGAAGTTTAGGTTTAGGAAATAAGATGTTGCGTTGGTTGCTATATAACGTAACATAAAACCATCAGTTTGGAGGAAGTTTTTATCTAAGTTTTTATCACAATACAGTACTTTCAGTTCTAGTTTATTTCGAGTATCTAGGGTTTGGGATATCGATTGTTGCATTGGAATTTCGCCATTGTTCTTAATCTTTCCTCTAAAATCTCGGTATTCATTCTGCCCTAATTTTAGTTTATTGTTTTTGCTTTCATTATTAGTATAGAATTGATAGTTAGTGTCCCCAAAGCCAAATTATCGTATTATCATCATTGTTATTTACTTTAAGCATGAATTCAGTAATTGTTATTAGTTTTATTGTTGTTTTCATCTCTAGCATGAGTAGCTAATTCTTTAGTGCTAGGATGTAGGCGATTTATGGCATAGGCGGCATTAGATTAGGGAAAGCTGTTTCGCGTGTTGGTCAATCGACTGACCTTTTCAGTCGATCGACTAACCTCGTAGGGTTCATATTCGTTTTAATTGAATTTAATCTTGTATTTAACGAATCGAATGCATGCGACCAGTTAGATACCTTTTTCGTGACTAACCCATTAGATCGAAAGGTAGGGAAAGTTATTTGACCATCAATTAAATCGACTAAACTGTGCTGAGATCGAAAGATAGGTATAGT
Source organism: Silene latifolia (assembly GCF_048544455.1). Classification (NCBI taxonomy): domain Eukaryota; kingdom Viridiplantae; phylum Streptophyta; class Magnoliopsida; order Caryophyllales; family Caryophyllaceae; genus Silene; species Silene latifolia. The sequence continues at coordinate 143,535,152 of NC_133526.1, forward strand.
TTAGACCGTTAGTCACTTTTCAGGACGAAAGTTAGTATTAGTGACATTAGGGACCTATAGCGAGATCGAGAGATGCTATTTGTTAAGAGTGGACCGAGAGGACCTCTTTATTTCCCGCCTTACCTGTGTTTGATTCAGACCGACTTAGTTTGCTGCCGCCGAAGCTATAATGACCTGACCATCCTAGTACCCTTCTTTTATCTGTTTATTTCGTTTATTTAGTTTATTATCTTTGTTCACTTTAGCTGTCGACCAATTCAAATCAACCCCCATAATAGTTACCTCGGACTGAACATAAATCAACTAAAGTTTACAACTGCCTCCTTGTGGTTCGACCCTGTTACCACTAGCCTAGGTTAGTCTTAATAGGAGATTATAAATTTTATCTTTGGTACTCACAACGACGGGTATCAAATTTTGGCGCCGTTGCCGGGGAGGCAATAGTCCTAATTTTAGTTGTTTTTATTTTTAGTTTTTCTCAGTTTAAGGGACTTCTGTTCCTTAAACTCTTCTTATATTCCTTTTGTAGTTTCCTCTTATGCGCAGGTCACAGGGTGGAGAATTAGTACCATTGAACCCTGAGCTTGAGAGATCCTTGCGCGAGTTGAGGCGAACACAAAGAGTATTACCGACAGAGGAAGAGCTGAGTACTCTGTCAAGCTATCACGAGAACGAATCGTTCAAGAAGACCCACAGATCTTCACCCGTTTCCACTTCTTCACCGAGACATTTACTTCTCCGGAAATTCCAGTCATGGCCGAGGAAGCGGTATAGCTAGTTTTTCCGAGCCGACAAATGACAATTTATACAAGGGGTTCGAGTTACGGAGATGCCAGAAATTCAACCAAAGCCTCGCTTACATTACTATGGTCGAGAGAAATCGGTTTTGGGGGAGCTGCAAATGAAGATGCAAAGAAGGCATATGGAGACCTTTATTGACTACTGCTGCTCCATTCCCCCACCAGCTGGCGTGACCCAGGATCAAATCAAAGAGACCATGTTCATCTTCTCCCTTCGTGATGCTGCAAGGGAGTGGTATAGAGATTTGGACCGGACCGCTCAGGAGATCACTGATTGGAATACATTGGCATTGGCGTTCTACAAGAAGTACTTTTCTTCTTCAAGGACGATCGCTATTAGAGCTCAAATCACGGGCTTTAAACAAGGGCCAGATGAGAATTTCCACGAGGCATGGGTCCGATTCAAGAAGTTAGTGCGAACCATACCGCACCATGGGTTTGAAAAGTGGAGTTTGTGCAATCATTTCTACAATGGGTTGTACGACGATCAGAGGGCCATTTTGGATGCTGCAGCCAATGGAAGATTCGCTGAAAATTTGGGAGCAACCAAGGGGTGGAAGATCATTGACGATCTAGCTACCCACAAGGCCGAGTACGGGAATTCGAGAGGGAACCAGAGGAGAGCTGCTGAATCTTCCTCTGTTGCTGCACTTGAGGCTCTCACCGCAAGATTTGACAAGTATGAGCTAGGAGGAGCTTCTAAAGGTGGGATATACCAAGTCAACGCTGTGTCAGACGGTCCCTTCGTCTGTGAAAGGTGTGGAGTTGAGGGCCATGTCTCGAAGAACTGCCCTAGTCCCTTTGAATCTTGTGCTGCCTTTCAACACTATAGGCAGACAAACACCTACTACGAGCCAAGCCACCCAAACTTGAGTTGGAGAAGCCAAAATGTCCAAAATCCAACCCAACATCCGCAGCAGAAACAGCCATATGTGCCTCCTCATCAAAAGCAACAGCAGTATCAAAAGCCTCCTTATGTGCCGCAGCAAAGAACAATCACAGACTTCGAGTTCTCCGAGTCAAGAACCTGTTGCTAAAGGAGTCCCAAGCAAGAGAGGCCGGATGAAGTTACTAGAGAGCCAAATTGCTCAACTGGCTAGTAAAAGTAACACTTGAGCTCCGGGACACTTACCCACTCAACCCGAACAAAAGGAGACCCTAAATACCATCACTTTGAGAAGCGGGTCCACCCTTGATGGTCCTGCCATGGTTGAGGATGCTGCTGAGAAAGATGAACCGGAAACAAGTCAAGAGAAAGCTTCAACGAACAAATCAAAGAAAAAGACGTCGCAGGTATTTGGTCGATCGACCGACATACCTAGTCGATCGACCGCAACACGGGTTACTGAGCTTCGAATCAGTACATCTCGGTCGATCGATCGAGGAGAGTGGTCGATCGACCGAGATCGGCTGCGATGTCAAGAATTTCGTCCCTTGATGCCAAATAATCTACGAGACCACTTGTTTCGGGAACCACGGTCCCGAAAATTTTGGGGGCGGACTGAGTCTGATGGGTCGATCCCCGGCTCCGAAGTTCGATCCAATGACGGTCAATGGTTCTCATTTGAGACGGTTTGAGGAGGGGTCTAGCTTCAACAAAGAAAAGGTGACGGACTTTCAGCCTAAGTCCAAGGATACCGGCACACACGATTTAGAGGAGAGGGCTAAGGTACTCCTTACGACCCATATCCGGAGAGACTCGTGCCGACGAAGGAACAAGTATCTTTTAGTAAATTTGAGAAAGTTATTCGTAGCTTAAATGTTCGGTACCCTTCCTTGAGTTACTTAACCAAGTGCCAAAGATATACTAAATTTATGAAACAGTTGTTGTCAAAGAAAAAATCGCTTGAACACGTTCACACTTTGTTGCGTTAACTAAAGAGTCTTGCTCCTACTTGTCTCACACTCGCGCCCATAAGTTAGAAGACCCGGGCGGTTTTTCGGTTCCTTGCAAAGATAGGTACCTTTTCTATCGAAAAGGCGTTATGTGACTTAGGAGCTAGCATAAGTGTCATGCCCTTGAGTCTAGCTAGGAAGCTCAAGTTGACCAGGTTTGCAATAACCGAGATGACAGCCGGATGGTGACCGATCTGCGGTCGAGCCCATAGGAGTCCTAGAGGACATACCCGTCCAAATAGGGAAGTTTTTCTTCCCTGTTGACTTTGTTGTCCTTGACATGCCTGAGGATGACCATATTCCCATTATCTTGGGTAGGCCGTTTCTGCACACCGCCGGTGCGATTATTGACGTCGGTTTAGGAACCTTGACCTTCAAGGTTGGGAAACATTCTATCATCTTTGCCCAACCTTGCTAAAAAGAAGGACGCCATGTGGCCTGTTACTTGTAATACGGTCTCGAAAAGAGATCGTACTTTGTGCTTCCCGAATCGACCGTCCCTATTACTCTGCGCCGTGTTAACCCCTCCGCCCCATTTGGGAGCAAGAAGGAGGAAGAATTTGTTGTCTCAGATAATGCAGGAGCTGGTTTGGGGAAGGAAGTGCTACAAGTTATGCCAGCTGTAAAGAAGCCTATCATTCAAAGAGGAGGTCTTGGATGCCTAAGCTATGGGACTGATGAGGAAGTGGAAGATGAGCCAGCCAAGGTGAGATGGGCTGATCTGGATTCCGACGATCCCAAGGAAATCCTTGATTAGGGAGATGACGAAGTTGATCCATTGAGCTTTCCGACCGTCGATGCTAAGAAGGGTGCAACTGATAAGATGAGCACCATTGAGGCTACCTCTAGTAGCCAAAAGCCGACGAAGTGGGCCATACCGTGGTCCTTCTTGATCAACTATTAGTTGATCAAGCTCGTTGCGAACTTCTCTTTATTTGCTTTGTTAAGACATTTTTATTGCTTTTGTGTGCGCGAAAACTTCGCTTTTATTTTATTTGCTTAGGATTTTTATGCACTTTCGACATTCTTCTGGGTTTTGCGCAATTTTGGGCGCGTATTTTTGTGCTTTTGCAGGTATTTAGAGCTTATTAGCTCAAATCATTGAGCAATTACGAAGAAATAAGACACTGCAGCAGTGTTTTCAGTCGATCGACTGGCAACCTTGGTCGATCGACTGAAATTGCATGTTTACAGGAGCTACTGTTCACGCCCACCTGGTCGATCGACTGATCTTCTTGGTCGATCGACCACTGCTGCTGCTATATTCGTTTACGACCTCTCCCCTGCTGTGTTTGGTCGATATGCGGACCTAAGGGAGTCTTCTACTCCACTCTATTTTCCGTCGAATTATCTATTTCTTCTATTTGTCTCATTTGTGCACAATTTTTACGCTTCAAAATTGTTTTCTCAGTCTTATGCGTGGTTTTTAATTGTCTTTTCGGTCCTTATTGGTAGCATCACAACTCACGAAACCTCCTAGCTAACGCTTTGGTTTGGGGAGGTTTCCTTTCTCGCCCTCGATCTTGTGAGTTCCATATCTTTCCTTTGTGTCTTGTTTATTTATTTTCTCGCAAATTCCCATTTCTCTTTTCTTCATTACATGATTTTGCACAATGGGGACATTGTGCGATTTGGTTTGGGGAAGGGTTTTGCGTCGCATATCACTTGCTTGCATTCACGTTTTCTTTTTGTTTTGCATTGTTTATTTCATTTCTTTTATATATACAGAAAAATTCAAAAAAAAAATTGAAAAATTTCAAAAATTTCATAAAATGCACGTTTATTTTAGCATATAGATTGAGTCGGAACGGTAGTATTTCTATGATGATTTTGCATTTGCACCTGTTTCGCCTAAGCCTTGCTAGATCAACATGTTATTAGTAGAATCATATAAGTGCATATCTACGAGTTTTCGTTAATTTACTCGCTGAATCTTGAGACTTGACTTAGAAAATTGGCAAGCTACATCATATTTCTGAGTTTTAGAGCCCATAACTGGTGTCATTCATGACCGGTTTATGTAGGAATGTGAGTAGTACTCCTTATGAGACATGTTTCCTTAATTTGCATAATTATGAATTTGATCTACTTAATACCTGTATGCATTTGGTATGTGGTTTGCTGACACATGTGGAAGAGGTTTCCTTTTCTCATTTTACCCATAAGCTTCACACTGCCAAAAATACCCCTTTTTTGTCCCATTACTACATCCTACATTTAGCCTGTCCCTTGTCAAGCTAGTAGTCTGCGTTTTTGGGATTGTTACTTCGTTTTTGGTGGTGTTTGCTCGTTTGAGATGTTGTTGGGAAACTGAAAATAAGGAAAGAAAGAAACAAAAGAAAAAAAAAATGAAAAAAAATGATTCGAAAAAGAAGAAAAGAAAAAAAGAAAAAAAAGAGGTTCTGTACTGTTCAAATGGGTCGATCGACTGGCTAATATGGTCGATCGACTGAGATTCGAGAAAAGAGATCAATTCGCATAATTTAATCCTTATCTTTTGGCGATTTTTGCTCCCATGTTTCATTTACATCCTATGGGGAGTTTTTATTGATTTGATAGTTTGGAGATTGTGAGTTTTGTGCTTGCTATAGCACCGTTTCATTTGTTTATGAGAAGGAAGTTGGATGTTGTCCTTTGGTTCCGTTTTGGTACTAGCTTGATCACCTGTACCTCCACTTTGCCATAAAATGTTTTGCCTCTTCTTACCCATACCTCACATATCCCATATATACCTCGGCATGTGTCATTGGTCATCTGTTCGGTTGGAATGCGTATGTACGGTTATAGAGATCATTTTCATATTTTATTGCTGGCATGTTTTCATAGGTCGTAGTTAGGTGAGAGTCAGTACAAAATTTACTTCTTTCTATCTTACATTAATATCACCTGTGCTTATTGAGTGTTTTGAGCGACCCGTGAGAGTCCAGTTTGATAAGTCTTTACAGTCAACGGTTCAGCAGTTTTTGACGACTTTATAATTCGTTTGCATGATTCACATTACTAATTGATTGTTGGTTGTGCATTAAATTGGTTTAGGCCTTACAGTTTGCATTTCGCTCTGAGATTGAACTCGTTCCATTAGGTCATTAGATCGAGTCTAGTTCTTCCTTGGGGACAAGCAAGGTTTGGTTTGGGGAGATTTGATGCGTGTCTAAAATATGATGTTTCACACTTTATTCTACACGCATTTCAGAGCTCAAATGTGCAATATATGCTACATTTCTCCTTATTTCCGTCTACTTCTGTATTTTGTAGTTTATTGCAGAAATGTGAAGAATTCAACGGGAAATCAAGTCAAATCCGCCCCCGAGTAATCTGCATTGCAAATGACGTAAAGAAACTGCTTAAGGAACAAGCTTGGTGCGCAATCCAAGGCCCAAAAGACAAGTCCACGTATTTTAAGAAGTCAAGTAGCAGCTCAGCCAGTCGATCGACCATCACCTCCGGTCGATCGACCAATGTTCGGGTTCCAGAAGCTACTGTTTGCTGAGGAGCAGTCGATCGACCAGCATTATCAGTCGATCGACCAGATTTCTATTCCAGACGTGAATTGAGAGATCGTGAATCTTGAAGCCCGTGAAGTTTAGGTTTAGGAAATAAGATGTTGCGTTGGTTGCTATATAACGTAACATAAAACCATCAGTTTGGAGGAAGTTTTTATCTAAGTTTTTATCACAATACAGTACTTTCAGTTCTAGTTTATTTCGAGTATCTAGGGTTTGGGATATCGATTGTTGCATTGGAATTTCGCCATTGTTCTTAATCTTTCCTCTAAAATCTCGGTATTCATTCTGCCCTAATTTTAGTTTATTGTTTTTGCTTTCATTATTAGTATAGAATTGATAGTTAGTGTCCCCAAAGCCAAATTATCGTATTATCATCATTGTTATTTACTTTAAGCATGAATTCAGTAATTGTTATTAGTTTTATTGTTGTTTTCATCTCTAGCATGAGTAGCTAATTCTTTAGTGCTAGGATGTAGGCGATTTATGGCATAGGCGGCATTAGATTAGGGAAAGCTGTTTCGCGTGTTGGTCAATCGACTGACCTTTTCAGTCGATCGACTAACCTCGTAGGGTTCATATTCGTTTTAATTGAATTTAATCTTGTATTTAACGAATCGAATGCATGCGACCAGTTAGATACCTTTTTCGTGACTAACCCATTAGATCGAAAGGTAGGGAAAGTTATTTGACCATCAATTAAATCGACTAAACTGTGCTGAGATCGAAAGATAGGTATAGTTTAGACCGTTAGTCACTTTTCAGGACGAAAGTTAGTATTAGTGACATTAGGGACCTATAGCGAGATCGAGAGATGCTATTTGTTAAGAGTGGACCGAGAGGACCTCTTTATTTCCCGCCTTACCTGTGTTTGATTCAGACCGACTTAGTTTGCTGCCGCCGAAGCTATAATGACCTGACCATCCTAGTACCCTTCTTTTATCTGTTTATTTCGTTTATTTAGTTTATTATCTTTGTTCACTTTAGCTGTCGACCAATTCAAATCAACCCCCATAATAGTTACCTCGGACTGAACATAAATCAACTAAAGTTTACAACTGCCTCCTTGTGGTTCGACCCTGTTACCACTAGCCTAGGTTAGTCTTAATAGGAGATTATAAATTTTATCTTTGGTACTCACAACGACGGGTATCAGCTATAGTGAAGTCGTTTTGCATGATTTATGAATTTTTGATGAAAAATCACATAAATAGTGACTATAATTAGATATAATGCTAAAACATACTTCATGACTAAAGGAAAAACGTCACATGTTGCATTTTATCATGTTGCAGTTTATGCTATGAAAGCCCCCAAGCTCGTATACTGGATCTGTGACTACTTGGTTGTTTGACATCTTCTTTATCACTGCCTTGATAGGTGATGAAGTGATCGTCACTACTTTGCCATCTAGTGGGATCTTGATTTTCTGGTGCAAGGTGGATGTTACTGCTTTGGAAGCGTGAATCCAAGGCTTCCCAGAAGTATATTGAACGATGCTTCGATATCTACTATTTGAAAGTTAACCTTTCGCTCAATCGGCCCTGTGGCTATAGTGACGTTGACTAGTCCTACCACTTTACGCCGTGTTCCATCGTATGCTCGAACACCTTGGTTAGTAGGAGTCCAATCTGATTCTTTCATGCCCAATTTGTACGCCGTTTTCAATGGTATGACATTGACTGCGGAGCCATCATCTACCAATGTCATTGGCACGTTCTTCTTTAAGCATATGACGGTAATGTATAGAGCTAGGTTGTCACTGGCGCCGAAGGGAGGTAAATCCTCATCTGAGAAAGTAACTGGGTTACTTTGCTTAGCTGAATCTTGGAAGACCAAGTTGACTACGTCGTCAGGCGTAGAGTTGTGTGCTACGTTCAATTTAGCCAAGGCTTGCTGTAAAACCTGGCGATGAGGAAATGAACTTGCCACTAGTTGCCAGACTGAAAGATCAGCCTTTGTCTTTTGTAGTTGCTTTAGCAAGTGGTCAGTAGATGTATCTTCACCATCGCTTGGTGTGATGACATTGGTGTTAGTATTAGCTATAGAACCGTTTTGAGAAACATTTTGATATGGATGCCCTGAACGAGTAAGGTGGTCTATATCTTGATCTTTGCTAGTTTTGACTATATCCTCACTAACCTTGACTAGATAGTGTTCAGTGAGGTATTTATCTTCGTCGTCATCGGCCCATATTCCGTTGACGATGGTAAGCTCTCTCAATCTGGTGATCTCAGCTTCTAAACCGATTATTTGGTCGATTAGACTGTCAACTACGGCGACTACCTCTTGCATTGTAGAATTTTGAGACAGATTTAGTGGCACGCTCTCCTTGGGTATGGTGCTTGGATTGCGGAGGGATGCTACTACATTTTCCAGTTCTGAAACTTGCCTACTTACACTCTTTGCCTGTGCAATAAAATCGGTGATGGTAGGAGAAATGGTGGAGTAACTCCCCTCATCTTTTAATGCATAAATCTTGTCTTTGATTGGAGAGATGAAGTGTGAAAAATTCAAGGTGGATTCTTCATCTGTAATCATCAGAACTCCAAGAGGATTCTGAGTATTGTTAGGCTTACCTCCAGGAGGTATAGGTAAACGACCATCTTCGATCATGTCCTGAAGGACATGTTTTAGCTTGAAGCATTTCTCTGTATCGTGTCCATTACCTCTATGATATTCGCAGTATGCATTTTCGTCCCAGAACTTGGACTTCTTTTCTGGGTCAGATGTAGGTCCTATGGGTTGGAGCTAACCCCGTTTCATCAACCTTTTCAGAGCATTGGACTATGTATCGCCAATGTTTGTGAACTTCCTTTGTGGGTTATTCTTCTTTGATGATTCGAGAAGGTTAACCTCATCAGTCTTGCTAGTAGAGCCATAAGAACGACTCGTTGAGCCTTGATATCCACGACCTACCATTTTGGACAAGAGTCTTTTACGGATGTCATCTTCAATTCTCGTCCCTAGCACAGTCAGATCTATGAAGGTCTTAATGTTTTGGTACCTCAAGTGGTTTGCATAAATAGGTCTCAAGTTATCCACAAATTTTTCCACAAGAGTAGCTTCATCTGGACGTTCAACTAATTGTGTGCTAGTCTTCCTCCACCTACTTAGGAAGTCAGTGAAGCCTTCTTTTTTATTTTGGGTAAGAACCTCTAGAGTGCGCATGTTGACTTGGATTTCAGCATTATCCGCGTATTGTTTAGTGAATTCAATTGCGGCGTCATCCCAAGTGGCAATCTTCTTGTGCTCCAAAGAGTAGAACCATTGCTTAGGAATGGTGTCAAGAGATGAAGGAAAGATCCTTAAGAACATCTCAGGTTTAATGCCTTTGATAGACATGTAGTCTTTGAAAACACGAATGTGGTTCAAAAGGTTTTCATGCCCCTTGAATTTCGGGATGTCAGTCATGTTGAAGTTGGTTGGCAATTGAGCATTCACGGCCTCATATTTCCGATTATTCTCCCTGTAGATATCATCTCCATTGAGGTACATTAATTGCTCCTCCAAATATTGGGGTCGCTTTTCAGCTTCAGTAGGACCTATTGGAGGGTTGGTTTCTTGTTGTCCAACAAGGGTGGAAGGTTATCATACGCAACTTCGCTAGGAATATTGTCTTCTGCAGGAGGGAGTCTAGTTTCTACAGGAACAATTCAGCCTTCAATAGCGTTGAGGCGATCATAGGCTTGATCTTGGCTTGTTTGGAAATGAGCGAGCGCAGCTAGGATTTGATCATTACCATTTGGGGTTTGACCACTAGCACTTGTGGTACTAGTTTCAGGCATCTTGGAAACTGGATAAGAGATTGACGATGAATCAAAACACGATCGACCATTCTAGCACACTTACTCAAACAAAAGACACGACTTATGAAGTGGGAGTGTGCCACTTATGTTAAGTGAGGTTTGAAAGTGACAAAGTTTTGAAATATTTGTCCTAGACAACTGTAGTGTAGTTGTAGCAGTGATGGCTCGAAGTGAGGTTTTGAAATGGGTTTTGAGGCCCGGATTTTGACTGGACATTTGGACAGATTTTCGACTCATTTTGTGCTAATTTTGGCCATTTTTGAAAGTGTTTACATTTAAAAAAGGTTCTTTGATTTTACAAAAATTTTGTCTTGGTTTTGTTTAAAAAATGGTGATCATATATGATACAAGCATTCATACAGGCATTATGACAGTATGCTGAGTGCATTTATAAGGGTTTTGGCTTAAAAGGGTGGGTTGCCATACCGAGCAATTAAACCCTGGTCTGTGGAGAGGTTCGGGCCAAACATGAGTAAGGTCGGTTCCCAGTCCATTTCCTCGAGTAGTGAAAGCCCTTGATACTAACATGAGTAAGCATCGCGATATGGTTGACGTCAATCGCTATCTATCCTTAGGCCCAGATAAGAATTTGGACCGTCCAGATGGGACGATTGGTCAAATGGGTTGTGTTAGGCCTAGGAAGGCCGAACAAAATGACCTAGGATGGTCGAGTAATGAAAACCGACAACTGTCTCATATAAACTATTCCCTAACCTTGTTCAAGTTTCACCCTTGGCAACACGTAAGTGTATTACTCCCCAGCGGAGTCATCAAACTGTGGACACGGGGGCCCACGAGGGTGCTTGGAAAACAAGCGTTTGCATTTGTGGAGTCGCCACCAATTTATTGTGGAAAATTTGAAACCGTTCGAATACTTCGCTTCATGTCAAGACATAAAGTAGTGACATAGACACTAAGAACTCGTTACCCTTAGCTTTCTATGTCTAGAATGACTCTCGTGGATGCCAATGAACACGGATGTTCACAGAGATATGGAGTAAGAGGTGAGGGTACGTATTAGGAAGTCCTTTTAATGAACACCTAATCCCGCCCGCCTCGATAGCGGCCTCTACTAATGATTAAGGCAATCGTTTGTACTTGATATGCTGTCGATTATATGCATGCAATGCAACATCTACAGATTAATCCTAGCATATGAATTAATATTAAGTCGGTGAACATGTAATTTAGCATTCAATTATGTCGAAGTAGGATTTAGAATTAATTATATGTGAAAACAAATAAATAAATCACCCAATACAATAAATAAATAAATGCAATAATTAAAATTACAATAATTACAACGAATTAATTGGTTTACGTCAAAAATATATTTAAGATGGATAATTTGAGAAAAACAAGAGAAAATAAATTAGGTTAGAAAATACGGACAGATTAATGGTGATACTACAGTTAATAGTCAATTAATACGTAAACTAATGAATTAGGTCAAAGCAAGAGCGGAAGTTCAAAGACAGAGCTCAACCCAGAACAGGCGCAGTAATGCTGCGTCTCTTGGAGGAGGCGCGGTGGTCACTGCGTCTGTTCCTGAGGTGAGTTCTGGCTGTGAAGTCAGAACTGCGAATTGTTAATGTTCGTTGGTGTATTTAATGGTTGATTATGGATATTTGACTCGGATGAAAGTGATTTAGCGTGTTATTGGTCATAAAGCCGATAAAAATGAATTAAAAGGATTAGAACGAATTAATACGGATTAAAACCAATTACAAATTAACTACAAATTAATTAGGGTTAAACTATAGAGACGGAAACGAATTAGACAAACTGGAAATAAACGGTAAAAATATGTACAAAGGCGAACTTCAGAAACTTGATATGAATGAATCGAGTCTCTAAAAATCCGGGTTTGATTTGATGACGAAAACCCACAAATATCGATTTTAAGGGATTTAAGTCGGAATTAAAGGCGATAATTATTAAGAATACATGTTAAAATTATTATATACGAATGGAAGAGAAGAAAATAGAAAAAAGAAAACAAAAGAGGACGGATTAACAGAGAGGCGAACAAGAAGAAGAAGAAGAATAAAAGCAGGAACTGCGGCAGCCTCTGGAAGAGGCGCAGCAGATGCTACGACTCTTCGAAGAGGCGCAGCAGTTGCTGCGTTTCTTCTTGACGTCTGCCTACTGTTAATTCGTAAAAACAGTTTAACAAAAGGGTTTTAGAAATCGGTTTTAAGTATACTTTTGACGTAAATCTTACATTAATTAGTACAAAAATAAAATACAATAATAAAAGATGGGATTTACACCCTCAGACACACATGTTTGACGAAACGAGATTAACTAAGTTAACGTTTAGTGATTGCTCAACTCGAATGTATGAAAAAAGTGCCCTCGTAAGAGGATTTAGATTAAATTGATTGATTAATTGAGGTGTAGTTGGTCAAATTGATCAGTCATACAACGTGACTGGTACTCAGAAGGATCCGAGCTTACGTGGTCGATTGATCAAACACGTAGACGTCAATAAGCTTAGAGCACGGTCTTAGAATGCAAAGGGAGAAGAGAAGGCCGAACACTCGCGTGAGAAATATGTGGAACGAAAGTCCCTATTTATACTAATCACACGGAGGAATTATGGAATGACTCAAACTTTGGAAACAAATCTCGAAAAAAATCTGAAAACACGCAGAAAAGAGCTGGGGAAGAGGCGCAGCAGGTGTTGCGTCCTTTCCCCAGAGGTTTCCTCCTGCGGAAGAAAGATTTTCGCGCTTCTTTTATGGAATTGCGGTATATCTCGACTTCCTTATTCCTTAAAATAAGATTTTCGGGATATATTTTGCTAAAAGTATATAAAATTAGATTACGGAATAAAAATATCCGGAATATTCTAGAACATTCCGACTCGGCATTTTAAACGGTTTATTAGAAAATGAAGCGGTTTTTGACCCGGACTCCAAACAAACTCTAATTACTGTCAAAACGACCGTAATGGCGCGTAGATGACGACCAAGGGGTAGACACAAGTATTTGAGCTATCACTTGATGATAAACGTATGAACTATCATAAATCGTTCCGCGTACCAAACATGCGGCCCAATCATCACCGGGTGGCTTGCGGGAGGTGCGGAAATGAGGTATCTACAAGACTAATGACAGGGTGTTTAGTAGAATAGGTAGGGTGTTGGTTAATAGTGATTGACTATCTGCTTTTCCTAACACTATTACTACCTTTATGCCTGAAGGTTTGTATGACCATTGCCCTTATTTATTGGAGTTGTGGCAGTCACTTGAGAGGGGTAGAGGACATTTTAAATATTTCTGTAAGATTCATTAATCTCTTATTAGACACTTCTAATAACTATATGTCTATTAGTTAAGTCATAAACTAAAAGGATTTTATGCATGCAAAACAAAAGGATACAAAGTAAGAAGAAATCGATTAATCTTACATTGAGAACCGAATGGATTATACTAATCGGTCTCCTACCAATTAGTCTTCTTAAGTAAACCCAAGTGCTCCAACAAAACCCTTAGATTCAATAGTAGAATCTACTCCTCAAGGATTGTACCAAGGAAATCACTTTTAATACAAGTACTAATTTAGTTACTAGAAATTAGTATTTGTGTCCTTAAATTAATATTATAAGATTACTACTTCTAGTAATAGAGGAATAATATTAGAGATTTGTGAGATTTATTTTCTAGTGTGTTCAACAACAAAAACTAGAGAGATAAGTTATTAACAAGGTAATAATCTTATATGAATGAAAAATCAAGAAAAAATAAGAAGAGAAAACTACTCATCTTTTCTTAGGGTGGCCGGGTAGGTAGGGGGGGAGAGTGCCCAATGCATGCACACATTTGTTCTTCTCAAGAGTTTAGGTATACAAACCTATCATTAGTAGGTTATGATTATGTTTTCATTTAATTAAATAAATAAAACACAATTAACCCCTATAATCCCATTTACACGGCACACCCATTTAAAATGGGTCCATTTTAAGTTTGTCAAATGTTAATTCACTACTACAAATACAGGCAACTACAACGGCCCTTTAACAACGCTTATTCACGAAAATCATCAAAACACGTTGTAGAATTGATGCCGCGAATTTTACCAAACTTAATTACAACGGTTCTGTGTTGTTAACCGTTGTTATTGGTTTTAACAACGGGTCATACTTGAAAAACCGTTGTTAATATAAAAACTAATAACAACGGTTGAATCTGTAATACATTTTAACCGTTGTTAATAATTTGGCGCAAAATTAGTGAAAAGTAATCACAACGGTTATATTAGAACCCGTTTTTAATACTTTTTAACAACGGTTGTAGACTCAATAACCGTTGTTATTAATGTTATGAAAATCTTAAGAACAACAGATTGCTTTATTCTGTTATACGCTACAAAACACAAACACAACCTAATACTGCTACTATATCATCCTCCATTCCTCCCTGATCGTCTCTCTGTCTTCATCTCCGTCACTATTGTCACCGTCTTCTCTCCCTCATCGTGTTTATCAATCAGGTATATATATGTTTCTTAGCTTAATTACTTTCCTGAATTTCGTTTATTTGTTTGCCTATTATTGTATTTTCTGAATTAGTTGCCTATTATTACGAATGTAGAATAATGACTCGAACTTGGATGATTGATGCAAATATGAGTGACCGCAACTATAAGGATGGTTTAGCTGAATTTTATGAATTCGTTTCGAACAATTTGAAAGGTTCTTCTAGTATTGCATGTCCTTGTGAAAGATGTGGTAATATTAGCTATATGGCTTTTCCGGACGTTAAAATACACCTAGAAAAGTGGAGATTTAGTCGATCCTATACACGTTGGATTTTTCATGGGGAATCATTGGAGGAAGAGAATAACTCTGAAGAAGATGATGTTGAGGTACACGAAAGGCTAACTGATGATCCTAAGTTTGCCGAGTTTTTTGAGTTGGAAGAGTTGGAAGTAGAGAAGTTGAATGTTGGGTCTATAGATAATGAAGAGAATGATGATGAGTCGATTGCTTTTGAAGATGTAGGTGATGACACTAGTAATTGGGATGACCTTAACAACATGTATGAGACGTTGTGTGAGTCTGAACCACCTCTGTATCCTGGTTGTAAGTTCACAAAAATGTCGGCTGTGGTGAAGTTGTATAATATCAAGGGGGCAAATGGGGTGAGTGACACGTGTTTCACTAGTTTTTTAGCCTTGATAAAGGAGTTGCTTCCTGATGGTAATGTTCTACCTGTTAAGACATATGATGTGAAAAAACTAATAAGAGGAGTGGGTATGAAATATGAGAAAATACATGCATGTCCAAATGATTGTCGGAAATTATATCAAAACTTAACCAATTGCCCTAAATGTTTGGAGTGGCGTTATAAGGATAAGGAAGGGATCCCGGCTAATGTGTTGTGGTATTTTCCATTGATACCAAGAGTCATAAGGATTTATGCGAATCCCGATGATTCAAAAATGTTAACTTGGCATGAAACAGGAGGAATAAATGATGGAAAGCTAAGACACCCGGCAGATGGTATGCAATGGAAATCGTTCGACGCTAAGTATCCCGAGTTCGGAAATGAACCTAGAAACTTACGTCTAGCGCTGTCCACTGATGGAATGAACCCACACGGAAACATGAGTAGCCAACATAGTACTTGGCCAGTAGTGTTGGTTATTTATAACTTACCTCCATATGTGTGCATGAAAAGAAAGTATTTGATGTTGTCGTTGTTAATTTCCGGCCCTAAACAACCTGGAAATGATATAGATGTATATTTGGAACCTCGTCTAGATGATTTGCGATTGTTGTAGGATAGTGGGATAGAAGTATTTGATGCATATAAGAACGAAACTTTCAATTTGAGAGCGATGTTATTGTGTACAATATCTGACTATCCGGCTTATGGCGATCTTTCTGGGCACACAGTTCATGGGAAAGAGGCTTGTCCATTGTGTGGGGAGGATATCGAGTCTGAATACTTGAAGTCTTCTCGTAAGTATGTGTATATGGGAAATAGGAGGTTCTTGTATCATGACCATTGTTATCGCAAGATGCAGAAAGCATTCAATGGAAGACAAGAACTTCGTCAACCTCCTAGAATTTTGAGTGGGCATGAAGTTTATCAGAAAGTAAAGCATATTGAGATAGATTATGGGAAGAAAAGCGGCTCTAAATTGTCTACTCGTGGGCATAAGAAAAGATCCATATTTTTTGATAAACTTCCATATTGGCCGACTGGAAGGTCGAGCATTGCCTCGATTTCATGCACATTGAGAAAAATGTCTGTGATAATATTATCAATACCCTTCTGAATGTTCCTGGTAAAACAAAGGATAACACCGCAGCTAGGGAAGATATGAAAATGATGGGTATTAGGCTAGAGTTGGCACCACAGAAGAGAGGTAATCGTACATTTTTACCGCCAGCAGCTTATACCCTTTCACGGAATGAGAAAAAAGAGTTATGTGCATGCTTGAATGGAATTAAAGTGCCACATGGTTATTCGTCGAACATCAAAAGCCTAGTGTCGATGCAAGACCTAAAACTCACCGGGTTAAAGTCACATGATTGTCACACTTTGATGCAACAATTACTACCTGTGGCTATTCGTTCCATTTTACCTGAAAAGGTAAGATATGCTATAACTAGATTCTGTCTCTTCTTCCAGTCCATATGCGAGAAAGTCATCGATACCGATGACGCGGATTCATTGCAGGACCTCGTTGTAACCTCTCTTTGTCAGTTAGAAATGTATTTTCCACCCTCTTTCTTCACTATCATGATTCATCTGACCATTCACTTGGTTA
The DNA here is from genome assembly GCF_048544455.1 of Silene latifolia. Lineage (NCBI taxonomy): Eukaryota > Viridiplantae > Streptophyta > Magnoliopsida > Caryophyllales > Caryophyllaceae > Silene > Silene latifolia. The sequence continues at coordinate 143,551,947 of NC_133526.1, forward strand.
GGGAGATTTTGTACCTTGGGCTCGTGTACTTGAGATACCAGTATCCTTTCGAAAGATTGATGAAAGTCTACAAGGACTATACATCTAATCGGTATCGTCCGGAAGGTTGTATTGCTGAACGCGCTATTTTAGACGAAGCTCTTTCATATTGTTACACTCATCTCTCCCCTGAGGAGTTGATTGGCGTTCCTAAGAATCGTCATAGTGACTGGATGACCGGAACAGGTATTAGGGACCGGGTTGAAAAAATTGTGACACGTGAAATGTTGTATTTAGCACACACGTATGTGCTAAACAACGAAGATGAGGTGCAACCTTATATTCAACAATACAAAGATGAACTCAAATAAGATCACCCAAACAAGACCGAGAAATGGATTGCAAACGAGCATACGAAGACGTTTGCAGAGTGGTTTAGGAATATTGTCTTAGAGTGTACGAATCAAACTGGTGATGACATCTCTCCTAGGTTACTACGTCTTGGTTTAGGTCCAAATGCCAGGGTCACCTTTTACAGCAGTTTTGCCATTAATGGATATACGTTTTACACCCGCGAGCAAGATGAGTTGAGCATAATGCAAAATAGTGGTGAAAGTTCTGAATTTGAGGCAATGCACTTTGCTACTTCAAAAGATAAAAAGCCTATTTGGGGAAAATGCCTTTATTATGGTGTTATTCAAGAAATATTGGTACTAGATTACATTGATTTCACAATGCCTTTGTTTCGATGTAACTGGGTTGATAACAACCTCCATTGTGTCCGAAAGGATAAGATGGGATTTACGTTGGTCAATCTGGGTAAGGTTGGCAATAAAAAGGATGATCCTTTCATAACGGCATCCCAAGCTAAACAAGTGTTTGTGGGGTAATATCCGTATAATACCCTTTAATTGTAGGATTATAGCGCAAATTTTATACGTGATTATTGTCATAAAACGAAAAACATGAGAAAAACGATAAAGCATTAGAAATAACCTTCGGTCCTAGTGCAATTCGGCAATGAGAGATCAAAGTAGACCTCCTCCTAATTGTTGCACCCAAGATCGTCTGAGAAATGCCCTTGTGCTAGAATGAATCCTCTAATGCACCCAACTTCGGTTTACCTACTGTTAGGTTTGCCTGAGCTTTGCCCTTACCTTTCCCTTTGTTTGACACAACGAGAACATCCTGTTTCAAGCTCCCACTGAACTTCATGTCCTTCTCGGTCCTGCATGCGAGAAGGGAGTGCAATTCATGTGGGGTTTTCTTCAAATCATTCATATAGTAATTCGCTCTAAATTGCGAAAAACCATCGTGGAGTGAATGAAGCATGCGGTCGATAACAATGTTCTCGCTGATGTTACAATTAAAGGTCTCCAGCTTCTCGACATTCTCAATCATGCTGAGAATGTGTGGGCTAACTGGTTGGCCCTTCTGGAGTCTCGCATCAAAGAAGCGAGTGGTATGCTCATAGGTCACGATTCTCGGTGCTTTCGAGAATTCCTTGGTGAGCGTGGTGAAAATCTTGTTTGCACCATGGGCTATGAAGCGTTTCAGCAAATTGGGTTCCATTGCAAAAATGAGTACGTTTTTAATCGCACCCGCTTCCATACAGAAATCATTAAACTTGGTGATTTCAGCAGCTCTAGCCGTGGGACCTGGGTTTGCCGGGATGGGCTCTAATAGATATTTGAGTTTCCGTCGGCGGCGGCATTCCGTAATGCCGCCTCCCGGTCCGCGAAGTTTGATCCATCATTCTTGATCGGGTAGACGATTCATCCGATTCATGAAGATCCGAAGCCAGGACTCACGGTCCAATGTGGCACTTGGCATTGGGTTATCAGTAGAACCAGCCATTTGTTATTAGCAGTTTAAAAGTTCGTGATCTACACTGAAAAAGAAAGAAAAACAAAAAACGAAATAAGCAACTCATCGAGGTGATTTAAGTCTATTAAAATTCATTTTAATCGTGTAGACTCATTGCACTTGTATTATTGATCTCCCTCAAGAATGATACAAGTGATCCCAAGATTCAATTTCTGTAAATTGATAAGCCAACTGTTTAGCTAATTCTTCCGTAAGAACTCTTGGTCGATAGATTTCTGTAAATCCTATCTACAGTCCACCATAGTCACAGGATCGTACGAGTGATCATAGTGTTGAGATAAAATAGGTCAATCGGTTCCAACTTACCCGACGTAGAAGGGGTCATATTATGCCTACCGACGAAGAAGGGACTCATTGGAGTTTGACCTATAAAGACCGTTCTCAATTTTGGTTTATACGAGGAAGATCCCATCAACTTAATTATAATTAATTTTAAGTGAACGAATAACTAGCGTCTGCGTGAATGAATCAATTTAGGTGATGGCTTAGCATGATCGTGTGACATGAGAATGTCAAAAGAAAACTAACTCGTGACCTCTATATGTGTCAGTTTTCATGCAATAATTAGGTGGTTTGGTTTTTAGGCGGAATATGATGCATATTATCGTTACGAAAATAAATAAAAAGAATGCAATACGTAAATAAAAAATTCCTAGTGTGGCCTATCCTAATAAAAAGAACATAAAACAACTTTGGAATCCACCGTTAGACCCGAGAAGCTTGTCTTGATGTTCCATCTTGATCCATGTAGCGGGAGTGAGCATCCGGTCTCCATCTTTGGTCTTCTCAAAAATTACAATTTTAAATTTACAAATATAAACCTATTTACATTCTAAATAAAAACTGTAATTAAAAGAAATAAAAATGGAGATACGAGATCTCAAAATACAACCAAGACCGTGTTCCATCATTACGGTAACACGTTCTACTAAGGTCACACTAAGTTACAACCGTTTGCAAAATTAAATAAATACGTAATTAAAAGCATTCAAATTAAACAAGAACGATAAATAAAAATGCATCAACTAAAAAAAAATTAAATTTATTCGTGACATAATTCCGTAATTATGTTAAATTTTTTATCCAAACCACCAAAGATAATTAAAATTACATGACAAAACCGCTTTAGTCAAGTTAATTTTAATCCGAGATAATCCGTTACAATAAATCGTTTTAAAGTAACTTTATTTTACGTGGGTGAACCGTTTCACAATCAAGCGAGAGCATAAAAACCGTTTTATGCATTAAAAGGGCAAAAAAAAAAAAAAAAAAAACAAATTTTTTTTTTTCTTAAATCTTCTTTGTACGTGAACAAGATTACGAAAAGGAAATTTTTTTTTTTTTTTTTTTTAAATGCTGTAAACCGTGAGCATCAAAAAAACGAGAAAGGAAAAAAAAATTTTATGGCTCAAAACCGTGAGCAACAAAAGATCAAAACAAAACGGTTTGATAAAACACAATTGCAATTTTAATCTAATCCGTATAGAAATCAAACTACAATTGTTACATCTTCAACATATTGCAATAATTATCGGTTAAAATTACAACATGTAAAGAATGATAGAAAACAAGAGATCGAACGATCTAACAAAATGTGTAGCACGCAAATCAATGCAAAAACAGAAAAAACAGGCCGTAACATGAGGCCACACGATTTTCAAAAATTTTCGAGACAAAAATTTGTGCCACACGAAATTTTATGCAATCATTTTAATAGATCTTTTACACATTGCAATGAATATCGATTACAATACAATATGCAAAGATCAAAATGAAAACAAAACAAAAACGATAAACAACACCGAGTGAACATGACACGGTTCCCAACAAAACAAAAAACGCAGCAATTAAATAAATTGCCGAGGGCAAAAAAAAAATTTGTGCCGAATAAAAAAAAATTCAGCCGCACCAAATTTTAGACAAAAATTCATCGATTCAAAAATCGTTTAATGAAAATCACATAGAAAAATTTACGTGGCCTTGCTCTGATACCACTTGTGGGGTAATATCCGTATAATACCCTTTAATTGTAGGATTATAACGCAAATTTTATACGTGATTATTGTCATAAAACGAAAAACATGAGAAAAACGATAAAGCATTAGAAATAACCTTCGGTCCTAGTGCAATTCGGCAATGAGAGATCAAAGTAGACCTCCTCCTAATTGTTGCACCCAAGATCGTCTGAGAAATGCCCTTGTGCTAGAATGAATCCTCTAATTGCCTTGCAATATTGAGAGGATTGTTTTGTGAGTTTTCTTTAGATGAGAGATCTAGGTTTAGAGAGGAAATGTTCTCCCAAAACCCTAAAAATTTTTAGCAAATGAATTAGGTTTCAAGTGAAGGAGAGAGCTCTCCTTTTGTCTCCTCTAATTCGGTTTGGCCGAGTGGATCAAGGAGGAAATGGGCTTCCATTTTCTCCTTAAGTTTAACTCGTGGTCCGAGGCTAAAATGTATACGACGCGGTGTTTATTATAAACTGTCATCGGTTATCGGATATTAAAACATCAACTAATAACACGGATTAGTTGAATTTATTAATACATGTCCGACAAAGACAATATTGTATAATTATATTCAATATACATTTAATTAAATATAAAACGCTTATATTCAATTTTACGAATTAACCGCTTAATTCGTCTTAGCCATTATTATTTAATCCGTATTAAATAAAATATCTCAACATCACATTTTCGACTAATTATTAGTCAAATAACTCAGACTAACTGGTTAGTCAAAATTGGCATCTACATGACTGTATTTTCATACCGTCACATCTCTCAAACGTATCCTGTAGGTGTGACTTTTAGGGACCAGTTGATCACCGCCATCTGTATGACAATAACGTCAAACTTATCTAGCAAGCCAACCGTTATTGATAAACGTGGATCAACTGATAATAATACCAAAAGTATGCCCTTTGATCCTTTTAGAGATTTATAAGTCCTTGCACTAACTGTTAAGGACACCAGCCCCAACAGTGTTCTATGTCACCGATCCTATGGATAAGAAGTGGTATGTTGTACTGTCTATAAGGAGTAGAAGGAGTAGTCCATCCGATAATGGTGATGATGATCAGGATGTCGTTTTTGAGGGAATGTATCACTCTACCACTGTATCTTATTTCGACGATGTTGACACTGAGGGTTAACGAAGAAACTATGACATCCAAGAAACGTCCCCGATCCTGAGATGGTTCATCAGGACACAATGATATGGACGACCAACATTTTGAGTCATTTTCAGACCAATAATTTGATGGTTTAATTTATTGGTAAATCAATAATGGTCATTGTTAAATAAAAATTCCCAAATTTGCATGGCATGGTAAATCCTGTAGCTTAGATATGCAAAGATATGCATGCATCTTTGGTGATATCTTATTTTCTTGATCTTATTATTAGATGTGGATCTTTGGTGTTGAAATTGGTGAATAATGTTGCGATATATGGTGCTTCTGCATTACAGTATGTATTGTTACTGAGTTTGGACCGTAATGGAATTACAGATAATTTAAAAAAAAAAAAAAAAAAGATTCAACAATAACAACGGTTATATTTAAATTAACCGTTGTTAATACTTTCAACAACGGTTATAGTTACATTACCCGTTGTTATTACAATCAACAACGGTTATAGTTACATTACCCGTTGTTATTACTTTCAACAACGGTTGTAGTACCCCTACCCGTTGTCATTGATTTTTTTGACATATTTCATTTTGGCGCAAATTTGGTGAAAATATATTACAACGGGTATATTTTAACCGTTGTAATAAAGTTTTAACAACGGTTGACTTTTATTGACCCGTTGTTATTAACATATAATAACGGTTTTGCTTTGAGCACCCGTTGTCAATAGTTTGTCTTAATAAAAAACTAATTTACAAACACATACAGCATACCACACAAACACACACAACACCAGTTCAACCATTGGTATCCTGAGTTTATTCTTCTCTCTTCCTCGCTTTCTACATTCTCGTTGCCGGCCGTCGGCCGTTTAAACACACCCATTCCGTTGCCTTCCCTTATCATCCTGCTCGTTCTCTTTATCATCATCATCATCAGGTATGTTCACTTTAATTTTGTGTTTCGTCATTAGGGTTTTAAGACGATTATCTTTTTCCTTTTTCATGCATCTGTTTGTTTTTCGTCTTCTTTGTTATCTTTATCATCCCGCATCATCTACTTCACTCCTCTTATTAGGGTTTAGGATTTTAGAAGCTCAATCTGTTGTTTTAAATTTTTATTCCTATTAGGGTTTAGGGTTTTAGATAATACTCTGCATGTACGTTGTTAAGTTGTTCATTCCCTATATCATTCATATTTGGGTTTTAGGATTATCACGGGTGAGAAACGGAAAAGAAGTCAAAAGAATAATAAGCCTGGGGATAATAAGCCTGGTGAGAGGGGTGCTACGAAGTGCCAGAAAGCCCTTGCAGCTATAGCCGCTAAAGACCTGATGGAAATAACATGGAGCTTGAAGGGTTTCCCTACTGGTCCAAATGCGGGTTATTTATCCAGTTGGATTGGATGTTGCACAAGACAGTTTGTGTCTATCCATTTAGATGACATTAGAAATTTGAATCCAAAATTGGCGGAGTTATACTTGGCTCGTGTAAAGGAAGCCTTTATTATACCCGATGAATGCCATGATAAGTATTTAATGCATAAGGCAGCGGATGTCCTAAGGCAGTGGAAGTGTGACGTTGCTAGGGATTGGTTGTATGTGGACAAGGCAACGGGGGAGATGCGTAAGAACCCACCGGGAAACAATAAGTGTCCCACCATCAGTCAGGAACAATGGGATCTTTTCAAAGAGATTATAACTACTGAGAAATTTCAGGTTAAATATCATCGCCTTTTAATGATTTACCTATCATTTTTTTAATTAATGAGTCCTTTATATAATCTTTTTATTATCTCATCTACTTGCGCTTTTATATAATTATTTGAAGGTCATTGCGAAAAAAAATCGTGCTAACATTTCATGCAAGAAGGGGAGATGGTATGGTTCTTGAGGCGGTTACAGAAAGATAGAAGAGAACCTCGTAAGTAGCATGCATTATTCCCCTGTGAGACTTTATTTTTTTAATCACACTTGGACTTGCATTGATATACATTTACATGTATAAATGTTACCATGTTAATGTGTAGGTGGCAAAGGGAGTGACCAACTTGGATCGGCATGTAACTTATAAAGAAGGGCACACGCCTAAAGGATCCCGGTCGCGTGACAAATATGATGAGGAAGTGTTGGCCAACATAGTAAGCATTATTTTATTAAGACGAGTTCATTACTAACTTTATTATTTTAGTCACAAATATAATTTGAAGTTTATTTAATATATTATAGGACAACGTATTGAAGGAGGTAGAAGAAGGGAAATTCACTCCCAATGGTCGTAATGACGTTCTTGCTAGAGCGATTGGCCGACCCAAATATCCAGGTCGACTGAGGGGCGTCCCATTACAGGTTGGAGTAACGAAATATTATGGGACAACTGCCCCGATGAAAAAGAAAAGGAAGACTAAGTCTGAGAAGGCTGACATGGTACCATTTATTCTATTATTTTCATTTAAGTTCAATTCACATGTTATTGTTGGGATAAAAATTGCTGAAACATTACATTCTTGGCACACAGCTTCAGTTAATGGCATCCGTACTACTAAAGTTGAATGCTGGAGGCAAGCTTTCCGAAGAAGAAGTGAAGATGATGGAGGATGTCATTTATAAAGGGGGTAATAAGGTACAACAGATTGGTCAAGAGGTCGCTACTACCTTGGCAATACATGAGAAGGAAGTATCGGTCAACGAGATTCAGAAAGATCAGGTACCTAATGCTTCTAAAGTTGTAACAACTAAAGCCGATCAGGTACCTAATACTTCCTTATTTTTCTTTTCTTTTTTTTGGGTAAGATCAGGGGGTGTGTTCCCTGCCAGCTCTAATGCTATAACTTCTGACATCGTGCCATTGGTTAATTTTATTAGGTAAATAATGGGTCTGAAAAGAAGATGCAACTTGAGAAGACGGTGATGGAAAACAAAGATACATCCCCTTCAAGTCGCTTCACTGTTTTTGAAGGTATGCTTGAAGTGTTTAATTAGTTAAATTTATATGAATTCTATTAAATTTTGGGATATAATAATGTATGTGTATATTCTTCAGGCCGTAAACAGGAGGCTAGTTATTCATGCTGACCCTAAATTCGAAAATCCATATGTGCGTGTTGGCCGGGGTCTCGTAGAAATGCACACCAAATCGCGAATGAAAATCGTAGTTCATGGCGAAAAACTTTTGCCGAATCATAGAAAAGTAGAGATAACTACAGTCTTTCCAGGCCATGAAAACTTTCAACTACCTGTCCCAGTTCGTGACGACATTACCATTCTGAGAGATGCGGTTGGAAGTTTCATCCAATGGCTTGAAACTCACATCTACTTGGCTCGGTCGTCTCCGCCTCAGCAGCCGAAAGCAGTTGGGGTTAGAAGAAATACCTTTATATATATGTTACATTTTTAATTGTTGAATGTTTTTATATGTTAAATTTATATGTTATTTTTTTTGTAGGGAACAAAAAAGCCGGCTTTGGCGGATAAGCCTAAGTCCACAGACATGCCAACTACCTCGTCGAGACAACAACTTGATGAGGTATTTAATTAACTTCTCCATTTTTATGAAAGCCTCCCTTTAATTTTTTTTTATTTCTGTATTTCTAAAAGGCATGGAAATTTTTTGTATGTAGAGAACAGAAAAGCCGGCTAAGGCGGATAAGCCTAAGTCCCCGGACATGCCAACTACCTCGTCCAGACAACAACTTGATGAGGTATTTAATTAACTTCTCCATTTTTTTAAAAAACTCGCTCCCTTTATTTATATTTTGTCTGTATTTCTAAAAAGCATGGTAATTTTGTGTAGGGGACAAAAAAGACTGATAAGCCTAAGTCTCCAGTCATACCTGCTACTACTACCTCATCATTGAAAGAGCAGGTTGATTAGGTATTTAGTTAAGTACGCTTTTATTTTTATTACTCCAACTAGGATATGTTACCTTTGGATTTTTTATTATTTTAATTATCTACATGTGTAGGCTGGTGGTAGTAGCATAAAATCAAAGAATCATTATTTCCCCGAACTGAAAGAAGTTAGGAGTTTAAACTCCACAAATTATTCTGGGAAGGATTACATGCAAAAAGTAAGAACGGTGACGATGAGGAAACTGCATGAGGAGGCTTGCCGTCGCATAGCCAACAAGCAATTGATAATTATTCCGCTCGAGGAGGATATTCTAGGGGTTGAGCGCGAAGCACTTATGTCATGGGATATGCTAGCCATTTGGGCTGGCCTAGACCAGATTGATGTCCAACACCTATTTGTTTGGATGAAGTAAGTTTCTTAATAAATAATTTCATATTCTAATATTCTGACTACTAGATAGTGTTTTAAATACCGGAATTAATACCATAATAATGTAGGATATTGAAATTGAGAGTGATCCCCGAGAAGAAGATTCCATTTGATCAATACGGATTCCTGTGCTTCTATATTTTATCTTTATTTATTCCGGAATACTCGTTCGAAGATCGGATAGATTATATTGCTCAGCAATTAGCGACAACCAAGAAGCTGTTTTTGCCCCTTATAATGAAAAAGGGTAATAAACAAATTAATATTACGTTTCCCCCTACAATTGCATTTTTATAACTAATATATGTACTTGTTAATAATGATGATGTCTCTTGATGTAGGACTCATTGGGTGCTAGCAGCCATCATGCCGACAAAGAAGAAAGTTTTTTGGTTAGACTCTTTACATAATCAACCAAGCAAGACTTTTAAGCGCTTGATTAATAAGTAAGTTTATAATACTTATTTATTTATAATAACTTTAAGTTTCAATTTTTATTTATAGCAAAAAGCTCATTTTTGCCCCAAAAAAAATGAGTTTCTGGCTCCTTTTTTTTTTAAAAAAAAGGGCCTTTGAGAAGAGAAGAGCTAACGAGCAGGATCAACCCATGAAAGATTCTGATGATGGCCCTAATTTTATTACGATAACAGGGGTATGTGCTCAAATACAATACATTAAGTGCAAAAATCTGTGTTTAATACTAATATAATACCTAAAGTTCAAGATTCTGATGTGAGCCTTCTCTCGTCTGTTTGTTTTTATGTAATAATAGGCCCCTCGCCAGCCGGATAGCATACAATGTGGATACTACGTTTGTCGGTTCATGTTGGAGATTATTAGGCGAAGATATATCCTTATTCCAGAAAAGGTTAGTAATTTAATAATGTGTTTATTACTTTTTTAAATTAGAGCCGATGTTGTCTTGCTTGCTTGCGCTATACCATGATGTTGCTATGCGATTTGATGTTGCATTGTTACAATAATGTCTTGTCTTTGTTTTTTCCGCAGTATGTAATCAACCCGTCATAAGAGATTCAAATAGTACAAAAGTTTAGATATAGACGAGGTAAGGGACATGTTGGGCAAATACGTCTTAGAACATAGAAATGCATGATACTCTAAGAGCTTAGATCAGCTTATTAGTAAATTATTTGTTGAAGTTAGGGAATGATTAGTTCATGTAAATTTAACTCCTTGTAAGTATATATATATATATGATGCTTATATATATGTATATATATATATATATATATATATATATATATATATATATATATATATATATATATATATATATATATATATATATATATATATATATATATATATATATATATATATGATGCTTCATTGTGGTTGAATTGAATCTATTGAGTTCGATGAACCCAAATTTGTGATTTATCTTTGTCTTTGGTATATGGTGCTCCTGATATATGCAGGTTTTTGAACGGCATGAAACATATTTAATTTTTAAAAACATTAGGAGTTCGTAATAAAAACGGTTACTAAAAAAAGCCGTTGTGAATACCTTTCACAACGGTTACTAAAACAAAAAACCGTTGTGAATACCTATCACAAATACCGCGCATAATATTCAACAACAGGTTTTAAACGAAGAACCGTTGTTAAAAGTCTTCACAAATTTGGAGGGAAAGTTACAACAACGGGTTTTAAACAAAGAACCGTTGTTACTACAAATTTCAACAACGGGTATGTAGCATATACCCATTGTTAAAAGTCTTCACAATTTTGGAGGGAAAGTTACAACAACGGTTATACATATCACAACCGTTGTTATATTATTCCCACCAAATTTTTGAAACACTTTCCACAACGGCTTACACGCAACAACAACGGCTTTTAACCGTGGTGAATACTTTCGACAACGGTTTAAGTAAATAACCTAACCGTTGTAAATACCTTTTACAACGGCCGCTTTAACAACGTCCGCTTTTTGTTTTTACAACGGTTTTTACCCGTTGTTATAGCCTGTATCTGTAGTAGTGATTTGTGTAGTGTGACATATTGGATATGTTACTAGACATGTAATTTAAATAATGCATTTTTAACTTATTAAAAAACATTATATAAACAAAATAAATCACATACAAAAATTAACTAGTAATTCACAATTATAATTACTTAAAATGGGTCATAGAATTATAAATCACAACTACTTGTATTTATAATAAACCATTCATTCTTATTTTAATTGTTTCATAAAAAATAAATAAACCTTAAGTAATAAAACAATTTAATTACTTAGTGCGAATCTTATTTAAACAAATTACAATAAGATACGTAATTTTACCCACAAAATCATTTGTCAATTTTAAGGAATTAATTAACTTGTATCAATCAGACAATTAATTAATTAATCAATTAAGAATGTTTCCCTAGAGGTATGACCTTAAGGGATCAACTGATCACCACCGTCACACGACATTAATGTCAAACTCTAGTCAGCCAATCATTACCGATTAATGTGGATCAGTTGACAATAAAATATTACTTTCCCTTAGCATTCTTAATATGAGATTTAAACATGTGATCGCATTATTGTCGAGGACACATACTCCAACAATCTCCCACTTGTCCACGACAAGTGTGCGTAACCAATTCTCTTGTCCTATTACTATCTCCCACTCAATGCAAGGTGTCTTGCAGGTCGTACTTGCATTTGATCATATCATGAGTGGTTTCCTCGATCTGGAGAATAATTGTCAAACCGGAATTATCTACCATAGATACCTTCCGAGCGTGGCCACGCATTTCCAGTTCATTACTCCTCGACTGGCCTTGAGATATAATATAACCCTGACGGGGATAGAGAATTCATATCGCACACTTCCCTTCGAATAGCCACAGCTCATCATGACCCAAAACATGCCCATAAGACCCCAATTACGAAGGTCGTAGAACACAAATCAACGTCACTTTGAAACTGTGTCATCTTAGGCGAACAGTCTTTAGTCAAAGAACCGACTCATAAGAATACTATAGTAGCTCTCACCACGACCAGGCTATAAAAATTTCCAAAACTCTATAAGCGGTCATAAGCCCGACAGAGTGTCCCTCACAGTCTGTCTATGTGATTGACTAGTCATCTCTCATGACTCTATGGCACTTGAACTTGCCATCAATTGCATCACACTCCAGTTACTTCGAGTTGTCACCTCATATAAGTAACTAGGGACAAATACTATGTTAATTCAGTTCACTTAAATGGGGTTCAAAATTGTCTCAACAACCCATTTGGATGTAACAAAGTACAAGATGAGTTAACGATAACTCAAACGATAAATGTGATTATCATATACGAGTAGTCAATACCATATTACTACTTTATGTATTATAATCATAAGTGTACTTATGCACTTGCCTAACGCAATACAAGTTTAGCTTGTGAACATACCAAGTGTTCAAACTTTATGAATTGCGATTTCCTTCAATTTCATGTTATCCCTTATAGCATGAATTCCACTAAGTACATGTCTAGACTTCGTTCTAGACTCAGGCTCTTTAACTTGAAAGAAGCTCTCGCTCTTATCATATAACTTGTGATGTGGGTTTCGGTGGACAACACTACTTGTAGTTTTAAAGTACACCACCTAATCACAACGTACTTAGGTATATTTTGTAGAAACTTGCAATGATTGACAATAAAATACCCTTTCTAGTCATTTACTCCTTAGGTCAATAAAACCAGCCTAGGATTTTCACAAATCCAAATGAGTTTGGAAACTTGAGTTTCTGTAACCACTTAACACACAACTAAGTATCCTTCCAAATTCCAGAACAGACCATTAGTTCTCCTTGAGAGTTCATGACGGTTCCTTGAGGCTTACTAATGACTCTCATATGGGTTAACTTGTTATCGACTTATCATGCTCCAAGCATGTGATTCATCTAGGACATGTGCATAATGGCATACATGATTATACCAATGGCGGAAACATTGGTTATCGAATTCATGTAGACAACAGTTCTTAGGTTTAGTAAATAACCATGACTCTATCATGGTAATTCTATATTCATCGACATGAATAACCTACTTAACTGGTTGATATCTTTAAGATGAAGGATCATTATCAATATAAGATACCTATCTTAGTGCCAATCCAACATCCCATGTAATAATAGATTTGCATAATGTCTAATTTCATCCAGAATTGAAAACCTATTTGCACGTCATTTCCAATGAGTAATAAGTTATGCAATTCTTGAAGGATGGTAGCTCCCACTGAACTTCATGTCTTAACATGACAGTCATTTGCTCCCACTCAAGTTCATATATACACATGTTTCATTCTCGACAACTCATTCGAAACATTACATGATTTGGAATAATCATTGCTTCTTTAAGTATTAGTTAAAACTATATATTTCATTCACATATCCTTTCCAAAATACCCATTTTGAAAGTGACTTTAATACCTTACTTATTTTCATATGAGGTATAGTAATGATTTGAATCTTTAGCATAGTTAACAATTAACTTAGCTTTCGTAGACATCGACATGCCTCTCTATGCAACTCTTAATCATAAATTTTTATTTACTTTGGATTGGTCTCAACAATCTCAAATAAATCTATTTACTTGCATAGATACCATTTTTAGTTTCATGAGGCTCTTAAGTAAAATATCGAATTTTAAAATCTCTAGTTATATCCCTCCATAGATCAAAATCTTATATTCTAAGAACATCTTCTTTTGGTCTCCTCACGTAGTTCCCTTAAGAACATCTTCTTTTGGTCTCCTCGCGTAGTTCTCTTAAGAACATCTTCTTTTGGTCTCCTCACGTAGTTCCCTTAAGACGTCTTCTTTTGGCCTCCTCACGTAGTTCCCTTAAGAACATCTTCTTTTGGTCTCCTCACATAGATCCCATCTAGTCAAGGTTTGTGGCTAGATTCACTCCCACTCTATCTTTAGGAGAAAAGCATTTTTTCTCCAAAGATAGCTTTTGAGCCACAAACAATGATGGTGAAGGAGGAAAACATATCACATATCAACTTTATAGTGATTTGTTTGAGACAATTTGTCTATTTGATCAATTTAAGTCGATAATCTTATATTTCTAGATGCAAGTAGTGTATGATGACAAATTTTAGAACAAACGATACGATAAAGTAAGTGACTTGGGTTGCAAACCAAGTCACCAATATCCAAAATACAACCACTGTTTAAGGAACCAACCAAATTTCCAAGTCGAACGAGGAAATCAAAATAGTTCTAAAATTTCAAAATACAACATGAAAATAAAGACAAAGCAAAATAAAGCCAAGATTCTATCGATCTAGCACCATAGGCGGCTACATCTAGCTTCCCTCAAGATCTTCTAGGCTTGTTTTTCTTTGCCCTTGTCCTTTCTTGGATGCCCTAATTACAATAAAAAGGGGTAATCATCACAACTTGAATCAAAATAGCAAAGTTGAGATCGAAACATAAAAGATAGGGATAGTTATTTACCTACTGGAATAACTTTTCCAGCTTTGATATCGCCAAGGTACTTTGGACAATTCCTCTTCCAATGCCCAAGACCATTACAATAGTGACATTTTTCCCCGGACGGGGCACCCTTCTTGGGCTTATAGGAGCTAGCTTCACAAGCCTTTCCTTTGTTCTTGTAGGGAGTTTGCTTCTTTCCCTTATTGCCACCTTTCTTGAAATTCTCTTTGCTCTTATGATTAATGTTCAGCACATCCTTGGTGGTGCTAACACTTAGCCCCATGTCCCTCTCGGCTTGCACAAGCATTTTGTGCAATTCATCGAGGGACACTTTCAAGTTTTGCATGTTAAAATTCACCCTGAATTGAACATATGCTTTAACCTTGTTCAAGGAATGAAGAATTCGATCAATGATGAGTTCCTCGGGAATTTTTATCTTTTGCATTTTTAAGGTCTCAACATGCTCCATCAACTTGAGCACATGAGGGCTAACTTTTTGACCCTCCTTGATGTTGAGATCAAAGAATGCGGATGCGCTTCATATTGAATGATCCTCAGAACTTGTGAAAACATGGCCGCAAGTTTCGTATAGATCTCATATGCGGTGCTAATCTTTATAGCACTTCTTTGGAGTTCGGCCTCCATAGAGAAGATCAACACATTTTTGATCGCGGCCGACTCCTTTTGGTAAGTCTCATAGGCTTGCCTAGCGGCGGGAGTAGACCTTGCGGTAGGTGTAGCGGGAGTGGCCTCGGTAAGGTAACGAAGCTTATCGTCACCCTCCGCGGCTAAGCGAAGTTGTGCGTCCCAATCGGCGAAATTGGACCCATTCTTTTCTAATTTACAACGATCCATGACAAATCGGAGCCATGAAATATTGGTGAGAGTGTTTGAGCTAGTGGTCGCGGATGAAATTGGAGTTGCCATTGCAATTGAGAAAACAATTTCGACTACAAAATAAGAAGTAAAGGAATCAAAAAACATCTATCGTTTCAATAATACTTGTAAACATTTTAAACAAGTTTTAAGCATTTATATAGTGACCTCTACCCAACTATTATAAATGATCCCGAGATCCAAATTCATAACAATTCGGGCACGGTGAGCCGATTCATCCCTTATCAATATAACTCGGTGGATTAACTATTTAATCGATTCTACTTCTAGAACTCTCGGTCGATAAATTACTTTAATATTTATCTTTAGCCTGGAACACATGCGACTACGGTCACGAATACTTCCATTGAGCTCAATCCAAATTTCGATGTAATAACATTTTACCGCCCACTTACCCAACGTAACAAGTTTAGCACCCCGGTGAGCCGAGCCTACTTCCTTATGAAATTGGGATTCATGGTTCTACTATTTGGTAAGGCTAATTCTCAATTATTATGTAGTGAGAGGTCTTGTCAATTTATTATCTATCTCGTTTTAAGTGAACTAAAGCGGTGAACTATGATAATCATAATTGACACCGTTGATGACTCGATAAAATAATATGCATGTGTAGTTATGACGATTTGGCTATGCATGCAAACATATAAAACAAATGCAAAACAAAAAGATAAAATCCTAGTATGGCCTTCCTAAAATAGTAAATCTAATAAACTATTTTACAAATTCGGAAACCAACTCCTTTGGTCCCTTGAACTTCATTTGGCACGCACTCCAAGACAACACGGTCTTTGTCGGAACGCCTTCTTGAACGGCACCGTCTTCAAGGAATTCCGGGATAAATAAATTACATAGTTTTTCTACTTTATACATTATAAAAAGGAAAAACTAAAAAACAAAAATGAAAGTGATACGAGATCACATTAATTACAACCGAATCGATATCCCCATTCATTTCGGGAAATATCAATTAAAAACTAAGGCCATACTAAGTACAAATTACATAATTCAAAATTATATAAAATTAAAATATAACAATCATAATAAAAATGCAGTATTAATATATATATGAAACATGCCATGTGATGTACCAAATCGCCCTATTTAAGCTAATATCGTATATTCGGTCCGGTTTTATGGATTATTGTGACTATTAACTTATTAAAATCACACAATATTACATAAATCAAATCTATGTCCAAGTTAATTACTCTAACCATCTTAGGACTCAAAAATTTAGTCTTCACTAAATATTTGACAATAATTCAATTTGATATTTTATTATTGCTCTTTAAACACTATTATACATAATAATAAGGAAATAATTCCCAAAAAGTCATAAAACTTCAAAATTTCAAAATCATAATTTTGCATATTCTGGAAAATTCCCAACATTCTAAAATTTTAATAAAAATTTACCCTTAGATTATTTTAATTTATTTCACAAATAAATCGTATAAAACATAATTTTAACCCTTTAATTCCAAATTAAATATAAAATTATGCAATAAATCAAAATTAAAATTTTGAATATTCTAAATAAGTTTCTAGAACCTGGAAATGACAAATTTTTAAGTCCAAAAATTGAATTTTTATATTAATGACTATTAAAGTTGCTTTTTATCAATTTATATCCCATAAAAATTAATAACCATTCAAATCATACGAAATTTAACATGTAACTTTAGATCTAATGTTCATATATATATACAACATTGAACAAATATTTCATGCTATAAAATTCATTTTAGCTATTTTTGCTAAAATCAATATATATAACTAAAGGAGGCTTTTTTTTTCTAATTATACTATTAGCATTAGAATTAGGAGATAATTAATTATTTACAATTTTTATATTATAATTAGGAATATATTTTCCTATTAGAAATGAGAATTAATTAATTATTTTACCATTCTCCTATTAGAAATAGGAAATAAATTAACAATTTATTAAGGCTTTTTTTCCCTAATTATGCTATTAGAATTAAAAGATAATAATTATTTAAAATTTTTCTATTATAATTAGGAATATGATTTTTCTATTATAAATGAGAATTAATTAATTATTTTACAATTTTGTTATTAGAAACGAAAAATAAATTAATTATCAACAATTTATTAATATTAAAAAATTATTCATTAGTATTTGTTTACTTTTTATTAAATTAGAAGGAAAAAGAAACATTTGATATATTTATAATATCCAATTTTATAACAACTTTCGACTAAACAAAAATGAGGTATTATAAGGCTAAAAGGCCTTAGGCCGAACTGGGTTGTGACAAATGTGCATGCATACTACGTACTACATGGAATTTACCCATGTAAAGAGTAAAATGAACGCTGAAATATGCCCCTATGTCTTTTGTTATTGCTAATGTCATATTTAATTATACATAATACAAAGTTTATTTTTCAAATGTCATATGTATTTCTCCTACTAATTTTAAAACGGAATTACTTTTTCACATACGAACTTTACTCTTTCACATACATTTTTCCATTAACTTTCCATATAGTACCCTTTTATCTAACCTAAACAAAGTAAGTTTTACATGTACGTTTTCACTAAAATCGAATCTAATTGCTCCAAAAAAACTTGAACAATGGATTGTAATTATCTAATTAGTAAAATAAATTAGTTGTTTGAACAATTATTAATATGTTTTGTTGAAATTTTTAGGGTTTATCAATTAGTGAAATTAATGTGTTTTCGATTCATCTTTATCTTCTTCACTCAATCATCTTTTCGATTCATCTTTATCTTTGTTAATTTAGAAATTAAGAGAAGAATTGAGTAAAATAAATACGGAGTAACAAGTTAGTTTGCTGATTCGCAATACACCCAAATTTCCCATACTAGAGCATTCACGGAGTAAGTGATTGATTAGTGGAGTTTAGAAGATGAATTTGCAATACCATTTTTGTTTGCTTTCAGTTTCACGTGCTTTTCAAGATTATCAATATGATTTTTACCTTGAATTTTCAAAAGAAGTATCGGGAGAAGGGAGTGCGGCCGATGTCGGCTGGCACGAGGTCAGTCGAAGCGAAGTGGTGATGGGAGATGAGGGAAGAGAGGAAAATTAATTGGGTGAGGGAATGAAAAAATGACAAGGGCAATATTGTAAAAGTCGTATGTGAAAGAGTAAAATCCATATGTGAAAAAAAACGTCCCATTTTAAAATTATTTCCCTCACAATACACTTCAACTTCTATTGATAATTTATTATTATATTATTTACATTCATTTGTCATTATATAAAAGCATATTAATCAAAATTTAAATAAGATATTCACAAATTATTGATAAGTACAAAGTTTGATATCTATTTTTCAAGGAGTGTTAAAAGATAAAGAAAGTTGCGCTAATTTGCAAATCGATATATCATATTATGACAAATGAGTAAGTGTTTTGAAAAACTTTATTGTGCGATTGTTTCACAATTTAAAGTAAAAATGGTACCACGAGTAATAAAATTGATGGACAAGAGTTGGTCGTCACACATCCAATCAAACACATTTATATTCTCAACAAAACAACTAGTTAGTGGTTAAGTCGAGGTCGATCCATGGGACGGTGTGCTTTGGGTTCTAAGTCTATCTATCTCAATTTATGCTAGTGTCACAATTTATTTGGGTTTGTAGTTGGTGAGTCTAAACTAATGCAAGCAATAAAGTAAAACAAGCAATAAAAGGAAGGATGTAAACAAATGATTAAAAGTGTTAGGATATCATGGGTTCATAGGGGCTTCATGGGAGTTAACCATACAAACATGTTCACAAAGTTGCAAGCAATTAATGTTGTAAAGGAACCGAGTTGGTGTATGTCTTACAGTTCTTATGAAGAGTTGGGTCCCGAAGCCAAATCAATTAGATTGTACAACACCTACAAGTCGACTTACTTTCCTCCTAATCACTTCTATGCATGGTCTAACTAGACTCGAGTTGGTTTATATCTTACTAGTCAAGTTGAATAGATAAGAGATGGTTGTAAATGCAAGGATTCATAGGCTTAGCATTTCATCAAACATAACATGTGCATAGGTTGACATCACAACAAGCAAGCAAATTTATTATGAAAACATATTATATTAAGCATGATTATTCCCCATGTTTACTTCCCTTAATTATCCACTAATCCTAGTTAAGGGACTACTTACCCATTATCATGGAAAACATGTCATTAATGGTGTCAATCATCACAACAAGTGTAAACATGATAAGAGCTTTAAGGAAATAAACAATAAAGAGTAAAGAGTAAAGGAATTATACCAAACTTGAGATGATCCAAATAATAAAGCAAGAATAAAAGAAGAGAACTTGATTGATTGATGAAGGGTTGTCAATCCTCCAATAATAACCCAATAATCTTCAATTACCCAAAAGTAATAAACTTGAACAATAATTAAGGAAAGATTAATGTGTAATTTTTGTGGAAAGATTGAGATTAATCCATTCTAATCTACTCCTAATCTAATCTAAGAGAATTTCCTCCTAAGAGAGCCCCTAATCTAAGTAGTACAATGGGGTATTTATAGTGGATATTAGGTACATAAATTAGGGTTACTAAGGGCTTAAATGACGATTAAGACCCTTAAGAAAAGTTGAGGAAATGCTCCTCTCGAAGAAAGATGCGAGTCTCCTTTTTGCTAGTCTTTTAGAAATATGCGCATCTCGAGTAGAACAAGGAGAAGGCGTGTTATACTGGATGATAATCCGAGCGGCCAAGGGGTCGGGACGAGCGGATTGTGGGAGTTGGACGAGCGGACTGGAGGGTTGGACGCTCGGATTGTGGAGATGTTGGACAAGCGGATTGGCTGGAGGGACGCTCGGATTGTGGAGGTTGGACGAGCGTCCCGATCTTTGCGACAATGGGATTCTAGTTCAAAGAAGCTTTTTTCTTCTTTTCTTCTTTTCTTCTTCCAACAATCCTCAAGGATTTTGTCGGAGATACAAAGATCGTCTTCATCATTGCCCATTATTTACAAAGGCCTTCTAGTCTTGTCTTCACTTTGATGCTTGGTCATTAGATTCGATCAATTTAGCTCCATTTTGCCATTAAAATGCAAGGTTTGCACTCCTCTCCTACCAAGGAAACAAAACCTCAAAGAATATGCAAAACAAAGGACTAAAGATAGTAAATGACCCAATTATGCACTAAAAAGCATAGGAACGAGGCTAATTCGGGGGCCAAATATGCTCAAATATTGGTCACATCAAAAATAGATTTGAATGAGACTTGAAGGTAAATTAGATACACTTATATTATAAATATGTATAAGGTTAAGATTCAATTCAAGCAACGATCAACATTAAAAAAACGTCATGAAAAACACATAAAAGGGTAAGAGTAGTCTTTTCCTAACATAATGAAGACCGTCTCTCTCAAACGTTTCTTCTGACAAATTTACATGCATAAAAAACGACACTATTCAATTGTATGGAGCAAACTAATTACTGTTGATCTTATATATTTTTTGTGGTGTAAATTGAGCACATCATCATTATAATTTAGGGAGAGATACGAATTGGGGAAGGGTGAGACATATTCGTCATGCATAATACGATGCTTTAACCACCTTTAGGCAAAAATATATAAAAAAAAAAAAAAAAATTTAAACCTAAAAGGGGGTCACGTAGTTGCCAACTCTTCTATAGTTCTCTACCGCATTAATATTCTTATGAAGTTTATGACATTTATTTCATATTAATAAAAAAAATAATTATACTGCTTCGTACAATTTGTGATTTATAACTTTTAGCTAACTTATTTGAACTGGCTTAAATTTATATATTTTAAGTGAAGAAGATTAATTATAAATATGATAAAGATAAAGTTTGATCTTTAATTTTCTCGGAGATAAAAAAACTCAATTTTTATTTTCTTATAATATACTAATTAAAGGTTATAATGTAAAGCAGGAAATTACACCACAATCTACTATTTCAATATGTCAATGATCAACACTCAAAATAGCAAATTTGTTATTTAAATAGTGTAAAAACTCTCAAAATGCTAAAAAAAATGTCCAATCTGTCGTTATCAAACAAAACCTAAGTTTCTGCATTTTTTTTTTTTGTCATGTCCAACTTAATCTTTACGGGATATAAAATGATGAAGTTCAGAAAGTAGCGGTTAGTTTTCTGTTAGTTAGATGGACTTTTCAAGAAAGAGATGAAAGCTTTGTATTTTAGACCGTTTTATGTGTGAACCGAAGGGATTAAGTAGTGGGCTAAAGGTTGTTTCGAGTGAGAATGCGGTTGATTGCGACAAGTTGGTTGACTAAAGTTTTTCCTTATTAGATCTAGAATAGGGGATAATAATTATGAGATAATAAAATTTGAAGAAAAAAGGACAATAAAAATGAGATGGAAGTAATAAGATTTATTTATGCAAAATGAAATAAATAGCAAAGTTCGTGTATATGTAGGAATATGTGTCCTCCGACAATAATGCGATCACAACTGTCGATCATGATGATCACATGTTTAAGTCTCATTTTAAAGAATACAGTTGGGAAGTAATATTTTACTGTCAACTGGTCCACACATATCGGTAATGATTGGCTGACTAGAGTTTGATATTACTGTCGTGCGACGGTGGTGATCAGTTGATCCCCTTAGGTCATACCTAAAGGGTAACACTCTTAATTGAATATTTAATTTATCGTATGACGATACGGGTTAATTAAATTACCTAAAATTGACGGACGATTTTGGAAGTAATATTTACGTATCTCATTATAATTTGATTAAATAAGATACGGTCTAAGTGATCGAATTGTTTTATTACTTAGATGAAATTATTGGTTAAGGAAACAATTGCAGTTGAATGAATAGATTATTATAAATACAAGGTGTTGTTATTTATAATTGGTAAATTATTTTGGTACAAGTAATTATGAATTACTAAGTCGATTTTGTATATGACGTATTTTTATTAATGCGTTGATTTTTAATATGTTAAAAATACATAACAATTTTACATGACATGTGACATGTGACAAATTGACAATTTGGCAAAGATAAAATGGAGTCCATTTTATCTATAATAACCGAAATAATGGGGAGTATTAGGAAAATATTATGTTGATTATGTAAGTGGTAAACATAATCATTTCTTCCTAAACCTAGCCATGCATACCTAGTGGTTATTGTGAAGAGCACATTGCTCATGCATTGGGCATCAATACTCCCCCCTCCTACCCGGTTTTGGTGAAGGAAAACCATGGGTTTTTTCCTCTAATTTTACCTTATACATTACATCAAATGTAATAGAATTATTCATTCATTCAACATCTAAAAGAGTTTTTAGAGAGATAAATTCTTCCTCTTTCTCCTTTTCTCTTAACCGAAATATTGAGAGAACAACATAATATTTTGGTCAATTTCGTTTAAAATTAATATTATTTTAGTAATAATAATATTAATTTTATTAAGTTGTCACCTTGGGTATTATTCCTTGGGAGGGATTCTCTACTTGAATCCTTGTTCATCCATTTTAGGAAGCTCAAGAACAAGTGAGTAGGAGAACTCACTTGTGCCCAAATAATCCGAAATCTTCAATGTAAGATGTTGATTTCTTTCTTATTCCTTTTATTGTTTGCATGCATAATATCATCTTTTAATTTTATGACTAAATTAAAATTAAAACATATATGAATATGTTAAGTAAAGAGATATAAATTTCTAACAAGCGGTATCATGAGCCTTTGGTTGTTTGCATGCAAATCGGTTATAGTTTTTCCGAGTTATACGATTAACATATAAAACTTGTAAATTTGTGTTATTATGATATATCACGAAATAAATTATGCATGTTAAAGTTTCTGGTCCTAAAATGTATTTAGGATATTTTGGTTAATTTATGGATTTTTATTGTTCATCTTATATAATAATGGCATTAAAAATGTGATTTTATGATTAAAATGTCATTTTCGGACTAAAATTAGCTAAACTTCGAATTTTTTAGTGGTTTTTGGATATGTTTTCACATATTTTATTTTTAGATGACCTGTAAAGTTTCATAATTTTTGGAGTTCTTATGCTCGAAATATGGATTTTTCATGATAAAAATCGAATTTAAATGAAAAATGGGTTAATATGTGATAAATTTCGAATCTGGTCATATAAATTTAGTATGTTGTCACATGAAATTTTACAAGATGTGTGTAAAATAACAGGCTATAATGAATTCTTCATGCATGATTTATGAATTTTTGATGAAAAATAGCATAAATAGTGACTTAATTAATGTATAATTGTTAAAACATACTTCATGACTAAGGAAAAATGTCACATGTTGCATTTTATTTTCTTTTTCAGATATAAAATTGAAAAGTTGATGAATATAATTTTTCTCATGTTTTTATGATTATAATTGAAAAATCCGATAATCCGCAACATAGTTTTTCCGATAATTTTTTGAAATTTTAACCTAAGTTTTTGAACATTATGAGTGTCATGGTATTTTTCCAGAATGTTCATGAGTTTAAATTTCAAATTTTGAATTTATTTGAAATTTTTGTGATTTATTTGAAGTTTATAGCCTTTTATTGTAATTTTGAGTCCATTAATGAACAATTTTAAGAAATATAAGTTAATTATAATCAAATAGTTAGTGGAGACTAATTTTGAGTCCTAAGTTGTTTAGGGTAATTAACTTGTGCATAAATATGAATTTATGTGATTTATTGTGATTTTAAAATGTTGAATCACGCAAATCCGTAAAAACCGTTTAATATACGATATTGGCTCCTTAAAGGCGATTTAGCATAAAGTTGGGCATGTTCATACATATTATAATGCTGCATTTTATTTATGATTGTCATAAGTTTATTTTGTGTAATTTTGAATTATGTAATTTTTACTTAGTATGACCTTAGTTTTTAATTGATATTACCCGAAATGTATGGGAATATCGATTCGGTTGTAATTTATTGTGATCTCGTATCACCGTTTTGTAATTTAATAGATTTATTTTATTTTAATTACATATGTATAATAGGAAATTATGTAATTTGTTATGTAATTTATTTATTCCGGAGTTTCTTGAAGACGGTGTCACTCAAGAAGGCGATACATAAAGACGGTGTTACCTCGAGATGCGTGCCAAAATCGAAGTTCAAGGGACCAATGGAGTTGGTTTCCGAATATGTAATAGTTAATTAGATTTTCTATTTTAGGAAGGCCATACTAGGATTTAATTTATGCTTTGCATTTTATTTATATGTTGCATTTATCGCTAAATCGCCATAACATAAACATGCATTGTCATTTTAACCAAGTTTATCGACCGTGTCAATTAAAATTATCGTAGTTCACCGCTTTAGTTCACTTAAAACGTGATAGATAATCAATTGACATGACCTCTCGCTAAAATAATCAATTGAGACATAGCCTTACCAAATAGTAGAAACCATGAAAACTTATTTTGCGAGGGAGTGCACTCGGCCACCCCGGGGTACAAACCTTGTTACGTAGGGGAAGTGGGTGATAAATGTCTATCCACCGAATTCATGTTGATGAGGGTTTCATCGGCTACCCCGTGCCCAAGTTAATGTGAATTTGGATCATGGACACATTTATTCGAAATTTGGATTGACCTCAACGGAAGTATTCGTGACCGTAGTCGCATGTGTTCCGGGCTATAGATAAACATTAGAGTAATTTTATCGACCAAGAGTTCTAAAAGTAGAATCGATTAAAAGGTTAATCCACCGAGTTATATTAATAAGGGTTTCATCGGCTACCCCGTGCCTAAGTTGATATGAATTTGGGTCTTGGAATCATTTATCTAAGTTGGGTAGAGGTCACTAGATAAATGCAATAAAACTTGTTTAAATTAATATTTTTACGAGTATTATTATTATTATTTTGAAAACGACATATGTTTTATTCCTTCTATATTTTGTTTTGTAGACCGCTTCTATTTCTCATAACAAATGGCCACTCCAAACCCCAACGCCACACCTCTCACTAATACTTCATGGCTCCGATCCTTCATGGATCGTTGTAAACATGAAAAGAATGGGTCAAATTTCTCCGATTGAGATGCCCAACTCAAATTAGCCGCCCAAGGTGACGACAAGCTTCGTTACCTCACCAAGGCCTCTCCACCCGAACCTAATGCTAGGTCGAGTGCCGCTACTAGGGAAGCATATGAGGCTTACCACAAGGAGTCCGCCGCAATGAAAAATGTGTTGATCTTTGCGATGGAGGCGGATCTCCAAAGGAGAGCCTTTAAGATGGGCACCGCTAATGAACTCTATTCCAAGCTTGTGACAATGTTTTCACAAACTCCGCGGATCGTCCAATATGAGGCGGCCGCGGCATTCTTTGATCTCGACTTCAAAGAGGGCCAAAAGGTTAGCCCTCACGTGCTCAAATTGATGGAGCTAGTCGAGACCTTGAAGATTCAAAAGGTTGAAATCCTCAAAGAACTCATTGTAGATAGGATTCTACACTCCTTATCCAAAGTCAAAGCGTATGTTCAATTCCGGGTGAATTTTAACATGCAAGACAAGGGCGTGTCTCTTGAAGAGTTGCACAAGTTACTTGTGCAAGCCGAAAGAGACATGGGGTGGATGTGCTTAACATTAGCACCAAAAGCAAGGGGAAGTTCAAGAAGAATGGGAAGAAGGGTAAGAAGAAAGCTTCCACTTTCACCAAAGCTAAGACTTATGAAGCTAGCACTTCCAAGATCAAGAAGGGTCCTCTTGATAAATGCCATTATTGTAATGGTGTTGGACATTAGAAAAGAAATTGTTCCAAATATCTTGGTGACATTAAAGCTGGAAAAATCACTCAAGTAGGTAAATGACTATCCTTTCTTTTATGTTTCTAATTCAACTATGGTATTGTGATACAAAGTTGTGATAATGTATCCCCTTTTATTGTAAATAGGGCCTCCACCAAGCAAGGACAAGGGAAAAGAAAAGCAAGCTTGAGAAACCATCAAGAAGCTAGGAGTAGCTTCCATGAAGCTTGGCTTTTTATTGTCTTATTTTAATTTATGTTTCGGATTTTAGAACCCTTTTAATTTCCGTGTTCGACATGGAAATGTATTTTGGATAATGGTTGTATTTTGGATAATGGTGGCTTGGTTTGCAACCCAAGTCACCCGTTTTATCGTATTTTATCCTTGTTCTAAAATTCGTCTTTATCCGCTTGCTCATAGAAACATATGATCATTCACTTAAAGTGATCTAATAGACAACTATAATGATGGGATTCATTATATGTCCACAAGCTTAAGGCTTGTGTATGATCAATTATAAAGTGATGATTGAGTTGATGAACTTTCCTAAAGAAATGTCAATCACCAAGTACACTTATCAAATTTAAAACAATTAGTCTACCTATGAGATAGTCCTCCTTATACTTCAAAATCATTATTTGTGTCTCATAAGCTATCTTTGAATCTCTAGTGTATTCATTCTAAAGATAGAGTGGGAGAAAATGAAGACACAAAGAACACACAAAGAACACCAAGCAAAATTTGTGCACTTGTGTAAAAGGGATCTACGCAAGAAAGAATGATTTGTATACCTAAACAGATAGTATACTCGAATAGATGAGATCTATGGTCTCGAATAGATGATATCTACATGAGAAAAGAGACCAAGTGAAGTAATCAAAAGAATATGTTCTCAAGACAACTACACGAGGAGACCAAAAGAAAGTTTTGTAATAAAGAATGACTAATGTAAAGTCTTGACAAGAGTTTTGACTAGTTTATGAACAACATTTGACCAATAGTTTCAATATTGATATTTACTTAAGAGCCTAAATGAATCAAAGTTGCAAAGATTGATACGCCGATATCCACAAGAGCTAAGATTAAAAGTTAACCACGCTAATGTCATTACTTAACCTCATTATGAAAATGAAATGGTTAAACCTCCTTCCGAAAAGGGTTTTTTGAAGGACGTGTATTAGATATAATTCACATTTGAATAATGACATTGTTCCATAAGGTTAAGATGAAACCTCTTCAAAATAGGTATTTTGAAAGGATATGATGGAAACGTATATGGTTTTATCTTAACAACTTAGCAAAGCAAAATATATTTCAATTCTTGAAGTGTTTCAATTGAGTAGTCAATTGCGAAACATGTGGCATTAAGTGGGAGTTGGAAATTATCGTGTGAAGACATGGAATTTAGTGGGAGCAATCATCTTGTAAAGGTTTACAACTCATTACTCATTGAGAATGACGAGCTAATACTATTCTTTCACAAAGAAGTATTTGAGTTTTCAATTCTGGATGAAAACGGACTATGATGAATCCAATCACATCATGAGATGTTGGATAAGTATTGAGATATACACATCAAATCAACAAGAAACGTAGGTTATTCATATCGATGAAAATGGAATTACCATAAGCAGTCATGGTTATTCATTGAACCTAAAAATAGTTAATGACATGATTAAAAGTTACTAATGTTTCCGCCATTAGAATAATCATGCACATGTCCAATAATGAATCATATGCATAAGAGCATGATGATTCATTGGGAATGTAACACCCCCATACTCCAAGTGCCTTACCAGGACCACTCAGGTATGAAGACATTACCATCTCGGTTACCCGAGGCAATGATAATCAAACAACAATAAAGAAACAACGTTTATTATAAATAATTTAGCGAATAGTTACAATCCTCAAAACCAAACCAAAAGTACGATACATGATCACAAACTGACTGTTCTAACTGAAATGTAAATAAACTAAAGGCTACAGCGGAAGACTCCTATCATCATGTCGTGGCATCCCAGCTATCCCAGTACTCATCTCAATACCTGCTCAATATCTGCTCACCATCCCCGAACGGATCACCGCAGGTTTACAAAACAACACAGGGGTCAGTACTAATCACACAATCAATATAAACAACAATGATAAGATAAACAGACAGCTTAACTGTCACACGCACACACACAACCAACCAAATCCCATCATCTCTATACTGACTGTCCACTGGACCAGCCCTGCCAGTGGGGGACCGCAGCCGTACCCACCAAATCCCCGCTCCACATAGTGAGCGATAACCCTGTCCATTAATGTGCATATCCCTTCTGTGGCGGGTTCCACAGAAGGCGAAACTAGGGCGTGAAGTCACTCCCGCAAGTGACCCCACTCAGCCGAGGCCACGCCTCGCGAACCATCAACAACAATCACAACCACAATCACAACACAACTATTATATCAAACAACCAAATACAATACATCAACCAATATCCCATTATGGGACTAATACGAGAGTAGGAAATCCTACCCGGTATGCACACAATCGAGACGGTCTCTCTTCTTTGAGTCAAAAAGCCTCTTCTATGAACCCTCCTCCTATCATACAACACATAGAGGCTACCAATCACATACTACACACAAAAACCCCCAATCTCTAAATTAGGGTTTAACCAAATCAAAGGAAATACAATAAAAAGGGTACGTAGATCTTACCCTCGACGCAAGGAACTCAACGGTATACACAACGACAAGAACTCGACCGTCGAACTCCGGAATTGCTAAGAATGCGATTAAGAAGATGAACTTGTTTGCTTTCTCTCTTAAACAGGAATTTAGGTTTTGTAAAAGTGATTTAGAATAATGACGATGAAGCTTAAATACCTTAATCGCATAATTAACAAAACCCGAGAAAACTCCCCGTAAAACCGGACACTCGATCGAGTACCCAAGGTACTCGATCGAGTACCCCCTTACTCGATCGAGTGCCCCAGCTACTCGATCGAGTACCCAACAGGTCAGAAACTATTTTATTTCGCAACTTACCCTTACTCGACAGAGTAAGGCCTACTCGATAGAGTACCCCAAGACTTATAAATACGGAGTATTACAGGGAAGCCATAGAAGAATCGTCATGTATTCTCGAGGAGAATCCGATGAGCGATTTCAGTGTTGGTCAGAACACTTTGTTATGTGTCAAGAGGTTGCACATATTAAAGTTCGAACACGCGTAAGGATTTATGAAAATCCTAAGCTTTTCAAGCTAAAAGGAGAAATAAGAAGTTTGGGAAGATACTTAGTTGAATTAAGAAAGTTACTCAAAACTAATATTTTCTAAAATGCTAGGACTTGTGAGAAGTACTAGGCTAATCATCTTGACAATTGTTGCAAGACTCTACAAAACATATACCTAGTGCATTGTGTATGGGTGGAGTACTTGATCAGTGCAAGTTATATCATTCACCACAAATTCGTTGGTTATGTGATAAACAACCAGAAAGTTCTTTCAAGATAAAGAACCCAAACCGAGGTTGGGAACCTATATGTGTACTTGGTGAGGTTCATGCTATGAGAGATAACATGAATGTAAAGAAAAAATGCGATAAAAGAAGTTTGAACACATGGACACATGGTATGTTAAACCTTTATTGCAATCGACTAGCGTTTACACACTTATGATATGCATCACAAGGTTGAAATACGGTATTGACTACCCGAGTGTGATGTCGACATTTGTCGTTTGAGTTATTATTAACTCACCTTATACTTTGTTACATCCAAACGGATTGTAGAGACAATTGAACCCCGTTAAAGTGAACACGGATTAGCATTGTATTCGCCCATAGTTACTTACATGAGGTGACGTCTCGAAGTGACTAGAATGTGATGCGATTGATAGCAAGTGCCATGGAGTCATATGAGAATGACTAGTCGATCACATAGGCAGACTGTTAGGAACACTTTGTCGTGCCTTATGACCGCTTATAGAGTTCTGGCAAATTTATATAGCCTGGTCGTGGCAAGAGCTACTATAGTATTCTAATGAGTCGATTCTTTTTACTAAAGACTATTCGCCTAAGATGGCACAGGTTCATATTTTGGGTTATGATGGCTGTGGCTAGTCGAAGGGAATGAGTGCGATAGGAATTGTCCACCCCTAGTCAGGGTTATAACAATATCTCAGGGCCACTCGAGGAATAATAAACTGGAAATGCGTGGCCACGCTCGGAAGATATCTATGGTAGATAAATCCGGTCAATCAGTTATTTTCCAGATCGAGGAAACCACTCTCGATATGATCTAGAATATCTTGAGCTTCCTAAAATGGATGAACAAGGATTCAATTAGAGAATCCCTCCCAAGGAATAATACCCAAGGTAACAACTTAATAAAAATATTATTATTACTAGTAAGATATAAACCAACTCGAGTCTAGTTAGACCATGCATAGAAGTGATTAGGAGGAAAGTAAGTCGACTTGTAGGTGTTGTACAATCTAATTGATTTGGCTTTGGGACCCAACTCTTCATAAGAACTGTAAGACATACACCAACTCGGTTCCTTTACAACATTAATTGCTTGCAACTTTGTGAACATGTTTGTATGGTTAACTCCCATGAAGCCCCTATGAACCCATGATATCCTAACACTTTTAATCATTTGTTTACATCCTTCCTTTTATTGCTTGTTTTACTTTATTGCTTGCATTAGTTTAGACTCACCAACTACAAACCCAAATAAATTGTGACACTAGCATAAATTGAGATAGATAGACTTAGAACCCAAAGCACACCGTCCCATGGATCGACCTCGACTTAACCACTAACTAGTTGTTTTGTTGAGAATATAAATGTGTTTGATTGGATGTGTGAAGACCAACTCTTGTCCATCAATTTTATTACTCGTGGTACCATTTTTACTTTAAATTGTGAAACAATCGCACAATAAAGTTTTTCAAAACACTTACTCATTTGTCATAATATGATATATCGATTTGCAAATTAGCGCAACTTTCTTTATCTTTTAACACTCCTTGAAAAATAGATATCAAACTTTGTACTTATCAATAATTTGTGAATATCTTATTTAAATTTTGATTAATATGCTTTTATATAATGACAAATGAATGTAAATAATATAATAATAAATTATCAATAGAAGTTGAAGTGTATTGTGAGGGAAATAATTTTAAAATGGGACGTTTTTTTTCACATATGGATTTTACTCTTTCACATACGACTTTTACAATATTGCCCTTGTCATTTTTTCATTCCCTCACCCAATTAATTTTCCTCTCTTCCCTCATCTCCCATCACCACTTCGCTTCGACTGACCTCGTGCCAGCCGACATCGGCCGCACTCCCTTCTCCCGATACTTCTTTTGAAAATTCAAGGTAAAAATCATATTGATAATCTTGAAAAGCACGTGAAACTGAAAGCAAACAAAAATGGTATTGCAAATTCATCTTCTAAACTCCACTAATCAATCACTTACTCCGTGAATGCTCTAGTATGGGAAATTTGGGTGTATTGCGAATCAGCAAACTAACTTGTTACTCCGTATTTATTTTACTCAATTCTTCTCTTAATTTCTAAATTAACAAAGATAAAGATGAATCGAAAAGATGATTGAGTGAAGAAGATAAAGATGAATCGAAAACACATTAATTTAAACTTATTCAGCTTACAAACATATTACCCAAACACTTTGTTTGAGTATCTGGAATGGAGGTAGGGGAGAGGACAAGAAAAAGACTAGGAAAGGAAGAGGGGGGTGTGTAATACTACGTATTTATGAGTCTCTGGGTACTCTATCGAGTAGGCCTTACTCTGTCGAGTAAGGGCGAACTGCAGATTAAAATAGTTTCTGACATGTTGGGTACTCGATCGAGTAACATGGATACTCGATCGAGTAAGGGGGCACTCGATCAAGTACCTTAGCTACTCGATCGAGTAGCCGGTTTACGGGGTACGATTTCTCGGGTTTTGTTAATAATGCGATTAAGTATATAATAACTTCCGTCATTGTTCTTTAAACACTTTTAAAACCTAATTACTGTAAAAAGAGAAATCAAACTACGTCATTCACTTTAATCGCATTGTTGGCAAATCCCGGAGCTTGGAAGGTCGGATTTTACCTTTCTTTATACCGTTGTGATCCTTGCGTCGAGGGTAAGACCTATATATCATTTTTATAGTATTTCATTAAAGTTGGTTAAACCCTAATGTTCGGAATTGGGGGTTTTGTTGTGTTTTATGCTTGGTAGTGATTATATGTTTGTATGTTAGGAGGAGGATTCGTAGAGGAAGCGTTTTGATATCAGCTGTGAGATCGTCTGATTGTGTTGTGCTTTCCAGGTGGGGTTTCCCTACTCAGTATTAGTCCCATAATGCATTGTTGGTGTTGTGTAATTGCTGAATATTATCGTATTGGTTTTATGACGGTTGTTGATTGATTGCTTTTGATGGTTGTGATTGTTTGTCTCTAGTTCTCGAGATGCGTTCTCGGCTGAGTGGAGTCACTTGTGGGGAGTGGCTCCACGCCCTAGTTTCGCCCTCCGTGGAATCCGCCACGGGAAGGGATGTGCACATTAATGGGACAGGGTTATCGCTCGGTATGATGAGCGGGGATTTGGTGGGTACGGCTGCGGTCCCCCACTGGCAGGGCTGGTCCAGTGGACAGTCGGTGACGGAGATTCATTGGAGTGTGTGACTGTTTGAGTTGTGTTGTTTACTGTACTATTGGTTATATAAATTATGTGATTAGTACTGACCCCGTTTAATGTTTTAAAAACTGTGGTGATCCATTCGGGGATGGTGAGCAGTTGTTGAGCAGGTATGAGTCGAGTTACTGGGATAGCTGGGATGTGCCACGGTCAGATGATAGAAGTCTTCCGCTGTAGCTAGTAGTTTAATAAACATTTCAGTTAGCTGATTAGACAGTTGGTTTGAGAACATGTATTCGTATTTTGGTTTTGGTTTCGAGATTGTAACCTTTCACTAAAGTATTTCTATTTAAATGTTGTTTCATTATTGTTTATTTGATTATCATTGCCTCGGGGAACCGAGATGGTAGCATCCTTATACCTGAGTGGTCCTGGTAAGGCACTTGGAGTATGGGGGTGTTATAAAATGGTATCAGAGCGACGATCCTAAAACCTGTAACCAATGAATCTAATGAATATAGGGAGTCAATTAAAATGAACCCGGGGTAAAGGTTGTAGGAGCTAATGCAAAGGCTTGGGAGACGTCCTAAAGTCGCGAACTCGCCCTACAATTTTGAACCGGTCACATGGGGGAATATATGTCAAGTCGTATGTGTTGTTTGTTCGCTTGTGTGTGGATGTGATGAAGTATGTTGTAATTGTTGGATGTTTGGAGTAGAAGGTTGAGAACATAAATGAAAGATTGATGAGACATATAGAACTGTTGTTGGAAGAAGAAGCATGTTGGATGTTTACTATGTGGCGTTTGATAACATGATATAGTTGTTCGTTAATCATATGAAGAGTTGAGTGGCATAGTATGCTTAACTATGATATAATGTTGTGTTTATAAAGTTGTTTTGTATGTTGGGATATGATATAGCATGCGGGTAGCATATTCGAGTTAGCATGACTCGATCGAGTGGGTCTGACTCGATCGAGTGGGTATTTAACGATTTTGCAACCAGAATCGTGTTTTTGGGCACTCGATCGAGTACCTCGGGCACTCGATCGAGTAGGGGGTCACTCGATCGAGTAGCCTGGCTACTCGGTCGAGTATGTTAGAGATCAGAAGGTCTGTTTGGGGTCTGATGTCGAGGCACTCGATCGAGTATGGTGGGCACTCGATCGAGTAGCCTCTTACTCGATCGAGTAGGTTTAGGGACTCGATCGAGTGTGTTCTGGGCAGTCCGCTTTCGTGTTTTGAGGTTTTAGTACGTATGTTTATGTCTACCCTTTCTTATATAGTTTCAAGATGCCGCCCAAGAAAAACGTTTATTATGCGAGAGTTGAGACCATGAACATGGATGATATCGTTAAGATGTTGGAGCATCAAGATGCTTTTACTGAGGCCTTAAAGAAAGTGGGAACGGATAAAGAGGTTGATCACTCTAAGATCAGCCTCTATATAGCGAGGTTCAACCCAAAAGAGTACAAGGGGACCGGGGAACCAAACCTTCTTGACAACTGGCATCGTGAGATGGAGAATATACTAGACTTGGTTCACTGTCCTGATGAGATGAGAGTAGAGCAAGCTGCGTTCTACCTGAGGGAAGCAGCTGGTGAGTGGTGGGATAAGGTGAAGGTGAGTGCTAGGGAGATGTATGCGAACCAGGGCTTACCTGATATACCTTGGGAAGAGTTTCGGAGGGCTATGAGGAAAGAGTGTGTACCGGAGCATGTGAGGAGTAAGCTGAGGGAGGAATTTGATGGGTTTAAGATGACATCGATATGTCGATTCTTTGAGTACCACAAGCGAGTTCAATGAGAAGTCTAGGTATCTTGAGGATATGGGTTTGAGTGAGGAGAACTCGGCGCCGAGGTTTGAGAGGGGTTGACCCCTAAGATCATGGATAAGCTACCCGTAGGAGTCCTTGCGATGTTAAGGAAGCTTATGAGAGGGCTGGGAGAGCTGAGAGGTTAGTGGAGATGGCTCAGGAGAGAGTGGGTGTTGAGAAAAGAAAGGCTGAGAGTGAGGGTGGAGGCCAATCTAGTCACAAGAAAGGCAACCACAATCAAGCTAAAGGGTTTTCTTAAGGTCGGGGTTCGATCTTTGGGGCTTCCTTTGGGCGTGGCCGTGTGAGTGGTAGTGGTAGTTGGGGGATGACCTGTTATGGCTGTGGCGGTGTAGGCCACAAGAGACATGAGTGCACGAGTATGCCTGGAGCTTTTCAGGGATCGGCTCGGGGAGCTAATCTCCGGGACCCGCACACGAGTTATGCGAGCAATAGACCGTCTGGTCATGGTCTAACCGGGAAGCCGAGCTATCACGGTGGAGGTAACCGCAATGGCGGTAATTCTTATCGAAACCAGCTATGAACAACAACAACAATCGGGGGTCGGTGCTAAGCCGACCACATCGCCAAGATCTTGTCCAGGGGAGGTGGACGGACGACCGATGGAAAGTCGTTCATAATGGACAAGAAAGCAAATGAGGAGGATGCACATGTTATCACTGGTACTTTTCTTGTTAACGGTATTCATACCTTTGTTTTGTTTGATTCGGGGGCGTCTCAGTCGTTTGTATCTTCAAGTCATGTTAAACGGTTAGGTTTGAGAGTATATGAGTCTGTAAGCGAGAAAGTTTTTATACCTTCGGGTGAGTCTGTATCATGTGGGAAGTTGTTTAGAGATGTGTCTATGATAGTTGGGCAAGTTGATCTACCTGTAGACTTGCTAGAGTTTCCTTTTGATGGTTTTGAGATGATAGTCGGGATGGATTGGTTGGGAAAGTATAAAGCTAAGATAGACTGTCAGCAAAAGAAAGTGTCTTTGAGAGGGCCTAAGGGTGTTAATGTGTCTTATCGTGGGTTTCTGGTCAAACCCAAAGTTAAGTTGATTGCAGCTGTCACCTTGAAGTCTTATCTGAGAAAGGGATGTCCTTTGATCTTGTGCCATGTGAGAGATGACCGGATAGAGAGTCCGACAGTTGATCAGATACCAGTGGTGGGAGAGTTTGCAGATGTTTTTCCAGAGGAGATTCCGGGGTTGCCACCGAAGAGGGAGATAGATTTCACCGTTGAGATGAAACCGGGGACGGGGCCAATTTCTAAGGCACCGTACCGGATGGGTCCTAAGGAGATGGAAGAGCTCAGGAAACAGTTAGATGATCTGATAGAGAAGGGATACATTAGACCTAGTGTATCGCCGTGGGGAGCACCAGTCCTTTTTGTGAAGAAGAAAGATGGGAGTTTGAGGTTGTGTATAGACTACAGAGAGCTGAACCGAGTGACGGTGAAGAATAAGTATCCTTTGCCAAGGATAGATGACATGTTTGATCAGTTGAGTGGTGCATCAGTCTTTTCCAAGATTGATTTGAGGTCGGGATACCATCAGGTGAAGATTAGAGAGGTGGACATACCAAAGACAGCTTTCACGTCGAGGTATGGCCATTATGAGTATGTGGTGATGCCGTTTGGGTTATCTAATGCACCGGTTGTGTTTATGGATTTGATGAACAGAATCTTCAGACAGTTTTTGGACAAGTTTGTGGTGGTGTTTATCGATGACATCTTAGTCTACTCTAAGACTAAGGAGGAGCATGAGGAGCATCTGAGGATTGTGTTGCAGGCTCTGAGGGAGCATGAGTTATATTCTAAGTTGTCCAAGTGTGAGTTCTGGTTAGAGAAAGTTGCTTTTCTGGGGCATGTAATCTCTAAGGAGGGAGTAGCTGTGGATCCGGTGAAGATTGAGACAGTGACAAAGTGGGAAGCACCAAATAATGTTGCTGAGATCAGGAGTTTCTTGGGTTTAGCTGGATACTACAGACGGTTCGTGAAAGATTTCTCCAAGATAGCTAGACCTATGACAGCTTTGATGAGAAAAGAGAACAGGTTTCGTTGGGATGAGAGTTGTGAGAAGGCGTTCCAAACATTAAAGGAGCGTTTGACCACAGCTCCTATCTTAGCATTGCCTGAAGGGATCGAGAACTTTGAGGTTTATACAGATGCCTCAAATAATAGGTTGGGATGTGTGTTGATGCAGAACGGTAAGGTGATTGCCTATGCTTCTAGGCAATTGAAGCCGTATGAGGAGAACTACCCTACACATGATCTAGAGTTGGGTGCAGTGGTGTTTGCTCTCAAGATTTGGAGACATTACCTTTATGGGGCGACCTTTAAGGTATTTTCGGATCACAAGAGTCTCAAGTACATCTTCACTCAAAAGGAGTTGAACATGAGACAGAGGAGGTGGATGGAGCTGATTAGCGATTATGACATGGATATTATCTACCATGAAGGGAAAGCCAATGTTGTTGCTGATGCTTTCAGTAGGAAGAGTGTACACTCCCTGTGTACAGCTCTATCTTTGATGAGATTGAGAGATGAGGTGGGGAAGTTTGGGATACATATGATGCAGAGAGGGGATGCTGTGGGAGATTTAACAGTACAGCCTGATCTTTATGATGATATTCGAGGTAAACAGGCTTCAGATCCTAAGATGGTTGAGTGGAGAGCTGGAGTAGAGAAAGGGACGGTGTCTCGATTCTCTATTCATACAGATGGTAGCTTGAGGTTTGATGGTAGGTGGTGTGTCCCTAATGATGAGGAGCTAAAAAGACAATCATGACAGAGGCACATTGTACACCGTATTCAGTACATCCAGGTGGTGACAAGCTATACAAGGATTTGAAGAACACGTTTTGGTGACCTGGGATGAAGAAAGAAACAGCTGAGTTTGTGGCCCGTTGTTTGACATGCCAGAGAGTTAAAGGGGAACAGCGACGACCACAAGGTAAGATTCAGTCTTTAGAGGTACCTGAGTGGAAGTGGGAATCCATTTCTATGGATTTTATTGTGGGTTTGCCAAAGAGTCAACAGGGTAACAACATGATATGGGTGATAGTGGATCGATTGACCAAGTCAGCTCACTTTGTACCAATGAAAGATACATGGACTAAAGCACAATTAGCTATGGCTTATCGCAAGAATGTGTTAAAGTTACATGGAGTTCCTAAGGACATAGTGTCTGACAGAGATGCGAGATTTATCTCAAGGTTTTGGAAAGAGTTGCAGGAATCTTTGGGAACAACTTTGAAGATGAGTACAGCTTTTCATCCTGCGACAGACGGTCAGACTGAGAGAACAATCAAAACTCTTGAGGATATGTTACGAGCTTGTGTGATGGACTTTGGTGGTAGCTGAGAACAGAGGTTGGATTTGATAGAGTTTTCTTACAACAACAGTTATCACACTAGTATTGGCATGGCACCGTTTGAGGCTTTATATGGGAGGAGATGCAGGAGTCCGATTTGTTGGGACGACAGTGCTGAGGCGGTGGTTCTAGGACCAGAGATGGTATATGAGATGGTTGAACAGATTAAGATGATCTGGGAACGGATGAGAGCAGCTCAGGATAGGCAAAAGAGTTATGCAGATCTACATCGCCGAGATATAGAGTTTCAGGTTGGGGATAAGGTTCTTCTGAAAGTGTCTCTTATGCGTGGGGTTATGAGATTTGGGAAGAAAGGCAAGCTGAGTCAGAAGTTCATCGGGCCTTATGAGATCTTAGAGCGAGTTGGGGAGGTTGCATATCGTCTGGCTTTACCGGCTGCGTTAGAGAGAGTGCATAATGTGTTTCATGTATCGCAGCTGCGGAAGTATGTGAGTGACCCGTCATATGTGTTAGAGGTAGAGAGCTTAGAGCTAGATGAGTCCTTATCGTATCTAGAGGTACCTAAGCAGATTCTTGACCGGAAGGTTAGGAAGACTAGGAGTGGTGAGACAGTTTTGCTTAAGATCCTTTGGTCTAACTACGAGACTGAGTAAGCTATATGGGAGGCAGAGGATGCCATGAGAGAGTGTTACCTTTTCCTTTTTGATCAGGTATGTATGGTTACGGGGACGTAACCTTGTTTCTTTTAGGGGGGTAGGAGATGATCGCAAAGAGTTTTTAAGAGTTTTTATACCCTTTTTATGTTGTGTCGGTATAGTTGTTGTCGTTGAGTCGGGTTGAGTTTGGGTTGGTAACATGTTTTATGTTGAGTTTGTTTTGGTTGTTGAGTTGGGAGTGTTGTAGTGTGAGTCTTTGTTTTGGTTGTGGTTTGAACTTCGGGGACGAAGTTCTTTTTAAGGAGGGAAGACTGTAATACTACGTATTTATGAGTCTATGGGTACTCTATCGAGTAGGCCTTACTCTGTCGAGTAAGGGCGAGCTGCAGATTAAAATAGTTTCTGACCTGTTGGGTACTCGATCGAGTAACGTGGATACTCGATCGAGTAAGGGGGCACTCGATCAAGTACCATAGCTACTCGATCGAGTAGCCGGTTTACGGGGGACGATTTCTCGGGTTTTGTTAATAATGCGATTAAGTATATAATAACTTCCGTCATTGTTCTTTAAACACTTTTAAAACCTAATTACTGTGAAAAGAGAAATCAAACTACGTCATTCGCTTTAATCGCATTGTTGGCAAATCCCGGAGCTTGAAAGGTCGGATTTTACCTTTCTTTATACCGTTGTGATCCTTGCAACGAGGGTAAGACCTATATATCGTTTTTATAGTATTTCATTAAAGTTGGTTAAACCCTAATGTTGGGAATTGGGGGTTTTGTTGTGTTTTATGCTTGGTAGTGATTATATGTTTGTATGTTAGGAGGAGGATTCGTAGAGGAAGCGTTTTGATATCAGCTGTGAGATCGTCTGATTGTGTTGTGCTTTCCAGGTAGGTTTTCCCTACTCAGTATTAGTCCCATAATGCATTGTTGGTGTTGTGTAATTGCTGATTATTATCGTATTGGTTTTATGACGTTTGTTGATTGATTGCTATTGATGGTTGTGATTGTTTGTCTCTTGTTCTCGAGATGCGTTCTCGGCTGAGTGGAGTCACTTGCGGGAGTGGCTCAACGCCCTAGTTTCGCCCTCCGTGGAACCCGCCACGAGAGGGGTGGTCGGATCACAAAGATGTTTTCGGTAACTTGTCGTTAGGAGCACCTAGACCAAAACACAATTTATAACTTCACAAACAACTCTACAATTAGTAAAGAGGCAAGTAAAGGTCGGATCCCAAGGGACGGGAATTGAGATGAGATTTCTATTGCAACTAGTGGTGTCTTAGGGGTGTCACAATTTGGGTTGATGTAGAAGGTCACTAAACTAAATAGCAATGAAAGTAAACAAGCAAGATAAATTAAAAGGGTTGTAAACAATTGATAAAAAGCACTAGGGTGTCATGGGGTCATAGGGGAATCATGGGAATTGATCATACAAACATGTTCTCAAATTATAAGCAAGCAATTATTGTTGTGATGGATTGAGTTGGGTTATATCTTACAATCCTAGGAAAGTTTGGGTCCCGGAGCCGAATCGATTAGATTGTACAACACCTACAAGTCGACTTAGTCTTCCCTACTCAACAACATGCATGGTCTAATGAGACTCGAGTTGGTTTATGTCTTACAAGTCTCATTGAAAAGATAGGTGATGGGTAAAAAATGCAAGGATTCATAGGCTTGCATTTCATCAAACATAACATGTGCATGAGTTGAGATCAAAACAAGCAAGCAAATAAACCATGAAAGCATATTAATTTAAGCATAAATCATTCCCCATGTTGGTTTCCCCTAATTACCCATTAACCCTAGCTAGGTGACTACTCACTCATTATCATGTTGAACATGCTAGCAAGGTTGTCAATCATACTAACAAAGTAAAACATGATGATAAATGAAAGTAATTAACAATAATTAAAAAGGGATTAAGAGAATTATACCTACTAATGATTCCAATAATAAAGCAAGAATAAAAGAAGTACTTGATGCTTGATTGAGAGGTTGTCAATCTCCCAATAATAACCCAAATAATCTTCAATTACCCAAAATAAAGGATGAACAAAAGAGAGATAAAGGAAATAAAACTTGTATTAAAACATGATTAATTGTTGATTACAAAACTAAAGAGAGATTTGATTGATATTAACTACACTAAAGATTGCTAAAAAGAACATGCTCTTCCAAGTAGACTAATGGGGTATTTATAGTGGAAATTAGGTGGATGCATTAGGGTTAACTAAGGGCTTAAATGACGATTAAGTCCCTACTTAAGGAAACGCCGGTATTTTTAGAAGGATGGGCATCTTTCTTGAAGCTTGAAGAAACGAATTTGCGCTGCCTTGGAATCCGTGCGTCTTAGGCACGGGACGGCCGGATTCAGGGGTCTCTGCCCGGGCGTCTTTGGGAGAAGACAGGCGTCTTCTGGTAGCTGCTGCCCGGGCATCTTTGGGAGAAGACGCACGGATTGTGAAGGTGGAGGACGGGCGTCTTCAGCACAATCCGCATGGATTGCTGCTCAGTCTTGCTTCTTCTTCTTTTCTTCCCTTTTCTTCATAAAATCCTTGGGGATTTCCTTGGGGATGCAAGGATCTTTCCTCATCATTGCCCATCTACTATAGTATGTACAAAGGCCTTCTAATCTTGTCTCTCCTTGATGCTTGGTCATTGAATTCAATCAATTTAGTCTCATTTTGCCATGAAAATGCAAGGTTTGCACTCCTTTCCTACCAAGGACACAAAACCTCAAAGAATATGCAAAACAAAGAACTAAAGACAATAAATTACCCAAATATGCACTAAAAAGCATGGGAACAAGGCTAATTTGCGGACTAAATATGCTCTAATTATGGTCACATCAAATATCCCCAAACCGAACCTTTGCTCGTCCCGAGTAAAGAGGTGACAAAGACTAGGACCATTATTTAAACTAACCTAATAACATAGCCGATATGAGACAATTAGCGGGTCACACTCCGCCCCTTCAACTCACAACAAGACAACCATGAGGTAGGATGCCTTCTTGCAAGGCAAGGTGGGTCTTGCCAAAATGGCGACACATCCAAACATTAAGCACACAAAATCAAATAATGGATGCATCTACAAAAGAATAGCCACTTCCTCATCAAGTGGCGGAGTCAACTAAAAGAGAACAAAGTTAAGAGCATATATTCCTTCACAAATACTAGTTCAACAAATCACTAAGGCTAAGAGGATGGCACTAAATCACCTCCAAATGGTGTTAAACTAGACTACTTTCGTCCCCAATTTCCAAATGCTTTCGTCAAGAGCGATCGGATGGCGTGGAATGATGATCCCTATGATGCTAGTAGCATATGACATGACAAGTCTCGTGTTCTCTACAAAAGTAAAGGTCATGGATCGTCCCAAGCTCGACAAAGTGGCTTGACAAAAAGGCTTTTTGGGAATGAAATGCTCAAATCGTTGTAAACAAGGGTGGATATGACTAGCATTCAAAAATTGACCTCATTCAACTTTCACATTTCAAGAATTAGAGATA
The DNA here is from genome assembly GCF_048544455.1 of Silene latifolia. Lineage (NCBI taxonomy): Eukaryota > Viridiplantae > Streptophyta > Magnoliopsida > Caryophyllales > Caryophyllaceae > Silene > Silene latifolia. Next base: position 143,594,314 of record NC_133526.1, read on the forward strand.
GGGTTTGTCCCTTCCGTGCTAATGTCTTTTGCTTTCGCCAATCGCTTATTAGGCAACCGGTTAACCTCTAGACAATAGCTTTTCGGGGTGATAGTCACTCTGTCTCTGGGCGGTTGAATTCACAACCATGTGGGGGCCCAATTCAATGGATCCCTCTCCAAAGCACATCGAAGTGGTACGCCTCCATCAAAACGACTAAAATTCTCAACATTTCAAAACATTTGAGGTTTCCTTGGCAATAAATTGTTTCCAAATAACAAAATCTTTGAAATGAGCACTTCAATCTTATTGATAGAAAGTATTTTTGGGTTGCCATACCACAAGGTCAATCAAGGTCACCTAGACAAGTTAACTAAGTCCACATCGCATCACGGGGTTGGATAGGTGACTCACATGCAAACCCTTGACTAGGCTTTGGGTCATGGGTCGAAAGACACTAGTATGACACAATCTAGGGTGTTTTACATCCATTCTAGTAGGCGAAGTCTTAAGTTGAAAAAGTATTTGTAATGGCTTAGTTGCTCTTGTCAAAGTTCCCAATTAGGCACTTTTCAAAACATTTCATCTAAATGCAACTATATGCCATGATGCAACTATTATATACATCCTAATGCAAGTGATTCTACCAACTAATATGACATATAAACTAAATGCAAGTCCTAAGTTCACATTGTTATACCGCATCAATCAAAATAAAGCCACATAGTCATTAACATAAAGAGGAAAAAGGAGATTGGAAAGATCATACCATCCGGTCTTCAATATCCTCATGTCTCGGATGTGGCGTAGTCGATTAATGTGAACAAGGATAGAACAAACACAATATATACAACAATATATACAAGGCTACACTACAAAGGAAATGAATTTGTTTTTGGTTTTTTCAAATTTTCAAATTTTTATGGTTTTTCGAAATTTTTCAATTTTTTTTGGATTTTTGAATAAGAGTTAAGTTAGAATTCCCCATCCCCACACTAATATGGGCATTGTCCTCAATGACCAAAATGATGGTAAATTATGCAAACATGATGCATGATTTCTACACTAAATGCAAGCTACACTAATCTACACTACATGATGCATGGTTTTTTGTTTATGACGGAGAGGATAATTTAGATTACCTCCCGTTGTGTATGCATTTACTTCCCCAAACCGAGTTAGACATTATTTCTAATGTCCTTAGGTTGGGTGTAGTTCATGCACACACGATGCAATGCATGAAACTAATTTTGTCATTTTGGATTTTAAAAGGTGGAAACAATAAAATGAGAACACCTCAATGGGGCCGAGGTGTTAGTCCTCTATGGTGCTAGGACTACTCCAACAATGATCAAGAAAAATAATTAAAACAAAGAAAGAAGTAGAACAAACCTCGAGAGGGTAGGAGCCTCCAAAGCTTGCTAATCTTCCATCATATCATCACTATCATCATCTTCCTCACTAGAAGTGGACTCATCACCACTTCCCTCTTCACTTTCTTGTTCACTTTGTTCATCATCCTCTTCTCCTTCTTCACTAGCCTCTTCATCAATGTTATCATCAACATTTTCATCACCAACAACCTCATTGTCACCCGGAAGCTCACCCCTAGATGCACTCGGAAAGAATACTTCTCTATCCGCCCAACTAGGCAAAGGACATGAAGGATCAAGTAGTCCTTGCCTAGCTAAGTGAAGGAGGGGTGGATATTGGGCTAAGTAAGCATCTTCCCGGTCCTTGAAGGCTTGCTTGTACATCTCTTGCATAAGAAGAGTCACATAATCCTTGTTTGCTTCAACTCCTTCGGGTTTGAACTCTTGGTACTTGAAAGGATAGGGTGGTGTGACAGTGGAAGAGGAGGGCATTTCAATTTTACCCTTTTGTTGCCGGATGATATATTCGGCCTCTTTTGAAAGGGGAAGGAGATAGTTGGTCCGGTGGACACTTAAACGACAAATTTTCGAAGGCAAAGTAAAAGATCTAGCCTCACTTGTGAGCCATCCATACTTGGTGTCAAGAGGGTTATGAGAGACCCACTTGTATTTGTTTATCAAAGTATCAATATCAATGAGATGACCACCCTTTTTCGCCACATACTTGTTATCCTTGTTGAAGTTTGGATCAAAGTATTTAGCTAAAATAGTGACTAGACCTCCATTCACCATAACGGTAGTGCCTTGCTTCCCACAATCAATGTTTAGCCATCTATCCACCAAAAGCCTTAGAGAGTTGAAAGGCTTGGTGAATTCCCTTCCAGTGTTCAAGGCCGACTCAAGAAGAACAAAATCGAGTTTGGTGAAATGGTTGGTGTCTTTTCTTGCAATGATGGTGTTCCCTATGACCTTGTGCCACACTCTAATGCCCGGATGGTGGACTAATAGAGCGCGACTAGCATGAAAGTTCTCAAATTTCCTTCCGGAAATCGCCTCCCAAAGAGGAGCGGGGTCATACTTGCCAACATTCTTGAAATAACTCGGTGAATCACTAAGACCCAAAGCTTTACCCATTTCCTCAAAGGAGATGCGCCTACTCACATTAGCTAGGCGAAACTCGATGCTTTCCATAGTCTCAACCTTGTTAACTTTTAAAGAACTCAAAAATTCTAAGGTGAGGGAGGGGTATGTCAATTCTTTTGATTCAAACAATTTTTCCAACCCCATGGCTTTAAAGAAGGCTCTAGTTTGCTCAAGGACACCCAAATTATCTAAGGCATCTTCACAAATAAACTTGGTGGATATAAATGATTTTCTAGCATACTTGGCAAAAGTGTCCCTATGGGATTTGGAAATGAAAATTACCTCCGGATAGTTCGAAAGTTGATCAATTTCCGGAGTAGTAGATGTTGTTGCTTCCATGGGAGGTTGTTGTTGTTGCACTTCCAAGTTTGGGCTAGCTACCACCATAGCCAATGCTTTCTTTGCTTGAAGACTCTTTTGTCTTGATGAGAGTGCCTTTGCCTTTGGTGCCTTTGCCTTTGTTGCTTTTGTTGCTCCCTTTGTCCTTGCCATTGATGATTAAACCAAGAAAAGAGTGAAAAATCTTCAATTTCTAGTGTACCCAAATCGATTTAAAGATGAAAGGCTTTGCCTTTATGAATTCAAAAATCGACTCAAAGGTTGAAGATTTTGTGCTTGGTTTTGATTTTCGTTGAAAGAGGAGTGATTGATTTGTTGTTAAAAGGATGTTTTGATTTGATTTTGGTGAATGTTGGTGAGGAAATCTTGTTTTTGTGATGGAGAGGATGAGGGTTTTGGAGTTATGGGGTTTATGAGTAGTGTTTTGAATGAGGAAATGAAGAAATGAATGTGGGAGGGGGTTTATAATAAACCCGAAATATTTGAAATGCAGGGGGAAGACGGACGGCTTTCCTTTGGGCCGGCCGGATTCTGCCTGTTCTGGGTTGGGAAATTCTCGCCTAAAGACGGGCGTCTTTCAGCAAAGACGCTCGGATTTGTAAATGCGGGACGGGCGTCTTTCAGTGAAGACGGGCGGATTCCTTTCCAGGGATTTTTCTTGTTTTCTCAGCCAAAAAGACGGGCGTCTTTCCTTTCAGGACGGGCGTCTTTATGAAGACGGGCGGATTCTATTTCAGGACGCCCGGATTTGCTAACAGTCCAAAAATTTCAAAAATTCAGCTCAGAAGGACGGGCGTCTTCTACCCAATATGCCCGGATTGCCTGAAGACGGGCGGATTCTCTTGAACCCGCTCGGATTCTACCCCTTTTACCCGGATTCAGTTCCATCCGTGTACTTTGCATATCCCTTGTCATTTTTCCATTCTTCAAAATCTCGTGTTCTTCATTGTGGGGGCACTACTAAGGCATGAATAGCCTAGGCAATTGCTATCCCCACACTAAGCTAAAGCACTACATATTAATTGAAATCATTAGTCCCTCCCTCACTTCTCTCAAACATGACAATTATCTTGATCAAAGTATAAAAATCCAAAAATAACAAAAATGCAATACAAGAATTGAAATGTGAGTTAGGGAGTTAGAAATATTTACAAATGGTGGTTTAGGGAGGACTCCACCAAACTCTCATCCTTAGAGAGATTGTCATGGGGGCATGTCCAAGGTGTTGTTGATGTTGCTCAACACCTTGAAGAAATAATCAAAAGCTTGTTCATTATCGTGATAAAGATCTTCAATAGATCTTTGCCCTTGTTGTCGGTCTTGATCGATAGCATTGCCAATGTAGGGATTAAAAATCCCTTCAAACTCGTCGTCCCAAAGACCACAAACTTCATCCACTTGATCACTAAAGATCTCTTGAGTTGATAGAGACAACTCTCCCAATTTCTTGTCTTGGCCAATGAGGCCATCTTCTTCTTCTTTGCTTGGCTTTGATGAGCTTTGCAAGCTCTCTTTGTTACAATTTACTTGCTCTTTGAATGGAGCATCTTCAATTTTCTTCTTCCATTGGAGTTCCGACTTCTTCCTATCATCCTTCCGGCTATAATGATCAATCATAAAACATGGTTCATGCAAACGGGGAGCTCTCATGGTCTTGTCAAGATTAAAAGTTATACTCTCATCTCCCACTTCTAGAGTGAGCTCTCCATGTTTCACATCAATCACCGCACCCGCGGTGTGTAAGAAAGGTCTTCCTAGGATGATTGGAATGTTGGAGTCTTCTTCCATGTCAACAATGACAAAGTCCACCGGGATGAAAAATTTCCCAACTCTTACGGGAACATCTTCCCATATCCCTAATGGTGTCTTCGTCGATCTATCGGCCATTTAGAGTGTGATATTGGTGCATTTAAGCTCTCCCATCCCCAACCTTTTACTCACCGAGTACGGCATAACACTCACACTAGCCCCTAGATCACATAAGGCTTTGTTGATCGTGGTGTCGCCAATGGTACACGGTATTGAGAAGCTTCCCGGATCTTTGAGTTTTGGAGGTGAACTCCTTGAAGTATTGCACTACTCACCTTAGTGAAGGCGATAGTCTCAAGCTTCCGGATCGACTTCTTATTTGTGAGGATGTCTTTCATGTATTTTGCATAGGCCGGCACGTGATTGATTAATTCCGTGAAAGGAATCGAGACTTCCAAATTCTTCACAATTTCCATAAATTTTCCAAGTTGGTCATCAAATTTGGGCTTGGCTTGACGACTTGGAAAAGGAAGTCTAATCACAATGGGCTCCTTCTCCTTGACCTTGTCTTCATTTTTCCTTGAAATTTCTTCTTTTGATGGTTCTCCATCCTTGGAGTTTTGCACAATTTCTTCTTTGTCACTAGCTTCCACAACTTCATCCTCAACTTGCTTCTTCGATGCTTCATACCTTGTACCACTTCTCAAGTGAATGGCACTAACCGTTTCATGTCTTGGGGGATTACTTTGAGGTGGTAATTGCCCCTTTTGTCTTTGTGAGCTTGAAAATGCTAGTTGAGTCAATTGGGTTTCCAACATTTTGGTGTGAGCTAGGATGTTGTTGATGGTGATTTCCTTTGCTTGACTATCTTTTTGCATTTGAGTGAAAAACTCTTGTTGATTCTTTTGCATTTGGAGGACCGCTTTTTGAACATCAAAACCTTGGTCATTTTGTTGATTGTATGGAGTTTGATTTTGGTAACCTTGGTTTTGGTTGTAAAAGGGTCTTTGATTTTGGTTTCTCATGGGTGGTGGGGTGTATGTTGTTTGAGGGTTTTGAACATTTTGGCTTTTGTATGAGAGATTTGGATGGAATTTGGTGTTTTCATTGTAATAGTTGGAATAAGGGGTACCACTCTTGTATGCTTGGAAAGCATTCACTTGTTCATTTGTTCCCCTACATTCACTTTGGTCATGTCCCAAAGTTCCACAATTCTCACATACCCCACTTGGGATTGATGAAGATGCCGTCATGGCATTAACATGATGCTTTGGTGATTTTGAGGCTTCTTCAAGTATAGCCATAGCTTTTTCAAACTTCAAATTGATTGTATCAATGTGAGCACTAAGTTGAGCACCCAATTGAGTAATGGAGTCCACTTCATGCTTTCCTCCTCTAGTAGCCTTGCGAGGTCTACTATATTGTGAGTTATGGACCTCCATTTCCTCAATCTTGTTCTAAGTTTGATTGTCATCAACTTCGGTGAACATTCCATTTGATCCCATGTTGAGAATGTTCCTTGAATCTTCATAAAGACCGTTCCAAAATTGTTGTACCAAGAACCACTCACTAAGTCCATGGTGAGGACATGAGCGACAAATTCCCTTGAACCGCTCCCAAGCTTCATACAAAGATTCTTCATCCCTTTGCTTAAAACCCGTAATTTGAGCTCTTAGCATGTTAGTCTTTTCCGGTGGATAGAACTTTTTGTAGAAAGCTAGAGCCAACTTCTTCCAAGAATCAATTCCGAGAGCAGCCTTATCAAGGCCTTTCAACCATTGTTTCGCGGTGCCAATTAGAGAAAAAGGGAATAAGACCCATCGAATTTGGTCTTTAGTTACACCGGTTTGAGAAATCGCATCACAATAGTCACAAAAGGTTTCCATATGAGAATGAGGGTCTTCACTAGGCATCCCCCCAAATTGGCTTCTTTCGACTAATTGGATAAATGCGGATTTGGCAATAAAATTTCCGGTTAGATGTTGTGGTGTGGGAGTACCATTGGGTAGGTTCTCCTCGGTGGGTACGGAATGTGATGAAAGCTTAGGCATTGTGGGTTGATTTTGTGTTGTATTTTGTGTTGGGTTCTCATCACCTTCTCTTGCAAAAGGGTTGATGAACTCAATAGTTGGTTGAATATCTACAACCTCACTAATACCTCTCAAATTTCTCCTAGCAAGTCTTCTATTGGTTGTCAAAGTTCTTTCAATTTCACAATCAAAAGGTAACAAATCAGCTTGTGACCTTCCAGACATGCAAAATATCAAACAACTCGAAAACAATTAGAACAAACCTTGAGGAGTTTTACTTCCCCAAGGCAAAGAAAGATACAACTAATAACAATATAAGAAAATCTAAATCAAGTTAACACCATCCCCGGCAACGGCGCCATTTTTGGTCGGATCACAAAGATGTTTTCGGTAACTTGTCGTTAGGAGCACCTAGACCAAAACACAATTTATAACTTCACAAACAACTCTACAATTAGTAAATAGGCAAGTAAAGGTCGGATCCCAAGGGACGGGAATTGAGATGAGATTTCTATTGCAACTAGTGGTGTCTTAGGGGTGTCAAAATTTGGGTTGATGTAGAAGGTCACTAAACTAAATAGCAATGAAAGTAAACAAGTAAGATGAATTAAAAGGGTTGTAAACAATTGATAAAAAGCACTAGGGTGTCATGGGGTCATAGAGGAATCATGGGAATTGATCATACAAACATGTTCTCAAATTATAAGCAAGCAATTATTGTTGTGATGGATTGAGTTTGGTTATATCTTACAATCCTAGGAAAGTTTGGGTCCCGGAGCCGAATCGATTAGATTGTACAACACCTACAAGTCGACTTAGTCTTCCCTACTCAACAACATGCATGGTCTAATGAGACTCGAGTTGGTTTATGTCTTACAAGTCTCATTGAAAAGATAGGTGATGGGTAAAAAATGTAAGGATTCATAGGCTTGCATTTCATCAAACATAACATGTGCATGAGTTGAGATCAAAACAAGCAAGCAAATAAACCATGAAAGCATATTAATTTAAGCATGAATCATTCCCCATGTTGGTTTCCCCTAATTACCCATTAACCCTAGCTAGGTGACTACTCACTCATTATCATGTTGAACATGCTAGCAAGGTTGTCAATCATACTAACAAAGTGAAACATGATGAATAAATGAAAGTAATTAACAATAATTAAAAAGGGATTAAGAGAATTATACCTACTAATGATTCCAATAATAAAGCAAGAATAAAAGAAGTACTTGATGCTTGATTGAGAGGTTGTCAATCTCCCAATAATAACCCAAATAATCTTCAATTACCCAAAATAAAGGATGAACAAAAGAGAGATAAAGGAAATAAAACTTGTATTAAAACATGAGTAATTGTTGATTACAAAACTAAAGAGAGATTTGATTGATATTAACTACACTAAAGATTGCAAAAAAGAACATGCTCTTCCAAGTAGACTAATGGGGTATTTATAGTGGAAATTAGGTGGATGCATTAGGGTTAACTAAGGGCTTAAATGACGATTAAGTCCCTACTTAAGGAAACGCCGGTATTTTTAGAAGGATGGGCATCTTTCTTGAAGCTTGAAGAAACGAATTTGCGCGCCTTGGAATCCGTGCGTCTTAGGCACGGACGGCCGGATTCGAGGGTCTCTGCCGGGCGTCTTTGGGAGAAGACAGGCGTCTTCGGTAGTCTTGCCGGGCATCTTTGGGAGAAGACGCACGGATTGTGAAGGTGGAGGACGGGCGTCTTGACAATCCGCACGGATTCTTTGCTCGATCTTGCTTCTTCTTCTTTTCTTCCCTTTTCTTCATAAAATCCTTGGGGATTTCCTTGGGGATGCAAGGATCTTTCCTCATCATTGCCCATCTACTATAGTATGTACAAAGGCCTTCTAATCTTGTCTCTCCTTGATGCTTGGTCATTGAATTCAATCAATTTAGTCTCATTTTGCCATGAAAATGCAAGGTTTGCACTCCTTTCCTACCAAGGACACAAAACCTCAAAGAATATGCAAAACAAAGAACTAAAGACAATAAATGACCCAAATATGCACTAAAAAGCATGGGAACAAGGCTAATTTGGGGACTAAATATGCTCTAATTATGGTCACATCAAGGGGATGTGCACATTAATGGGACAGGGTTATCGCTCGGTATGATGAGCGGGGATTTGGTGGGTACGGCTGCGGTCCCCCACTGGCAGGGCTGGTTCAGTGGACAGTCGGTGACGGAGATTGATTAGAGTGGGTGATTGTGTGTGACTGTTTGAGCTGTGTTGTTTACTGTACTGTTGGTTATATAAATTGTGTGATTAGTACTGACCCCGTTTAATGTTTTAAAAACTGTGGTGATCCATTCGGGGATGGTGAGCAGTTATTGAGCAGGTATGAGTCGAGTTACTGGGATAGCTGGGATTTGCCACAGTCAGATGATAGAAGTCTTCCGCTGTAGCTAGTAGTTTAATAAACATTTCAGTTAGCTGATTCGACAGTTGGTTTGAGAACATGTATTCGTATTTTGGTTTTGGTTTCGAGATTGTAACCTTTCACTAAAGTATTTCTATTTAAATGTTGTTTCATTATTGTTTATTTGGTTATCATTGCCTCGGGGAACCGAGATGGTAGCATCCTTATACCTGAGTGGTCCTGGTAAGGCACTTGGAGTATGGGGGTGTTACAGGGGGGGGAGATAAGAGGAAAGATTGCTTCTTAAACTTTTCTTTGTTGAAGGAGAATTAAATTGTCTTCGATAAGAGAGACGAGGATCCATATCATTTGGAGTAAAGATTGGTGTTTCATGGAGGTGAATGTGATTTATGACTTCTTAGATGTAAAACGTGGCAGAAAGGTAGTGATAGTGGTAGTGGATTGGAGGTTGTTTCATGTAGTAAGAACTAATCATGTACAGTGGCTGATGTTTTATTTTGCGGGTAAATTAGTGGGGTGGAAGGAGGGTGCATTTGTGGAGGGTGATGAGTTTAACGAGGATAGTGATAATAAATAAATAAGGTTATTTATCAGCAAAATATCACTTTCATTAAAACATATAGGTAACCTGAATAATAACAAAAAAACCTCAAAAGATCATACTGATAAACTTAATCTTGACCCCATCAATCCAAATTAAAGTAAAATCTTAATTCTAACAACATTATCGAGAGCAAGGGTTAGTTTCCATTGGCTTGTGGATTTTCTTGAAGTAGGGGTTTAGTTTTTTCACTTGGTTGGATAAATTTGAGAGAAGTTTCGAACACAATGATCGATCTTTCAAGGGATAAGATTGTTTTAGATCATGTGTGTAAATAGGGAAGAAAAATAGGGGTCTGCATGAAGGATTTTGTTTCAAATGAGAAGATGGGGGCCAAGACTATTGTTATAGGGGTGGTCATAAGCAGCCACAGCCATGTAGTATTGCGTTGGAATTTGGTTCACATTCAAAGGTACGTCTATAGTTTGACCGAGAGATATGACATTTAACTACCTGTAAATGTTTTTACGTAACTACCATTTGACCCAACAATGATTAAATTATGGTTATTATTCTAAAGAAGGAGATTTGTTGCATCATTGAGTTGATTATGCAAAGTAGATATTATTGTTTTCCTTGACCAATTGAAAAACAAATATGTATTAATGAACAAAATATAAAAACTCTCAGTTCCAAGTATCATATATATAAACTTCATATTGGTTTCATTTTCCTAAAAAAACAACATTATCGAGAGCAAGAGTTAGTTTCCATTGGATGGTGGATTTTTCTAGAAGTAGGGGTTTAGTTTTTCACTTGGTTGGATAAATTTGAGATAAGTTTCGGAGACAAAGATCCATCTTTCAAGGGATTAGATTGTTTTAGATCATGTGTGTGAATAGGGAAGAAAAATAGGGGTCTGCGTGAAAGATTTTGTTTCAAATAAGAAGATGGGGTCCAAGACTATTGCTATAGGGGGTGTCATAAGCAGCCCTAGCCATGTAGTATTGCGTCGGAATTTGGTTCACATTGAAATGTACATCTATAGTTTGACCGGGAGATGTAACATTCTAACTACCTCTAAATGTTTTTACATAATTACAATTTGATCCAACAATGATTAAATTATGGTTGTTATTCGAAATAAGGAGATTTGCTGCATCATTGAGTTGATTATGCAGAGTAGATATTATTGTTTTTCTTGACCAATTGAAAAACAAACAGGTATTAATGAACAAATTCTAAAAACTATTGGTCCAAGTATCATATATATAATCTTCATATTGGTTTTATTTTCCTAAAAAAAGTATTATATTAATCAAATACTCTTTTATTCTTATGTCAATATTATGTTAACGGGAATTATTTGTTGGTCATGCGGCATACATAAAATCTTAGACATGAACGATGTACTATATGTCTATATTTCATTTTATTGTGAAATTTATCACACATTATTTTAATAACTGTGCAACGCACGGGCAAGAAAACTAGTAGTCACTATTTATGTCATTTTTATATCTAAAAATCATAAATCATGCAAAATAAAGCCATTTTATCTCAAAATTTACATACAGTGTGTAAATATTGCATGTGACAACATACTAAAATTTCATGGTCATTAACGAAGTCTAACCATTTTTAGCCAAAATACCTCTATTTAATCAATTTTTATCATGTAAAAATCATAAAACATGCAATATAAAACCATTTTATACGATATTTTACAAACAATGTGTAAAATATGCATGTGAGGTCATGTAAAGATTTCAAGGTCAGAATCATAGTCTAACTAATTTTAGCATTTTAAGTGACATTTTATTCAATAAAATGTAATAAAAATCATATTAAAGAGCAATAAAATACCATAAATCATCAAAATGACCTAAAATCAATTTAGGACCAGAATGTTATTCACGCAAAAATTTCGTGGCCTTATCATCATAAATCACAAAATACAAGTTTTATATGTTAACATTTTAACTCGGAAAAACTAAACCGATTATGCATGCAACAACTCTTACTCTGATACCAATTATAAGATTCATTAATCTCTTATTAGACACTTCTAATAACTATAAGTCTATTAGTTAAGTCATAAACTAAAAGGATCTTATGCATACAAAACAAAAGGATACAAAGTAAGAAGAAATCGATTAATCTTACATTGAGAGCCGAATGGATTATACTAATCGGTCTCCTACCAATTAGTCTTCTTAAGTAAATCCAAGTGCTCCAACAAAACCCTTAGATTCAATAGTAGATCTACTCCTCAAGGATTGTACCAAGGAAATCACTCTTAATACAAGTACTAATTTAGTTACTAGGAATTAGTATTTGTGTCCTTAAATTAATATTATAAGATTACTACTTCTAGTAATAGAGGAATAATATTAGAGATTTGTGAGATTTATTTTCTAGTGTGTTCAACAACAAAACCTAGAGAGATAAGTTATTAACAAGGTAATAATCTTATATGAATGAAAAATCAAGAAAAATAAGAAGAGAAAACTTCTCATCTTTTCTTAGGGTGGCCGGGTAGGTTGGGGGGAGAGTGCCCAATGCATGCACACATTTGTTCTTCTCAAGAGTTTAGGTATGCAAACCTATCATTAGTAGGTTATGATTATGTTTTCATTTAATTAAATAAACAAAACACAATTAACTCCTATAATCCCATTTACATGGCACGCCCATTTAAAATGGGTCCATTTTAAGTTTGTTAAATGTTAATTTGTGTAGTGTGACATATTGGATATGTTACTAGACATGAAATTTAAATAATGCATTTTTAACTTATTAAAAATCATTATATAAACAAAATAAATCACATACAAAAATTAACTAGTAATTCACAATTACAATTACTTAAAATGGGTCATAGAATTATAAATCACAACTACTTGTATTTATAATAAACCATTCATTCTTATTTTAATTGTTTCATAAACAATAAATAAACCTTAAGTAATAAAACAATTTAATTACTTAGTGTGAATCTTATTTAATCAAATTACAATAAGATACGTAATTTTACTCACAAAATAATTTGTCAATTTTAAGGAATTAATTAACTTGTATCAATCATACAATTAATTAATTAATCAATTAAGAATATTTCCCTAGAGGTATGACCTTAAGGGATCAACTGACACTACAAGAAAAAGGCTTATTTGCAACGGACGAGTCCGTTGCAAAAAAGCATAAATCCGTCGCTTAAATACATTTTGCAACGGACAGTCGTCGCAAAGAGGTGCGTTACTTAACCGTCGTTGCAAATGACAATTTTTGCAACGGATCTGCGTCGCATAGTATTTTGCAACGGATGTGTACCTTTTGCAACAAAAATGGTAGTTGCTTAAATAAGGTCCACCTGGCAGCCATCGGGCCAATTATGCGACGGACATCCGTTGCAAAAATGGTTTTTTCCGTTGCATTACATTAGCAAAAGTCAACAAATTGACTATTTTGATTAATGGATATGTGACACCCCGCGATAAAGCGGAAAATATAACTAATAAATTATTGCGGAAATTAGTGGGATTTTAAAAACTTTTAAGTTACTAGTTAAAGGTTAACACGCGGGTGCCACTAACGAAAAGGAACAAATACTAAAATAGACAAATATAGGTTATTACAACCCAAGTCTAGAAAGCGGGGAAAAGATATCCCACGAATAAACAAATAAAAGGTTTCTAAATTAGAAACTAAGGTCCAAGGGTTTAGTTCTCGCTAGCCCACACGTCTTCCCCACGTAAGCATCTTCAAAACCTGTCATTCATGTAAACATGAACGCCACAATCGATGGGGGGAGTAACTCAAGGTTCTCCCAGCCACAATATGTCGAAATGCAGGTAACAAACAACACTTAATCAAACATATTAATCATGCAACATATACTAACAATAAGGAATAAGGAAATATAATGAACAATCATGGTGAAACAGGCATAATACTTCCTTAGTAGAATAGGCATGGTGCATGAGGATGAATATGCAATCAAGGAAATAGAATCACCAAGTCAACCCACTCATGTGGACACGACTCAACAAGTGTAAGACATATACTTAGTATGAACTCAAACAAGACAAACCCTCTAGACTCCAACCTCTTGGTAGGACGACGATCATAATACGGTCCTAGTCTAAACCTGGCCAGACTCTCGGGATGGACGACACCCGATTCGACACACGATACCAAATCGTATCCAAGACTCGAAACATGGTACACCTAACCGTGCCCGGAAGTCGAGTAACCCCAAATCGGAACCTTGTCACCTAACCGTGACCCCCGGTCCGAAGAGGCGGAAGGAAAAATAGCCCAACTCGAAAACAATGGCACCTAACCGTGACCCAATGTCCGAGGGCAAATAAATAAGGAATGTCAAGTAGTCACACAATGTAAAATGTCACACTTGAGTCACAATAAGAGTAAGAATGATCATGCAAACATCATATGACCCGGGATCACTAATGTCACATTCATACTTATGGCTTGCATCTCACCATAAGTACGGATGGGAACACCAATCCCGACGATCATATCGCAACTAGAGGGCTTATAGCTCACCCCTAGTATCCGATAGGACCGAGACTCTCACAACAGAACAATACAAGGCATTATCAAGAATGTGACTCTTACAAGTACTTGTAATAAATATCTCATACTTGTATTATATTAATGAATGTTCCATTTTATAATTTTACATGTTTGTTAAATAAAATATAACTAGTGATAATGAATAATTTATGGTATGTGGAAATTTACGAAATGCAAACAAACCAATACAAGTGACAAATTGAGCCCAAGCATACGAGGGTAGTGAGCCCAAAAGGGTACAAGAATAGGGGTTCAACTTGTTATAAGAATTTGAGTCCTAAAAATATAAGAACTCGAGTCCAAGTATTTTAAGAATTCGGGTCCAAAACCAAGTAGTGAAGAGTCCAAAAAAATAATGAGGAGAATGGTGAGCCCAACCAAAAAAAGGAAAAGCCGAGATCACAATTCCCCCACCCCAAAATTATAAACGGCATTCAGCCCAACATTCATCAACTTGTGAACCCATCAAAAATTCTTACGCAAACATGTATATGCCTAGACACAACTATACCATTCCTTATATTAGCCAAATACATCCCCTGCATCTTCAATTTTCCTACCGTCATTGCAAACGAGAAACCAAACATTACTACCCGACCAAAACGAAATCAACAAAGACATATTCCGGACGAAAAGAAAAGGAAAAATAACGAGTGCATATAGGTAAAGTATGAGCATGAGAGTTCGGGTAAGGGAAAACAGTCCCGAGAGACAGAGGTATCCGCCACAAAACAGGGGTAGGGCGACAACATTCACAGCATAAACAAGTTCCTAACAGTCCATTTTGAACCCGACTCAAGACTGACCTTGAGGGTAGCATTAGGACGGAAGTTTGCCTGACTAAGCTGGGGTTAGCACTGTTAAAATCTATCACATACACAGACCAAAAAAAACCAGCAAGAAGACGCGAAATTGTTCGAAGGGACAACGAATATTCGAGTCACATTCAGACTCTTAACCGGCTATTCACATGAGGACAAGCCATGAAAGCCACCAAGTGACCATGAAAACCCATAACAAGTTTTGCAAAACCAACTCCATACATGAGGAATATAATAAAGACTTAAACTTTTGCGAATAACACAGAAAAGTCAAGTAATGAGTCGAGTTTCCCGACGTTTGTCGAGTAACCTATCACCGTTACCTGTTTATGAGCTCTTAAACGTCCAAGGAACCATCCAAGGGTGATCCTAAACCCAAAATAGAAGAGATTAGCTCCAAAAACTGCATCCTTGAAAGACGGCCGAGATGAAACCGGATGAAAGCTTGGCTCTTTTTTATATAGGAAGAAGGAGGATGAGGAGGGGAAGCTAATGGTGCAAGAATTATGGAATTTGGTTAAGAAATAAGGGAGAGATCTTGGTTTGGTTGAGACGAAAATGGCGTACGGAGGAGCTCTGTGTTCATTGTTGTTGCTGTGCTTGTTTCCAGGAAGAAGAAAGAAAGGAATGAAAGGAGTGTGGGGTTGGGGACACGCGCAAAACAAACATCAACAATAATAATATATAATAATAATAATAATAATAATAATATATAATAATGATAATAGTAGATATTTTGAAGGTAGAGTGTGGGGTGGATAGGATATGTGTTGTCGACATACGATTGGTCCGTTTTAAGATAAGATTCTCAAATAAAATGTGACGGTCTAATGTTAGACGGGATTTAAGACAGAGATTATTATTATTACAGTCATTATTATTATCCGACCAAAAATACGTATACATATATTATTATATAAATCATGCCTTTAAGATATAGTTTAATCGTACGTATTTTATATAAACGAGCTTTTATATATTATTTTTATAAAAATCGTGCTTGACATTAAATTTATTAAATTGAGTAATTCAAAAATATATAATAAAGTGATTAAACGGTTTAATAAATTTTAAACGTCAAAATGGGAAATTCGTGGGTGTTACAATCACCCCACCTTTTAAAAGTTTCGTCCTCGAAACTTGAAAGTAGAAAGGAAAGGTTATATAAAATAAAACTGGAATTGGAATCGGTAACCAAAACTTTTAAAGGTTACTTATCGCAGGAATCAAATCCTTTCAAAAGGTTCAAATAAAATTTTCCGACAGAACCAGATTCTCATCAAAGGAACGGAAGTGCTCTCGTTACGTATTCAAGAACATCACATTCCAAATCAAAGATAAGGTCAAAAGGCAAATCTTTGCATAAATCAAAATCTCAAAACACTTTCAAAAACATTAATGAAGAGTTTTCAAAAGTATAAGTCTCATTCATGGAACGAAATTGCTCTTGTCGTGCACACAAGAACGCTAACTTTCCAAGTCAAAGACAGATTTAAACCAAAAATCAATCGCCGACAAGCGTAGAACAAGTTATCAAACGTCTCCAATAACGAGTTCTAACATCCGATCAACGACAAAATCAGAAGAAAGAGGTAATTTACTCAAACTTTCTTTTGTAAAAGCCAAAATAGAAATGAAGGTTTCACCTTTAAACTCGAAAGGGAGTCAAATTTCTGAAAATGTAATCTTAAACTTTGACAAAGAAATCACAAATAGATCAAAGTTGACAGAAATTGGTTAAAATATAAAGAAATACCAGGTTTGGCAATTAAAATCATGATGAATGAGTTTATACTCAAGGAATGAATAGGGAACAAAAATCAAATTTTCATTTTCAAATCTTTAAAATAGGTAAGGTTCCGCAAAAGTAACGTAAACTTTCAACAACGAAACAAAAATGGTAGCTTGAAAGTTTAGACATTGTATAAAATGAAAGGCAATTTAGACAACATAAATAAAAAGTAAGCTAAGAGAGTCCAAACTTAACCAACAAAGAGAGCTATGAAGAACCTTATAGGGTAAGAATTGAAGTCAGGTCAACAAGGATGTCAAAGGTAAAGTTTCACAGGTTACGAGTATCGAATTTAAAGGAGGAGCATGATGAAGCGAAGAAGAGAGGTATGAACGGTAACGCTTATGCTCAAAGAAGAAAGGAAATTAGACAACAAGGAAACGCCAGGTACTCACATCTCAAACAACAATGTCATCCTGAACGGTTCCGAAAACTTCCTAACCACAAAACTCATAACCACTTAACTCCCAAGGATTTCCTCAAAACACTTACACACTTACTCCTATGCTATTCCGTGGGTCAAGGTACTCCACCGCAATTGTGATTCCATAACTCTCAAATATAAATCATCTACCAACGATTTCCACGAGACAAGATCAAAACTACTAAAAGAGTTACACTCATAACCAACTATCGACCACTAGGAGTTCTCACTATGGAAAAATCCTTAATCAAAGATCATAATCCCAAGTTCTTTATACATTTCTAACACTCCAAACAAAATCTTATTCACACCCGAATTCACAAGCATAGATGATCACATTCCCCAAATTATAAAGATCACCAACCAAAAAGATAAATAGGTATCTCATACGAATTTTCCTACTCAACCTAACTTAAGTTCTACTAATACAACTCCGACGAAAACAAGACTCACAAAGAATCCTCAAGGAGCATCTCACTCAATCTACAACGTAGCCAACAATGCCATCACTCCACTAAGGAAACAAGAGTAATAACCAGGTCGTCAGAAATGATAGGAAATTTCAAAGGGATACATGAACATGACGAGATGTGAAATTAAAGGAGTCAAATAATAAAGATAAGTAGTTAACACCAAGAAGAGATATTAGAATTAGGGAGGTATTCAAGACAAGGAAAAGACAAGGAAATAACGAGTAAACTTTTATACTTAAGAATTAAATCCAACCAAGGTATGAACAAAGGGGAGGAAAACGATTAATGACACGAAGGGGGATTTCAAGGTTTAAACCACACGCTTCCTAAGACTTAAAGTTCTCTCTAACAAGGTCATGTCTATTAGGGTATTGTACCTTCATAACAAAACGACCAAATCCCAAAACAAGGGTCAAGGTAAAATAAACGCTCGCTTAAGGGTTGATAAATCGGTTAGATACCTCTTCCACCTATCTTATCACATATTAGGATTTCCCTAAGGCAAATCTACCACTCAAGTATAAAAGCATCTCTTTATCTCAAGCACTCGACACAACCTCAATGTTTTAAAAACCAAAGAATGAATTGACAAAGACTTCTCAACAAAGTTCTCAAGAAACAACTAACATCAAATCACATCACCAATCTATACGGGATCATTAACATCTAAAAATGGGTTTTCTTCCAAATTCATATCCTAAACTTATCTCATGTTTACTCCTAAGGTAACGACGCTCAACCTACTAAGCCTTCAAGTCTCAAACATAAACAGCAAAGCCAAGTTCTATAACTTTAATCGCATAGGCAACTCATTCCTAACACAAAGAATCCACCAATCAATTATACTCACTTTGTCAAGGAACTAGGTATAAGAATCACTAAGTATGTCTCATCACATTACCTAAGTCTTTCTAACATCACGACCTCTCAAAACCAGGGTTAAGGGTCAAACACAAACAAACTCCACAAAAGTCAAATTATCCAACCATGGTTAACACTCCACAAAGGAAAGAGTACTATCAAAAAGGCGTTAAGGGAGGATAAGCAAGGAACAAAGCACAAGTTAGGAGTACAAGAGTAACTTCCAAAGTAGAACAAAAGAGAGTTTAGAAGAGGGATAAGCACCAAGAGATAAAGAATAAGGCAAGGTACACAAGGAATGAGAAACATCTTCGAGGAAGTAGAAGCATTCTTCAAAGTTGAACAAATCTTCAATTTCCGGCAATAGGCACCAAAACTTGATCTTCACGACGGTAGGTTTACGGTTATTGATTCAAGGGCACAACAATTATTATATGACAATCAACAAACATGTTAGAACCTAACAAAGAGCAAACACACTAGAGACTACCATCTTAGGTCCTTAAGTCTACCCATCTCTCATTCATTATTCAAGGTTAAGTTCAAATTAAATTCGGGGTACACGTGTGTGCGTCGGGAGCAACATATGCTCTGATACCAACTGTGACACCCCGCGATAAAGCGGAAAATATAACTAATAAATTATTGCGGAAATTAGTGGGATTTTAAAAACTTTTAAGTTACTAGTTAAAGGTTAACACGCGGGTGCCACTAACGAAAAGGAACAAATACTAAAATAGACAAATATAGGTTATTACAACCCAAGTCTAGAAAGCGGGGAAAAGATATCCCACGAATAAACAAATAAAAGGTTTCTAAATTAGAAACTAAGGTCCAAGGGTTTAGTTCTCGCTAGCCCACACGTCTTCCCCACGTAAGCATCTTCAAAACCTGTCATTCATGTAAACATGAACGCCACAATCAGTGGGGAGTAACTCAAGGTTCTCCCAGCCACAATATGTCGAAATGCAGGTAACAAACAACACTTAATCAAACATATTAATCATGCAACATATACTAACAATAAGGAATAAGGAAATATAATGAACAATCATGGTGAAACAGGCATAATACTTCCTTAGTAGAATAGGCATGGTGCATGAGGATGAATATGCAATCAAGGAAATAGAATCACCAAGTCAACCCACTCATGTGGACACGACTCAACAAGTGTAAGACATATACTTAGTATGAACTCAAACAAGACAAACCCTCTAGACTCCAACCTCTTGGTAGGACGACGATCATAATACGGTCCTAGTCTAAACCTGGCCAGACTCTCGGGATGGACGACACCCGATTCGACACACGATACCAAATCGTATCCAAGACTCGAAACATGGTACACCTAACCGTGCCCGGAAGTCGAGTAACCCCAAATCGGAACCTTGTCACCTAACCGTGACCCCCGGTCCGAAGAGGCGGAAGGAAAAATAGCCCAACTCGAAAACAATGGCACCTAACCGTGACCCAATGTCCGAGGGCAAATAAATAAGGAATGTCAAGTAGTCACACAATGTAAAATGTCACACTTGAGTCACAATAAGAGTAAGAATGATCATGCAAACATCATATGACCCGGGATCACTAATGTCACATTCATACTTATGGCTTGCATCTCACCATAAGTACGGATGGGAACACCAATCCCGACGATCATATCGCAACTAGAGGGCTTATAGCTCACCCCTAGTATCCGATAGGACCGAGACTCTCACAACAGAACAATACAAGGCATTATCAAGAATGTGACTCTTACAAGTACTTGTAATAAATATCTCATACTTGTATTATATTAATGAATGTTCCATTTTATAATTTTACATGCTGGTTAAATAAAATATAACTAGTGATAATGAATAATTTATGGTATGTGGAAATTTACGAAATGCAAACAAACCAATACAAGTGACAAATTGAGCCCAAGCATACGAGGGTAGTGAGCCCAAAAGGGTACAAGAATAGGGGTTCAACTTGTTATAAGAATTTGAGTCCTAAAAATATAAGAACTCGAGTCCAAGTATTTTAAGAATTCGGGTCCAAAACCAAGTAGTGAAGAGTCCAAAAAAATAATGAGGAGAATGGTGAGCCCAACCAAAAAAAGGAAAAGCCGAGATCACAATTCCCCCACCCCAAAATTATAAACGGCATTCAGCCCAACATTCATCAACTTGTGAACCCATCAAAAATTCTTACGCAAACATGTATATGCCTAGACACAACTATACCATTCCTTATATTAGCCAAATACATCCCCTGCATCTTCAATTTTCCTACCGTCATTGCAAAACGAGAAACCAAATGACATTACTACCCGACCAAAACGAAATCAACAGTACATATTCCAGACGAAAGAAAAGGAAAAATAACGAGTGCATATAGGTAAAGTATGAGCATGAGAGTTCGGGTAAGGGAAAACAGTCCCGAGAGACAGAGGTATCCGCCACAAAACAGGGGTAGGGCGACAACATTCACAGCATAAACAAGTTCCTAACAGTCCATTTTGAACCCGACTCAAGACTGACCTTGAGGGTAGCATTAGGACGGAAGTTTGCCTGACTAAGCTGGGGTTAGCACTGTTAAAATCTATCACATACACGAGACCAAAAAAAAACCAGAAGAAGACGCGAAATTGTTCGAAGGGACAACGAATATTCGAGTCACATTCAGACTCTTAACCGGCTATTCACATGAGGACAAGCCATGAAAGCCACCAAGTGACCATGAAAACCCATAACAAGTTTTGCAAAACCAACTCCATACATGAGGAATATAATAAAGACTTAAACTTTTGCGAATAACACAGAAAAGTCAAGTAATGAGTCGAGTTTCCCGACGTTTGTCGAGTAACCTATCACCGTTACCTGTTTATGAGCTCTTAAACGTCCAAGGAACCATCCAAGGGTGATCCTAAACCCAAAATAGAAGAGATTAGCTCCAAAAACTGCATCCTTGAAAGACGGCCGAGATGAAACCGGATGAAAGCTTGGCTCTTTTTTATATAGGAAGAAGGAGGATGAGGAGGGGAAGCTAATGGTGCAAGAATTATGGAATTTGGTTAAGAAATAAGGGAGAGATCTTGGTTTGGTTGAGACGAAAATGGCGTACGGAGGAGCTCTGTGTTCATTGTTGTTGGCTGTGCTTGTTTCCAGGAAGAAGAAAGAAAGGAATGAAAGGAGTGTGGGGTTGGGGACACGCGCAAAACAAACATCAACAATAATAATATATAATAATAATAATAATAATAATATATAATAATGATAATAGTAGATATTTTGAAGGTAGAGTGTGGGGTGGATAGGATATGTGTTGTCGACATACGATTGGTCCGTTTTAAGATAAGATTCTCAAATAAAATGTGACGGTCTAATGTTAGACGGGATTTAAGACAGAGATTATTATTATTACAGTCATTATTATTATCCGACCAAAAATACGTATACATATATTATTATATAAATCATGCCTTTAAGATATAGTTTAATCGTACGTATTTTATATAAACGAGCTTTTATATATTATTTTTATAAAAATCGTGCTTGACATTAAATTTATTAAATTGAGTAATTCAAAAATATATAATAAAGTGATTAAACGGTTTAATAAATTTTAAACGTCAAAATGGGAAATTCGTGGGTGTTACAGGATAACCGTCGCAAAACCTGTTGTTTCCGTTGCAAAAAAAATAAAGGATAACGCAGCTACTTCGTAACAGCATCCCTTCTCCTCCTTTTGCTCATATATTGTACCAAACAATAAATTTAAAAGGAGCCAATAATATAAGAACCACCTGAAAATGTTTGTTGCATTAGTCATTAAGTAAATTATAAAGTGTACATACATAGAAAGCATCCTTAAATTCATACATAATATAACATATTGTTAGACGAACATTTCCGATATCACTAATTAGTTGGGATTGATGTAAAGTCGCCATTTCCACTATCATCATCATTGAAGTCCTCTTGAGTATGGAACTGGTCGATATTACAATTTGGGTCAAAGGTAGACCCAAATTTTGCTTGTAAAAAGGCCTCCATTCTTTGTACTCTGTCTTGGAGCTCTTTGTTACGGCGCTCAGCTTCGACATTCTTGCTCACAAGCCGAGGAAGTATTCCGGGCGAATAATTCTGGGCGGTATGGTTGGGCTCCCTACTTCCTGTGGCTGGGCGATCAAAGTAATGCACGAGTGCAGAACCAACACCAAAAACTAACCCCTTCTTATTAAAGCCGCATTTTTCAAGATATACTTTATCTTTATTGATATTAGTTACCCCTTGAGATTCAAGGGCACTAATTTCCGCCTCAATTGATTCCTGAAACAAAAGCAGGATTATTACACTCAAAAAGTATATAGACTCGTAACTTTTGTGCTAATAATATATCACATTACTTGGGGATCGACAAGTAAAATTACAAAACCCAAAACCTCCTCCAAGTTTAATGTAAAAATTTTCAAATAGTATTGTATGGAGACCCGACAAAACTCCGAGAGTCCTAGTCAAATACCCCAATAACAGCACTTGCACGACTCCACCCGAACATAGGACTACTCAGAGATAGAACTGACCAATTCATATGATCTAACCCAAATGCTACTTTTGCCCGCTTCCAAATAAATCATCAACATGAAACAAAAGAAATTTAAGGGGCGGACGACTAGAATCGTAAATGCAGGGGCTGAAATCAAAGACAACCAGCAGAGAGAAGTCTCACAATAATAAAATCATAACTTACAAAGAAAATCTTGACTTTCTTTGAAATATATCCTCCTTTCTTCTTCTTTTTTGTCGCTTTCAATATCTCAATTGCAGGTGGGTAATCTCCACCGTTAGACTACACATGTTAACAGAAAACACAAACACAAAAACACTGAAGAAAATCGCAATTGTTACATAGTTTATTGAAGTTATTAAGATAAATTTGCTACTTACTAATTTCTCCATCACTTGTAGAGAATTCATTCGCCCCATGGTATGAGTTCCCAAAGCTTTTCCACCTTCCTCTGCATTTGATTTGCGATTGGCCTGTGCTTGAGCTGTTTTTTTTTCCTTTATCGGATTGTCTATCACGCAACAATTCGGCATGGAGTGCATCACCCATCCATTTTGGCTGCTTTTTGGCAGCCCGACTAACCATGGTCCTTAGCCTTGTTTTGAAGCTATTGGTAAACTCCGCTCTAACTTGATCTTCTTCATCTTTAGGATAATCCAGTTGGCTCTGTTTATTCAAAAATATAAAACTTGTTAAAATTTAATTTACATAATTATTTAACATTTGTTTTCCCAAAGTCTAATTCAAATAAAAGTAGATATTTACCTTAAACCACTTCCAGTACTGTTCTTGTCGGGCAGGTTTAGTTTCAGTCCAATTTGGCCCATGCTCATGATAATTACCTTTCACTGTTTTTGTCACTAACTTCGAAACCTCCGGATGTTCAAACCTGTTTGTTGTACATTACACAGCACCAATAAGTTGCAGAAAGTATTAAAACCAATGAACTTGCTTTAATATTGTGATAATACGTACATATATCCATGAAATGTCCAAACCATGTCACCAAGTAAAAGTTTATTTAGCATAATCTATACTAAAGAATTTTTTGCAGGCAAACCCTATAAAATTATGTAATTTTAACCAAATATCATATGTATTCTTACAAAGGCATTACCCATTTTACCCGTCATCAAGTCCACAAAAAAGATTTGGTTGCGAATTTGTGATAGTCACAGGCTGACAACTGACAGTGAAGCAAATAGCCTGATGGAACGTAATGTTGGAGATAAAACAGCAGTCGAGAGAAGAGATCACAAGCTTTCATGAAACTGTCCCATACCTACAGCCTACACGGGACACTGCATCAAACTTGGAAAACAGTCGAACAATGGTTATATATTTGAGATGAATGGGCGCTGCGCAAGGTAGCATGCCTATTGCCTAATTATAGCTCAAATCAGGAAACTGTCCCATACCTACACCCACTCATGAAAACTTATTGACTGTAAGAGAACAATAAGTTCTACATGTGATCGGACACACTAGCAACTGATCACACAGTCGCCGATATGTTCAAAAGTCGGAGTCGGGCTTTTAGAGCTTCTATTCTAAATTTCTAATCAGAGAAAATCAGCAAGTACCACAACATTTTCTCATCCACGAGAGAAAGCCATAGATAAACTTGTCTAACATACAGTACTAAACTAAGACAAAAAGGCAAAGCTATAGACAAACATGATAGCTAAAAATCAGGCCTGCTGCTGCTTGACCTTCAACATTGAATCAGGCCTGAAGAGTGGCAGTTCCAGGCAAGTTCCAGGGATGGTCGATCTCTCTGACTATACTACTAGTAGTTCAAAAAATGATAAAACATAGAAAAATACCAACAGGGGGCAGACTAAGAACATTTAGATGACAAATTCAAATGCATATCCCAAAACTTGTCTAACAGACAGTACTAAACTAAGACAAAAAGGCAAAGCTATAGACAAACATGATAGCTAAAAATCAGGCCTGCGGCTGCTTGACCTTCAACATTGAATCAGGCCTGAAGAGTGGCAGTTCCAGGCCAGTTCCAGGGATGATCGATCTCTCTGACTATACTACTAGTAGTTCAAAAAATGATAAAACATAGATACCAACATGGGGCAGACTAAGAACATTTAGATGACAAATTCAAATGCATATCCCAAAAGTCAGTCGGTTCCTTTGTATATTAAACAATTTTAGCTGGAATTTAGCCCATTTCACTCACCACTTATACTCGATGGATATCCTTAACTTTTTCGTTGGTGATTCCGAGACCCCGTTATCTTCATCGCCGGATCTTTGTTGGTTGCAGCTACTACCATTTCTTCGTCTTGACTCTGCCATTATTTACCAACTAAAAACCATACAAATGTTTAACCAAATCAATAAATATCAATGAGTGTCAGACTTCAGACATAAATAATGCAGAATATTCTCAATGAATGTCAGACTTCAGACATAAATAAGAAAACAAGAAAATGAGTACAGAGTTCAACAAATCTAACATCACAACTTATGCAAAGCTCAAAAGAAATCAAATGTTATACAAAAGGAACCGTAGAAAATCATAGAATTCTTTAAACGATACTAAACAACATCATCATCATTGTCACTATCATTATTAATATCAGCATTGTCATCGCTATCACTATCAGGGAAAAGTTCTTCATCTGCTTCTTCCTCGGTCCCCTCCTTTTCTTTGTCCTCCTCCTCCTCCTCCTCCTCCTTTTCCTCTTTGTCCTCTTTGTCCTCCTCCTCCCCCTCCTCCTCCTCCTCCTCCTCACATGTATATCCTACTTGCTCCAATACTGCTTCATCATATTCTTCATCATCATCATCTTCTATTGTTGATAATGATGGCAGCATAGTGACTACATCTTCTTGAAAGATTCGTTCATCCACTGGAACGTCAATATGAGATCTAGCCTTAGTTTTAAATACAGCTGACCATTGATCCTTGTCTTTTTTGGTGTTCGGATAAGAAATATAACAAACTTGCTCCACTTGATATGCTAACACGAATGGATAATATTTTGCATATTTTCGCTTAAGATTGACATCTACAAGCTT
The DNA here is from genome assembly GCF_048544455.1 of Silene latifolia. Taxonomy (NCBI): domain Eukaryota; kingdom Viridiplantae; phylum Streptophyta; class Magnoliopsida; order Caryophyllales; family Caryophyllaceae; genus Silene; species Silene latifolia. The sequence continues at coordinate 143,620,444 of NC_133526.1, forward strand.
ATATCGTTCGTGAATCGCCATACCTCTATCATAATTGTCTAACCAATCACACTTAAATAATATAGTCACGTAACTTCCTTGATCACCGGTATAAGTCAACTCAATAACTTCATCAAGGGTTCCGTAATAGTCAGCTCCTTCAGTTGAACTAACACATACCCCATTGTTTAACGTTGATTTGGCTACATCTTTCCCATCTTTAAAAGCTCGGAAGTTATAACCATTGATAGAGTAGCGTTTCCAAGTTCTTACTTCTCTTGACAAGCCCATTGCTAAAGCTATTATTAGATCATCGGTCATGGTGTCATCATCATTCACCTAAAGATTTTAAAATTTATGTTTATTAAATTATTAAAGCTATTGTAAAATAACCTTTTGTTAGAGCGTTCACTTACCACTACAAAAAAAACGTCTCTATGCGACGGACATACTGCGACAGAAGATTAACCCGTAGCAAATTTAAACCTGCGACGGATCCTGCGACGGGCCTCGTATTCTGCGACGGACCTGCGACGGATTGTCCGTTGCAGCCAATTTTCCCAGACCGCCAAATTTTCTGACATGGCGGGAAGGTCTACCACGGAATTGCCATCGCTATATTAAAATAATATTAAATTCTGCGACGGAAATTCCGTCGCTGTATTAAAATAATAATTTTTATGCGACGGAATTTCCGTCGCAGACTTTTTTAAGTGTCCAGCTGTACACCTCTAAACACGCTGGAAAAATAATATTATTTTATTCCTTCGACGGAAATTCCGTCGCAGGATTTATTATTATTTTAATTTTGCGACGGAAAATCCGTCGCAGACATTCTTTATACGGGCTGCAGCGTAATCCTTCTCCTTCATTATCACTCTTCAATTATTTCGTCTCCCTCAATCACAAAATCCCAAAATTCCGTCTCCCTCAATCCCACCACCACCACTCCCACCACCACCACTCCTACCACCACCCTACTTCCCAAATCACTCCTATTTCTCCTTTCCCTTTTCCCTTTTCCCTTTTCCCCTTTCTTCTTCTTTCCCCTTTCTTCTCCTTTCCCCTTTCTCTTTTTTTTTTTTTCTCGCATGCTTGTTCCGCCGCCGCCGCTCCTTCCTTCGCCGCCGCTCCCTTCCTTTGTCTCCTTCTCTTAATTAATATAAGGTTTGTTTAATTAATTTTACTTTTGATTAATTAGGGTTTATGGTTATTGTTTTGATTAATTATGATTAGTTTAGGATGCTTAGTATTATTAGGATTGTTTAGTTTAGTTGAAAGCCAATTTAGGATGTTTAGAATTGTTTAGTTTAGTTGAAAGCCAATTTAGGATGTTTAGGATTGTTTAGTTTAGTGAAATTTAGTTAAAAGCCAATTTAGGATGTTTAAATCAATTTTATAATGCTTAATTATGTTTTAGGGAATTATATTTTTGGTTTGCATGAAGTGAGCTAAGTATTTCAAAGCTCTTTTAAATCGATTATAGTTGATGGTAGTGAAATTTTGATGTAAATAATTAAATAATTAAAGGAGGAATATTATAACGAAAAAAGGGTCGAATATTAATAAATGTATAACGACTTTGAAAGTAGTTTGTAGTATAGAAAAATATATTTACCCATAAATCAACATTAATGAATCATAGTGGACAAATACAACATAACACTTTGCGTTTATGACATTGTCATAGCATTTAGGATTATTAGAGTAGTTAATTTAGTTTAGTTAAAAGCCAATTTATGATATTTAAACCAATTTTAGGATGCTTACTCTACTTTTTCTTAGTTTTATAAGGTTTATTAGTAATTATTAAGTTTGTTTTGATAAGTTGTGTTTTTTTGTGTCATGTTTATTTTTTTTACAAATATTAATTCATCTTATGCTTGTGTTGTGATTGTTAATATATTTTTGACCTAGTACCCGTTCAGGGATTACACATTAGGTGTAATTCTTGAATAGTCCCCGTTTTGGGACTGTCTTTGAATCTTTTATGCCATTTAGGTGGTAAATACTCAATTTTTTTCTTGATTGTTATGAGACAAAATTTGGTTGACATTTCCTTTAATGTTCTTCGAATACATATGTAGAGTGAGAATTCATTCTAAATAATGTATTTGGAGAACTGTAAGAAGTCTTTGCCCGAATTTTTGTCTCATTACAATCAAGAAAAAAATTGGGTATTTACTAATGGTATGAAAGATTCAAAGATGGGTTTAGGTTGGAGAGATAAGGACCCCAATACTGAAAGTATTTTTTTGCAGGTTGTGGTTGTGGTGGTTGTTGTTGTTGTTGTTGTTGTTGTTGTTGCTGTTGTTGTTGTTGTTGTTGTTGTATGAAAAATTCAAAGATAAGTTTATGAATGCTCTTACCATTTTTATTAATAATTTTTATTTACTAATATATATGTAGATTTGCAATGAAGAGATTAGAACGAAACTGGGTGTATGAAAGGTTGGATTCCAATAAAAAATTAAGGAAGGAATTCGTAATAGGGGTTAATAAATTCATTGATTATGTTAAGCAACAAGACGAATTCATTAGAAATAAAGAAATTAGGTGTCCATGTAGTAAGTGCAAAAATAAAAAGTTTTTAGTTGAATAAGAAGTACGAAAACACCTTGGTCTAAAGGGTTTTTGTGACAACTATTATGATTGGGTGTGTCACGGAGAGAAATTCCCCGTTGAGGAAGAGGAAATGGCAATGCCCTCTGACAATCCTTATAGGGATATGGTAGAGGATGCGTTGCGCGATAGCATTGATCAAATTAGGGAAGAAGCTCTTAATGCCGAGGTGGTTGATGAATCTCCAAATCCCAATGTATTAGCCTTTTTCAAATGTTAAAACGTGCTTGAGCAACCTTTGTCTACGAGGGATGTCGACTCTCATTGCTACAGTCGGCTGCAAGACTTGTCGCTCTGAAATGTGAACACAACTTAGCCCATAAATGTGTAGATGGTTTCACGTCACTCATGGGAGATCTTCTTCCTCAAGATCATATTTTGATGCGTAACTTCTATGAAACCAAAAATGTTCTCAAAGCTCTTCAACTTCCTCATGAAAAGATAGATGCATGTTTTAATGGATGTATGCTTTTTTGGATGGACGACGCTCTTCTCGACAAGTGTAGAAAATGTGGTAGAGCTAGGTACAAAAATGCAAAGAATGCAAATGGCAAAAGGGTCCCCGAAAATTTCTTAAATTATTTCCCAATAGGGCCACGTTTGCAACGAATTTATGCCACAAAAACCTCGCGGAACAAATGCATTGGCATTATGAAAACCCCCGAGTTAGTGGGACAATGTCTCATCCAAGTGACAGTGAGGCGTGGAAACATTTTGATCATCTTCATCCTTCTTTTGCATCTGAGCCTCGGAATGTTAGACTTGGACTTTGCACCGATGGTTTCTCGGCTTTTGGGCCATTCGGGAACACATATTCATGCTGGCCGGTGATGCTTACACCTTACAATTTACCACCCTGGCTATGCATGAAAAGACAATTTATGTTCTTAACATTAATTATTCCTGGACCAAAGAGTCCCAAACAAAACCTTGACGTCTATTTACTGACCTCTAATTCACGAGTTGAAGCAATTGTGGGACACGGGATTGTTTACATATGACGTGTCTAGGAAACAAAACTTCGACTTAAGAGCCGCACTCCTATGGACGATCAACGACTTTCCCTTATGGCATGTTATCTGGTTGGTCAACTGCTGGTGAGAATGCATGTCCATGTTGTACGAAAAAGAGAATAAATCCACTTGGCTTCAAAGATAGCGAGAAAATGGAGTTGGTTTGATTGTCATAGACGATATTTAGACATCGATCATACTTTTCGCAAGGATAAAGTCCACTTTCGAAAAGGAAGAATAGAGAACGATGTTCTTTGGAACGAGGTTATCGGGCGAACAAGTGTGGGAATGTGTGAAAGATTTACCAAAAATCGTGGATGCATCTGACCATGAATTGAAGACGGTTAAAGCGAAACGAATTGGGTGGTGGAAACAAAGTATTTTTTGGGAGCTTCCATATTGGAGCACACTACTAATTCGACATAACCTTGATGTCATGCATATTGAGAAAAAAAAAATTCGAACAACTAATTCACACGGTGATGGATAGAAAAGACAAGACAACCTTGAACCCAACTGCACAAAAAGACATCTTACAACTTTGTTCAAGGTCGCGAAAGGTGGATTCAGTCGTTTTGAAAAAAGAGCAGAAGAAAGTGTTGTGTGATTGGATATGTAATTTAAAGTTTCCAGACGGCTATGCTTCAGATTTGAGAAGATGTGTCGATATGAATGAGTTGAAGCTACATGGCTTGAAAAGCCATGACTCATGTGTTTATGGAGCGTTCTTGCGCCGGTTGTTTTAAGGCACCTTCTCCCTAAAAATGAGTGGAATGCCATAACTGAGATTAGTTAATTTTTCAGAGACTTGTGCACTTCATCAGTACAAATTGAAAAAATAACAAGTCTTGAGAAAAATATTGTCGAGATAATCTGCAAATTGGAAAAAATACTTCCACCTTCATTTTTTAACTCAATGGAACATCTGCCAATTCATTTGCCATATGAAGTGAAAGTGGGTGGTCCTGTGCAATATAGGTGAATGTATCCTTTTGAGAGGTAATATCAATATCTTTTACGAAGCCTTTTAAGGTTATTACTTAATTTCATTCATTCTTAACCAATTTTTTTGTTGGTTCTTGAATCATTTGAAAAAAAAAATTGGAAATAAAGCTCGTGTTCAAGGGTCATTATGCAACACATATTTGCTTGAAGAAATAGCAATTTTTTGTTCTTTTTACTTTGAAGATCATATAGACACAAAGGCAAAAGACCTTGACACAGGTCAGAAAAAGGCGAAGTATTCTACCTTGCCCGAGCTATTTCAAGATCATGAAGGCACTACTTCTGGAAAATGTCGTGAAAGATTTTTGGAAGATAACGAATATGAACGTGCACACCTCTATGTTTTATCTAATTGTGATTCTGATGAGTTGAAACGTATGGAAAGGTAGGTGAAAAAAATTTTAATTTTAAACGTTGTTTCAAGTAAAACATGCAAAAATTAATTCAAAACTTAATTCGGCATTTTTGAATAGGTTGTTTGAGGATTACATCAAAAGAGAATATCCTGAAGTTTCTATGGCCGAGGATATTTGGAACAAATTTGAAACAAAATTCCCTGACTGGCTTAGAGGTCAAGTAAGTAAATAATATATATTCTATAATGCTTATTTAAATTATATTATTATTTGGTAAATAATTGGTTCATTATCATTAATTCTAGGTAAATAATTTAAAAGATCCAGTTGTAGTTGCCTTAGCAAATGGACCTTCAAAAAAAGTAAGAACATGGAAGCGTTATTCCATCAATGGATACAAATTTCGAGCTTTCATAGATGGGAAAGATTTGGAAAAGTCTACAATTAACAATGGAGTGTGTGTGAGTTCGACTAAAGGAGCTGACTACTATGGAACCCTAAATGAAGTTGTTGAGTTGTCTTATACTGGCAAGAGAAACCCTTACAACGTTATTTTATTCAAATGTAATTGGATAGATAACTCAGAAAGAGGAATGCAAGTACATAAGGAATATAAACTTGTGGATGTTAATCGGAGCAAAAAATTTCCAAAATATGAACCATTTGTGTTAGCATATCAAGTGGAACAAGTTTGCTATGCTCCTTATCCAAATATCAAAAGAGATAAAGATCAGTGGTCAGCAGTATTTAAAATAAAGGCAAGATCACAAGTGGATGCTCCTACTGATGAATCTATCTTTCAAGAAGATGTTAATAATGGTGATACAACATTGGCAATAATTGAAATAGAAGATGAGAATGAAAATGTGGAGGAGGAACAAGAAGAAATTCAAGGAGATGAAATGCAAGTACAGAATGATGATATGCAAGAGGAAGAAGATGAGGAAGAGTTAGGAGAGGAGGCTTTGAAGAAGTATTTAGAAGAAGATGATGATGAGGATTTTTTAGAATCACTTTTTGAAAGCAACGAAAATACTAATTTAAGTGATGATGATGATGATGATGATGACGACTAGGATTTATATTAGTTGTAGATGTTTTGTACCCTTTCTTTCAATCTTATTACTTTGTTGGTACTATTAGTTGTAGATGCCGTATGGCTTAATTTAATGAAATCTAGTTTGTTTTCATTCAATCTTACTTTTTATTCAATCTTATTTTTTTACTTTGTTGCTATTATTTGATTACTTGACCGAGAGGGAGGGAGTACTATTTAATTTCTTACTTTGTTGCTATTATATGATTAGGTGTAATTCTTACTTTGCCAATTTCTTATTTGGTTGCTATTATTTGATTATTTGATTTCTTACTTTGCCAATTTCTTTTTTTGTTGCTATTATTTGATAATTTGATTTCTTACTTTGCCAATTTCTTACTTTGCCAATTTTTTACTTTGCCAATTTCTTATTTGGTTGCTATTATTTGATTTCTAACAATGTTGAAGAATTTAGTTGGTTTCTATGGCGTCGAGGAGACGAAGACAAGGTAGTAATAGTAATGCAGGAAACCAAGGACATGAAAACGAGAATGAAGAAATACCAGCAGTTGACAAAATTCCTCTCGATTCTCTTGAGCAAGAAGGCGTTTGGTAAGTATGTTATTTTTTCGTAATTAATTATTTTTATAACGATTTATATATATATATATATATATATATATATATATATATATATATATATATTTATTATATTCTCATTCCTTTTTTTCAGGTTCAGTGATGAAAAAGTTGTGAACTTGATATCGAATACTATTGGATGCAACTACAAAGAACATGCTCCTAATTGGAAATCGGCGTCATCTACTCTAAAGAAGGATTGGTGGAATTGGTTTGAGGTATTAGCAATTGTCATTTAATTGAATATTAGGTATTTTATTCATTTATTTTATATTTATTTACAATAAAGTTTATTTTCTAACTTTATTGTTTATTGAACAGTGGCGTGTTAGTTACGATCCCCGTGACAAGGCAAGGGTTAAGAAAGCTTGGGAAAATGCCATGAAGACCCGTTTACGGCAAATGATTTATCGAGCTTATCATAAGGAAGAGCATGAAAAGCCGGATTGGATTAGTATTGACTTGCACCGTCAATTGAAGAATAGACCACTTGAAGATCCTAGTTTCACGGCAAGATCGGAGCAGAATTCGGCCAACCGTAGGTCGGGAAGTGACGAGAAAGGGAAGGCGTTGGCTACTCACGTAATGGGTCGAAAAAACACTTTGCAATATATGGACTCAATGGTAATTTCTTCACTTCCTTTTTTTAATTTATTACCTTTTTTTCTTTAACTTTATTTAAAGTTAGTAATTATATTTAACAAGTATCAAAATTGTAGATTGATAAAGATGGGAAAGGAGATATTCCGTCCGCTTTGCAGTTGTTGGAGAAGACAAGGAAGCATAGCAAAAAAGGATGGTTATCCAAAAAAACTGGTCAACTCTTCGTAAGTTGCTATAATTATTTAATTCTTAGCTCATTTTTTCAATCATGATTATTTAGTAGATGGTATCTAATCTTTCGTTTTTTATTGATATAGGGTAAAATCATCTCAAAGAAAACCGAGCTTCAGAGTCAAGGGGTCGAGAACATTGATGATAATGAAATTTATATTGAAGAACATGGAGGGTTTGATAAGAAAGGTAGAGTACTTGGCGCGGGAAATGCAGCACCACAAATTTGGGAGCACCACCGCCGCTCGACTGGTAACCTCTTTTCTACTCCTCATACTCCGGGTTTTGTTGGTAGAGTCGTAAAAGAGAATGCGCGACTAAAGTCGAAGCCGAACAACAATCTCAAAGGCTTGCGGCAATAGAGGAGTTCTTGAGCCAACAAGGTTTTACCACTCAAACTTGTAACCCCGGTGGTGTATCTCAATCTAGAAATGACTTTGATGATGATGGTGGCGACAATGCTAGGCCTACTCCTACTCATGTGTATTGATTAGTAGTTGTTAGTTGATCTCCTACCCCTAGTTTATGGACTTATTTAGCTTTCTTTGTTGAACAATTATTGTACTAAACGGTTGTAAACCTTTTATTTTAAGTTAATGCGAACACTTTGTTTGGAAATCTCGTCTTGAACGAGTTGTGAATTTGTCAATTGCTGGATTTTCTGTATGTTTGTAGGAAACCGGGAGTATATGTAATTGCTTTCAAAGCAATTTGGGCGCTGGAAAAGCGCTGTAAAACCCACCGGTTATTTTTTCTTCATGATGGAATTTGCGACGGAAAATCCGTCGCAAATGTTGACTTTCATGTTGACTTTGGGGACACGTGTCCCATATGAACAGTGATCTGCGACGGAAAATCCGTCGCAGATATTGACTTTCTGGTTGACTTAAGTGCCTACGTGGCCTGTATGAACAGTGATCTGCGACGGATTTTCCGTCGCAGATATTGACTTTTTGGTTGACCATTATGTCCACGTGGCCTCCCATGAATAGTGTATGGCGACGGAAATCCCGTCGCAAGTCCCTTTTTTGCGACGGGTATCTGCGACGCTTTGATCCGTCGCAGATATTTAGTTGCAACGGAATTCCCATCGCAAAACCAAATTTTGTGACGAAATAAAGCGACGGGTTAAATCCGTCGCAATTCCGTCGCAAGTTCTATTTTTGCGACGGGATTAACATATTTGCGACGGAGTTTTCCGTCGCTATGGAACCTTTTCTTTGTAGTGTACTTGATTTCGTAGCCATTGCGAAAATTCTTTTTCAAATTTATTCCGCATATCATCGACAGATAGATGAGGATGTTGTTTACTTATAAATTCCTCAAACTTCCTGATCACACAATGAATTTATAATTTCTATCACTATATAATTAGTAAGTTTAGTTATAACATGAAATTTAAAAGATTGAAATCGATTATTTCACTTACGTTTCATAAGGATTCATTTTCTCTCAATTACATAAAATGTACATGTGAGCACATTGATATTCTTTGTCATCAAGATACCTGATCTGACACTTCCCTGAGGTTTTTCCCATATGATCTTGAAAAAGTTCAGGCAAATTTGAATCAGTCTGATGTTCGACACAAACATCGAGTTGTTTTGCTTTTGTGTCTATATGCTTCTCAAAGTAGAGAGAACAAAAATTTGAGATTTCTTCAAGTAAATAAGCGTTGCATATAGAACCTTCGACCCGAGCTTTGTTACCAATTTTTCGTTTCAAATGATTTAGAAACCTACAAGTTAATAATTGTATATAAGATTTCAAACTATTGTTGCATTTACCTAATAAATGAAAATGTAGGTGTTCATGATTACCTTTCAAATGGGTACATCCATCTATATTGTACTGGTCCACCGACTTTGACTTCATAAGGCAAGTGAACCGGTAGATGTTCCATGGAATTGAAAAAAGATGGTGGAAATATCTTCTCTAATTTGCACAAGATCTCAGCAATATTATTTTCTAGACGTGTCATGTTATCAATTTGAAGAGTTGATGCACACACGTCTCGAAAAAATTGGCTAATCTCGGTTATCGCACACCATTCATTCTTGGGAAGCAAATGCTTTAGAGCAACAGGTAGTAGACGTTCCATAAATACATGACAATCATGACTTTTCATGCCATGTAGCCTTAAGTCCTTTAGGTCTACACACCTACTTAAATCAGAAGCATATCCATCCGGAAACTTCAAATTGAATATCCAGTTACAGAGTACCCGCTTCTGTTCCTTTTTAAGAACAAACATATCTCCTTTCCGTTGGGACTTGCAAACTATTTTCAAGTCTTTTTGTGCATTCGGTTTAAAGCTTGTTTTATTTTTCTCATCCATAATCGTGTGAATCAGTTGTTCAAAGAAATTCTTTTCAATATGCATCACATCTAAATTATGTCGAATTAACAAAGTCTTCCAATATGGAAGATCCCAAAATATACTTCTCTTCCACCAACCTTCCCTTTTCTTTTTCAACTTCAACAACTCCTCATCAGTTGCATCAACAATAGAAGGTAAATATTGAACATGTTCCCAAACTTCGTCACCCGTTAGTCTAGTAGAAGCGATGTCAGCCTCCACAGGTCTATCCTTTCGAAAATGTTTGTTATCTTTCCGAAAAACATGATTAGGCAATAAGAATTGTCTGTGACAATCAAACCAACTCCACTTTTTACTATGTGTAAGCCAAAACGACTTAGATTCATCAACCCTACAATATGGACATGCATGTTGACCCGCTGTAGTCCAACCAGATAACATGCCATATGCAGGAAAATCGTTGATTGTCCACAAAAGTGCAGCTCTCATATCAAAATTTTGCTTCCTGGACACATCGTACGTAAACAGCCCATTTTCCCACAAATCTTTCAACTCTTGAATCAACGGTTGCAAATATACGTCTAAGTTTTTCTTAGGATTCTTGGGACCGGGTATAATCAAAGACAAAAAAATGAATTGTTTCTTCATACACAACCAAGGAGGCAAGTTATATGGGGTCAACATCACCGTCCAACATGAGTACGGCCTTCCAAATTGATTAAATGCTGAAAACCCATTAGTGCACAGCCCGAGTCGGACATTTCGAGGCTCACTTGCAAAATCAGGATGTTGTTTATCAAAGTGCTTCCAAGCCTCTCCATCACTTGGATGAGACATTATCCCATTAGCACGAGGGTTCTCGTAGTGCCATCTCATTTGTCCCGCAATATGTTTAGTTGCATAAAGTCTTTGGAGCCTTGGTCCTATCGGGAAATAATATAATGGGTTTTGGGGTACTCGTTTTCCATTTGAATTAGATTTAGATTTGTATCTATCTCGGCCACACTTCTTGCATTGATCAAGTTGATGATCATCATTCCAAAAAAGCATACAGCCAATAGGACATGCATGAATCTTCTCATGAGGAAGCTGGAGAGCTTTAAGCACTTTTTTTGTCTCATAAAAACTTCGAGTCATACAATTATTGCTAGGAATCATATCCTCAATATATGACGCGAAACCATCTACACACTTATGCGGCATATTGAACTCACATTTCAAAGTCAATAGTCGCGCCGCTGATTGTGTAACACCCCCATATCCATAGGAGCCTTAACTAGGCCTTCCTTAGCATATAAGGGCATTACCATCTCGGTTGCCCGAGGAAAGTAATTATCAAACGTCAATAAAAGAACTATAAAGTTGTGTTACAAGTGATTTAAATCAAAATACAATACAAAGGTACAACTCAAGGACTACTCGCTATGACCATCATAACTCGTGAAGACTCATCCCCGCCTAGACTCCAGCTATCCACAACATCAACACCTGCTAAGACCGACTGCTCACCATAAGGGATCACGGCAGACACATAACAAACAAACAACCAAACAAGGTCAGTACTGAGACAAGACAAGACAATGACAACTACAATCAACAATACAAACAACACTACCAACTCCAACCTCAGTCACCGCAACCCAATCAACTCTGTCACTGACTGTCCACTGGACCAGCCCTGCCAGTAGGGGACCGCAGCCGTTCCCACCTAAGCCCCGCTCATCGTACGAGCGATAACCCTGTCCATTAATGTGCACATACCCTCCCGTGGCGGGTTCCACGAAGGGCGAAACTAGGGCGTGAAGTCACTCCCGCAAGTGACCCCACTCAGCCGAGAACGCATCTCGAGAACCATCAACAACGATCACCACCACAGTCACAACACACGCGAATACTATATCAAACAAGCACAACACTACCACAACGACCGACACACTAGACCGTCAACAGAAACTGAGTAGGCGAACCTACCTTTAAGCGACCGCAACCAATCCATGCCGACAGATAACACATCCAGCAACCAAGCAAAGCCTATTACCATCATGCAAATATCTATTACTACAAGCAAAACCCTAACTATAGAAGCAAAGGCACGGATGATGAATATGACATACCTAATAGGGGAAACTCAGCAAGAGACCGCTACCCGACTCAAGAGACGCTCTCCTAAGGCTCAAGAATCTTCACAAAGGCTTCCATGGAGGTTTTGAGGTGAAGGGAAGGGAAAGAGGCGGCTGAAGGATAGGAGGAAAGTGGCGAAAGTGATTTGCGGATTTAACAAAACGCGATATAAAACCCTCGCTGAAAACCGGGCACTCGATCGAGTACCCAACCTACTCGATCGAGTGCCCCCCTACTCGATCGAGTACCCTAGCTACTCGATCGAGTAGCCTCTACTCTATCGAGTACCACTCTTACAACGCACCCCAAGATGGTTTGGCATACTTCCCTAAGGTTACTCTCGCTTCCAAGGGCAGTCAACGCTGGTCAAAGGGTCCCTAAAAGGGCGGGTATTACAGTCTTCCCCCCTTAAAAAGAACTTCGTCCCCGAAGTTCAACTCACCTCTCCCGCTCATGGCACGGAACCAACCCAATCTCACCAATCTTCCCGATCAGGTCATCATTCCTTGTAAATACTATTCCCCCCCCCCATGTCATCATCATCACCGTCCACAATTAAACCTATCGACTCTTGCCACTATCATGCAAGCATTATCACAGTCAACCGTTATTTTATATACACATAAAACATCCGACGCGCAGTGCGAATCGCCGCTCACGAACTTCCAACATACACTAATTACTGCCCAACCATCAAACTAGAACATGTCTCATATCAACTTTCATGTGGTACAACTAATGCCACCATGTTACTTGGCAACATGATTCAAATACGATCACACTCACTTTAAAGAACCAAAGAAAGTAAGTCGTTATAATTCAACAACAAATTGATTATTATTTTTTTTTTTTTTTTTTTTTTTTTTTTTTAAACACCTGACCCCAACCACCTTATAAACAACCACCAACAACATTATAAACAAGCAAAACACCATTCGAAAACAACCTTTTTATTCCGCGACATTACTCTTCCCCTCTAAAAAGGAACTTCGTCCCCGAAGTTCACCACCTAAATTATCACGCATATTAATTATTATTTGCATCTTAATCATTAAGGAGAACCGTATTATTTGTTGTGGACATTACTCGCTAATTATACACTCGTTAATTTAGAAATCATACCCGAGTCACCGGAATAACTAGTTACCGTTGACCACACACGTTAACATGATATGCACAATTATGGGCGGAGTTACAACTCCGATAAGTAGATCGTAATGAGGCGTATGCCATATTAAAGCAACAAGAAAATGATTACCGCTTCACTAATCGTGACCACTATGCTTATAAAAGTTCAACCACATCTTGCAACATATGAATTGACGGTTTAAAGGTGTTACTACGCAGTCACAACTACTTTAAACATTAAACTCGCAAATATAAAACAATTGAACATTTTTAATTTCCAAAAACCCCTCAGAATATGCTACTCGATCGAGTAACTAGCGGTACTCGATCGAGTGCCATGCTACTCGATCGAGTGTCTTGGCTACTCGATCGAGTAGCCCGAGATCGAAATGTATCTTTACTTCCCTTCCTGCAGCTACTCGATAGAGTGTGGGGTACTCACGAGTACCGCAGTCAAGTACTTTTCCATAACCCGTCGCAAACCAACATATCACACATGATTGTCACATAAATTGAGTCGGGATGATGCCCCGACTCTCATTAATCCTGCAAAAGGTTAGTGTAGCAATTCCGGCCTTATGGCCAATCATACAAATCCGACTAAGTTTCAACAATAAAAGGAAAGAACTACCAAAGTCTAACAACAATATCACTATCTAACATCAACTACTATCAACATCGATAAGGACGAGGAGTATCACTCCTCCTGCTGCTGCTGCTGCTCGAACATCACCTCATCATCACCACCACCTGAAGTACCTGCTCCTGCTGACCCGATCCCCGCATCCACCCCTGCTCCTGCTCCTGGGCCCACGTACCATGGGTTCAAGCCACCGTAAGGGAAGGACTGAGGTGCCCCCCACGTCGACTGATCCACCCCGTAGGCATGGAAAACCCCCGAGTAGCTCCCTAATCCACTCCACCAAACTGGATGCGGTCCCTCGGTCCCTATCCCCTGGGTGTACGCCATCTCGTGCATGTTCCGAAGTGTCAAGGTAGATGACACTCTCTCCGCCGCTGGTAATCGGATCGCGTCTCCGGGGTGTCGAGGTAAGGGTAGCATGGGAAAGGTCATTCTTCTTCTTCGGTGCTGCTCGGGCGGCCTAGGCTCCGAGGCCCTTTCTCTCACTCGACGGGGTCCCCTCACCACCCTAGGCCTCTCTGCCACCTGAACTCCCGCATTCTCGCCCTTCGTCGGCTCCGGCATCTCCTCAAGGATGGTGCCGTCAATGAGATAGGTCTGCAGCTGGCGAGGTCCGTCATCCTCCTCCTCCTCCTCGTAATCAGAGTCCACCGTCACTACCGTCGGCTCCAAGGGCTCCGTGGGTGGGAGGTGCTCAGGAGCTGGAACCTTCATCCAACTCATGCCATACACCCTCCATGCTAGGCTACCGTCAGCCAAGGTCCTCAACCATTTCAGGTCGAGATAATATTCACGATCCATGGTAGGCACTGGAGTAGCTAGAGGCACATATGCCGAAGAAGCCTCAAAGGAGGTTAGCTTTTCAGCTAACCGAGTGGCAATGGCACCACAACTCAGGTACCGGGAAGAGGAAGAAGCCATCAAGGCAAGAGCAGCACAGACTATAGAAGGAGCGTTAAAGACCACCTTCTTGGCCCGCTCCGGGTTGAGGTACGACATCAAAAGCAAGACCTCATGGTTGTTCAACTTACTAATATCCTTTCGGTCATAGAGGAGGTTCGAAAGAGAGCGGAGGAAGACCCTCAAGGTAACATGCTGAACATCATTAATCAGCATGTTACTCGAGGTGGGAGCTTGCTTCCCAGTCAAGCAAGGCATTAGGCGGCAGACGCCACACTCAGCTGGAATGTCAGTGATGGAGTCCTTGGGAGGCTTGGCCAACCCAAGGTGAGAGGCAAACAGGTCCATAGTCAACAGAAAACTGGTATTCATCAATCTAAACTCAACAGTCTGACCCACTGGGTCATAGCTAAAAGAGCTCAGGAACTCCAAGGTAAGAAAAGGGTAAGTATGCTTCCTCAGCCTATACAAACCACTAAAACCCAAGGTCTCGAATATATGACGGATATCCGTCTCTATTTCCAACTCTTCTAACACACCGGTGTCTATACACTTTGTGGGTCTCATCTTGCGTTTTTGTAAAGCTACAAAACGCTCCCTTTGCTTAAAGTCGACAAAAACAACAGAAGGGTACTCAGAAACTGCGGGTACTACCGGTCCACTAGCCTCCCCCCTCTCAAGTGGATCAACCCTTCCCCGTTTACTCTGACGGGTTCCAAGGTTTAGTCTCGGCATCTGCTTTAGACATATGTTCAAACAATTTATATAAACATGCAAGCATATACTTCATGTAATTTGGGTTCTATATACTTAGTAAGTTTACTAATTCATCAACCAGTTCCATATTTGAAGCACATAAGTCATGCCACCAAACTTAGATGCTCAGCTAGGTACACACCAATTTACCAACAATTCTCAAAGATGTGAAGCACATATTTCACGTTGTTACTTTGAGTATGAAGATAAGTATACATGCTCATTAGCAGTTTCTACGATTTCAACATACAAGTTCATATTATTACTACTCATAAGCCATAGTGGTGAAGGTGATTATCATGATGGCCGCATATGCTCAGCGAATTTGAATACCCTATCATGCTTCTAAGGGTTGTTCTAGTACATTGCTAATTACATGTTACTAATTCAAGAGAATGAATAATTTATGACAAATCAATATCACCCTTCACTATTATGTAAAACAACTCAATTAAAATTTTCAGACGGTCTTTACAGCTGTGAAAATTGTGGCATGTATTCATCAATCATTGTTTCTATTATCATATTGAAGTTCAATTCATGCTTATATTGTCAATTACAACATCAATTTTCCAGTTCTAAGTCACGAATTTCCCATAAGGCACTTTTAAGACGGAGTTTTAAGGCAACTTTCCAAGGGTAAAATCATCAAAATTCATTCTTCCACATGATATAAACAATGTATAGTACTTAATTCCATCATCTAATCAATGTAAAACAATCAAAAATCAATTTCAAATTTGTAAACCCTAGAAATTTCGATTTCAACTTTGAAACTTTCTAATCTAATTTACAGCAATTAGTCACCAACAAACATGGAAAAGAGGCATGTGAATCATATTTCAACTATCTAAAGCAACTATTACTCATGTGAATCGAAAATTTCAGATTATCTCATCATTCTAACACATTCAAAGTAACATATCACATAAATTAAGAAGAATAATATACCTTGATTGATTAGTAAGATAAAGAAACGAATTAAACAAGAAAATCAACCCCAAGAATCACTACTAACCCAAGAGAAAGAGAGGATTTGAGAGAGATTAAGGGATTTGAGAGTGATATAGGATGGTTGTGTCGAAATATGGAGGAATAAGAAGAAGAAATAGAAAGATGAAGGGTTTTAAGAAAACCCGTAGGAATGCTGCACAGTAACCTACTCGATCGAGTGCCTGGGGTACTCGATCGAGTAACACCCTACTCGATCGAGTAGGAGCTAAATCATCGAGTAACTGCGGGATTTTCCCACATTCCGACGTTATAGCCTCCTAACTAGATCGAGTGAGGTCTACTTGGTCTAGTACGCACTCGCACTCGGTCAAGTATAGCTAAGTGCTCGATCAAAAGTACGAAGTAACTTGAAGATTCCTGCAAAAACAACACCGCGTGTCGATTCCAACTAAGTTCGGAATTTGGCACTCATTATCAAATTCATTCACGTATTACCATTATTAACAAAGTCTACCATATTTCCAAACAAATGAAGCTTATCCCACGTACACTACAACCTTTACCCTACTCGGTCTACTACTACCGAATCTCCCATAAACACATTCACGTCATTGTATTACTTTTAAGCTTACCATATATACTACTACTAAATTGAAACATTTAAACTAACATCGGTTCATTCTTTCACGTATTACATAATTGCGTACTTTTCGAAACAAACTAATCTGCCATGTTTCACATTCTATCATAAGCAATTTATTTTGCCTAAATCAAATATTACGCAGCGGAAAATTTCAGCTGAATAGCAAAGCATAAACACATTATCACATACTTGATTCGGGTCATTACTCACCTACATTATAATTATCATTATAGTCATCGCGGTAGGATCTATAACCTCACGTACAACTCCCGTCATCATAAATTCTATGGCAACTACCCACGTGTTCACTATTCATATTACACATTTGATTTCACACTTTCACGCATCTCCATGACAAGAAATTTCGTCACGCATCACATAGCTATCATATAAGCTCACTAATCATTCAAAGAACCCATAACTTCATCAACAATTACCATGTTCGATCCATACATTACTATCACACCGCTATTAATTCTAACAAAACTTAACCGGAGGTAGCTCCGGCACAATTAACATACCTAGTACACATAGAGACACGGACTCCACATTCCCATCCCGTGTGACTGGCTTAAGTGTCATGGGGCCAAGATTTTGAAATGAGGGCGCCTACTCACCCAAAATCTAGCATCAGCCGGGGCTCCCATTACACATACACCAGGTTCATTTTATTAGACTCTCTACATTCGTTATGTTCATTCGTTACAGGTTCCAAAATCGTCGCTCTGATACCACTTTGTAACACCCCCATATCCATAGGAGCCTTAACTAGGCCTTCCTTAGCATATAAGGGCATTACCATCTCGGTTGCCCGAGGAAAGTAATTATCAAACGTCAATAAAAGAACTATAAAGTTGTGTTACAAGTGATTTAAATCAAAATACAATACAAAGGTACAACTCAAGGACTACTCGCTATGACCATCATAACTCGTGAAGACTCGTCCCCGCCTGGACTCCAGCTATCCACAACATCAACACCTGCTAAGACCGACTGCTCACCATAAGGGATCACGGCAGACACATAACAAACAAACAACCAAACAAGGTCAGTACTGAGACAAGACAAGACAATGACAACTACAATCAACAATACAAACAACACTACCAACTCCAACCTCAGTCACCGCAACCCAATCAACTCTGTCACTGACTGTCCACTGGACCAGCCCTGCCAGTGGGGGACCGCAGCCGTTCCCACCTAAGCCCCGCTCATCGTACGAGCGATAACCCTGTCCATTAATGTGCACATCCCCTCCCGTGGCGGGTTCCACGAAGGGCGAAACTAGGGCGTGAAGTCACTCCCGCAAGTGACCCCACTCAGCCGAGAACGCATCTCGAGAACCATCAACAACGATCACCACCACAGTCACAACACACGCGAATACTATATCAAACAAGCACAACACTACCACAACGACCGACACACTAGACCGTCAACGAAACGAGTAGGCGAACCTACCTTTAAGCGACCGCAACCAATCCATGCCGACGATAACACATCCAAAACCAAGCAAAGCTTATTACCATCATGCAAATATCTATTACTACAAGCAAAACCCTAACTATAGAAGCAAAGGCACGGATGATGAATATGACATACCTAATAG
The DNA here is from genome assembly GCF_048544455.1 of Silene latifolia. Taxonomy (NCBI): domain Eukaryota; kingdom Viridiplantae; phylum Streptophyta; class Magnoliopsida; order Caryophyllales; family Caryophyllaceae; genus Silene; species Silene latifolia. The sequence continues at coordinate 143,639,002 of NC_133526.1, forward strand.
GGGAAACTCAGCAAGAGACCGCTACCCGACTCAAGAGACGCTCTCCTAAGGCTCAAGAATCTTCACAAAGGCTTCCATGGAGGTTTTGAGGTGAAGGGAAGGGAAAGAGGCGGCTGAAGGATAGGAGGAAAGTGGCGAAAGTGATTTGCGGATTTAACAAAACGCGATATAAAACCCTCGCTGAAAACCGGGCACTCGATCGAGTACCCAACCTACTCGATCGAGTGGCCCCCTACTCGATCGAGTACCCTAGCTACTCGATCGAGTAGCCTCTACTCTATCGAGTACCACTCTTACAACGCACCCCAAGATGGTTTGGCATACTTCCCTAAGGTTACTCTCGCTTCCAAGGGCAGTCAACGTTGGTCAAAGGGTCCCTAAAAGGGCGGGTATTACAGATTGCAACAAAGACATCTTACTCCCTTCATACACAGGTTCTTCTGCTTTTTTTAACACCTCAAAAAAAGCAGTCACTTTAGGGTTTGGAGATTCGTCGACTTCTTCAGCATTAAGGGCTTCCTCCATTATTTGTTCAATATTATCACGTAACGCATGATTCACCATCTCTTGATAAGGGTTATTAGGCTCTATAATTAGTTCTTCTTCTGGTGGATACTCTTCCCCATGACACACCCAAACATAGTAATTCTCGCAAAATCCCTTTAACGAAAGATGTTTCTTCACCTCCAATTCACTTAATAGTACAAAATTGGTGCATTTTTTACAAGGACAGCGAATTTTATTGTTGGTTATATATTCAGTTTGTCCCTTAGCGTAATTAATAAATTCCATTACACCATTTACATATTCAACCCTCGGTTTTTTATTAGCATCCACTCTCTCGTACATCCACTTACGGTCTACTCTCTTCATAAGAAATCTACAAATATTTACACAAAAGAAATTCATAAATTACACTCAAGATAAGGGACTGAACTTTGACATTTTTTTCAGATAAGAACCTAAACTTAGAAAAACCTTTTCTAATATATGAGCTTGGTACTTTCAGGTAGCCATGTTAAAGAAGTGTGTTAATATTGCTAGTGGTACACCAAGCAGGTAAATGATCTTCTTTGGTTACTTAAGTGCACCAAAAAAATGCCTCCGATATTAAGAAATGTCATTTGTCGTGATTGCTTTGGAGGCTAAACAGATGCTTAGTTTTTTCCTTGCTTGTACAGAACTAATGTCTAAACTCTAAAGACTCTAAACTCATTTTGACCCGTGAACAGTCAGCTGCCTTTAGTTTTATTGCAGCTGCCTTCAATTCTTCATTTTATCCATCGTTCTCGTTCTTCCTATCTGTTTGTATGTCAGCGCTTTCATGCGTGTCTTAAGTTTTACTCTAAGAGGGAAAGCTAGAGAAGATAGTGAAGCTACTGTGAATTTGTGACAGTAGCGATCAGTGAGTCAAGAGAAAGTGTGCACTGAGTTTACCACGATACTTCAATGACTTGCTAACATTTGTCATTGTTAATAATTCGGTTTGTTCTAATAGCAAGTTACCTCAATGAAATGTCACATGTAGAAGGTGGAGGAAATAAATCATTTCACTACCAGCATTACTAATTAAGGATTTATATTGGACTAAACCAGTTAGTGAATTGGTAGTTAGTTCGTATCAAAAAAATTATTTGGATGTATTATAACTACCTTTTTCGATGGGTTGCGCCTAACATATTTCCAGCAATGTACGTGTTGTGATGCACATTGCACAATCCTTAACTGCTCCTTGAGACTGACATGTTCCACTATAACTGGGTATATTTGGTTTCAGGATAAAGAAATTGGCTGAAATGGAGGCTTTGGGTCTTTCACGGCTGTCGGTCATTATACTCGATATGCACACTAATGTTAAAGGCTACTCGTTGTTTACCCTTCACAGGCCCCTGCTTTCCTTTCATTTTTCTATAACTCTACCAAAAATTTCAATTAAACCATAAACAATGGCTAGTAAATCAAACCCTAACCAAATTCCAGTAAACAAGCATCAAAATTCATCAATCAAACATCCTAAATCAATGATAATAAAGCAATAAAATCAAAAACCCTAATTAACAATAAATAAATAAAATCGAATAAAAGAAGACAAGGGGATGAGACTTACCGTCGAGGGTGAGAAAGACGGCTGCAAGAGTGGTGGTCAGCGGCAAGGTTCAATTCCGCGGCGGTGATGGCTGAAGAACAGAAAAAAGGATGGAAAATTAAAAGAAGAAAAGGAGAAACGAGGGGAAGAACGGAATGAGAAGAGAAGAGAAAGAGGATACCGGCGGTGATGAGGCGGTGGTGAAGCGAGAACAACGGCTGCGGTGATTATGCGGTGGTGATGCGGTGGTGGAATTATATTTTGGAGTGAATTATATTTTGGTGAATTATGAATTATGAACAACGGCTGTCTACTTGTGTTTGACTAAAAGGGGTGGGTGTCTCAGAAATTCTATTTTTGTATGTTAATTACATATGCAACGGATAGGCGTTGCAAAGCACGTTGCATAAATTCCCGCGCCATGAATTATTAGGCGGGGAATTAGATGTGACGCATATCCGTTGCAAAATTTCCACATTCCGTCGCGTTTAATATCCGTCGCAAATATAATAGTATCTGTTGCAAGTAATGTTTAGCAACTACTTTTATCATCCGTTGCAATTATTCCGTTGCAAATAAGCCTTTTTCTTGTAGTGTGATCACCACCGTCACACGACAGTAATGTCAAAATCTAGTCAGCTAATCATTACCGATTAATGTGGATCAGTTGACAATAAAATATTACTTTCTCTTAGCATTCTTAATATGAGATTTAAACATGTGATCGCATTATTGTCGAGGACACATACTCCAACAATTTCAACATGTAGGGGAAAGACACTGCGTTTTTACCTATTATTCAACAGTGTTGGGATAGGTATATGTATGGTAAGAAAATGTATCAGGTGGTGAAAAAAATGAGAGATCTGAAGCAGCCTTTGAGAGAGTTAAATAAAAATGCTTTTGCTAATGTGGAGATGAGTGCTCAATTGGCACAGATGCAACTAAGGAATGCTCAAGTTGCCCTTCACGGGGATCCGACAAATTTGCAACTCCAAGATGATGAAAGAATGGCTGGTCAGGTGTATAGAGGCTTGTCTGAAGCTAGAGATAGTTTCTTAGCTCAGAAAGCTAAGATACATTGGTTAAAGGAGGGAGATAGCAATACTCAGTACTTTCATAGTCATATCAAGGAAAGAAGAATGATGAATAGGGTGCTGTCTATGAGGATATGACTGGTAATATGCGGACTACTTTGAATGGCATTAAGACTGCATTTTTGGAGTACTATGTTAATCTGTTAGACACTCATAAATCAGTTACTAGAGTACACTACCCAACTGTAAGAAATGGTACAACTGTCACTAATGCTCATGTTTATCTCTTATTGCAACTTGTTACCCCAAATGAGGTTAAAAGGCCTTATTTTCTATTCCTGCTACTAAGGCCCCTAGCTTGATGGCTTTTCCAGCCAATTTTTCAAAGATGCATATGATGTTATTGGAAAAGATGTTGAAGCTGGGGTTATATGATTTTTTTTTAGAGTGGGAAACTCCTGAAACAGGTGAATGCTATTGTGTTAACTTTAATATCTATGAATGGCTTTTGGGGCCTCAAATTCAAGTGCCTTGGGTTTCTGTGGTATGGAATACGCTGAATGTACCTAAGCACAATTTCATTGCTTGGGTGTATGTTCAGAATCGTTTAATGACTAAAGACAGATTAACTCAGTTTTGTATGGTTGTGGCAACTGGGTATGATATGTGTATGTTGCAGTATGAAATCACGCCCATTTATTCTTTGAGTGCGTGTACAACATGGCTTGTTTGGACAGGTTGAATGGATGGTTGGGTGTACATGTCCCAGTGAGTGAACCATTACAATGGTGCATTCAACTGAGGTGTAAATCTCTGATGCAAAAGAAGATTATTTGTGCTGTAGTCTGTGCTCTGATCTATATGATTTGGATGGCTTGTAACAAATGCCGAATTGAAAGCATGCCCCTCCATCATGTCTTCCTTATCCAAGAGTTGCAGAAGAATGTTAGGCTCAGGTTTCAACATCATCGATGGACTGTGAAACATAGGGTGCCAGGTTTATGGTTGGCTCAGATTGGTTTTTTGTAATGATGTGATAGAATTAGTATGTTAAAGTTGAAGGGTGTCATCTAGATGTAGATGGCCAAAAATGTTTGTAGTGGATGTATAGTGTACGGATTCATTGATTCATTAATATATTTTTTACCTCCCACAAAAAAAAAAGATTATTAATTTTTGCCTAATTTTGGGTTGCTTAATTGTTTGGCTAAGGGTTTAGGCAGGAAAAAAAAAACTCTTTATTGGTTTATGTTTTTTTTAGGGACTTGCTAAATCTCGCGGAACATTTTACTTAATTTCGCGAAAATTTCCCGTATTTCCCGACTTTACCCCTCTTATTTCAACCATCTAACCCTAAAATTATTTAGAATATAGAGAAGGGGAGGAAACCATCGTGCAATGCGACAACGCAAGGACGGAACACATACTACCGGGAACGGCCCAGGCCCACATGCCACCGGTGACAGTGCAGGCCTACATGATACCCAGCGACGCAATGACTTCGAGCCATTTACCACTAGCAACTACTCAAGGCCGCATACCACCACCGTTCCGATACATGGAAACAAGGAGGGAAGTTGGGTCGGCTGGGGACGGGGGCGGTTTCGACGACAGTTTGGTCCACAGACCACCGAGTACGCGACTCGAGGGTATAGACTATATGTTCGACCCGCGGGAGTTAGAGTGCGTTGAAGAACTCGAGGGCGGTGCGGTGACACGCCGCTGGGGATGAGCACTGGGAATGAGGTTGGGCCACTGGGAGGAGGGGTGGTCAACTAGTCAGGGTGGTGACTGATGAGGGTGAGGAGGTCAGGGAAAGGGGCTGGTAGTTTAGGGTTTTTCCTTTTTTTTTGAGAGTAAGGGTAAGAAGCGCTTATAAGGGAAAAATGCGTGGGATATAGTAAAATGATGCGTGAGATTTAACAATTACTCCCTCTAGCTTTCTGTTTTATTTCCATTTCAATAAAATATTTCTCACATATATTAGAGAAATGAGAAAAAAATTTATTTTAGGAGGGAATACTTTTTTTATCGGTGTAGGTAGATAGATTACGAAACCAAAAATAGGGAAAAAAAGAAGGTATCTTAGGAGTGTCACTGAATATGAGGCTAGATGAATGGAAAAAAATTATTGGTCAAGACTCAATTTTCTACTAACTTTTATTACTTTTTCATTGTCCAATTCATCTCAAACTCACCTCAAACTCTATAAATTATCCCATCCATTATCATCCATGTATGACGACCGGTATGAGTCTCACTCCTTATAAACAAATAACAATGATAATTTTTTGAGTTATTTCACGGGAATAATCCAAACTAAGACTCTCCTTCTCATAATAATCTGAACATCATTTTAACTCATAATAATCCTATCTTTAACCATGCTCCTCTCAAATTAGACTAGGTGACCTCTTACCTATACAATCGGTTGCCTTAAAAGAATATGTTTGCCTTTGCCTTTCTTTTACACACCCGCTCCGTCTTCTTTTTCTTCTTTCTACTGTAAAAGTAAAACACCAAAAACCCAAAGCTTCCACTAATGCAACCCAGCCACGACTAAGCTGTGGAACCCCTCTCCTCTTCCCACTCTTGAACTTACTACCATTTTCGGTCACACATCTCTTCCTCCGAACAGAAAAGGTTTTATAATTATTGAAAAATCGATACTTTAAATCCCAGATCTACAAAAAAAAGGTTAATATTTGACGAAAAATTTCGCTTGTGGTTATGTTGAGGCGGACGATTGATTGAACGGCGGCAAACACAGTGATTGGTGGTTTTAGCTGATCGCGGCAGCTGAAATGTGGACGGATCAGAGAAGTCGATGACCAGAAAATGCCGACGTACAGGGTAGTTTAGTCTCTGAATTGTGAAGATGGGGACAATGGTGTTTTGTTGTCACTTGTCAGACCAACCAATTGCTACATAATAGCAATACATAGCTCCACTAAACAACCCAATCTGGAATACTAATAGCTGATTTTTAGGTGCAAAACTAACACGGACTTCGCAAAACTAACACGGATTTCGCAAAAGACCACCCCAATTATGATATTGTTAGGATCACTTTCATTTCTCTCCTTCTAAGATGCTTGGAATACTGATTTTTCTGGATTTTGATGAAATTTGGGGAAGCTCATTAATTTAAGAAGATGAAGATCAACAAACAAGGGGGAAACACCAGGAAAAATAGAAAAGAAATAGACTTTACATAGTCACCTGTTGGGAAACCTGTGATATCAAGTAAATTATGGGATCGGTTTAGTACAAGTTAAATGATGTCAAAGTTCGGATTTTTTTCAGTTAAACGTTAGGTTGGATTAATATGAGAAGAGAGGACTTAGTTTGGATTATTCGCATGAAATAATCCTTATTTTTTTTAATAATTACGGATGTGTGAAAATGGCATCTACATTTGATTGCACAAATATACGAAAATACCCCTACTACGCTACCCTAGAAGAAGCTTGACTGAAAGCAGTGAAATCCAGAAAGCAGACCCATTTTAGACATTTCCAACATAATAGAAGTACAATAGCTCCACCTACTAAAGAGGGAGACACACACACAGCGGCACAGCCCAACAAAAAAAATGCAAAATCACTGAGTCGTACATTCATTCATTCATTCTAAAAACCTCTAGGATCCTTTTTTTCTCCACTCTCTCCACTCTCTCACTTTGTGTCTAACATTCTTCTTCTTCTTCTTCTGGGTTTTAAAAAGTTAACATTTTCAACAAGGAGCCCTTATGATTTTGGTGAGAGACCCTAACTTTAATTTTGCATTCCCTTTTGCCTTTTATTTTATATATTCACCATTTTTTTTCTCTGATAATTTATGTGTTTTTTCTGCATGTACAATTTCTCTCATTTAATTTCATGTTTCTCACGAATTTCTGCAATGTTGCAATTTTTTTCAAAAAGTATTTATTTTGGGTGTTGGAAATTCTTCGTCTTTCTTTCATCTCTTTTACTATATATTTTTTTGTGTTCAGAGTTTAGGTTTTCTGTATAAATTTTGAATTTTGGTGTGTGTTTGTTTATTTTCATGTAATTATCGGTTGACCCTTTTGTTTTTTTAGTGGAAATGAGTGAATGTGGTTTAAACTTTAAAATATTTGTCTGTTTTTCTTCAATTTTGTTCAAAGTTTAGGTTTTCTCTTTACAAGTTTTCATTTTTTGATGAATTTCTGCAATGTTGATCTTGTATAGTTTCTGATTGCTCAAGATCTTGTTTCCATTTGTCGCCTTTCTTGCCTTTTCTCTTGTTTCTTTTCGATTTATTTCATTTTGTTTCTACTGTATTATTCGAGACATTTGTGTTGTTTTTTTCTGTTTTCTTTTTTGAGGTTGATGCTTGAATCCTTTGATTAACTGATAGACAAGAATATCCGTGGGTGATACGCATGTTTCATGCGTGACAGTATGATGTAGAGTACTTGGTACTTATTTGAGTTAACTGAAAGTTAATTGTTTGTGTTGTCGTTAGATGGTGATTTTCTTGTCTTGAGTCCGACATTTAGCCTACTCAGACTGTAATTGAAACTCCAACGAGCAACTATAAACGTCAAACGCATGCCCTTTTGTTTATTTAAGGGGGCTGTTTGCGATTCATGCTTATATTTTTCCGTCAGCATAAAGTTCTTAATTTTTGTTTCGTGAATTAGGAGGTTTGTGTAAACAACCATCTCAATGTCTACAAAGTTAGCACTAACATATATATGAACTGTTTGATGAACGGGATTTAAATGGTTGGGCAATGCTTTGAAATGAATTGGTTTTGAATTATGTATTTTTTCCTTGTTTTATGCTTTTATATTATATCTGTTGGTTGACGCTCAAGCAAAAAGATGTATCTTGCTTTTCAGGAGACGGAAGAAAGTGCGACTTCATCGGCTGCTGATGGAGAGATAGTCGGAATTCAGTTTGGCTTGGCAAGCCATCATGAAATTGTGAGCATGCAGCTCTTTTCGTTCATTTAAAACATGCTCTAACTGCTACAACTTACATGTTGGGAAAGTTATGCTATTTGATTATCTGTTTTTTTTCCTCCCAGGCTGATCTTAGATTTTTTAATACATTGCCTTTTGATGGAGAGATCATGTAGAATCTGCAGTCTTGGTTGGTGTGTTGTACTTAGCTTCATTTAGTTTTTGAAATATGCTACTTGATTAGCTGTTTCATATAGCTTACCATGAGGGTCCATGGACATCGAAAGATTTTGTAAACAAAGGGATTATGGATAACTTGATACTGAGAGTGTGACTCCCTCATAAGTGGTAAAATCATGCCTCATGTCTTAGTTGTCTCATCATGACACAGTCTTCAACATCTGATTGATATTGGGGTCGTCATTCCTGTATCTTTTTTGCAATTTTTTTTTATATGGATTTCTTTGTGCAATTTTTACAAAATAAAGTAACTAGGTGTCTAGGTCATAAGCCTTGGACAAGGGCGATGGCTGAGTTTTTAGCTATCAACTTCTTATTTTTCGTGAGTCATATGATGGATAAGCTTACATAACAAATGCGAGAGCAATGTATAATGGAAAAAAGTTGAGTTTCCAAAAGATTGTGGAGGCAATATCTTGATAAATGATTATAAAATTGTTTTTAGCTGGTTGTTGTAGGTTGAGAACCCGCCTGCACGGTGTGGGATCCAGTAGTCATTTTAAGTCACTATAATGAGTATTTCTGAATGATTTTCTGAATGGATGCATTGTGACCAATGCTTAAGAATATGTGCCTGGTGATGGATGTTGGAAAACGCGGGATAAAAATTGATGATTTACTGGAACAGTTTGTAAGGAATTTAGTTGTTTAAAGAAGCAGAAGTGCTTGCATCACGGCTTCCACTTGAAGGGAATCATTGGGGGCAATTTTTAATGAATTAGTTGATAAAAGATAAAAACAAGATTTTTTTTAAAGGATCGGCAGTTTTGTGGCTAAATAAAACACTGAAGAAGTAGATTCCTTTCATTTTCTTAATTAAAGTCCGGAAAATATATAAAGGAGATGTGTGTCGGTGCTGGATTTAAGTTTGTTATGATTTTCTTGTAGTATTTCTAAATAGCTAAATGAGAGCAACCAGGAATTAATCTCTTTGGTTTGACGACCATGGGCACATGATCCATTATCCTATACCTATAATTGCTGCACATGCCACATTCACACAAAGTCATTGAAGTTTCATTTCTTCATGATAAGAATGAGGATCTATAGTAACTTTTTTTTTTTTAGGTGGGGTGTTGTGTATAGGCCAAAATCCGAAGGAGGTTTTGATATGGGTCAGATGGTGCGCAAACGCGTAGCGTCTCCTTGGTAATTTGTTTCTAATATTTTAAACTAATAGATGATTTTGATTAAAAGTAAGGTAAGCAATGGAGAACATGCTAGTTTGAGAAGATAGGTGGAAAATTGATGTATGTTTGCTATTTTATTTGCCTGTATTTATGGTCTTTCTAGCTTACATAATCCCAACCTCTCTAGTTTCAACGAGTATATGTTTGCTATTGTCTCCTAAAAAGTGGGAAATGAATGCTTTGTTGCCTTGTTTATGACATTGGGTACTGTTCGTTTGGCGTGAAAAATGATATTAGGGTCTGGAAGCTCATTCTTTTGGTGTTTGCAGTTGTATTATCCTTTATGACATCTCTTTTAAGCTCAGTCTTTTCTACTTTGAACTTGCTTACTAATGCATTTGGGAGTCCTATGTTCCAATGTAAGTTAAAAAATGATTTTGCTGGAGATGGTACTAGGAAGACTAATACTCAAATTGCGACTTGGTACACAGTCAAAATTTGTTTGTTATATGCTAGAAAAGTTGTGAGACAAGGGTGCATCCACTCTTCATGTGATGTGTTCATGATTTGTGGCTTAGGCTGATCGGTATTCCTGAAGAGCAGTGAATGTGTACTAGTTTGAAAATTCCGTTTGATCCTTTTAAGCTCAATTTTCTGTCTCCAAGTTGTTTTTTTTTTCTTCTTCTCTGATCTACCACATAGTTGCAGAAGTTGCTGTGGAATTCGTATAGAACATCAACTAGATGTCTAGATTGTAATTTCCATATTGTAATTTCCAAAGCCTATACAAAGAGTCAAGATTAATGCACCTGTGGCTTCCAATCTATTAAGTTTTAATTATATGAAAAGTTCATCATGGTTGGAAAAAAACCAATTATTGGATATAAGTTAGACTCCTACTCTCTGAATTTTTCCATTTTCATTTTTGGCCTATTCAATAGAGTTGCTAATTTTTTTTGGCAAAGTTTTGGATCTAAATTTATCTTTTACCCTTGCAATTTGAATAAAAATAACACATTCCTCTTCAATCAACCTCATCATTCCTCTATTACCCTTACCACTTGTATCCCACTCGGTCTGCTTAAAATGATTGCAAAAGCAAATGTGCAATTCCAAAAAATAGGAGGGGGTACAATATATTTATGTTTTGTATAACCTACTTTTACCCTATCTTTCTTCCCAACTTTGGGTTCAATAATTGGACGCTTCATTTATTTGGAAAGCTTGTCTTCTATATTTGTTGAACTCAAGGTTGTGAAGATGTCATCTTTACTCTGTATGCTAAGATATAATGATAATATTAACCCATTGCCTCTAAGTAACAATGAGCGTGAATCGGATATCCGAACCGAGTCAAGGTTTGGTTTGCATATACTTATACAAAACTAAAATATTCTATATGGACGATTTTGGACATCCGGCATTCAAATTTTATTGGATCGACTAGTCTGGATATCTTATATCCGATTATTAAAATTTAATTGTATTAGAACAAAAGCTTTTGCTTTATAATACAAATGTTTTTATAACCCCTAACAATCATGGAACAATTAAAACCAGTAACTTCACAAGATTATATGAAAATATCTACCTATTACCCTCAACCTCCAGCCCACAGATATTTCGGCCGCAAGCGCTGTTGCCTGACATGCAATAGAAAATGGACAGCCACTCGAATTATACCAGGATATGGTCAAATTGCTAGCATGATAGTTTAGCTTTGAAAATTGGGAATGACATTAATGGGTCAATTTTACCATGTGTGGGTTTCGCAGTCCTTGAACTCGAGTGTTCTGCCTTCTATGATGCCTCCTTATTGCTGTCAACCAAAGCTCCTTAGTATTCCAAGGTGTGTAATAAAACAAGAGTGAAATCATGGCTGAAAGCATCTGGGTAGGGGTAGTAATATAGAATTCGACAAGAAGATGAGAATGATGGAGAAAGAAAAGAAAGTTCTGAAGATTAAAAAGTTGAATGTTTTTGAAGAGAGAGAGGTTGAATAGCCTGAGTGACGGCTAAAATTGAATGCAAACACTAGGGACCTGTAAAAGAATTATTATTTTTTTTTTCCAATTATAAGCTGAATGTGTGATGTATGAAGTCCCAGGTAAGTGAATTAATTTACGGAGTATTTCATCAACTGAGAGGCGAGAGCTACTTACACTATAACACATGCAATTAACATGGAAGCCGAAGAATAGTCTCTGGTTGGACTGGAAATGAAAATTCTTCTATGTTTTTGTGCTGTCCGTCTTTTCAGAGATGGCATATTGCCTGTAGTCTCTTTTGTGCTACATATCCATGCCTTACGATCTTTTTCTAGTGTTTATGTTCTCTAGTGCAAATGCGGCTTTTAGTGATCTGCATATCATAACCATTGCACTATTTTGTTTGCAGCGTACATCGTCAATCAGTGATTGCCCAATTAGCCATGCTAGTCAGCTGGCAAATCCTTTCCTTGGCCTGCCGTTGGAAACCGGGAAATGTGAATCTTGTGGTACCGCAGAACCGGGAAAGTGTGAAGGTATGCTGATTCTATTTTGATATACTTATGCCACTATGCCTTCCGGTATGTAAAATTATAACAAGACTAGGGTGGGTTTTTTAGAGAATCTATGTTGCTCTTGAAATTATGCTTGATGCTGTGCATGGTGGTACATTTGATACGTTGGCGCGTTGGCACCTATTTCAGAATAATGTCAAGTTTTTGGCATGAAATGGAAGTTCTGAGCCGAGTGTCAGTCCCATCAACTCAGATATGTTAGGGAAAACACAAGTAGTGTTACTTTTTGGCAGGATAGAGTGGTTTGATTCATCCGTTCATTTGTTCAGGGCACTTTGGATACATTGAGTTACCCATACCAGTTTATCATCCATCTCACATCAGTGAATTGAAGCGGATGCTTAGTTTGATTTGTCTTAAATGTTTAAAGATGAAGACTAGTAAGGTATGTAAACAAACTATAATTCTATGACTTTCTATTTTTCTTCTCCTTTTTCTTCAGATTTCAGCCCCACCTCAAGTATTGCTTTACGTTAGTGTTATGACAGATATATGTTTGATAGTCTAATTAGTATTCAAGAAATTTAAGGCGACTCTCTCTTCTGTTATTACTTTGTTTTTCTTGGTAATATTGTATTACCTCCATCCCAATTTTAATCCTAACTTGTTTTTGTTGGCCAACCAACCAATGTCAACTTTGACCATTAATTTCTCCTAATACACGTGGAATGGTACGGTGAAAAATTTGACTTGTTTTATTTCTTAAAACAATTATTCTCATATTTTCATTTTAAAGGCTTGTAGCTATTGCAAATTGTTGAAAATATTTGTAAATTGTTGAAAATATGTTGGTGAACAATTAAAGACAATTGGAGACAATATAACTGGGTTGGAATGTCCTCCCTCTCATTTTCTATTATCTTGTCACTTTCCCTTTTTGGCAATATCTCTTCCCACAGGCCACATCTCTAACCCACCATCTTCATCTACAACCGCCAAGATCTCCGATCACTCTCCTTCAACACCAAGCCTGATGGGGATGGGGAGGGGAGTGCCTGTGGGGTGACTGGTGATTTGGTGAGGATGTGTAAGAGACTTAGAGGGGGTAAGAGACTAAGAGGGGTAGTTTGGTCTTTTCCAAATTTTTCTTAAAGATTGTGTAAAAGGTAGTGGGAAGAAAAAAAATGGGAGGGAGCATAATTTTTTTTATTCATTGAGTGGACATGAGACATCATCAGTTGCAACACCTAAGTTGTGTCAACTGTTATGTTTCCTTGTCTAGTTTGAGGGTAGTAGGTACCATATTGTATTATTGTTATGAGGAATTCCTTAGTAGTCTGATAATTTGAAAGTTGAAACATTTAGAATCGTAGCCGCAGATGAGTTTGTACTTATCTCTTTAAAAAAAAACTGGCTTGATTTTCTAACCTTGCTCGATAATTTGATACCATGATCGAAAATATGTTTCTTCCTTGCTTTGTCTTCGTTTTAGTGTCCTGTCCTTCAAGGATTTTCTTTTATGACTGTGCATGTGGTGGTTCATTGCTTCTTACTTTTGTTCTCTTGATAATAACCAGAATCATAGTGTCAATCCATCAGAGCAAATAATTGATTTGAGTTCATTGTGATTAAACCAAATGGGGTTATATTCATATGCTTGTAGTGAGTATCGTGGACTTGCCTCTCTTGTGTGGTGTTTTCTTGATTTTTTTTTCTGTATTTTTTGCAGGTACCGTCGAAGAACAATGGCGTTATGGAGAGATTGCTGTCAGCATGCTGTGAAGTAAGTTAAGACATGTCATTTTTTACCTCCATATTCCACTGATTGTCAAACTCTTACTGGTCGATTTGCTTTCTAATTTTTAAAAGTAAACAAATTCTGAAAAGTGGATATGTCTTACAAATTTTAAGTTGCTGCCTTAATGTTCCTTATAATAGATACTGCGTGTTTTTCTCCTATCATGTTCTTCGTCATTATATCACTTCGTCTTTTTGAGCTCCGATTCTTCTGTGTACATTTTGAAGAATTTTCCTTTGAGAAATTTTGGTTTCTTTTATTTGACTGCAAGAAGGTTATGATTGTCCTGAAAGAAGTTTAAAAGCCTCAACGCAAGGCCCACTGAGGCACTAGCTAATACACATCGTGGCGCCTTAGGGATGGGTGACTTCTACATAAGTCGTAGCTAACGAGATGCTCCATTATGCAATTTGCATATTTTTCTTATTAATCTCTTATCATGCCATTCGTTGTGCTCCATTATATCTAATTTTACCTCTTTACATGTTGGTCTTCTTTGAGGGTCTTCTTTGAGGGTCAAAGAAGTGGTATTGCTGCATTATATTTTATTTTGAACACACATTTTTTTGGTCAAAAATAGTATGCCTTTTTTCAACGCCCCATCGCCATGCGTTCCTGTGTCCTTGTTGCTCCCCTCACACTCACACCCTTCAAAACTAATTTTCCTTGCAACCATTGAAAACTAAGCTATTGAATGGGAGTTCTGCTGGTTTTACTTAAAACTTAAAAGATACTTATTTTGTTTCAATTTGAAAGGGCAGGTATGGGGATTGTTGAAATATGAGTAACAGGAAAGTAGAAGTGTTCTTGATCCACTTGCTGTTACTTAATATGGTCTAGATGCCAAAACCTTCGCTTCTGTGAGAGCACAAAGTGTTTATGAAGAGGCTTCTTGATCTGATTATGGAAACGATTTAAATAAAGTAACGATGTTGAATATGGGTCTCCAAAGGAGATGAGATTTGCAATGACTAAAAGTCTGCCTAGACTTCGAGTCAATGGGATTGTTTAAAACTAAACACCAATCTAGCTTTAAACGGGATTTGAAATACCTTCAAATCGAGAATTTGTGATCAAAACTTGCTCGGGTTTTCTAAATTTTATTAATCAAACTTGAATGAATAAAATTGAAATACAACAATCCTATTTATAGTTTCTAGTTACGTACCTACTGGGAGTAGGAAAACGTATTTTACCCGACTCCTTATTTTTGCGACTAGTAAATTTCTGATGGCATAATAATTGCCTTGTTTTATTATACTCCTACTAGATAAAGATAACTAATAACTAGTCCTAATAGAACTACGATACATGTATCACTTCTCCTTTGATATGCAACTGTGCAAGTTTTCTGCAGTAGATTTTAAGACAAATCATTGTCATCTTGTGAATGTTGTACTATGGGGATCTTTGATTTATTTAGTTTCCTGAAGTTAGACTTGTGCTTTTTATGTTCAAAATAGTCTTACCGCATATGCTGTAGATTTCATGGTCACAACTCACAAGGCACTTAGATGCTAGTGTGATATTTTATGCTTGTGGAGAGTAATTAAACTTAAAAATAAGTAATTTCCATGTCCTGATTGTTTGATGATGTATGCATAAAACAATCATGTATTACTTTTGTTTATTATTCTCGATTTGTTTTTTTTTGCATAGGAAGCTTCTCATGTCTCCATCAAGGAGGTGAAGAGCACTGATGGGGCATCATTCCTTGAGCTAAAAATACCAGGCAGGGCGAGAGTACATGATGCTGCTTGGAGCTTTCTCGGAAGATTTGGCTACAAATATGGGGATGGTTCTTCTAGAACCTTGCTGGCTTCCGAGGTATGTCTTAGCAGCTCCTAGTCTTTGAAAGCGTGTACGTCTTTCATTATGAGTTTACTTTTTGAGACTATTGTGATCTTTACCTCTAGTGGTTCTCCATCCTCCCACGCTTCTTATGTCTTGTTTTCTTTTGGTGTCAAATGAGCCACAAGGGCATTACACTCTAGGGGGAGGGGATTCGAACTTGGGACCTATCGTCCACAATACGCCTTAACCACTAGGCTAAGACATCTTCGGTAGTTTCTTATATCTTGTTGTGGCATTATCTCTGAAAGCTCTCTGTGATGCAATCAGACTAGAACTCTTTACTTACTGCCCACTTCTTTGTTTCTACTTGGCAAATTCACTTGTTTCATCTACTCCGTATTTCGTATCATAAGCTGTGTCTGCAAATCATAAATAGCACTATTTTCTGGGTTGACTTTTCTCAATTTTAAACCCATAAGATGCCCTTGAATTGTGCTTATAAGATTGGTGCATGTTGCTTATTTTCTTGAGGTGTGCTGGAGGTCTGAATATTTTGTCGTTTGTGTTTGTACCATTAAAAAGGTATTAGCGATGCTGAAGAAACTACGCGAGGAGACGAAAAGAAAGCTTGCGAAGAAAGGATACTTTGCTCAAGATGGTTATATTTTAACTTATTTACCAGTGCCACCTAACTGTTTATCTGTTCCAGATGTGTCAGACGGAGTTAGTGTAATGTCCTCGGTGAGACACATGCCATTTTTTCCGATTTAGCAGCACAATGTAATACACTTGTAATTCTGATTTTTTATTCATTTTTTTTAATTATTTTTCTTTAAATGGGTTCCAGGATCTTTGTTCATCTATGCTGAAAAAGGTGCTCAGGCAAATTGATATCATTAGGAGTTCGCGGTCCGGCGAACCAAATTTTGAAGCACATGAAGTTGAAGCCAATGACCTTCAGATAGCCGTTTCACATTATCTTGATGTGAGAGGGACCAGCAAGGTTAGATTACTAGATACTCCATATATTTATTTATTTTTTTGCGTAGAATTGAAATTGTTTTAGGCTTGGAGCTTTGTCACTGTAAACTGTAGTTAGTGTATTGTTGAGACAATACTCAAAAATTAATCCACGGTTTTGTATTTAATATTTTTACTTTGATGTGATTTATGGTGACACTTCCGTAACAAACTAACAATAAACAAAGCCTTACCCTAGAATGGTTTAGGGTTGGCTAACACGAACCATCACAGGGAATTGTCACCATGAAAAGCGAAACAAGTATAAGAAGGAATTAAAGAGTGCAAGTAGGAAAAAGCGAGTGTGTGAAAGATAGGGATAGGACAGTAGAGAAAACCTAAGGAAAAATAAAGTGAAGGATGTTAAAACTTAAAAGTTCTAAATGGGAGTGCATGTGTTATAGGACTACATTCTGATTAATTTGTAAAAGAGCAGAATTAAATATGAGGACAACAGACAAGGAGTTTGAGAAAACATTGGGAAAGAGGATAATAAAGAGATGCAAATTTAACCAAGTGCTGTGAGTGTAGTGGAGCACGGGTCACCCTCAAAGCTTGCAATGCATGAATTGCGAGGTCCCGGGTTCGACTCCCTGCATGGGCAGTATGCGGTTATTGCACTCAGGGTCTGTAAAAGAGAGAGTGCCGGTTTCCCATGCTGTCGCGTATCTCTTGGGGTTTGGTCTCTCAAAAGTGTATCTCCCTAGGCTGCTAATGAGAGATGTTCCTCGTTACCAAAAAAAAGAGAGGCAAATTTCGCAGAAAAGGAGAACAATGAAATGAAAAATCGTAACAAAATAAGAAGTGTCATTTTGTTGGCATAAATTTGTGATGACACTTCTGTTATA
Organism: Silene latifolia; assembly: GCF_048544455.1. Lineage (NCBI taxonomy): Eukaryota > Viridiplantae > Streptophyta > Magnoliopsida > Caryophyllales > Caryophyllaceae > Silene > Silene latifolia. The sequence continues at coordinate 143,656,391 of NC_133526.1, forward strand.
TGATTGTTGATTTTGTGTCAGGAGTATTTCTAGTTCATCATTCTAAAAGTACATTTATTGTGTTTGAAAAGGCTGCACGTGATGGGGACAAACGATTTGGAGTAAGCAAAGAAGCAAGTAGTTCATCTACAAAAGCTTGGCTCGAAAAAATGAGAACACTTTTTATTAGCAAGGGGTCTGGTTTCTCTTCACGTTCCGTGATTACTGGCGATGCTTTTAGACCAGTGAATGAAGTTGGTATTCCATCTGAAATAGCACAGAAGATGACATTTGAGGAGAGAGTGAATGTTCACAATATACAGTATTTGCAACGTCTCGTGGATAATAATTTGTGCCTTACTTTTAGGGATGGATCGGCAACGTATTCCCTGAAAGAGGGGTCAAAGGGGCATACCTTTCTTAGGATTGGACAAGTTGTTCATAGGAGGATTATGGATGGGGACGTTGTCTTCATCAACCGACCTCCTACCACTCATAAGCATTCTTTGCAAGCTTTGCGTGTTTATATTCATGATGACCATGTAGTTAAAATTAATCCGCTGATGTGTGGTCCACTTGCTGCGGATTTTGATGGTGATTGTGTTCACCTGTTCTATCCTCAGTCACTGTCTGCTAGAGCTGAAGTTCTAGAGCTTTTCTCGGTAGATAAACAATTGTTAAGCTCGCACAGTGGCAACCTCAATTTACAGCTTGCAACTGACGCATTGTTATCATTGAAGATGATTTTTAGTATGTATTTTATGGACAAAGCATCGGCCCAACAGTTGGTTATGCATTCATCAACCTCTTTGCCATCTCCGGCAGTTCGTAAAGCGTGTTCTGCTGGTCCTCGTTGGTCTGCTCAGCAAATCTTGCAGACTGCTTTACCTCCACAATTCGAGTGCCAGGGTGAGAGATTGTTGATTAGAGGAAGTGAAATATTGAAGTTAGATTTCAATCGGGATATTATTGCTTCCGTCATCAGTGACATTCTGACATCATTGTTTTTTAGCAAAAGCCCGAAGCAGGCTCTTAACTTCTTCGATTCTCTGCAGCCTCTTCTCATGGAAAACATATTTTCTGAGGGTTTTAGTGTTAGTTTGAGTGATTTTTTCGTACCCTTTTCTGAACTGGAAGGCATTCAGACCCAGATCCAGGACATGATTTCTCCTCTATTATTTCAGCTAAGATCATCTTTTAATGAACTAATACAGCTGCAATTTGAAAGTTATATGAAACTTCTCAAAGTACCCATATCGAACTTCATTCTGAAATTTTCAGCACTTGGAAATCTAATTGATTCGAGGAGCGAGTCTGCTATTGATAAGATTGTACAGCAGATTGGTTTTTTGGGGCTCCAGCTGTCAGATAAGCGGAAGTTTTATTCAAAGAGTTTAGTGGAGGAAGTGGGGTCTCTTTTTAAATCGAAGCATCCCTTTGCTTGTTTGTACCCTTCTGAGGAATGTGGGCTGGTGAGGAGTTGTTTTTTCCGCGGGTTGGATCCATATCAAGAGATGGTTCACTCGATTGCAACCAGAGAGGTGATTGTTCGCTCGTCAAAAGGGCTTGCTGAACCTGGGACACTCTTCAAGAATCTGATGGCAGTATTGAGAGATGTTGTTATATGCTATGATGGGTCTGTCAGAAATGTCAGTAGTAATTCAGTTATTCAGTTTGAATACGGGCTTGAGGGGGTGACATCACAAAGTCTTTTTCCAGCTGGGGAGCCCGTTGGTGTCTTGGCCGCCACTGCCATGTCTAATCCTGCATATAAGGCTGTTCTCGATTCTTCTCCTAGTAGCAATTCATCTTGGGATTTGATGAAGGTATTCTTCATAGCTTTTCTTTTTCTTGGCATATACTCCCTCTGTCGCGGTCATCTTCTGTTCTTTTCCATTTTGGGGTGTCTCAGTCATTTGTTGTCCTTTTTATTTTAAGAATGAACTTCATGAGTAATTTGATCATTCACACTCAATTTGTTCCACTTGTCATTTAGTAATTGCCCCCCTCCTCTTTCCTTGGTCTTTGTGCAAAACCAAAGGACAACAAATGACTGGGACGGAGGGAGTAATACTCAATGAGCTATTTAATAGTTCTTATATAATTCTAGCTTTTCTAATTTGTTCTTTTATGTTGCTTTTGTTTCAAGGAAATACTGTTCTGCCGAGCCAATTTCAGAAATGACTTCAATGATCGGCGTGTTATCTTGTATTTGAATGATTGTACTTGTGGAAGGAAGTACTGTCAAGAAAATGCATCCTTTGTGGTCAAGAATCACCTGAAAAAAGTTAGCCTAAGAGATGCTGCCGTTGAATTTTTAATCGAGTAATTTCTGTTTCTAATTTGCCTTTCTTGTTTCTTCTTTATATTGTGGTCTTTCTCATATTTTTTTAGTGTTTTATTTCTTCCGGATGGGAGTTGTTGGAATGTTGTTTTTGTTGGTCCACCCTGAATATCTTAATTTTAGGATCTGAATTTCTGCTCTGAGATTTTCATTTCAAATTTAGTTGATGTTTTCACTCTTCAGTCTTTTCCAATCCGCCCAAGAGACTAGTTTCCTGTTAAAATTGCGTTTATTTTTATTTTCCGCATCTTGTATGCTGAGACCCCTCTTATTATGCCATTTTCCTCGCTGTATCTTTTTTGAGTGTGAGTGTTCTATTATCTGATTAGTAGAATGCGATGTACTTAGTGCTCCTCTGTTACACACATGTACGTAGTGTGAGTCTTTCCTCATCTGCCCAAGAGACTTGTTTCCTGTCAAAATTCATATTTCGTTCTCTCATCTTGTATGCTGATGCCCTCTTGTTTTCACGCCATGTTACTTGCTGTCTCTTTCTGGAGTGTGAGTTTTCTTGTATGCCATTAGTAGAATGCAATGTACTTAGTGCTCCACTCACACATGAGTATTTCTGTTCTGATATTGCTTGCATGGTTAATACTTTTGGCATTCAGGTACAAACGACCAAAGGCTGAACCTGGAAGCACAGATATAGAATCAGGACTCGTTGGTCACATTCATCTTAATGCGGTCTGTATCTGAGCGATTGTGGATGATACTAACATTTTTTTGTCAACAATAATTTTTCACTTAGTAACAAGTTTAAAGTTGTGTAGACTTTACTGAGGGAGTCAAAGATCAGTACGCACGACATACTACAGAAATGTGAGGAGCAAGTGAATGTCTTACGAAGGAAGAAGAAGTATGGTCAGTGCTTTAAAAGGATGTCTCTGTCTGTCAGGTGAATTTGCTTCACATTGCCAATTAAATAGTTTTAGTGCTGCTTATATTTCACTTTTGAAAGTTATGGGTCTCTGCTGTTTTTCATATCCTCTCTCTCTTCGATAAATGATTTTTTGGGTCCCATTATGTTTACTCTCTTGGATTAATTATGATAAAAAGTATTATCTTCTTTCCTTCTTTGAATTTGAGAATATCTTGTCCTCTTTTTCCTTAATATATACTGTCTTTTTACTCATCAAAAATAAATGTAACATGCTCTCTGATAGACATTTCTGAAGGCTCCCATATAGTTTTCTGTTAGATCTTATCCCTTCTGACAACACTTCTACATCAGCGGTTAGGATTCTGTCTTTGGGCAGGCTCTTGTGGAGCTTACTTGTTTTTTATGTTTGTGTCTGGTGTGTTGCATTCTATCTGGCATTTACTATTGATGACGGTGAAAAGGAATATATCTTGAAGCTTTGTCATCAGTCATGTCTTGAGGGAAAGAAGTCTTGGTATGGGTTTTGCTTGAGATAAGTGCAGCTGTGAACTACTCTCTATTTCCTTCAATGTGAGGATAATATTGAATTATGGGGCTAATTGAGTGAAATAAACGGAGTATTAAGGTGAATAGCGAACAAGAGTGCACTATATGTAGCATGTCGAAGTAAATTAAATGGCTTGATTTTTTCTGTGTTTTGTTCTGGAGTATGAGGGAATAAAGTTAAATGGCTCACTAACCTCGTTACACTTTTTTTTATTGTGAAGTAGCATTCATTCAATGTATTTTTTCATTGTGGGTCATCCGAAATAGCCTTGCTGTGTTGTTACAACACAGGCGTGCATCCGACACACCCTCCCTCCCTCTTCTTTTAATCTTGCCATTTTCAGAATCCCTGGAGGGTTGGAGTAAAGTTTCACTGTTCTTACATTGTTATTCATGGCATAGACGGGCCCACTTGTGAACGGTTATGTACTTATGTTTGATTCCAGTTTCTGGACACTTATATATCTTTCTTTCTTTCTTTCTGTGCATGTGCGTCTGTGTTGTCAGTGAGTGTTGCCAATTCCCAACTTCAGGAGGTAGGTGGACTGATATGCCATGCTTGAAGTTCTTCTGGGAAGACATGGCTGACCCACACATTGAGAAAATATCACACATCATGGCTGATTTGATCTGCCCTGTTCTGTTAGACACAGTCATTAAAGGTATTTATAATGTTCCTTTTGATTTTTCAGTTTAAATTGAAGAGCCTTCTATCTATTAATGTTCGGGTGAATCTGAGACAGTCTCACACGCGACCTCAACATGAATGTGTTTGTTTCTAAATTAATTTTTAAGGTTAATAGTGAATCGTCTTTCTCATATAAATGGTTGTGTTAGATGGTTATTTCCATGAGGGGTTCAGAAAGCAGTATTGTCTGATAAATAATATTTATCTACAAGTTGTACATCATTGAATTGGCTGTACTTTAACACAAAATATGTGTTTGGGCCCAGATAATGCAAGACAATGCATTTTTGATCTTAAGAGCATAGTTGTGGTTTTCTGTCATTCTTTCTTGGTGGTGATTTTGTGGTGCATATTCTTAATTACTATTAGTACATACTCTCTCCATCCTGGTCAATTGTTGTCCTTTGGTTTTGGCACAAAGACCAAAGAAAGAGGAGGGAGCCAATAACTAAATGACAAGTGGCACAAATTGAGCGTGAATGATCAAATTGATCATCAAGTTCATTCTTAAAATAGGAAGGACAACGAATGACTGAGACACCCCAAAATAGAATAGGACAACAAATGACCGGAACAGAGGGAGTATTTGTTTTCTAAATATAGAAATATTGCTAGACTTTTAGTAGTCTAGTGTTTTTAATCTCTTGAATGTATATGCAGACTTCTTCAGAGCGTTAGCTTTAAAGTGGCTTGCTTATTAGATAACTGATGGACGCGATGGTAGTAAATTTTTTCTTTGAGAATGGAAATGTCAGTAATACATCCTGTACTTGCAGGACAATATGTTGGTTCCAAAAAAAAAAAAAAAAAAGATATGCACAGTTTCGCTACTCTTACCATCTCCAATTAACTTGCAAAATGGTTATACTCATCTATTTGGGGAATAAACAACCGAACAATATTAATTTTCATTCTGGGGCGCGTGGTTTTCTTTACTGTTATTACTGCTGGAAGTTGGTTCTTGTAATTGTAACTAGTGGACAATTGTTGACCTCATATCAATTAAACGAGGAAGTGCCACAAGTCATCTAGTACTGTTATGTGGTGAACATATCTCTGACGGAGGAACCTTGTTAACTCATATTCACAAACAAAATATTGTAGAGCTATTTTATATTATTTATGTAGTATGTGGGTTAACTTAGCTAGTGTTTCTAAACTAAACTCATTGGGTGAAATATTTCAATTTGGGGGGTTATTTTGAGACTTGCTGACTTTTTGCTACTAATCTGGATGTACATTGTCTAACTATGTTGACAATTCAATTAATGTCCTTAGAGATGATCTCAAATTTATAATGTGAGACTGACCCAATACAACTAAATCCCAATTGTATACTTATTGACCCAGGAAACCAGAATTGAACAAAGTACTAACCAATAATATGGGCCAGTTTCATGATAATCTTATCAAGAGACGTCTCATTACTCTCATATGAGAAGTTGTGTTGGTCATTGATATCTCTGCGATGCTTCTGTTTGTACCATTTGGGTAGCTTTTCTATGTATGTGCTTTTTACAGTGTTTCTAACCCGACATAAAAACTGTTGCATGTTTGAATGTTCTTTATATGACTCTGGCAGGTGATCCTCGAATATCTACTGTCAACATTGTCTGGATTAATCCTGGCACAACTAGTTGGGTGCAAAGTCCTTGTGAAAGAAAGGGTGAACTTGGCGTGGAAGTTACTCTAGAGAAGACGGCAGTCCGGCAGAGTGGTGATGCATGGAGGATTGTTCTTGATTGCTGTCTTCCTATTTTCCATTTGGTTGATACAAGGCGTTCCATCCCATATGCTATTAAACAAATCCAAGACCTACTTGGAATTTCTTGTGGCTTTGATCAGGCAGTGCAGGTGCGTAGACCTGCCTATTCTCTTTGATTGGTTTTATGTTACTGTAAATAATTCATTTTTTTCTTATACAGGCTCACATGTGTGATATGTCTCTTGGTGAATTTAGATTTTTTTTTTCAACATTTTATGGTTTTACATGTTATGAACTGTCCTTGCTTTTCATTAGCCAGTTCGACATCTTTCAAAATTCGACACCAACCAGACCTAAAATATTGATTTTATGACCCAAACTCAACACGCCCACTCTGTTGACAGCTCTACCAAGTTCTAATTAGTTTGTGTTCTTTCTATCTCTCTCTTGCAAAGTTGTGCCTGTTTTCTTGTCTCTTTCGCCTTCCAACTTTAAATCTACTTTCTGATTCTGGCCTGCTTGCTGAGATTCTTTAACGCCTTTTGGGGGTTGAAAAGTTTCTCTAACGCTAAAGACAGACTGATGTTTTGTCCTGTGGTATTTTACTCTTGACCAACCCATAACTGCTAGTTGATGTGTAGTTAACTTTAGAAGCTTCTGTACCTTTTCTGCTTAGCTCGTGAAAGTTTGTGCACACATTATTCTATAGAGTTACGTTCGGGAACTAGGAATTGATACTTGTGAAAGGTTGTGGACACATTATTCTGTTAGGTTGCGTTTGGGAAATATGAATTGATTTTGTTTCCTTGAATCCATTTCTTAAAATTGAAATCTTGTGATTCAATACCAAATCCAAACTTGTTTGGCAACTCTTGGAAGTCAATTCCAGAATTTCGATTTTACAGTGATATTTGGTAACTCTTGGAATTGATACATGGAAATTCAAAGATACTATATAGTACCCCTCCTGATCCAATCCAATCTAGCAAATTTTTGAGGTTAAAATTTAATGCAAATACGTTATAATAATGCGAAAAAATACAATACGACAAAAATAAAAATTCTTAATATGATGGATGGTGATACGAAAGAAAGCGGCCATAAAACTTGAGAAGAAGAGATTTGTTGCGTCAATCATTGTGAAAAGTATTAAATAAAAAGTTTAAGAATAATTTTGTTCCGTTTTTTTACCCCAATCAAACCCGGTTAATGTGACCCATATTTGACCCCACCTGTAAACGCCAAACCAAACCAAACCGCCAACTTCTTTGACATGTTTATGGCAGAGTAATTAGAGGTTGAAATTGAAATGACTAGTGTGAGAATAGAATTGGAGCGGGACACTTTTTGAACTAACTTGGAATTGGAGATGGATTGTGCCAATTCCATTTCCAAATGACAGAGTTCTCCAATTACTGGAATTGGCTCAATTCTGGAATTCAATCCCAATTCCAAGTTTGAGAACGAAATTTGAGGTAAACATCTTTTGAACTAACAAGGCATGTACGGGATTCATAAGCTCATGATTATTAGCTTTAATTTTATTTTTTCGTGTCAACCGCACGACTGTTAAGTGGTTTCCAACCTGGGTACCAGCTCTCAGTGACACATTGACCTATACATTTTAGCAAATGGTCAATATTTAAAAACTATAATTCAGTGCAGCAGAGTAAGTGATGTTTCAATACATGGCGGTGCTATTTTTACCTTTTTTTGAACAATCATTTTTGATTATTTTAAAGGTTTTTCATTTCATGTTAATTGCAGCGCCTTTCAACATCAGTGACTTTGGTCACGAGAGGTGTTCTTAAAGAGCATTTGATCCTCCTGGCTAGCAGCATGACTTGTTCTGGAAACTTGGTTGGTTTCAATATAAGCGGAATCAAGGCATTGTGTCGTGCACTAAGTGCCCAAGTGCCATTCACCGAGGCAACTCTCTATGTAAGGAATGGTTCTAGTTAAACAATATTATACTGTATTTTACATCTGAGAGTTTTGTAATTAAGGTTTATGTTTTTTTGGTTCTACTTTGCCAGACACCCCGGAAGTGTTTCGAGAGGGCTTCTGAAAAACGTCATGTGGATTCCCTAGCGGGCATTGTTGCATCTTGCTCATGGGGAAAGCGTGTTGCTGTTGGTACAGGAACCAAGTTTGAAATCCTGTGGGACACCAAGGAGGTTTTCACATTGGCTTTCTAATTTCTATATTTTTAATGTTTGTGTTCAATATTATTTTATTTCTCTTTGATCATGGTCCAAGGATTTACTGCTTAAATTTTTCTCTTTGCTAATCACTATCTGTGTCTGTCAGATTGAAATGGACAAGGAGCCGATTGATGTTTACAATTTTCTACATTTGGTTCGAAGCTCCAATGAGGAAGGGATGGAGACTGGCTGTTTGGGTGAAGATATTGACGAGTTTGACTGGGAAGATAGTCATATGGAGCCTGCTCTATCACCTGATCAAGAGAATAAAGCTGTTTTTGAGGAAATCATTGAACTTGATATGCATTCTCAAGAACAAGGAGGTGGCAGTTCGGAGAGTGGGTGGAATGTGGGCTCTAAGTCAGCAGAGGGTAATGGTTGGGCCAATTGGGGACCCAAGAAAGATCCACCACAGCCTGAAGATAGATCTGGGTCTGCCAGTTGGGATGTACCAAAGAACCAGGACTCGGCAAAGGGTGATGGCTCGGCCAGTTGGGGGACCAAGAAAGACCAGTCACGGCCAGAAGACTCATCTACTACTGCTGGTTGGGGTGCATCAAAGACCCAAGATTCCGAGGAAGGAGAGAAAAACCAGGCTTGGGGTAACACTCATAATTCTGTTCAGGAAAAGGCTATGTGGGGTCAACCACAGCCTGAAGATAGATCTGGGTCTGCCAGTTGGGATGTACCGAAGAGCCAGGACTCGGCAAAGGGTAATGACTCGGTGAATTGGGGGACCAAGAAAGACCAGTCACGGCCAGAAGACTCATCTAAGACTGCTGGTTGGGGTGCATCAAAGACCCAAGATTCTGAGAAGGAAGGAGAGAAAAACCAGGCTTGGGGTAACACTCGTAATTCTGTTCAGGAAAAGGCTACGTGGGGTCCACCTAGCACTGCCTCCTGGAAGCAGAATAAAAATGATGGCGATGATAATCAACTTGCAGGTTCCTTAAGTCTAGAATCTGAAAGTGGAAGAAAGATTGAGTCTTCATGGGGACCGGTGAAAGAAGGCTCGTCTTTGAAAGAAACAACTCCTGCAAGTTCTGATGATTGGAGGTCAAAGAAATCTGTCAGAACAAGTTCTGATGATTGGGGTTCAAAGAAATCTGTTGGAACAAGTTCTAATGGATGGAACTCTCAACAGACAAAATCGTCTTGGAATTCAGGTCGTAATGATGGCGGGGAGAAGTCTTCATTGGAAACTCCAAGTGTGGTTCCATGGAGTAAAAACAACAGCCAAGGTGGTGGTGGCTGGGCATCTACCCAGGCCAATCAACACGTAGAAACTGGAGCTGGTTGGGGTGCATCAAAGACCCAAAATTCCGAGAACGAAGGAGAAAAAGACCAGGCCTGGGGTAATAGTCGTAATTCTGTTCAGGAAAAGGCCATGTGGGGTCCGCCTAGCGCTGCCTCCTGGAAGCAGAATAAAAATAATGGTGATGATAAGCAACTTGCAGGTTCCTTAAGTCTAGAATCTGAAAGTGGAAGAAAGATTGAATCTTCATGGGGACCGTTGAAAGAAGGCCCGTCTTTGAAAGAAACAACTCCCGTAAGTTCTGATGATTGGGGGTCAAAGAAATCTGTTGGAAAAAGTTCTGATGAGTGGGGTTCAAAGAAATCTGTTGGAACAAGTTCAGATGATTGGGGTTCAAAGAAATCTGTTGGAACAAGTTCTAATGGATGGAACTCTCAAGAGACAAAATCGTCTTGGAATTCGGGTCGTAATGATGGCGGAGAGAAGTCTTCATTGGAAACTCCAAGTGGATCTCCATGGAGTAAAAACAACAGTCAAGGTGGTGGTGGTGGCTGGGCATCTACACAGGCCAATCAACAAGGAGAAACTGGAGGCTGGGGGTCGGAAAAGAAAGGGAGCAACACACAATTTTCTTGGAAACATAATCACGAGGTATTTACAATACCTGGCTCTCATGTGAATGAGTGAATCGAACAATTTTATATGAGGTCTAGTTAAATTTTATGTGGTGTAGTCTTTTGTGAAATTCATAGATTAAATTTTATGTGATCGTCGTTTGTGAATTTCATAGATGTTACGTACGTTAGCATAGTGTCCCTACCTGTGAACCAAGTACCATTATGGATTTTTTTTTTTGTAACAACAGGAGCCGCAAAGTCAATCTGGCCGGTCGTTTGGGCGGGGTTCCGGAAGGGGTGACAATGGTGGGGGCCGTGGTTGGGGTTCTAACAATTCCGGAGAATGGAAAAGCCGGAAGAATCGCCTTCCAAAACAACCTGGATCAAATGATGACTTCAGTAATGTGGCATTGACAGCTACCAAGAGGCGGATGGATCTGTTTCCGGCTGAGGAACAAGATGCCCTTTCTGAGATCGAAAAAATCATGCTGGCTATCAGACGAATCATGCATCAGTCAGGGTATGTTTTCAATCTGTCTGTTGGATTTCTGGTAGTGATAATTTAGAGGTGTTGGCTCAATATGAGGGATAAAGCTGAAACATCTTTTATTAATTAGAATAGTTTGTGTAAAAGACTGTTTCGCTTGCCTTAGCACAAGATTCACTGATGCACTTTAAACAAATCATCGTGGATTCGTGGGTGCCTTAGGTGCGCCTTTAGTGTAAGAGGCGGCTAGCAAGCCTCTTAACTAGCAAATAATTGGAATACATAGGGCACCCTTCTTCGATTTCTTTGTAGAGCGCAATAAGCAAAACATAAGAGAAGTAAAGATTGATTGTATGTAATTTAATTTTATATGTCAGCTCGACTTTTTAGAGTCTACAGGTGAAATGATCTGCTTCAATGGCAATAAGTGATAGATTTATTGTCAATTCGAAATTTTAGTTGCCATCTTTCGGAAAGATCTTGAATTTTTTACTGTTGAAGCCTTGATGGTGAATTGATCAAGTTAAGAAACAGATTTGAGATTAAAATCTGGATTTGCTGGCAAATGTTTTAGATGCTTTAGCTGGTTTCTCTAATACTACAACGTAATTTTTCGCAGGTGCAATGATGGAGATCCGCTTCCTTCTGATGATCAATCATATATCATCAACAATGTCTTGGAGTATCATCCTGATAAAGCAGCAAAAATGGGAGCTGGAATCGATTTTATCACGGTACGCAGCACTTCCTACCTAACTCCTGTTACCTGCCTTTCTTAATTTTAAATACAAAAACTTTTCTATTATAATCGGAATAAAACGGGAGCTGGAATCAATTTTCTCAAGTTCCAAGACATTGTTGATGATATATGATTGGTCTCGTATTGGATATTTCTCAGTACTTGGAAATTTTCTTTCGTTAGCAAAATTAGGCATTGGGGCTGTGTACTTTATCTCTCTTTTCTTTTTTCCTACCCTAATACAACAACAACAACAATACCCCAGTGCCTCAATGGCTCCCGCAAATTGCGGGGTAAGGGGGGGTCGGATGTACGCAGCCTTACCCTTGTGTTAGCAACACAAAGAGGCTGTTTCCGAATGACCCAAGATGAAAATTGCGTCGAGAACTGCATCGAAGGACCGCTACTTCACAAAAGAAAGAAGCGCAACCACTTTAGTGAGCCATTTTGATTTATTCCATTATAACCCAATAAAACGCGTAAAATGTGTTCTAATTATTTACCTATTGGCCGGTTGCCTAAGGCATGTCAATCAAAGTTGGGGACACTATTTTGGCCCCTCGTTTTCTTTGTTATGTGAACAGAGTTTGATATCTAGTGCTTCAATAGGTGAAAAAGCACAGCAACTTCCAGGAAAGCCGCTGCTTCTTTGTGGTATCAACTGATGGTCAGTCAGAGGACTTTTCCTACATTAAATGCTTGGAGAATTTCATTAAGGGGAAACACCCTTCCGTTGCTGAATCATTCAATTCCAAGTATTTCAGAAAGCCTCAGGCAGGTGGGAACCGTCAACCAGGGCAACGAACGCAAAATGCATCCGACTCCCCTAATTTCACACAAAGCTCACCTGAATCTCCAAATTTCACCCAAAATTCACCAGAGTCGCCAAATTTTACGCAAAATGTACCCGAGTCTCCAAAGCTCACACAAAATGCATCTGAACACTGAGGTATTGACTTTTTGTGTGTGTCTACTTACATTCTTATTAGTCATGTTGATGCGCTTACATAGTTACACGTTTTTTTTTTTTCCTTTTTGTTGTTGAAGCTAATTTGTTTTTCTTTTTGGGGAAGTGGGTTTGCTCTCTCTTGGACAGTGGTTTTTATTCATCTGATAGTCTTGGTGATAGGCTCGTAAGTCGTAATAGTGTCATTGCTAGTTAATTTGATTTGTGGTAATGACGTCATTTTGTGTAATGTGCATTTGCTTGCTTGATACTCCCTCCTTTTTTTTCCCATTTCATTCTTCACTCTTTTTAAGAAAGTGTGTTGACAAATTTACCTCTCTTTTCCCCATTCTCCCTCAGACCCACTCCCGAAAATTCTCCGCTTACCCCACATTCCAACAACCACCTACCCACAACCAAACTCATGCCCTCCGACCACCCATGAAACCCTCGAACGACCCACGATAACCCACCCACGATGCTCTCCAACCGCCCATGAAGCTCTTCAACCACCCATGACGATCACCAATTACAACACTCCACGACAATGATGATTACATCATCCCAAGAATCACCATGTAAAACACCCCGACCACCTCGTGAAATACCCTGAAATCACTACCAACCCTAAATGTCAGGGAAAAAAAAGGACGGAGGTCGACCACCGCAGGGGGAACACGATGTCAGCCATGTCACTGATGTGTGTGATGAAGGTGGTGAGATGGTGCAAGGATGTCAATGAGTGTTTTGTACGCGAATAAGCTTAAGAATAGTATTACTGCAACTCTGCAAGCAAGGTAGTTTCCACTGAGGAATGCGAGAGGTGAGGCAACGATTGGTGACGGAAAGGAGGAGAAGGGGTTGCACTTAGAGTTGGCGCTTATGCTTGCAGCATGTAGGTTCAAAGTATATCTGGTGGTTGGTAGGTAGTGTCCATCTGGTGGGGCAGGTAGACAGGTGTAGGCAGTTCGGTTAGAAGGGAAAGAAAGGGAAATGGATCCTCTCCATTTCCTTTCTCTCCATTTCCTCTCACAATTTCTTTAAATAATAATTTCCCCCTTTCACCCTCATTTTCCTTCTTCTTTATGCGTAAATTTAGAACCGTTAGATGTTGTCCAAATGCGATTTAGACCATTGATAGGAACTTGCCTCATTTCTTTTTAGGAAATGGAGAGAAAATGGGCTCGAAAGAAAGATGTAGGGAAATGGATAGTGAGTATGGGATTTTAGTAATTATAACCAAGTGATACGGACAATTTTGTAAAAAGGTAGTATTAAAAAGTTGCAAAAAAGGAAAGGTATAGAAGTGGGAAGACGATAAAAAACTTGGCCAAAAGTGGAAAGTGGGAAGAAAATAGAGAAAAATTGAAGGAGTATTCATTTTTCCAATTGTTTCTATTGATAAATGATATTTCTGCAACGTGGCAGTTTCAAACGAGGATTCATGCTAGCCAACCTAAAATCATTTTGTGATGAAGATTTTGGCAGTTTCAAAGGCGGTGGTTTGTTTTACTTGTTTATGTTGATATTGATATCTATAAATATAGATTGACTTTTGTGTTAAACTTATTACCTGTGCTTGCCTTCCTATGTTGCTGGGTTTTGGGTTGAATGTCGAACGGTGTATAACTTAATTTTGAGACACTAGGATTATGTCCTAAAAAGATAACAAAAAGTTCGAACATATGATATATTTATATTTTTTTTAAATGATTAGAGATCTGTTATTTGGGGCACGAGGCTTTAAATCTCATCAAGCCATGATTTCCGTAGCATTTTTTTACGTACAGTGTACATATCCTTTTAATCATGTATGACAGTTCTAAAGGGATTAATGTTAACCGACCCCAAATCTTTAAAATTGAATTGATTAGGTTCACATTTATAAGTCACTTTTTTACGAAGTTGTCATTGGATGTTTTTTCCCCTTGGAATTTTTTTGTTAAAATTCTCGTTTCCTTTTGCATTTAGTTTAACAACTGCATGCTTCTTTGCTGGCTGTGGGAGGATTGCTGCATTAGTCTGATCTGAAGCAATTTTCTTTTGATGGTCATCTTTAAATGCTTTGTGCAAATAATTACTCCCATACCAACCTGGCCTTAAGCTACACAACTTTTTTTTTTTCCAGGTGCATGTCGATGGTTTGATTAGTTGAAAATCGCCAGCCTCGTCCTTTTCCCAAACAAGATGGATCGAGTTCTGAATAGCATTGCTGGTGGTGCTTGTAGCAGAGGATTGACAAGGCCATTGATAGAAAGTACATTTCCTTAGAGGTAGTTTCCGAGTAATAGGCTTCATTGTGGATCTTAACTTGTGTAGTTCTGTAGATAGTAGTTGCCTGATGGCTGTCTTCCTCTTTCCCTATTATTTATCAAGGCTACCTGTTTTAGGGTTATTTTGGGTCCGTCCAACGTTTGTTTGCTATTTACTGAAGTAGGGGTTTACTTAAAGTTTAAGGCATAATGCTTCAGTAGTATTTCAAGCAGGAGTGTTTTGTACATTGTTGTTGGCCTTTATTATGTTCCCAAGGACAAAAGGAGGCAAGGAATGGCTTCTCAGTTTGCCTAAGATATGTTTTGTACTTGACGTCTTGACCCAAGATCTAAAGAAGGCTCGAATTGTACAATATTTGACTCGGCCTGACTTAAATTCAACCTGTTCTTGGTGGATCAACAATTGACCAGGCCTGTATGAACATAACTCCAAGTACTCCAAAATTGAATGATTAAGTTTAAAAACTGTTAGAAGTGACTTATAAATGTGAACATAATCAATTCAATTTTAAATGGAACAACATTGGTGCCGTAATTTGAAAGATTTGGGGTTGGTTAACATGAACTCCTTTAGAACTGTCGTGCGTAAAATACAAAATTCCTGCACATATACAAATACAAATCAAAAAATCAGTTTTCTTTTATAAAAATTAGATATAAAATATAAATTAGTAACAATAATTTTTGAAACTAGAAGGGAAATTAAAAGTGACGTGATAAATATAAGAAAGAACGATAATCCATACTGCTCTTTGTCACTCACACCCGAATCCATCACTTTGAACCACCTTCATCCCAAAGTATTTTCTCTACCCGTAAGCCCCAGCAACATTTTATGTTCGAGACTTCGCATTAATTCTCTCTTTCTTATCAAACTATCTTAATGATTCTCTATCATCTTGTCCTCTTTTGGGGTGTGGACAACTGCCATCCGCACATGAAGCGGTGACAATTTTCCAACAGTGCTTTGAAGAAGAACACGTCATGGGTTTGTGACCGATTTGTAAGGCTTAGAAACCGATGAAAGGTTTGGACAGACCTGCAATTAGGAGTCGTCACCAAATTATTGTGAAAATTTGGAACCGTTAGAATCAACTTTATGCCATGTCAGATTAAGCACAAAGCATGATGACATATACACTAAAGATAAAGACTCGTTCCCCTTTAGCATTCTATGTCTAAAATGACTCTCGTAATGGCAATGAACATGGATGTTCACAGAAATCTGAGGAGTGAGACTACGTATTGGGAAGTTCTTTAATCGACACTCAATCCTGCCCGCTCTTTATAGCGACATGTACTAATCGATTGAGATTACGATTTACTTAATTGATTATTTAGATTATATGCATAACAAACATTGTTTGAGCCTAGCATGTGAATATAAACTATGTCAATGGATTTAGAAGTTGAAATTCAAAGGTTGAAGTAGGAGTTTACATTAATTACATGTGAATGACATACAAATGAAGGAAAAATGCAAATGTCAATGACGAATGTACATTGCATAAATGACAAAACGGGATTTGAACGAAAACAAAATATTGAAAAGAATTTAAAAAGGGAAAACAGATATTCTTATTACGTGATAATATAGGTAATACTCGATTAATAAAGCCTACTTACAAATAAAAATACATCTGGACAGAAAAGAAACTAGAGGCAGAAACCAGCTAATAACGGGCGCGGAAGGAATTGCATCCTCTTAAAGAGCTGCAACATTCTTTGCGTCTGCTTAAGATGGGTCCTGACTGCGTAGAAACACCCCATGCGATTATGAGATTAAGTTGCCTCACGTGACACGTCGGGAAAATAAGAGGCTTGTGATATGTTTATAAAAGTAGTAACAAGGCCTTGTGCTTTTGAGCTTAAGTGAGGACAAAATAATGGCTCAAAGGTGCACATGCCATCTTATTGGGGCTGTGTTACGACGGTGGTGAGTCGGATTTTTATAAATGATACCAGAGCAACCTTGCGACCGTGTGGTGAGCTTGTAGTCAGGAGTACCCGAGTCACTCACCTAGCGGGGGGAGGATTCTGGACTTGGCTACGGTTAGCTTTGAGGCACAACGAAGACCTTGTGTTCTTTAAGCGGGGAGTTTGTAACACCCCACGAGGTTATGAGATTAAGTTGTCCCAAATCGGGAAAATAAGAGGTTTGTGATATGTTTGTAAAGGATTATACCTACCACCCAGTAACAAGGCCTGATGCTGTTGGGCTTAAGTGAGAACAAAATAATGGCCAAAGGTGCACATTCCATCTTATTGGGGTCGTGTTACGACGGTGGTGAGTCGGGTTGTTATAGCGGTAACCAGATCCGCCTGATTGTTATATTGATTAAATTACAAAATCGTTTGATTTACAGATTAATTAGAAAACAAAATGTCGAAAATAGAATAAAAGGGACTTGGGAAATATAGTGAGGAAAGATCGATATTGAACCGCTTAATATCAATTACTAACGATTAAAGGACAATATTTGAAGTAAAATGAAATTAAATGATGAAAAAGATGAAGTAAACTTGAAAACTGAGATAAAAGTGCATAAATCTTAGATACAAAGCACCGAATATCAATTATTAGAGCTCCTAAAACAAGATTAAACAACTTAAGACGGTTTAAACTAGCCAATATCAATTACTAGCAATTTAAGGCGAACTAAAATCAACCAAAGGTAAAGGCTTTGAAAACAATTGAAAAGGTGAAAATAAAATAAGAAAACTTGAAAGACTGATCTTTCTCGGATATGAGAATATGCTCGAATCAACGATAATTAGGCACACAAATCAAGACGAGAGAAAACGTTAGCTGATCAACCTATCCTTAGAAGAGGCGCAACAGGTGCTGCGATTCTTCCAAGGAGCGCATCAACTGATGCCTTTTTTGTAGGTGTCTGACATGTTTGTTTGCATAATTTCGTCTTAAAAATTGGGTTTTATGACAGTATTAAAACGACTTTTTTTTTGGTGAATGGTTAGAAATTCTCATTAAGTTCAAAAAAACTATTACAAACTATGACAGTTTGATTACATTACAAATTAAGATCAAGATAAAAATTATGCAAGTAAGGCTTTGATCCAACAAAACATCACTCCTCTTTTTTGAGCTGTTCTGCCATTGTATTGATCTCATCTTTAGAGTCAATAAAATGGCCTGTAGAACATCAGGACGATCAACACAATGCTCAATCCTTGCTCCGTTTCTCTGTAGCCAAAAAGCATACAAACATGCTTGGATAAAAGCATTCACCACTCTCTTCTTTACTTTAGACCACGATTTATTCTGAACCCACTGCAATAAACCAGAATCAGGTAACCTGACATTCAGTTGTCTCATCAGCTTGCACATAACTAGTTTTATATACACACAATGTTGAAAAACATGTAGATGTGACTCAGAGGCAAGTCCACACAATATGCACATGTCATCAAAAGACAATTGGCTGGAAGCGAGATTACCACTTTGATTGAGAGGGCAATGGTCAGGCGGAGGCGGCCAACAAACAAGTACTGGTCGGCCTCCGGAAACGCCCCATTTGGGGAATCTACCTTCCTGCGTTCCCGAACGAACATCCAGATAGGTCTTTCGACTGGTAATGGTTGGGCTGACTGGACCCTCTCTCTACCCTAGCTTCCTAGAAGACTCACTGGAGTCAGAGATGATGACACGATTGTGCAGCATATATAGAGTTAGAGGTATAGGCGGCTATCCATGTATAGGCTAGGCCTCTTCTCTTTTCCAAGGTAAGACTCCTGTCTGAGGATGCGAGTGAGAGAGTTTGATACGAATTTGGACTAATTTGGAAACATTGGGCTCGTAACAACCTGCCTCCCTTGATCTTAGCCTGTCTCAGACTCAGAATGCATTTGAAAAGGGAAAGCGGTCGTTTCAGGAGAAATGCCCAAAGAAAACAAACGATCTTTTAGCATCAGGGCTTTTCTTACAATAAGCCAATTTATGAAGTTATGTTTTGTTATACACCAGTTATTCCAAACACATTTGTCCCATTGAACTTGAGGGTGTGGCTTCCTTATCCAGTTGTATCCATTGGTGATTGTAACCACTAGGGTGAGGACTCCACTGTCCCGCATATAAGCTGCACTAAACTTATCCTTCGCTTTGCAAATGGCTTTCCAAGACCACCTTGTGTCATTCCTTGGTTTATAATTAGGCCAGCTTGTACCTTTCAAATACAGGTAATTTATCCACTTGACCCATAGACTATCGGGCTTGGTATAATAAACCCACCAAACCAATTTACCTATAGTAGCCACATTCTATAAAAACTCTCTCTTATACCCAGTCCACCTTCACCTTTTGGAGAACAAATTTTCTCCCAACTGACCATTGGGGTTGTAATATACTCAGGAGATTCATCCCACAAAGAATTTCTACAAATTGCATCAACCTTCCTAAGCACACATTTAGAGATAATAAATATGGAGACCCAATAATTGTATAGAGAGGATAAAACAGAGGTCACTAGCGTAAGTCTCCCAATTTAAGAGAGTTTTTTTGGCACCAATACCTCTGATCCTTGCAGTCACCTTCTCTATAATAACAGAACAATGTTTCATAGATAACCTACCAGCTGAAATAGGAATTCCCAAATATTTAAAAGGGAGAGTACCCTCAGAGAAACCAGAAACTTGCAATATGTCATTCTTAACTGGCTGTGCAACACCATTTAAATAAATGTTGGACTTCATATTATTCATATGCAGTCCAGTAGCAGTAGTGAATGTTGCAAAGTCTCTAAGGAGGATCATAATTAATGTTGTATCATCATTATAAAAGAGTAAGAGGTCATCAACAAACATGAGGTGAGATAGTATTAGTTTACCATACAGAGGATGATATATGAACTTCATTGTAAGGGTGAATAAAAGAGGGGATATAAGGTCCCCTTGTCTAAGCCTTTAGCCCCTTTGAAGTAGCCAAAATTCATATTAAAACCAGAGAGTAGGATGCTGATCTCGCACACACCATTACCAAACTGGTAAATTTTTGGCGGAAATTCAAAGCACTGAGCATTTGTTCAATGAAATCCTAATTAACTGAATCATAAGCCTTCCTAAGATCAACTTTTAAGAGGCATTGTAATACTCCGTATTTATAAGTCTTGGGGTACTCTATCGAGTAGGCCTTACTCTGTCGAGTAAGGGTAAGTTGCGTTTTAGAAAAGTTTCTGACCTGTTGGGTACTCGATCGAGTAACTAGGATACTCGATCGAGTAGGGGGGTACTCGATCGAGTAGCCTTGGGTACTCGATCGAGTAGCCGGTTTACGGGGAGTTTTTCTCGGGTTTTGTTAATTATGCGATTAAGATATATAATCTTTCCGTCATCATTCTAAACACTTTTACAAAAACCTAAATTACTGTTAAAGAGAGAAAGCAAGTTCATTCATCATCCTAATCGCATTGTTGACAAACCCCGGAGCTAGAGGTGTCGGATTTCATTGTTCTTTGCATCATAGTGTTCCTTGCGTCAAGGGTAAGTCCTACATACCAATTTTAGAGCGTTTGGTTGACTTTGTTTAAACCCTAATTTTGGGATTGGGGGTTTTTATGATTTGTTGTGTTGGTAGTGATTATGTGATTATGTGTATAGGAGAAGGGTTCGTAGAGGAAAGGTTTTGAGACAGCTGCTAGATCGTCTGATGTTTGTGTTGCATTCCAGGTAGGATTTCCTACTCAGTATTAGTCCTATAATGAGATATTGGTGGTGTGCTGTAGTTAGTTGTTGATATAATGATTGTGATTGTGATTGTAATTGTGATTGATTGTCTGTGGTTCTCGAGATGCGTTCTCGGCTGAGTGGGGTCACTTGCGGGAGTGATCTCATGCCCTAGTTTCGCCCTTCGTGGAACCCGCCACGAAAGGGGATGTGCACATTAATGGGACAGGGTTATCGCTCGGTATGATGAGCGGGGCTTAGGTGGGAACGGGCTGCGGTCCCCCATCGGCGGTCGGGTCCAAAGTGGACGATCGGTGATTGAGATTGTTGGGATTGGTGTGGTTGTGTGTGTGTGTGACGGTTAAGCCGTCTGTTTATCTTATTGTTGATATATTGAATTGTGTGATTAGTCGACCCGTTAAATGTTTTAAAAACTGTGGTGATCCATTCGGGGTGGTGAGCGATTATTGAGCGGTATGGTGATGCGTATGGGATAATCGGGAGGAGTCACCACGGCGCTTTAGAAGTCTTCCGCTGTGTTTGATAGTTTTATAGTCTTTTGATAGTAGATAGTTTTGGAGAACTTGTATCTCTTTATCAGTTTTGGTTTTTGGCATGTGATCGCTTTAAACGTTAATTATTATTTAAATATGTTTCTTTATTGTCTTATGATAATCATTGCCTCGGGTAACCGAGATGGTAGCATTTCCATGCCTTAAGTGGTCCTGGTAAGGCACTTGGAGTATGGGGGTGTTACAGGCATCTTGGGGAAAATGTTTTCCTATTTTAAAGCCTCATGATATCTTGAAAAATCAAGATATTTTTGATGTGACTCTTAATTGCGCACATTCAGTCCCCTAATTGAACCTATTTTGCATACTAATATAGCATTTCATGGCCATGTTATCCGTCAATTCCTTCCTATTTTGCTTTCCTAGTGCATTGTATATGTCTTGTAGGAAAGAAAATAATGAGGCGGAATTCCCGTCTCTCGTGCATATTTGGAAGCTTGATGACAATCTTAGATGGACTAGTATGAAGAGGAGGCAAGAACAATGACCAATGAAGTAGGAGTAAAGAGTATGCGTAGATCATAGGCTTCTAAAGCAAGACGGTGGAAAACTGCATCAAGATCCGTGCGTCTTAAGCACAAGACGGGCGGATTGCCCTGTCCAGATCCGAGCGGCCCGAGCATGAGATGAGCGAATCCGGGACCTTTGATCCAGGCGTCCCGATGCCGATCCGAGCGGATCCCTTCACAGACTGGCCGAGCTCCAAGCTGATCCGAGCGGATCGTGGTGGGAGTAGCAACGTGATATGCGCATTTCCCTCGGGACTTGCAATTCCCTACTCAACACTTAAGCATTGTTATTTACTAATCTACCCTTGCTTAACCTAATGATGTACTACTATATATACTCCATTTGTAATAATCAATAGGATTAAGTTCCCTTAGGTTAGAAGAAGCTCTCTTAGATTAGATTAGGAGTAGATTAGAATAGATTAATCTCAATCATTCCACAAAATTACACATTAATCTTTCCTTAATTATTGTTCAAGCCATATTATTATTGGGTAATTGAAGATTATTGGGTTATTATTGGAGAATTGAGAACTCTTCATCAATCAATCAAGTTTTCTTCTATTATTCTTTCCTTTCCATTTGTTCATCTCAAGTTTGGTATAACTCCTTTACTCTTTACTCTTTATTGTTTATTTCTTCACTCTCTTATCATGTTTATACTTGTTGTGATGATTGACACCATTGATAACATGTTTTCCATGATAATAAGTGAGTAATTTCCTTAGCTAGGATTAATGGGAAATTAGGGGAAACAAACATGGAGATTGATCTATGCTTCATCTAATATGTTTTCATAATTAATTTGCTTGCTTGTTGAGATTCCAACTTATGCACATGTTATGTTCGATGAAATGCGAGCCTATGAATCCTTGCATTTTTTGATCCATCACCTATCTATTCAATGAGGCTTGTAAGCATATAAAGCAACTCGAGCCTCATTAGACCATGCATAGAGTTGAATAGGAAGGACTAAGTCGACTTGTAGGTGTTTGGTCGAGCCCTCTTGAGAGGTTTAGTTTTCGGTACTTGTCGTTAGGAGCACCTAGACCAAAACAATATTTATAACTCCACAAACAACTCTACAATTAGTAAAGAGGCAAGTAAAGGTCGGATCCCAAGGGACGGGTATTGAAGTGAGATTTTCAATTGTAGCTAGCGGTGTCTAGGGGTGTCACAATTTGGGGTTGGAATAGAAGATCACTAAACTAAATAACAATGAAAGTAAACAAGCAAGATGATTAAAAAGGGGTGTAAACAATTGATAAAAGGCACTAGGGTGTCATGGGGTCATAGGGGATTCATGGGAATTGATCATACAAACATATTCTCAAATTATAAGCAAGCAATTATTGTTGTGATGGATCGAGTTGGTTTATATCTTACAATCCTAGGAAAGTTTGGGTCCCGGAGCCGAATCGATTAGATTGTACAACACCTACAAGTCGACTTAATCTTCCCTACTCAACTATATGCATGGTCTAATGAGGCTCGAGTTGGTTTATGTCTTACAAGTCTCATTGAAAAGATAGGTGATGGGTAAAAAAATGCAAGGATTCATAGGCTCGCATTTCATCAAACATAACATGTGCATAAGTTGAGATCACAACAAGCAAGCAAATAAACTATGAAAACATATTAATTTAAGCATGAATCATCCCCCATGTTGGTTTCCCCTAATTACCCATTAACCCTAGCTAAGGAAACTACTCACTCATTATCATGTTGAACATGCTAGCAAGGTTGTCAATCATACCAACAAAGTAAAACATGATGAATAAATGAAGATGATTAACAATAATTAAAAAGGGATTAAGAGAATTATACCTACTAATGATTCCAATAATAAAGCAAAGAATAATAGAAGTACTTGATGATTGATTGGAAGGTTGTCAATCTCCCAATAATAACCCACATAATCTTCAATTACCCAAAATGAAAGATGAACAAAAGAGAGATTAAGGAAATGAGATTTGTATTAAGCCTTGATTAAAAGTTGATTATAAGATTAAAGAGACATTAGAATGATATATACTACACTAAAGATTGATAAGAAGAACATGATAATCTAATTAGACTAATGGGGTATTTATAGTGGGGATTAGGTACACAAATTAGGGTTTATTAAGGGCTTAAATGACGATTAAGTCCTTGAGAAATCGCTCCTCTCAGAAAAATATGCGAGTCTCCTTTTTGCTAGTCTTTCCCGAGGTATGCGCATCCTTCATAGAACAAGTAGAAGACGGAATAGCTGTCACACAATCCGAGCGTCTAGGGCACGAGACGAGCGGATTGTCTTCCTGTTCGACGAGCGGATTCGTGGGGTGGACGGGCGGATTGTGGCGGTTTTGGACGAGCGTCCCTCTGAGGAAGACGCTCGGATTGCTTGTCTTGGATGGGCGGATTGTGGGCAATCCGCTCGGATTTTGAGTCAGCTTCCTCCTTTCTTCTTTTATTCCTTTTTCTTCATACAATCCTTGAGGATTTCGTCGGAGATGCAAGGATCTTTTCTCATCATTGCCCAACTACTATAATATGTACAAAGGCCTTCTAGTCTTGTCTTCTCTTTGATGCTTGGTCATTGAATTCAATCAATTTAGCTCTATTTTGCCATGAAAATGCAAGGTTTGCACTCCTTTCCTACCAAGGAAACAAAATCTCAAAGAATATGGAAAACAAAGGACTAAAGACAATAAATGACCCAAATATGCACTAAAAAGCATGGGAATAAGGCTAATTCGGGGACTAAATATGCTCAAATAATAGTCACATCAAATATCCCCAAACCGAACCTTTGCTCATCCCGAGTAAAGAGGTGACAAAAACTAGGACCGTTATTTAAACTAACCTAATAGCATAGCCGATATGAGACAATTAGCGGGTCTCACTCCGCCCCTTCAACTCACAACAAGACAACCATGAGGTAGGATGCCTTCTTGCAAGGCAAGGTGGGTCTTGCCAAAATGGCGACACATCCAATCATTAAAGCACATAAAATCAAGTAATGGATGCATCTACAAAAGAATAGCCACTTTTCTCATCTAAGTGGCGGAAATTATCTACAAGGGAAGCAATTCAAGGGTACACACTCCTTCATAGATGAAATTTCTTCAAACTACTAAGTCTAGAAGGATACCAATAAATCACCTCCAAGTTGTGTCAAGCTAGGGTATATTTGTCCTCAATCGTTAAATGCTTTTGTCAAGAGTAGACTCCCTATCGCGGAATTCCCCCTCTTGCCTAGACAAGAAGAAGGGTTGTCCCCTCTCTACCATGCACAAAAATGGATACGATGGATAAAGGGATCGATAGTATTTGAGTTTCATTTTGGGAGTTTGCTTTTGTTGTTGTTTTCCTCCCAATTTCTTGTGGCATATAACATATGAGAACACTTTCTTTTGCCATTTCTTTTGATTTTTGGCAATTCAACACTTGACAACTTTCAACTTTTTACATTTTCTTTTTTGAACATTTTCAAAGTCACCCCATATGTAGTGAGGGTGCCTTATATTTGAAGCATAAGAGTCTATTTTTGCTTCTCTTTTCATTTGATGCAATTTGCAAACTTTCTTTCACTTTTCATTTCATTTCTTGAACTCAAATTTGAACATTTTCTTTTTTTGTGCCCATTCCCTTTGATGACAAAATGTGGTAGAACATGGATGGATGATGGTTGCATGGTTTCAAGGGTCACCTTAGAATAAACGGTAGCCAAGGAGTTATCACACCACAAGGTACTCTTGACTAGGCCTTAATCCATGGGTTAAAGGATACTAGCATGACACATCCTAGGGTGTTTTACAAGTATTCTAACAAGCAAAGTCTTAAGAAGAAAAAGCATATACTAGGGCCTGCCTATATACACTTGTCAAGCTTCCCAAGTAGACGGTTTCACAAAATTTTTCTATCATGCAAACTACATGCCATGATGCAACTAACATATATACATCCTAATGCATATGATTCTACCAAATAATATGCCAAATAATCTAAATGCAAGTCCTAGATTCACATTGTTTATACCGCATCAGTCAAAATAAAGCCACATAGTCATTAACATAAAGAGGAAAAAGGATATTGGAAAGATCATACCATGCGGTCTTCAATATCTTCATGTCTCGGATGTGGCGTAGTCGATCAATGTGAACAAGGATAGAACAAACACAATATATACAACAATATATACAAGACTACACTGCAAAGGAAATGAACTTGTTTTTGGTTTTTCAATTTTTTCAATTTTTTTGATTTTTCGAAATTTTTGATTTTTTTGGATTTTTGAATAAAAGTTAAGTTAGAATTTACCATCCCCACACTAATATGGGCATTGTCCTCAATGGCCAATATGATAGGAAATTATGCAATTGAATATGCATGATTTCTAAACTAAATGCAAGCTATACTAAGCTACACTACATGATGCATGGGTTTTTGTTTATGACGGAGAGCGTAATTTAGATTACCTCCCGTTGCGTATGCATGTACTTCTCCAAACCAAAATAAACATTATTTCTAATGTCTTAAATTTTGGGGTAGTTCATGCACACAAGATGCAATGCATGAAACTATATGTTGTCATTTTGGATTTTCCATGTGGCAACAATAAAAAGAACACCTCAATGGAGCCAAGGTGTTAGTACTTGTGTTGCTAGGACTCTCCAAACAAACCAAAGACAAATATTGTACAAGTTAACAAAACATTAAATTCTTTCATGAAAATTGAAAATAAAGAGAGAGGACAAGGAAACTTCACTTAAGCTTGAGATGGGTGCTTCATGCCCGCTCCATCTAGCTATGAAGAGATCTTCTAGAGATCGCCATCATCCCCCTCTAGGTCACTATCCCATATTTCCTTGGATGCATCACTTGTATTAGGGTCCATGAACTCATCTTCCTCGCTATTAAGCTCCACCGTATCCCCACCGCAAGATTTTTCGCTCCCTTCATCTTGTTGCCCATTTGCCCCTTCATTTGCTCTTTCCGAATTTGGGAAGAGTATATCCATTTGTGCCCAAGAGGGAAATGCTCTCTCATCACTAATCTTCCCTCGTTGAATCATATCGTGGAATTGAGGGTAAAGTGCATAATAGTTATCCACGGTAGCCTCATATTGTCGGAAATGCAAATCTTGGAGAATTCCCGTTACAAAGTCATCATAGGGGAGGATAAAGGGGTTAGGGTGGTTGTATGGTTGGTATGGAAAAGGGTAGGGAGGTACTTTGATTTTCTCATCTTGTGGTTGTTGCTCTTATTGTTGTTGGGGATTTGGTGGTGGTGGTGCTTGCCTTGCTTGGGTTGGGTTTGTGGGGATGAGGTAGGATGGGATTGGTGATAGAGGACTCCTCCTTGGTGAGATTCTTGGTAGAACGGTCATTGGTAGGTAGATTGGATCACTTCCTTTTGTTATCCACTTGATCCTTTTATCAACCCCCTCAAGGGTTATCCAATGATGATGGACAAGAAGCAGGTCCTCATTTATCCTTGTATTCCCGGAAAGAGGAGTGTACTCATTGTTCTCATTAAATTTTGGATTGAAATGCTTTGCAATCTTTGTAATGAGCCCTCCATTAACGATGTGTTTCATCCCATCATCATCACCGTTTCTAAACTTAGCCCACTTCTCAAGTAGCACAAGAGGCGCATTAAAATGGTATCCACCCCTTCCTTGGATATCGAGATAAGACTCCATGAACACAAGATCGAGTTCGTTCACAATTGCCGGGTCTCGGCGAGCAAGGAGGGTGCCGGAAAGGAACCGGTAGGTGAGTCTCAAAATAGGGTTTTGAACGTGGAAAGCTAGACACTCCTTGATGTACATGAAACCTCGGCCGGTCATGGCTCTCCATAGGGGTGCAACACTATATCTCTTTGGTTTTGATGTCCGGGTAGGCGAGACATCAAGACCAAGCACATTAGCAAATTCCACTAGAGTCATCATTCTTGAAACACTTTCCAACCTAAATTCTATGCAAATCGTTCTATTCAAGGTTGTGATTTTCAAGAAGTTTAAAAATTCAAGAACAAGGGATCGGTAGGTTTGCTCGTGCATGTGGAATAGGGTAGAGAGACCAAACAACTCAAAAAAGGCTTCCATTTGATGGTAAATCCCAAGCTTCCATAAAGTTCTATGGCATAAAAACTTTGTAGGGAGGATGTTCTTACCAAGAAGTCGGTGAAAAACGAGCCTTTGCACATCATTTACGAATTCAACATTAGAGAAGTCATAAAGCTTGGTAAGATCCACAATTTCTTCATGCTCCCTCCTTAGAGTGTTGATGTGAGAAGTAGAAGAGCTTCCTCTTACTCTTGGTCTTCTTCTATCCCTAAATGAAGATCCTTTTGGTCCCATTCTTTGATTGTTGAGTTGGAATTTTTGATTTGTTGAAGTATGGAGATGCTCTTTGTGGATTGAATCTTGCCTTTGAAACCCTAGAAATTGGGGCTTTTTGATTTTGTGGAATTAAAGAGTGTTTGGGATATGCTTTGGAGTCATAAGAAGGTGGGTTTTTATAATACAAGTGGAAGGAAGGGTGATGTGTTACAAATTGTGTGGTGGGGAGTGACAGGGCTGTCATGTACCTATCAAAAATAACTAACTAAACTAACTATATAGCTAGGGAAGTCAGGTCGATCTCCATAGGGAGGCAAGGTATGTATCTGTAGTCCGTCTATCTATGTCACAATTGGGGGGTTTTGTATTTGATTTTCTAAACTACTAAAGGTTTAAAGGGAAGAGAAATAGGGAAAGAGCAATAAAGCAAGAAAATGTGATAAACGTGATCAGATAAAGAAGGTATGTCAGGATTTCGGTTCACTACGGTAGTTCAGTGACTCAACTGTAAATAGCTTAGACAAATTACTGTGAGACGGATACTGGAAAGGTCCTTCCGGTCCACTTTCTACCTTAGATTCCCACTAACTTAACTTCCGTCCTCGTCAGGGTAGTCTACTGTTCATAGCAGGTCTATTTAGTCCAATCTTCCGATCCAGGATTAAATTTAACTAGATTAAAAGGGTGACTCAGAAGCGTGCACTCAACTAAGTCGGTAAATACAGTTATATTGCTATGGTGACAGGGTCTCACAATTAATTCATCTAACCTATTTACTACATCATCACAATTTTACCGTAGATCCCCTAATCCTAACATGAAATAAATTAGCTACTCATATTCTCAATATTGTCAAGACTAATAATGATGAAATAACTAATAAATAACATAATGAAATTATAATTAAATCGCATAAAAGAGATTAGGGCAGAAATTAAGAGAGCAAAACAAGAGAATTAAAGTAAACAGATGAAAGATTAATATTAAAGGAAGAGAAAGAGATTACAATCACGAAAATCTGGCGTAAAGAACACTAAATCCGAGCGAGAAATAATCCTAAAGCAAAAGTTACAGTAGAGAAAAAGCAACGTAGTGTTTACAGTGAAAGATGAATGATAATAAAATAGATTCGATCCTAATAACCTAATTAATCGAGCTTAAATAGAAAAATACTAAGTCTATAAGCTAATTATAAGTTCACGGACTAATTAAAACCCATGAAAGACAAAACCACTCGATCGAGTAACTTTATATCACTCGATCGAGTAAAATTAAGCTCAAACCACTCGATCGAGTAGAAAATCTACTCGATCGAGTAACCCCTAAAATACAACTACTCGATCGAGTAGAAAAAGGAGTCGATCGAATACAATTGTACTCGATCGAGTACTTTCCAGCGCACAATTCCTGCTTCGCGCACTGAAATTAAAACGGCTGCCATTTCTTTGTTACTTGGGCAAACAGAGCGTTTCCAGTGGCGTTGGAAATCTAAGAGGACAACCTTTCATCTCCAATTAGAATCACATGAATATAAGTTGTAGAACTCGAGATATGGCTATTCAAAGTAGGCACTAGCAATTTGAAGTTCTTCCTTTGCTCGCCTAGCTATCTTACTTCTTTGCGCACCTCAAGACAACTACATTCCCGCTCCAAATTCTCTGTACCTCCAAATACATGCTAAACGGACGGTAAAAGGCTTGATTTCACTACTTTCTGGTCCATTTCTGCAAATAGAACAAAACAAACCAAAGTAGCATATTCGGGGCATTTCGTAGCATAAAACTACGATAATAGCATAGAAATACGTGCATAAAAAAGGCCAAAAAGGACTATATAAAATGCACGTATCAAATCTCCCCAAACCAAACCTTTACTCGTCCTCGAGTAAACTAAATGCAAACTAATGGAACGGAAAAAGAAAGCTCAGAGCTAGCTATAACTTGTCTACTCGAACCAATTTAATGCAACAAAAATTAACAGTTATAGCTAAGCAGCCAGTACGCAAACGAGTTATGAGTTGTTCAGAAATATATCCGACCTATCGACCTTGCAAGACCAACAAAATCGGACTCTCACGTGGTTACTCTTCTCTCATGAAGCAAAGGGTGAATAATATATGTAAAAGATTGAAAGAGAAACAGTCACTCACCTAACTGCGACCTACATAGCATGCATGCAACAAAAATGAAAGACGATTCAAGTACTAATGCACAGGATCCAACCAATAAAGTCCGTCACTGCCGAGGGCTTACAAATGATATGGAAATAGTGAGGGTCAGGTGAGAAAGGCAAAACAAATTATGGTAATGTGGAGGTGTGGACACGACCCACCTACGAGCCCACTTCGATCTGTGGACATGCAGCGGTCTTTTGAAAGCCACGCTCGGCGGCGTAAAAATGCTTTCGACCGGATCGTTTTAGATCGGTCGGTTTCGTCTCGGTTAGGGTCTTAAAACGATTAGAGATGTTCGGAGTCGCCACCAAGCATTTGTGGGATGCCTGGAACCCGTTCGAATTCCACTTTATACCTCGGTCAAATTGAAGCACAAAGCAGCGTTTGACATAGGTACTAAAAATAAGGAAATCGTCCCTCTTTAGCATCCTATCTCTAGAATGACTCTCGTACACCCTGGATAAGGTCGTCCACTATCCAAAGTTTTTGAGTAAGAGGTGAAGCTACGTATTGGGAAGCCCTTTAATCAGACACCCAATCCCTCCCGCGTTAGCGGCCTCTACTGATCGATCTTGGTTGGTTGAATGCAAAAGTTGATAAAACGGTTTAAATGCATGAATGCGCATCCAATAATTTAAACCTAACATGTGAGAGCTTTCTAAGTCGGTTGATTTAATCCAAGTATCAAGTATAAGATGTCGAGTTGGATTAATGATTGATTTGCAT
Organism: Silene latifolia; assembly: GCF_048544455.1. Taxonomy (NCBI): domain Eukaryota; kingdom Viridiplantae; phylum Streptophyta; class Magnoliopsida; order Caryophyllales; family Caryophyllaceae; genus Silene; species Silene latifolia. Next base: position 143,687,047 of record NC_133526.1, read on the forward strand.
GCAAGACGGAAATTAAACATCCATTTACCGTATTAGGTTTAGGGTGCATAACATGATCCATTTGTCTTAGTAAGGCATTTTGCAAATATGGTTTTGGATAATCGAATAGTCATCTGATCCGTCCTATATCCGGGCTAACCGGAGTCGGGATCGTCCTGGAGTAATGCTGGAAGGGAACAGGCCCTGTACCAGACGACTATATGAGGCGCGAGCCAGCCGGCGGTTTAAGGGGCCTCCCTCTGGTTTTGAAAATGAGAAATGGAGAGCCTGTTTAGGCGCGGGTTAGCCCACGGTTCATGTGCCGTGTTCTGACCTTTAAGAAAACGTTATAAAACGTGTTGAAAATGGGTATTTGAACCCGGTTCGATTTAAAGGGGTCGTTTAGACCGCATTTGTTGATTTGAAGAACTAGACTCGAATAATCATCATTATTTGGATAATATTCGGTGTTGGGTTCGATTTGACAAACTTGACATGAGTAGTTTTGAAAATAATTATGGACTAATTATTTTAAGTCCATTTGAATGTTATTAGTCGATACTCATCATCGTACACGGGTTAAAATCCGGCATGGTATGTAGAACCAAGGATGACTTTGTGTTGGTGACTAATATACTTGTTTGAAAATGTAAAGAAATGAAATAAAAGGTTTTAAAATACCTTTTAAATGTCATTAACCAAATATTATCACTGAAACACGGATTTAACCGTCATGGTATGAGGAACCAAGGGTGAAAAATGCTTTATGGTTAAAACATGTGAAGTAAAATAAAAAGGGTTCGAAAATATTTGGAATGGTAAAAGCCGATTACGAATGTGAAAGTGGATTAAAGGGAAATGACGAGAACAAACACGGTTGATTTCTGGTCTGAACACCCCATTTAGGCGCGAGCAAGTTGGCGACCTAAGGGACTTCTGCCTCAGACCAAAAATCAGTTTTGGCTTGTTTATTCCATGTTTTGGTTCATGTTATGCATGTTTTAGCATGTTATAGTCATGAAACAAATGAAAACATAATAAAAGAGGATTTTTACACCCTCATACTTACATGTTTGGTTATGGCGAGTGACCGACGTAAGTGTAATAACTCGTTTGATCGGAAAAAACTCGGTTTAAAACCGTTTTGGTAAGTAAAAAAGAGTGTTTTAAGCTTTAGTGATGGTGTAGTGGTCGAAGTGGTCGGTCAAGAGATTTAATGCACGATGACGGTACCAAACAATGTGTAAGGCTTGTATTTACGATCGGTAGGTCGTAAATACCCGTCGGATTGTGACTTAAGAAGTCGAGTCGAGAATTTTAAGGGAGAAAAGAGGGGGCGGACACTCGCGTAAGTCTCAAATGGGTGGCATTTGAGGGGTATTTTTAGGAGAATGAGTGGTTGTGTGAGTTTTGAGCGACATGGCCACTTGGGCTGCTCAAAGAGGCGCGAGCCACGTCGCGGTTCTTCGAGTTGTGTTGTCACTTTCACAACAAACGCAATCATGATTTGTTCCATCCTAGGTTTTGTAGTCACATGTTTGGTACTTGACTAACATGAATCCGGGAAAACTTAAGGTAGAAGATTTGAAATGTTTTGTTTTTGGTGGTTGACTCGGTTTGACTCGTTGTTGGAGTCGGGATTTGAATTTTTGAGTCGGTTTTTAATCCGGTGTCGGTTTTGACTCTAGTTAGTGTCATTGCGACCCCGTCGCCATGCATTAAACACTCCAGGTATTTTTGAAATGTTTTGAAAAGTTTTATTTTCGAAATCGTTTTAAGTTTTTCCGACGTAAAGTTGTACACAAACTGTCGATCAAATGCCGCGATTTCAAAACATGTTGTAGTCCGATAATCATCGGGTGTTTGTTGGAGTCTCGGCGAGATCTGGGTATCTCTGAGCCCCCACTTTGACTGAGGCTTGGACAGGGCGAAAGTCAAAGTAGAGCCCCCAGGTCAATTGAAGATTACAACCTGGAGACCCAAGCGACGTCGAGGCGACTCGAAAGGATTTGGGCCAAGGACCTGCTGTCGGGAAGGGCGACGCCAAGGCGACTCGAGGGTACGAGTCAAGGACCTATTGTCGAGAACAGTTTAGAGTCTGTCAACTATCCGTGTGGGTCGTTTAAAGTCCATTAGACTACGTACAAAGGCTCGCCAGCCATAAGAAGGAGTCATACCTGAGGCATCTTCGGATATGTCCTTGCGCGTTTGCGGACAAAGGCTCGCCAGATGTGGTAAGGAAATGTACCCGAGGCATCTTCAAGATCTGTCCTTGGATGTTTGCGGGCAAAGACTTGCCATCCAAAGGTAAGGAAATGTACCCGAGGCATCTTCGGGATCTGTCCTTGGATGTTTTGCAGACAAAGGCTCGCCAGCCATGACAAGGAAATGTACCCGAGGCATCTTCGGGATCTGTCCTTGGGTGTTTGCGGACAAAGGCTCGCCAGCCATGATAAGGAAATGTACCCGAGGTATCTTCGGGATCTGTCCTTGAATGTTTGCGGACAAAGGCTCGCCAGCCAAAGGTAAGGAAATGTACCCGAGGCATCTTCGGGATCTGTCCTTGCGCGTTTGCGGACAAAGGCTCGCCAGCTAATGGTAAGAAAATGTAACCGAGGCATCTTTGGGATCTGTCTTCGAACGGTTGCGGATAAAGGCTCGCCAACCGAAGGTAAGGAAATGTACCCGAGGCATTTTCGGGATCTGTCCTTGGAAGGTTGCGAATAAAGGCTCGCCAGCCAAAGGTAAGGAAATGTACCCGAGGCATCTTCGGGATCCGTCCTCGAATGGTTGCGGATAAAGGCTCGCCAGCCGAAGGTAAGGAAATGCACCCGAGGCATTTTCGGGATCTGTCCTTGGAAGGTTGCGGATAAAGGCTCGCCAGCCAATGGTAAGGAAATGTACCCGAGGCATCTTCGGATCTATCCTTGAATGAATGTTTGCGGACAAAGGCTCGCCAGCCGAAGGTATGAAAATGTACCCGAGGCATCTTCGGGATCTGTCCTCGAATGTTTGCGGACAAAGGCTCACCAGCCAATGAGGCGGTCGATTAATGGACCATGGGATTAGCCGCGTCAAATGGGCTTGTTTTTGAAAGTAGCGAACTCATGATGCCGCCGGGGAAAATAGTGAATTCAAATTTTCACTATCACTGTTTTCGAGAATGAGCGGGTTCCGCGAGGAAGCCCCCTGCTGGTATTTGAAGGAATAGTGAATTTGGGATCTTCACCATTCGTCATTCTTCTTTGAATTTGAAGTGGCGGTTTCGATCGCCGTTTGTTTTAATTTTGAAGGAAAATAGCAAATTTTGAGTTTGCTATTACGTTTGAAGTGACGGTTTATATGCCGCCGTTGACGTTTGTAAGAAACAGTGAATTTGGAATCTTCACTATTGATTGAAGTGACGGTTTATATGCCGCCGTTGACATTTGATGGAAATAGCGAATTTGGAATCTTCACTATTAATTGAAGTGACGGTTTATGTGCCGCCGTTGACATGTGTGGTAAAAATAGTGGAATTCAATTTCCAACTATTATCTTGAAAATGACGATTTTAATTGCCGTCGCTTAAAATTTGAAGAAATAGCGGTTTTTCGAATTTTCGCTATTTATTTTTGAAATTGAAGGAAAATAGTGAATTTGATTTCACCATTATTTTTGAAATTGGCGGTTTTGATCGCCGTTTGCTTGAAATTTTTGAAGGAAAATAATGAATTTATATTTTCACTATTTGTTTTTTTTGTATTTGAGGAAATGACGGTCCTTAATATTGTCATTGAAAACTTAAAGTTTATTATGGGAAATTGGGCTAAAGCCCAAAATTCGCTGAATAGAGCAAGGGGAGGCCTGGTTTAGGCGCAAGCCACCAAGCGAACCAAAGGGGCTTCCTTTTTTTTTTTTTTTTCTGTAAAAGACGCGAGGTTGGTCCGCATATCAACCTCACTTCATCTTCAACCTTTTTTCGACAAAACAAAGCCAAATTCGCCATTGTTGGACCTTCTAGCTTGCTCGAAATCGTGCCATCATCAACAATGTCATCTCAAGGTATGTATTTCCTCTTGAATCCATTTAAATTCGTTGATCCTTAGCTTGATTGAATTAGGGCGAATTTTACCCTAGAAAATCGAATTGGGCGTTTTTGATTGAGCCCATTTCGAGTGAAATTGATGCTTGCATTAGGTTAGAAACCTGTTTAGGAGTATATGGGTGCTTTTAGTTTGCATTTTGGTCCCCGTTCCTGCTCCCTATTCTTAAAAAAACGTGAGTGAGGTGAGAAATCGTCTCATTTCGCAATGCCAAGTTTGTTTGCTTGGGTAGTGGGTCCCACTAGGTTGCATTGTAGTTGGGAGAACCCGTGTTTGCCATTTATGGACCTTTGTTGGATAATGTGGGCAAAATTGGATTTTTGCCTTTTGTGACGGTCTTATGTCTGACAAAATAAGCGCCTGTTTGAGCTTGAATTGAGTCAGTTTGCCTTGAAATGGACCTTATTGGTAATTTAGGTCACCTTGAGGCGTGATAAAATCACGTTTGCCTTTTTGCGGTCGTTTTTGAATTTTTGACCGGTTTGGGCTCAAATTAGCGTATGAATTGCCTTTTTGAGTCGCAGAAAAAATACCCCATTGTGTCGGGAATGTATTTTGGTTTGTAGGAGGACCTTGTATGGGTCTTGAAATGCCGTTTTCGTGGTTTTGACTCGTCTTTTGCTTGAAAAGATGGGCGAGTCGTTTTTTTTGCGTTTTTTGTTTTGAATTGTTTTGTTTGGTTGGATTTTGGGCGGGATTGCCCTTGTTTTGTTTTGCAGGTTGTGTTTTGTTTGGATTTATCCATTTCATGCCGTCGTAATGCCGAAATTTCGGCTGACGTTTTTTGTTTGCTGTGTTTTTTTGATTGCAGGATATCGTTTGGGACCTATGGGGTCTGCCGTTGAGGCTTTGGAGGAGGAAGTCGATCCTAGAGGGGCTGTAGCGGCCGAGGAGGCTGCCGTATTCGAGGAGGTGGTGGAGGATGCTTCCGTAGAGGAGGAGAGGCGGCTGATGCGGCCGACTTGTCCTTTTCATTGTGGCTCATAGACAGGATGGCTGATGATTGGGGGTTAGCACCGGGGTGGTGCGTCACATCATGGTTCTTGGATTCCTCATCGTCCGAAGTCTGCAAAACACTGTCTTCTTTTTTGTCGTGGAGCAGGAACAGGGTATTACCATAATGGTAATCACCTCTGCTTCCGTTGTTGCTCCCCTGTTTCTTGTGTTGCTCCCCTTCTTTTCTGTTTGAGAGGATAGAGAGTGCTTAGTTCGGTAGGTGGCGGATAGCCCCCAGTTCGTTGTCTTAGGCCAGCGTCTGTATGATAGACGGTAGTTTTAGGCCAGTGTCTGTATGATAGACGGTAGTTTTAGGCCAGTGTCTGTATGATAGACGGTAGTTTTAGGCCAGCGTCTGTATGATAGACGGTTGTACTGGACCCTGTTTGTATAGTTAGTTGTCTGTATCAAACGCGTGTCAGTGTATTTTGCGTGAGGCGGTTTGTATATATGTGTTTTTGGATTGTAGCTCATTTCGCGATTTTTGGCTTTTTTGTGTTGTGTTTCGGAGGAGCGCTGTCGGCTGCCGATTCTCCTTTTGATTTGCACCAGTTCCTGCATCGTTAGTGTAGAAAACAGGCAACAGAGCATGTATACATAAACGCAAACACGTAGAAGCATTTGTTTGAAAACACGTAAAGCATTTGTTTGAAAATCAAAATTAACCAAGATGACTTGAAGTTAAAATTGAATTTTGAAATGAATTTTGAAAATTCCGCGATGAATCGTCGCGTTCGGAATTCAAAAGGAATTGATTTGAAAATTGAGCAATTAACTCATGTCGTGAATTAAATTGTATCGAAATCATTGAAATTGATTTGCGAAAAATCCAAACTCAAACCGTCAGGATGAATTTTAGAAAAAGGATTTTTGCGAGTACATTTGATTTTTGATTTTTGAGGTCAAGACTCGAATTTGTGAGTGCTTGAATTTTAATGAAAATTGATGTCGTGTTATCAATTTACGAATGTGATTTTTGATGGAAAATTGCGAAAAAAGCGAAAAATTTTTGGAATTTCGATTGACATGGAAATGATCCATCGCGGATCGGGGCGACTAGCCCTTCCTCCCTTAAAAAAAGAAAGAAAAATCCGTATGTTTAAAGCTGCGTCATGGAAACCGTGTCGGATTTCGTAAAACGCGAAAACAAGGAAATGTGAGTGTGAGAAAACACAAAGTATCCTGGATCATCCCGAAGAGGCGCGAGCTTCCCAGCGGGAGGTTTGAGGTGTCAAGAGGAAACACAAGTTGAAAGAGACAGGTCAACAGCGGGAATCCTGGGGAAGCCTCAAAGAGGCGCGAGCAGCCTGGCGATGGAAGCCAGCTCTCCCCTTTTTCTGAAAAATGCGCTGATCATTTTGTATAAATAGGGACGTTTGCGCTTCATTATTTCATCATCCGAAACACAAAATCATCTCTACAAAACCTCTTCTTCTTCCACAAAAATATTTCATGGATGCTTTTGAGAACGCATTGCGACAATGGTGCCGATATTTGTCGCCTCCCGAAAAGTATCAACTCATTTGCATGGGAGTTGGTCAATTGTTGGTGCTTCTTCAAGTCAAGGTGCAACCTTCATTTCTTGAAGCATGTTCTCGGTTTTGGGATTCGAAACATCATGTTTTCATTTTCCCGAAAGGTGAGCTTTGTCCTCTTGCCGAAGAAGTTGGAGCCATTGGTGGGTGGCCGGGTTGTGTTCTGGTGCTTCCTCCGACTCGGTTGTGCTATAAGGAGAAATTACGTTCCATGTTGGGCTTGTCGACAAGCCAAATCAACTTTCTCCTTGCTCCACATGGTGTGGACATGTTGGCTCTTATCGACATCTTTTCAAACCGATTAGATGATAATGTCTCGGAGGTGGCTAGGAGAAGGGCTCTTGCCTTTTGCCTTGTCCATGTGTACCTCTTTGTTGATGTCTTGAAGAAGGAGGGGCCAAAATGTCATGGTAGCATGACCCTTATCCATGTGATTGAGCAAATGGAGCATGGTAGAGATCCATCGTGGTTGGTGCTTGGGGAGATTATCTAAGCTTTGGACAAGGAAGGCTCTTATGGAGAGGCTCTCTCTTTCGGATCCCCGAGGATCCTTCAAGTGTGGCTATTGGAAAGGCTAAGGTATGTAGAGCCTCCGGTTGATTCTTCTTCTTATTCCTTCCGTTATCTTACCATGAGGAGGAAGAAGTACCCGAATAGTTTTGCTTCCACCGAGGCCTATTGGGCCACGAGATTGGCGGAGGAGGGTGATCCTCATATCCGTTGGGTGGTGCCGTGGTGGCACTTGAGGTCCTTCACGGGGTTGCCCGCTTCGGGTGCTAGTACTCGTTCTTTGATGGTGGTGGGTTTGAAGGTTGCTTCCTTCATTTATCCCGAAAGGCTCATGAGGCAAATAGGGCGTCAACAAAAGGTTCCCGCTCAAGATACTCTTGTCCAAGAGAATGTTTTCCAGAACTCCGAGCATGTGGAGGTCTTTGAAAGGTGGTGGGCCACTCGGCCGCTTTGGGAGGTACCAAACCCCGTTGCCACGACATGGGTGACTCCCGCTTATGTCAAGTGGTCACGAGGTCCGTTCTTGGAAGAGAGATCCAAATTTCGTAAGAACGAGGTCGTTGATTTAAAGTATCGAGAGGTTGACAAGGCCAACCGTGCCTTCTTTGAGGAGTATGTTGATGGAGCTACTCCCGACGTGATGAGGCCACCAAAGAGGAGGAGTTCCGGCCCCAAGAATATGGTGGGCCGTGCATTGGCTCGTCTTGGGTCGAACATGGGGTCTTGTGCTAGACCGGAGGCCGTCGCCGTCTTAGATCCGTTGAGGATCCGTTCCGAGGAGGAAGTCCATGCTAGGCGGGCCAACAAGAAGAACAAGAGGAAGATGTACCCCGAAGTAAAAGGCAAAGGTAGAATGGAAGAGTGAAGACCTCCATTACCCACTTTATTATTATGTTGTATTATTGTTGCGAGTTTTTATTATGTTGTACTAGCTAGTTATTGTATGTTTTGTGCTAGTTTTATTATGTGAGGTGTTTTAGTTGACACCTTAGCTTTGACAAGTTGTAGACTCGTCGAGCTTTATTTGTTGTTGAAATTGTAATCCCTCCCATTATTAATTAAATAAGAGGATTGCTCGTGTCGAAAATTGTGAACGCTTGTTTCTTCCATCCATTCTGTAAAGGCAATTCGATTTGAATTGTCCTAAACATTTGCACTTGGGAAAGTGGTATTTCGTGGAAGGGGAGAAAGGCTTATTTTGTATTTTGGTGGGAAAGGGAATGGTTTTCCCTTTCTTCTTTTTTTGGATGTTTTTTTTTGTATGTGGGATTTTTGTATGGGGATGGTTGTTTTTGATTGTGGGAATGGTTGTATCCTCCTTGTGTAAGGAAGGACTGTCTACGTATTCACCCGAAGAGGTAAAATCAAACCATGATCGTAGTTCGAAATGTTTTGCGAATTTGAATTGGGTTTTGTGGTTGTATCCCTCATGCATAAGAGGGACTGCTTACGTATTCACCTGAAAAGGTGAAATCAAACCATGCTCGTAGTTTAGGGGGGTTTGTTTTAGTGCAAATGGACGTTGGCTTTGACAGATCAAAGGACATTCGAAACGGGCAAGGTGCCGTAGCTTAGACTCGATAAAACATGCAATTTCAAATCAGAACACGTTGAGGAACTTGACTTGAAAAGGGTTGAGGTCTTTGCTAGTTGTGAAACTAGGCTAGGTCGTTGGTTGCTATGGTTCAAGGGTAGTATTTCTTGAGTTGGTCTAGGTTGGTCGGGTTTGTAAAGTCCTCTCCATCTAGGTCACTCAGTCTCACTGCGCCCCCAGAATGTTTTTTCTTGACCAGGTATGGTCCGGCCCAGTTGGGTTTGAATTTTCCCCTCGGATCGACGGGTGATGGTGTTCGAACTGACTTGAGGACCAAGTCGCCCTCCTGGATGTTTCTAGGTTTAACCTTCTTGTTGAATGCCCGTTGTATACGTCGTTCGTATAGCTGGACGTTGTGCAAGGCGTTGAGTCGCCGTTCGTCTAAAAGAGTGAGTTGCTCGTACCTTCGACGGGTCCATTCCGCCTTAGGGACTTGACTCTCCAGTAGGATGCGTAGAGAAGGGACCTCTAACTCTACCGGTTGAACCGCCTCCATACTGTATGCTAGGTAGAAGGGTGTGGCACCTGTCGGTGTTCGAATGGAGGTTCAGTATCCCTAGAGTGCGAATGGGAGTTTGCTCGGCCAATCCCGGTAGTTGTCTTGCATTTTCTTGATAATGGTGACAAGAGTTTTTTTCGCTGCCTCCACCGCTCCGTTGGTTTGGGGACGGTAGGGGGACGATCGATGTCGTTTGATCTTGTATTTGTCCAGCAAAGCCTGAGTTTCCGCCCGGAAGTGAGAGCCTTGATCACTGATGATTTCATGGGGTACCCCATATCGGCAGATGATGTTGTTTAGAATGAACTTGGCCACTTGTTTGGCGGTCAAGACTGCATATAATTGTGCTTCTACCCATTTGGTGAAGTAGTCGATGGCGACGAGGACGAAGCAATGCCCCTTGGTGCCTACCGGGTTGACTTTCCCGATGATGTCAATGCCCCAGGTTGAGAAAGGCCAGGGTGATGTCATGGTGTATAAAAGGGATGGTGGTATGTGTTGTATGTTGGCGAAGATTTGGCAATTGTGGCAATGTTTGACGTAGTTACGACAATCGGCTTCCATGGTGGTCCAGTAGTAACCTAGCCGCATGATTTTCCGTGTAAGCATCATTTCACTCATGTGAGGGCCACATTCTCCGTCGTGAACCTCTCCCATGACTTTCTTGGCTTTGTGATGGTCAATGCAAAGGAGGAGAATTCCCTGGGGTGTTCTTTTGTAGAGTTGATTTTGGTTTATCACGAATTGTGATGCAAGTAAACGGATGGCTCTTTGTCCTCTTCGATCAGAGTTGGGAGGGAATTCGTTTTTCGTTTTGTAATTGAGGAGGGCTTGGTACCAAGGTTCATCATGGCTTTCCTCGTCGTCAATAATGGCACAAATGTGAGCTGGCTCGCTCCTTCTTTCGACACATAGGGGCATTGATGTCATGTCGTCGGGTATGTTGACGAGCGCGACAAGTTTTGCCAAGGCATCAGCAAATTGATTTTCCTCTCGCGGCAAGTGGAAGTAGTCGACTTGGTCGAAGAACTCGGTCTCTTGATTGATCTTTGCTCGGTAGGGAGCTAAGCTGTTAGATTGGATTTTCTATGATTCGGACACCTTATTGATGATGAGCGAGGAATCGCCATGGACCCTCAGTCTCTTGATGCCAAGTGTGATGGCTGCTTGTAGGCCGATGAGGCATGCTTCATATTCAGCGGCGTTGTTGGTGACGGCGAAGTCTAGCTTGACCGAGATCGGAACATGTTCTCCCTCTGGTGATATTAGAAGGATTCCCACCCCGAAGCCTCTCAGATTAGATGCACCATCGAAGTATAGGTCCCATGCGTCGGAGTCGGCACAAAGGATGTCTTTGTCAGGAAGTGACCATGTGTCGGTCGTTGGGTCTTCGTTGACGGGATTCTATGCCAGGAAATCAGCGACCGCTCTTCCCTTGATAACCTTGAGGGGTACAAACTTGAGATCAAACTCGCACAACATGAGTGTCCACCTAGACAGCCTTCCGTTTAGTACGGGTTTCTCGAAGATGTATTTAGCGGGTCCATCATGGAGTAGATGTGGACCGTGTAGCTGAGCATGTAATGCCGCAGCTTCTTTGTTGACCATACTAGGGCAAGGTATGTCTTTTCCAGTTGGGTATACCTCGTCTCGTACTCAATGAACTTTTTGCTGATGTAGTAGATGGCTCGTTCTTCATTGCCAACTGTTTGTGCCAACATTGCTCCCATGGCTGTGTTGGTAACAGTCAGGTATAAGGATAGAGGAATCCCCGGTTGAGGTGGCATGAGGACAAAAGGTTTGGATATGATTTCCTTTATCCTGTCGAAGGCTTTCAGACAGTCGTCGTCCCAATCGGTGTGATCGGAGGCGCGAAGCTTCTTGAATATTAGTTCACAAATCATAGTGAGCTTGGTAATGAACCGGCTGATGTATTGGACCTGACCGAGAAATCCCCGAATCTCCTTCTCGTTCCTAGGCCGAGGCATTTGTTGAAGGGTTTTGATTTTGGTTGGATCAATCTCAATGCCTCTTTTGCTGACGACATGTCCTAAGAGTTTTCCGGAGGTGACCCCGGATGCACACTTCTGAGGATTTAGTCTCATGTTATATTTCTGCAGACGAGCGAAGAATTTCCGGAGGGCACTGATGTGGCCGTCCCGTTCTTTTGATTTGACGATCATGTCATCGACAGATACCTCTACCTCCTTGTGCATCATATCATGTAGGAGAGTGGTAGCGGTTATTTGATAGGTTGCTCCGGCCTTGATGAGGCCGAAAGGAATGACCGTGTAGCAATATGTACCCCACTGTGTAGTGAAAGCAGTTTTGTGCATGTCTTCCTCAGCCATCTTAATCTGGTTGTACCCAGCATACCCCTCCATGAATGATAGGAGAGCATGTTCGGCAGTATTGTCTACCAGTATGTCAACATGTGGCAAAGGGAAGTCGTCCTTTGGACTCGCCTTGTTCAGATCCCTGAAGTCGACGCAAACCCGAATTCTTTCGTCTTTCTTTGGTACTGGCACAATGTTGGCCACCCAATCCTAGTATTCAGACACCTTGATAAAACCAGCCTTGAACTGTTTATCCACTTCTTCCTTGATTTTTAGGGCCCACTTAGGACGCATCCGGCGTAGCTTCTGCTTCACAGGTTTAGCCCTGGGTTTAATGGGTATCCGGTGTTCTGCAATTTCTCTGTCAATCCCGGGCATGTCTCTGTAAGACCAGGCGAACACGTCCTTGTATTCGTGGAGGAGGTCAATGAACTGTTGTCTTTCCGAGGGGTCCAGGGTTGTCCCTATCCTAAGTTCTTGAGGTGTATTGTCGGTTCCTACGTTAATAGGTTCGGTCTCCTCAATGATGGGGATTCTGGTTTCCCGCTTGTCAAGTTATTTGGCTAGGTGAGGTGGGTAGTCACTCAAGTCAAATTCCTCGTAGTCATTCAGAATTGCATTGCAGTTAGATTGAGACGAGTCATAAGCAAACTTAGCGTTCATTAAGTTGACACGAGCGAAAAGCTCGGAAAGGACAGACATCTCGTGGTCAGTCAGAGGCGACACAACAGAGGAAGTGGCCCCTGGAACAGGCTCCAGGTTGTCACCTTTCATAGGAGTGGGGGTGACCCTAGTAGACTCGGCTTTCCGAATCGGCCACGACTTTGTGATAAAACAGTGGGAAGGGGACCTTGACTGGGACATCAGGAGCGTTAGGAGCTACGACAGACTCTGACTCAGACTCAGACTCAGACTCAGATCCTTCTTCACTTCCCTCCTTGAACATAGGGCCTTCTCCGGTTGTTATCTTGAGAATGTGGCCCTGGCGATCGGTCCATTTGACGGTCTTCCTCCAGCCTTGGGTAGCTTTCTTCGGGTCAGTATCGGAGATCAAGGCGGTTGGATCAAATTGATTGTCTTTCAGGGCGATATTGATGATATCCTCATAGTCGAGGTGTTTGACGTTATCTTCCCCAAATAGGAGTGTGACAGCTTGTCCGTCAAGGCACGGTGACGGCTTGGACTCAGTTGATGTAGCTTCGATGTTGTCGGGGATAAAGTAGCAGTCCTAGAAAACTTCCACTCCCGGGTATCTAGCCTTCACCACAGAGTCATAGATTGGCTCCGGAAAGCCATGGTAGAGCTCGGACTCTCCCTCGGGGACAAAGTATCCGTTGAGAGTCAGATGGTAGGGACGGAGGATAACCCCGTACTTCTTGCGTTTTCGGACTAGGAGGTTCATCTCGTGGATATCTTCGTTGGTAGGTTCGTATCCCAGCCCAAAGGGAATGTTGGGGACCTTAGCCTGTTTCAAGGGAGGCAATGGGTCTTTTAGTGGATTGAGCGGCAAACCCGGGAAATAACCCTGACGCATCATAATACGGTTGACCATGAGGTTGGTGAACGGGTCACAATCAGAGGGCGTCAATTCATCAATTATGGCGTTCACGGCTTGGAAACCCTACATTTCATTATCATCCTCCTCAATGGCTTGGGAGGTTGTCCCCTTTCTCATGACTGCCTTGATCGGGGAAGCGGGAATTATGATCGTTTTCCCATTGAAGGGGTCCTTGATCTTCTGGTGGAGAGTTGAGGTGACCGCCTTGACGGCGTGAATCCAGGGACGTCCCAGGAGCATGTTGAAAGAAGCGTTGATGTCGACCACTTGAAAACTGGTTTGTCTTTCTAGTGGTCCGGTTGCGACGGTCAAAGTGACTAGCCCAGCGATCTTGCGACGAGTGCCGTCGTAGGCGCGTACTCCTTGATTCGTCGGGACCAAATCAGATTCCTTGATACCCAGCCTGTGGGCAGTCTTGAGAGGAATGACATTCACCGCGGAACCATCATCCACGAGGACCATGGGTATATTTTTCTAGAGGCATTGTACGGTGATATACAGGGCCAGGTTATGATTGGCTCCGAACAGAGGGATATCCTCGTCGGAGAAGACGACTGGGTTGTTCAGATCAGGGGCGTCCCTCTTCATGTGCGCCACTATTTCTTCTGGGGAAGAGGTGGAGGGCACGGTTAATTTTCCCAAGGCCTGCAGCAACGCCTGTCGATGTTCGAAGGACGTTGCGATCAGTTGTCAGATCGAGATCTCGGCTTTTGCTTTCTGAAGTTGTTTCGGGATTGAGTTCTCAGGGGCCTTTGGTTGAGGGTCTACCTCAGGAACGACTTGGTCATTCGTTGTTGGAACGACCGTTGGATTGTTCGGACTTTGATAGGGACGTCCGGACCGGGTGAGATGCCTGATTTCTTTCGCCTGCTTCTCCTTCCCTGGGATGATATAGACGTCCTCAACCTCATCTCTCCAAATGCCGTTAATTTCGGAGTCTCGAGGGTACCTTGGAGGGGTGTTCCTTGGTGGGCAGTTCTTGTGAGGGATACTTTTGCGAGGGCGATTTTTATGGGGGTAATTATTTTGAGGATAGTTATTTTGAGGGTGATTTTCGTGAGGTCTATGCCAGAATGGTCGCGGGAGCAATCCGTCCTGGGATGGGTAGTTTTGAATGCTTGGGGAATTCTCCCTCGGACGCGGTGCTGGGGGATTGAAGATGAGTCGACGGTAGGCGTCGTCGAGTCGGGTGATTCTCTCAGAGAGGCTGGCTATGGCCTCCTCAACTTGTTGAAACATAGTGAGCATAGTGGCAATACTAAATACAAACACTCCGTCTGAAGGATCTTTTTCCAAAGCATTCACCTCGTCATCAACTGGCAGGATAAGGTGAGAGCAGTCTAGGGTCGGCTCATCGTTAGAGATGGCGTGAATTCCCAGGGGATTCGTTTTGTTGTTCGGTTTAGTTGGTGGGGGTAAAGGCAAATCTCCTTTCTCAATCATGTCTTGAATGAGGTGCTTGAGTTTGAAACAAGTTTCGGTATCATGCCCTTTCCCTCGATGATACTGACAGTAAGCATTGGGTTTCCAGAATCGGGACTTCTTGGCATCGGTCGGATCCGGGGTGGGTCCAGAATCTTGTTTGTCTGGCCGTAAGGGCGAGATCCGGTTGAGGTGGATCCCTGATAACCTCTGCTAGTGGTCTTTGCTAAGACACCCTTTCGGAGGTCGTCCTCAATGCGCGTCCCAAGAATCTGCAAATCTTGGAAGGTCTTGATATTCTGATACCTCAGTAGGTTGGCATAGACTGGGCGGAGATTGTTGACAAACTTTTCCACCAGACTTGACTCACTCGGCTTACTGACCAATTGAGTACTCACCCTCCTCCAACGGGTTAGGAACTCAGTGAACCCCTCCTTGTCATTCTGGGTTAGTACTTCGAGAGTGCGGGTATTGGCCTGGATCTCGATGTTGTCGGCATACTGTTTGGCAAAATCAACTGCGATCTCATCCCAAGTAGTAAGGTTTTTCGGATCAAGGGAGTAATACCATTGGCGAGGGATCGGTTCCAAAGAGGATGGGAAGATCCGGGTAAAAAGTTCCTGTTTGACCCCTTTAATGGCCATGTAGTCCTTGAAAGCACGGATATGGTTGAGTGGGTCCTCCACTCCTTTGAACTTAGGCAGATCGGTCGGGGTGAAGTTGTCGTAACTGTCCCCAACAGTTCGAACCTTCGGTTGTTCTCAAGGTGGATATTGTTACCCCGGCTAAGAGCTGTTCTTCCAAGAGCTTGACCTCTTCTCGATTTCATCGAGGTAGGGTATTATGTTCCCCGGTTTCCTTGTTCTCCGGGCGTTGATACGGGTCTCGACGCGATCCAGGGTGACCTTAAGGGCGGTAAGCGTCAAGGCTAGCGATCGGTTGTGACATCTCTGTTGTTGTCGTTGTTGTTGGACGAAGCTGAAGACGGGGCCATGGCTCTGAGGCAGAAAAACGGCTCACATTACAACTCAATCCGACACGGTTCCAAGACTGAACGCAGACAACACAAAGGACGGGACAAAGATCAGACCCAACAAGGCGGGGCAACCGTGTGTGGTCCCTCGGTGCTGACTCGATTTATGACGTGACAGTGTTTGACCGAACCTTTGAAATGAGTCCAACATGACGGCGTGACGCCATTGGAAGGGTCTCGTGGTGAGATGACTCATAAGTAAAGACCCATAAGTACGTTTGCTTTGACTCGATAGACACGAGGCAAAATTGGAACGGTGGACAGAAGTTTTCGAAAATAGAAATTTTCAAAAAGATTCATTTGTCGCTTAAATGGACGGCTTCCGAAGATAGAAATATCCGCAAGTCGATCAGTTGAATAGGGTCGTCTTAAGTTTATTTGCAAAAGACGGTTTTGAGTTTGAGTCGGCTCGAAAAACAGTGCATTGTTTCCCAAGACGGTTTTGAAATTCAAAATTGTATGTTTTGAAAATCGAGTTTGAAATGTTTGAAGAGGTCTCGGGGACGGTGTATGGTCCTCAAGATCTCGAAAGTGTCTCGAGAAAAGGGTGTGTGCTTTTATCGGGTTTTGAAAGAGCCATTGTCGTCGCGAAATGGGTTAAAATCCGTGTCTAGACGCGGCGATTATAACGGCGTAAAAAGGTGATTTGAAATGGTTATACAAAACCGGGTTTGAAAATCGTCATTACGACGGCCTAGAAAGGCGTGTTGAAATGGTTATACAAAACCGGGTTTGAAAATCGTCATTACGACGGCCTAGAAAGGCATGTTGAAATGGTTATACAAAACCGGGTTTGGAAATCGTCATTACGACGGCCTAGAAAGGCGTGTTGAAATGGTTATAGAAAACCGGGTTTGAAAATCGTCTCTACGACGGCCTAGAAAGGCGCGTTGAAATGGTTATACAAAACCGGGTTTGAAAATCGTCATTACGACGGCCTAGAAAGGCGTGCAATGGTCGGCGAAAGACCGAGGTTTGAAATGGCCATTATAACAGCGCAAAAAGGTGTTTTTGAAAGTTTGAAAATGACACGGAAGGACTTATGATCAAGTAGCACATAAGCACTCGTAGTTCATTATATTATGCATTATGCTGACACGGGTTTTGGCTTAAGAGGGTGGGTTACACACCAAGAAATCAAACCCCGATTTGCGAGAGGGATACCAATCCAAACAAAATGTGTAAGGAGGGTGCCCTAGCCTCGTGCTCGAAACTGATGAAAGCTCTTTGACGAAACAGAAATGTGTAACGTCAATGGTATGCTTGACTCAATCGGGATTCGAAACGCGGGGATGAGAAAACTCACGCCGAAGAGACGAGCCAATTGGTCGAAAAGGGTTAGGTTGTGGGCCCGGACAAGGAACCCGACCGTGACCGTAATATCAATTAATGCATTCCAACCAAGACCTCGTTCGAGTCTCACCATCTAGGGATAACAAAGACGTAAGTGTCCTAGTTATCCCCAGTGGAGTCGCCAATCTGTGGACACGGCCCACCTGCGAGCCCACTTCGATCTGTGGACATGCAGCGGTCTTTTGAAAGCCACGCTCGGCGGCGTAAAAATGCTTTCGACCGGATCATTTTAGATCGGCCGGTTTCGTCTTGGTTAGGGTCTCGAAACGATTAGAGATGTTCGGAGTCGCCACCAAGCATTTGTGGGATGCCTGGAACCCGTTCGAAATCCACTTTATACCTCGGTCCAATCGAAGCAAAAAACAGCGTTTGACATAGGTACTAAAGATAAGGAAATCGTCCCTCTTTAGCATCCTATATCTAGAATGACTCTCGTACGCCCTGGATAAGGTCGTCCACTATCCAAAGTTTCTGAGTAAGAGGTGAAGGTACGTATTGGGAAGCCCCTTAATCAGACACCCAATCCTGCCCGCGTTAGCGGCCTCTACTGATCGATCTTGGTTGGTTGAATGCAAAAGTTGATAAAATGGTTTAAATGCATGAATGCGCATCCAATAATTTAAACCTAACATGTGAGAGCTTTCTAAGTCGGTTGATTTAATCCAAGTATCAAGTAAAAGATGTCGAGTTGGATTAATGATTGATTTGCATGAAAGACGGAAATTAAACATCCATTTAACGTATTAGGTTTAGGGTGCATAACATGATCCATTTGTCTTAGTAAGGCATTTTGAAAATATGGTTTTGGATAATCGAATAGTCATCTAATCCGTCCTATATCCGGGCTAACCGGAGTCGGGATCGTCCTGGACTAATGCTGGAAGAGAACAGGCCCTGTACCAGACGGCTATATGAGGCGCGAGCCAGCCGGCGGTTTAAGGGGCCTCCCTCTGGTTTTGAAAATGAGAAATGGAGAGCCTGTTTATGCGCGGGTTAGCCCACGGTTCATGTGCCGTGTTCTGACCTTTTAGAAAACGTTATAAAACGTGCTGAAAATGGGTATTTGAACCCGGTTCGATTTAAAGGGGGTCGTTTAGACCGCATTTATTAATTTGAAGAACTAGACTCGAATAATCATCATTATTTGGATAATATTCGGTGTCGGGTTCGATTTGACAAACTTGACATGAGTAGTTTTGAAAATAATTATGGACTAATTATTTTAAGTCCATTTGAATGTTATTAGTCGATACTCATCGTACCCGGGTTAAAATCCGGCATGGTATGTAGAACCAAGGGTGACTTTGTGTTGGTGACTAATATACTTGTTTGAAAATGTAAAGAAATGAAATAAAAGGTTTTAAAATACCTTTTAAATGTCATTAACCAAATTTATCACCGAAACACGGATTTAACCGTCATGGTATGAGGAACCAAGGGTGAAAAATGTTTTATGGTTAAAACATGTGAAATAAAATAAATAGGGTTCGAAAATATTTGGAATGGTAAAAGCCGATTACGAATTTGAAAGTGGATTAAAGGGAAATGACGAGAACAAACACGGTTTATTTCTGGTCTGAACACCCCATTTAGGCGCGGGCAAGTTGGCGACCTAAGGGGCTTCTGCCTCAGACCAAAAATCAGTTTTGGCTCGTTTATTCCATGTTTTGGTTCATGTTATGCATGTTTTAGCATGTTATAGTCATGAAACAAATGAAAACATAATAAAAGAGGATTTTTACACCCTCATACTTACATGTTTGGTTATGGCGAGTGACCGACGTAAGTGTAATAACTCGTTTGATCGGAAAAAACTCGGTTTAAAACCGTTTTGGTAAGTAAAAAAGAGTGTTTTAAGCTTTAGTGATGGTGTAGTAGTCGAAGTGGTCGGTCAAGTGATTTAATGCACGATGACGGTAACAAACAATGTGTAAGGCTTGTATTTACGATCGGTAGGTCGTAAATACCCGTCGGATTGTGACTTAAGAAGTCGAGTCGAGAATTTTAAGGGAGAAAAGAGGGGGCAGACACTCGCGTAAGTCTCAAATGGGTGGAATTTGAGGGGTATTTATAGGAGAATGAGTGTTTGTGTGAGTTTTGAGCGACGTGCCCACTTGGGCTGCTCAAAGAGGCGCGAGCCACGTCGCGGTTCTACGAGTTGTGTTGTCACTTTCACAACAAACGCAATCATGATTTGTTCCATCCTAGGTTTTGTAGTCACATGTTTGGTACTTGACCAACATGAATCCGGGAAAACTTAAGGTAGAAGATTTGAAATGTTTTGTTTTTGGTGGTTGACTCGGTTTGACTCGTTGTTGGAGTCGGGATTTGAATTTTTGAGTCGGTTTTTGGTCCGGTGTCGGTTTTGACTCTAGTTAGTGTCATTGCGACCTCGTCGCCGTGCATTAAACACTCCAGGTATTTTTGAAATGTTTTGAAAAGTTTTATTTTCGAAATCGTTTTAAGTTTTCTGACGTAAAGTTGTACACAAACTGTCGATCAAACGCCGCGATTCCAAAACATGTTGTAGTCCGATAATCATCGGGTGTTTGTTGGAGTCTCAGCAGATACTGGGTATCTACAGGAGGTAAAAGTGTCAAGCTAGTTCCTAAGAAGTCCATATAACATCGTCCGTAACTCAACCGACTGAAAAATAAAGTACAAGTGCCCTTCATTTGGCACACAACTCACTAATCACATACACTATCTCCTAAAAAAATATGGAATAAAATGGAGGAGTGAGACCGTCACAAGATAGAAATGAATGCAGACGGACTCAAAAATCAAACCAGCTCAAATACTTTTCAACTTTTCACTCTTCCTCTGGTTTTCCTGTACAACGTGATTTTTTCATTTTTTTTATTAACGTTTTTCCTCTTTTTTTTTTTTTTTTTTTTCTTTTCAATTCTTTTTTTTTTTTTCATTCTCATTCTCCCTTCCTTTATTTACACCAACTCCAATCAAAATGATACTGGCCAAACTGCAGACGGAAAACGCATACCACAAAAGACATACTAAACTAGCTTGACTAGGCAGGCTCAGTTTGAGGATGTAGATAATGGGTCAAAAAGGCAAGTTTTGGCTTAAGTGGAGCAAAATGGGTGAAAAATATAAGAAAAGGGGAAAATTTGCAAGCACCTCCCTGCATGTGACACCAACCACAAACCCGAATGTGTGCATTTTAACAAGAAATCGAATGTCATAAAAGTGCAAAAATGATAAACATGCTATGCAAGGAGTACTACTCTCAATTCCTAATAAACTGGTCATGAATGTCACCAGTTATGTGTTGGAATAAGTGTCCTCCGACAATAATGCGATCACAATTGTCGATCATGATGATCACATGTTTAAATCTCATTTTAAGAATACATGTGGGATGTAATATTTTACAGTCAACTGGTCCACACATATCGGTAATGATTGGCTGTCTAGAGTTTGACATTACTGTCGTGCGACGGTGGTGATCAGTTGATCCCCTTAGGTCATACCTATAGGGAAATACTCTTAATTGATTATTTAATTAATCGTATGCCGATACGAGTTAATTAAATTGCTTAAAATTGACAGATGATTTTGTGAGTAAAGTTAACGTGTCTTATTGTAATTCGATTAAATTAGATACGGTCTAAGTAATCAAATTGTCTTGTTACTTAGATTAAATTATTGTTTACGAAACAATTAAAATTGAAATTGAATGAATAATTTACTATAAATACAAGACGTTGTAATTTATAATTTGATAAACCATTTTGGTACAAGTAATTACGAATTACTAGTCGATTTTGTATATGACATATTTTATGAGTATGTTGATTTTTAATATGTTAAAAATACATTACAATTTCACATGTCAAATAACATGTCACATTTGTCACAATTGACAAATGACAAAATAAAATGGACTACCTATTTCATTAAGTGTGCCGAAAATAGGAGGGTGTATTAGGTTTATATTGTGTTTTTATTTTTAGTGGAAAACACAATTATATCCTAGTCTCCTAGCCTTGCATGCCTAATTGTTCTTGGGAAGAAAATTGGCCTCATGCATTGGCCACCTTCTCTCCTCCAACCGATTTTGCCATAGTGAAATGATAGAGTTTTTCATCTATCATTTTATTATTCATTCAACAACTACACATATAATTTTCTAGTGTAAGAAAATAACTCTCCATCTTGTGAAGAGTCTTAGAGAAAAATAAACCTCACAAATCTTTCCTCTTGAACCGATTTTTCAAGAGAACAAAATTAATTTTTTGTGTCATATTTTAAGTAAGACTAATATTGTTACTAGATCAAAATAATATTGGTTATTATGAGTTTTCCTTGGGTATATGCTTTTGGGAGAGATTCTAAATTTGAATCTTGTTCATCCATTGTTGGAAAGCTCAAGAACTAACAAGAAGGAGATCTTGTTGGTGCCCTTTTAATACGAAAATACATAGTAAGAATAACGATTTCTTCTCTATTTTTAATTATGTTTGCATGCATAATATTTGTAATTATTTTATGACTAAATAATTTCTCAAATATATGAATATGTTAATTAATGAGATTAATAATTTCTAACAAGCGGTATCATGAGCCTTAGGTTGTTTGCATACAAATCGGTTATTGTTTTTCCGAGTTATATGATTAACAAACAAAACTTACAAATTTGTGTTTATTATGATATATCACGAAATTTATTATGCATGTTAAATTTCCTGGTCTTAAAATGTAATTAGGATATTTTGGTTAATTTATGGATTTTTATTGTTCATTTTGTATAATAATGGCATTAAAATGTGATTTTATGATAAAAATGTCATTTTTAGACTAAAATTAGCTAAAATCCGTTTTTTCCAGTGGTTTTTGGATATGTTTTCACATATATTATCTTTTGATGACCTGTAAACTTTCATAATTTTATGAGTTCTTATGCTCGAAATATGGATTTTTCAAGATAAAATCGAAATTAAATGGAAAAATAGGTTAATATGAGTTATATTTAGAATCTGGTCATAGATATTTAGTATTTTGTCGCATACAATTTTACAAGATGTGTGTAAAATAATTGGCTATAATGAAGTCTTTATGCATGATTTATGAATTTTTGATGAAAAATCACATAAATAGTGACTTTAATTAGTAAAAATTGCTAAAACATACTTCATGACTAAGGAAAAACGTCACATGTTGCATTTTATCATATATTTCATATCTAAAAGTGAAAAGTTAGTAAAAATAATTTTTCTCATATTTTATGTTAATAATTGATAAATCGGATAAACCGCAACATTGTTTTTCTCGATATATTTTCGAATTTTTTTTTACCTAAATTTTGAACATTATGAGTGTCATGGTATTTTTACAGAATGTTCATGAGTTTAAAATTTCAAATTTTGAATTTATTTGAAATTTTTATGATTTATTTGAAGTTTATGGCTTTATATTGTAATTTTGAGTCCATTTAAGAACAATTTTAAGAAATATAAGTTAATTATTGTCAATATATTAGTGGAGACTAATTTTGAGTCCTAAGATGGTTAGGGTAATTAACTAGTACATAAATATGATTTTATGTAATTTATTGTGATTTTAAAAGGTTGAATCACGCAAATCCGTAAAAACCGATTGATATACGATATTGGCTCCTTACAGGCGATTTAGCATAAAATTGGGCATGTTCATACATATTATAATGCTGCATTTTATTTATGATTGTCATAATTTTATTTTATGTAATTTTTGAATTATGTAATTTTACTTAGTATGGCCTTAGTTTTTAATTGATATTATCCGAAATGTATGGGAATATCGATTCGGTTGTAATTTATTATGATCTCGTATCACCGTTTTGTAATTTAATAGATTTATTTTTATTTTAATTATAAATGTATAATAGGAAATTATGTAATTTATTATGTAATTTTATTATTCCGGAGTTCCTTGAAGACGGTGCCACTCGAGAAGACGATCCATTAAAGACGGTGTTACCTTGAAATGCATGCCAAGATCGAAGTTCAAGGGATCAAAGGAGTTTGTTTCCGAATTTGTAATAGTTTATTAGATTTACTATTTTAGGAAGGCCATACTGGAATTTATTTTTATGCTTTGCATTTTATTCATATGTTGTATGCATCGCTAAATCGGCGTAACTAAAACATGCATTGTCATTTTTATCGAGTTTATCGACCGTGTCAATTACAATTATCGTAGTTCACCGCTTTAGTTCACTTAAAACGTGATAGATAATAAATTGACATGACCTCTCGCTAAAACAAACAATTGAGACTTAGTCTTACCAAAAAGTAGAAACTATGTAAACCTATTTCGTGAGGGAGTGCACTCGGCGACACCGGGGTATAAACCTTGTTACGTAGGGTAAGTGGGTGATAAATGTCTATCCACCGAATTTATGTTAATAAAGGGTATTTCGGCACACCGTGCCCTAAGTTAATATGAATTTGGATCATGGACACATTTATTCGAAATTTGGATTGAACTCAACGAAAGTATTCACGACGATTTCCGGATGTGTTTCGGGCTAGAGATAAATATTAATGTAATTTTATCGACCAAGAGTTCTAAAAGTAGAATCGATTAAAGAGTTAATACACCGAGTTATGTTAATAAAAGGGTATTTCGGCACACCGTGCCCCAAGTTAATATGAATTTGGATCTTGGAATCATTTATCATAGTTGGGTAGAGGTCACTATGTAAATGCTTTACTTGTTATTTACAAGTATTAATAAAACGATAAATGTTAAGTTTTCCACTATTCCTTTATCATATTGTTCTATTTCTTTACCACAATTTATATACGATATCATTTCGATTTTTGATTCAAATCTCCATTAAAACATCGTAACTAAAGACAAATTTGAATTTTCTTCTAAAAACCTCGTATTATCCATTGTAAGGATCTCTTGTGAAGAGTATAGATAAGAGTTATTCGTGATCAAAAGGGCTTTTGATTCTTGACTAACATATCTACTTACAATGAATTGTTTCTCATATGCTTAATTGAGTTAAGTACTTTGAAACGTTACATAATTTTGGTAACTAGATTTGTTTGGAAATCAAAATTGACCAAAATAACGCAACCACTTCAATGAAAGTTTTAAGACTAAACAAACGAATGAAGATTAGTCTTCATAAATTTCAATTTTGCTTCTCTTAGCAAAGACTCATTGAAATGAGTGGGAGCATTCTCTTAAACCGTTAAGAAAAGGGTGAGGTTTAAAGAAGTAAAATTAGAATGGAATTGATACGAGGTAATGTTAAAAGTAAAGTTATTGAGAATAACGATCCTAAACCTATCAATCCCGACCGATAAAGTTTCCATTGTCTTAATTGTTGGACACTAGAAAGGAAACTATCCCAAATTATTGAAGAATCAACAAGTTAGTTGTGGGACATCTAATGGCACCTTCTTCTTTAAATGTTTATTTGATTGACATAAATTTTGCTAGTACTACTTCGTCAATATTAGAAACCGATGGTGATTTTCATCATTGTATTTGATACATAGAATGATTAGAATATGACGACTAGCAACAATGATGTTGAGAGATAGAGTAATTGTGTACTCAATCTAGTTTTTGGATTTAAAGTTGTACTTAATTGTGACTATTAAGTGCATAAACTCTAAATAAGAATATAAACTTGTCAAGATACAAAAGAGGTTTCACTTTTGTGACCTTATACATCATGATTTGATGGCTAGCCCATTATCAAGGTGATTATATTCTAAACCAAACTAGAATGACACATCATGTAGATGATGTAAGACTCAAATTGGTAACCCAAGATTAAACCTTAAATTCTGGAATGATGAACGCAAAGAGTTATCGAGTACTCTTGAAACCATTAGATTGTTAATCTTATGGTGTATGCGTATCTTGTATTCAAAGCAATATGTCTCGTGCCGTTTGGTTGAAAAGAAGATCGAGGTTGTAAATAATTGATCCAAAATAGGTTGTCGGCGCCAACTGCCTATCACACATCACCAGCGATCATTTTCTTTTACCAACGATTTAAGTTGACGCTAATATGTTCACTTAATAAGGTAAATAGAGAAATCTCTGAAGAAGTTCAAAGAGTTCAAAGAATCACGATTTAGCCGTGATGGGATTATCAAAGTGAAGACTTTGATATAAGCCAAAGGAAATGTGATATAGTATCACAAGTAAATCTCTCTTAGCATACATTATGGGATAATGTGTGGTTGGATAAAGAATTCAAACGCTATTCGATATGGTTTGGACTTCAATCAAGTTACTTTGAGTTACTTGATCATTTTGGGGATTTTATCATTTTTGTCTAAATTATTTTTCCACTAAATCTAAAACGAATCATATGAGATATGAAATGGTAGGGTACCATGTTTGTAAGCTTACACAAGAAACAAATGCTCATTTTTCCTTACAATTATCACGAGTACAACGGGTTTGTGGCTCGTGAAGCTGTCTTCCTAAAATACAAGTTTATTTCTAGAAGACAGAGTGGGAGAAAATATTCAAGAGCCACAAATTGTATTGTGTCAAAGAATGTTATGTCGCAAGAAACTGGTCTTTCTTGGCTACATGAGACGTTTTGTGTAAGACGTTGTTTCTTCAAAACCTAGGAGGTTAAAGTCATCACTTGTTGAAGTTGATGAATTAGTGTTACTTTTAGAAAAAAAAGAGCTTGCAAATTACAAAGAAATTGTTTGATTCAAGTTGATTACTTCTGGAAAGTAATGAATATATGACTTACATAAGAGTGTTTAAGTCACAACTCAATACAAGGCTTAGAGCCATGAAAATCCGAAATAAATTCCGAATGGAATTGTTGGATATCAAAGAGAGATATCAAAGCTTGATTAGTTGCAAAGTGTTTTGCACTATTCAGATCTTCTTAGGGATTGTATTTCATTATGATGACATACATATAACGAGTGAATCTAAAACCCACTTCTTCAATTAGAAGGAATGTATTCAATACATGTCATGAGTTTTATAGATTCTTACAATCCTAAGATAATGTGCAACTTAAGAGATTGTCTTAAGTAGGGCATCAATGAGTTGGAATCAATGTTTTGATCATGTTATAAAACTTTTCTCGATAGGTCGAGAAGTTGTGTTTATACATAGAGTTTAGTGGGAGTTACGATAATTTTAATTAGTCTAATATGTGGATGACATATTGATCATTGGGAATGATTTAAGACTTTTGGAGTAATTTAATACATCTTTAATATCCGGATTTATGGAGATAAATCTACATGATATTAGCGTCAAATAAGAAGTCCTATATTGATAAGATTCATGACTAGTTCAATCGAATTGAACATATTTGATTGATTCTATTTGCTTCCGCTGCCGAATCAATTAAATAGGAAATGATGTATAACACTTCATATACTTTGAGTATGATGAATTGTTTCAAATCGAATTTAAGTAATAGTTACCAAGTAAGCCATGAAGATTACCCTTAAGTGCTTGCAGAAGCATTAAGGATGTAATGCAAAGTGTTTTTTGGTGCAATTTTGTGTAAGGGTGATACACAAGTGACAATTGACAATTGAGATTGCGCATGGTTTCCGACAAAACCATAATCGAAACACATTAGGATGGTTAAGATACCATTGTGGCTATGTTATTTAAGAAATAGATTTTCTAGAATCGTTCTAGGCAATAAAGAACAATGAGAAATATTTACAACGGAAATTGAGTACACTTGCAATCATAAGATGTGCAAGAAGGATGAGTCCCGCACACTGTGAAAACAGTGGAGCTATTCTAAGGCTAGAGGGCCTATGTCTTGATTGGATCTCGACACGTTCTCAGAAAGTTTTGTAATGCAAATGTATACATTATAAAGGAAAACGAGTATGTAGTAAGGTTGAGTAAGGTACAAGAAGTTGATAAAACTTACTAACCAAAGCCTTCTCATAGGCTTAACATGATGAGTCATGTCATTTCAATTAAATTGAGATGAACAACTACATTCAAGATCAAACTGGATTATAGAATATGAAGTAGTAATCAGGCATTGACTATTCATATGTGATAATCGCATTTGTCGTTCGAGTTTTACTTTAAAACTCTTTTATTATACTTTGTTACATCCAAACGGGTTGTATGACGATATTGAACCCCGTTAAAGTGAACCCGGATTAACATAGTATTCGCCCATAGTCACTTGTATGAGGTGACGTCTTGAAGTGACTAGAGTGTGATGCGATTGATGGCAAGTTCAGTGTCATACAGTCATGTGAGATGACTAGTCGATCACATGGGCAGACTGTTAGGAACACTTTGTCGGGCATTGACCGCTTATAGAGTTCTGGCAAATTTATATAGCCTGGTCGTGGCGAGAGCTACTATAGTATTCTAATGAGTCGATTCTTTTGACTAAAGACTGTTCGCCTAAGGTGGCACAGTTTCTGATTAACTTTGATTTGTGTTACTACGACCTTCGTAAATGGGGTCAAATGGGCATATTTTGGGTTATGATGGCTGTGGCTAATCGAAGGGAATAAGTGCGATAGTAATTGTCCACCCCCTTGTCAGGGTTAAAACAATATCTCAGGGCCACTCGAGGAGTAATGAACTGGAAATGCGTGGCCACGCTCGGAAGGTATCTATGGTAGATGATTCCGGTCAGTCAGTTATTCTCCATATCGAGGAAACCACTGTCGATATGATCACTTGCAAGTACGACCTGAAAGACATTTTGCATTGAGTGGGAGATAGTAATAGGATAAAAGAATTGGTGACGCACACTTGTCGAGGACAAGTGGGAGATTGTTGGAATAAGTGTCCTCCGACAATAATGTGATCACAATTGTCGATCATGATGATCACATGTATAAATCTCATTTTAAGAATACATGTGGGATGTAATATTTTACAGTCAACTGGTCCACACATATCGGTAATGATTGGCTGTCTAGAGTTTGACATTATTGTCGTGCGACGGTGGTGATCAGTTGATCCCCTTAGGTCATACCTATAGGGAAATACTCTTAATTGATTATTTAATTAATCGTATACCGATACGAGTTAATTAAATTGCTTAAAATTGACAGATGATTTTGTGAGTAAAGTTAACGTGTCTTATTGTAATTCGATTAAATTAGATACGGTCTAAGTAATCAAATTGTCTTGTTAATTAGATTAAATTATTGTTTACGAAACAATTGAAATTGAAATTGAATGAATAATTTACTATAAATACAAGACGTTGTAATTTATAATTTGATAAACCATTTTGGTACAAGTAATTACGAATTACTAGTCGATTTTGTATATGACAAAGTTTATGAGTATGTTGATTTTTAATATGTTAAAAATACATTACAATTCACATGTCAAGTAACATGTCACATTTGTCACAATTGACAAATGACAAAATAAAATGGACTACCCATTTTATTAAGTGTGCCGAAAATAGGAGGGTGTATTAGGTTTATATTGTGTTTTTATTTTTAGTGGAAAACACAATTATATCCTAGTCTCCTAGCCTTGCATGCCTAATTGTTCTTGGGAAGAAAATTGGCCTCATGCATTGGCCACCTTCTCTCCTCCAACCGGTTTTGCCATAGTGAAATGATAGAGTTTTTCATCTATCATTTTATTAGTCATTCAACAACTACACATATAATTTTCTAGTGTAAGAAAATTAACTCTCCATCTTGTGAAGAATCTTAGAGAAAAATAAACCTCACAAATCTTTCCTCTTGAACCGATTTTTCAAGAGAACAAAATTAATTTTTTGTGTCATATTTTAAGTAAGACTAATATTGTTACTAGATCAAAATAATATTGGTTATTATGAGTTTTCCTTGGGTATATGCTTTTGGGAGAGATTCTAAACTTGAATATTGTTCATCCATTGTTGGAAAGCTCAAGAACTAACAAGAAGGAGATCTTGTTGGTGCCCTTTTAATCCGAAAATACATAGTAAGAATAACGATTTCTTCTCTATGTCTAATTATGTTTGCATGCATAAGATTTGTAATTATTTTATGACTAAATAATTTCTCATATATATGAATATGTTAATTAATGAGATTAATAATTTCTAACATTATGGGCTCTAATATCTCAGAAATTGTAAGTAGCTTGCCGATTTATCAGGTCAAGTCTAATCAGTCAGCTATATTTGAACAAAAACTCATAGACTATGCGTATGACAAAGCTAATAACTGTCAACAAAAGTGCAAGGCTCAAGTAATATGAGAAGTTATAGTGCAATATCATCATGGGAATCTACCGTTCCGACTCAACCTATATGCTAAAATAAACGTGATTTTTTTTTAAAATTTTTCGAAATTTTCTAATGTTTATGGGATTTTGATTTTTATGGAAATAAACAAGCAATGCATACGAAAAATTAAACGTGATAACAGAAATGCAAATAAAAACAAGATGCAGACACAGATATGGATGCATAACCCTCCCCAAACCAAACTGTACAATGTCCTCATTGTACCCAAAAATAAGAAAAGGAAATGCAAACTAAAAAAGAAGAGAGTGAAGCGCGAAAAGACTTACAAGATGGCGTAAGGAGGGACCTCCCCAAACCGGCCATGAACATGGGAGGTCATAGGTAGTCACGCAAATGTACGCTCTACTGGACTCTAAAAACAACAGCTGGAACACGATTCTGTTCGATCGAACAGAGCAGAATAGTTCGATCGAGGAAATCTGGTGTCAAAAGGATTCGATCGAGAGGATACTTTAGTCGATCGAGAGAAGTGAATTTTCCGCAGTTCGATCGGGAGCAGCAGAAGCTCGTCGAGTAATTGTTCAGCTAAAAAGGTTCGATCGAGCAGAAAAACCACTCGATCGACCCAAATCACCTGCAAATTCGCAAATAGGATCGTACAAAAGTACTGCCAAAGCAAAGAGAGCTAAACCGTTCACAGTCTATAGCCGATTAGGCTAATTATTAAGGCATAGAGTAAAGCTAAATAAAATGTTCAAAAATAAATAAAGAGTTCTAAAATTTTGGGCTGCCTCCCGGTAGCGCTAGTTTCAGATAGGTCCCAGCTCGACCTCCTTTTATCAACCAGCAACACAAAGCAATCGCCCAATACTAGGCCTCTGACTGGAAGCAGTAACTTCAGCAATCGTCAAATCTGCTTCCGGCCTCCACAGCATGGCAACGGAAGAATAACAGCTTCTCCAATCATCGGGATCCCACTCTTTAACATTGGCACGCAGCAACCTCCTAGACGACATAGCTTCCTCAAAACCTCCTCCAGGGTCATCTATCTGGGTAGTTCCAGACTCCAACTTGAGAGCACCCATCTCCTTTCCTGGGTCCTCGAACCTGTCGAGACCTGTAAAAAGAGAAACAAAGTAATGTTCCACCAATTTGCTCCCAAACTGGGGCGGAGGTGCTATAACAGCTGCAATATGTGACTCATAAGGGATATCAGACGGTATCTCCTCGGACTCTATATGAGGGGTAGCATCACATGGCATGGCTCGCATGGGTTCCCTACGCGCACTAGACTTGGTAAAAACCAAATCCTCTCCTCCTACCTGAAAAGTAAGTGTCTTAGCCCCGACATCTATAATCGCACCAGAAGTGCGCAAAAATGGTCTTCCCAAAATAATGGGAGTGTGACGGTCTTCGGGTATATCTAAAACAACAAAATCAACAGGAATAAAGAATTTCCCTATCCTGACAGGTACATCATCCAAAACTCCTTTAGGCCGTGATAAAGAACGGTCGGCCATCTGTACAGTAATGCCAGTATGCTTAAACTTAGTCAAACCTAATCTCTTAGCAAGAGACAAAGGTAACACACTGACACTAGCGCCGAGGTCACATAAAGCATTGTCGATTAATTGCGTCCCTATATGACATGGTATGGAAAAACTACCTGGGTCAGACAACTTAGAAGGGGTCCCAGTCTGAAGAAGTGCGCTGCACTCTTCAGTCATAGCTACAGTCTCAATAACACTAGCATCCCTCTCGCAACATAAAGTTTGCTTAATAAATTTAGCATAAGTGGGTACCTGGGCCATAAGCTAATTATAATGCTCACCAACATTAAGAACCCGTATAAGATCCAGGAATCCGCGGTGTGGCAACAACCTTCGTGGAAAAGGAACTTGGATAGGATAGGCTTTGACCGTACTCTCCTCCATATCGTCATTCGGGATAGGCATGGGTGACGATTGAATAGTTTCCGAGGCTATAGGGACTGATCGATCACTTATTTCCTTTCGATCGAACGCTTTCTCAACACATTTTCTCGATCGACCATCAGCAGGAGGTCGATCGAATGGTATTCCCTCCGTAATGTTCGATTGAGTACTCGGGATGTCATGTTCGAATTTAATGCTCATGTCGGCACATGCATCAGTACAAACCGCGTGAACAGTACCAGCATCAACGGACAATGGAATACTCTTGGTATGGACTGCATACACCGTTTCATACTGCTCTTCCCCAGCAACCAATTGATCGATCTGAAACTGTAGCTTCTTTATACGGATGTCGTTTTCCGTATGGGACTTCTGCGCCGTTAGTGAAAATTCCCCTATCATTGACTTCAGTTCAGCAAGCTCAACTTTTTCGATCAACCCATTGACTTAGGCCAGCAACTTCTCAAGACGGATGTCTTGAGCCTTGGATTTTTCCACACTTAAAACCAAGATATTTGCAATTGTGAGCAATTTCTCGAATCCATCGTTATTTTCAGCAGGAGGAGTGTGTTGCGGTGGGTTAGCATAGCAAGGCTGTTGAAGACCTTGTTGTTGCAGTGGTTGTGGTGGCACCAGTATAGGAGGAGCAAAACTTTGGTGACTTCCACAACCCCAAGACTTTTTCCTATCCCCATTGGCAGTTTTGACGGCCGGAGCTTCAAAACGGGCTATAAGTTGGGAGACGGACGTCATCTTGGCTAAAGAATCGAAGGTACTCAAGCCTTCCCTTCGATAATCTTTCTCTGAAATCTGTCTAATAGACCTGTATACCTATCAAAACAGCACTAAAGAAAAAGATAAAAACTGCCTCAAGGAATAAATCCCTTGAGGCTAGAGACAGACGAAAATAAACAGATAAACAAGCCAATTGCCTCCCCGGCAACGGCGCCAAAATTTGACAGGGCTGTCGTGTACCTATCAAAAATAACTAACTAAACTAACTATATAGCTAGGGAAGTCAGGTCGATCTCCATAGGGAGGCAAGGTATCTATTTGTAGTCCGTCTATCTATGTCACAATTGGGGGGTTTTGTATTTGATTTTCTAAACTACTAAAGGTTTAAAGGGAAGAGAAATAGGGAAAGAGCGATAAAGCAATAAAATGTGATAAAAGTGATCAGATAAAGAAGGTATGTCAGGATTTCGGTTCACTACGGTAGTTCAGTGACTCAACTGTAAATAGCTTAGACAAATTACTGTGAGACGGATACTGGAAATGTCCTTCCGGTCCACTTTCTACCCTAGATTCCCACTAACTTAACTTCCGTCCTCGTCAGGGTAGTCTACTATTCATAGCAGGTCTATTTAGTCCAATCTTCCGATCCAGGATTAAATTTAACCAGATTAAAAGGGTGACTCAGAAGCGTGCACTCAACTAAGTCGATAAATACAATTATATTGCTATGGTGACAGGGTCTCACAATTAATTCATCTAACCTATTTACTACATCGACATAATTTTACCGTAGATCCCCTAATCCTAACATGAAATAAATTAGCTACTCATATTATCAATATTGTCAAGACTAATAATGATGAAATAACATAATGAAATTATAATTAAATCGCATAAAAGAGATTAGGGCAGAAATTATGAGAGCAAAACAAGAGAATTAAAGTAAACAGATGAAAGATTAATATTAAAGGAAGAGAAAGAGATTACAATCGCGAGAATCCGGCGTAAAGAACACTAAATCCGAGCGAGAAATAATCCTAAAGCAAAAGTTACAGTAGAGAAAAAGCAACGTAGTGTTTACAGTGAAAGATGAATGATAATATAATAGATTCGATCCTAATAACCTAATTAATTGAGCTTAAATAGAAAAATACTAAGTCTATAAGCTAATTATAAGTTCACGGACTAATTAAAGCCCATGAAAGACAAAACCACTCGATCGAGTAACTTTATATCACTCGATCGAGTAAAATTAAGCTCAAACCACTCGATCGAGTAGAAAATCTACTCGATCGAGTAACCCCTAAAATACAACTACTCGATCGAGTAGAAAAAGGAGTCGATCGAACACAATTGTACTCGATCGAGTACTTTCCAGCGCACAATTCCTGCTTCGCGCACTGAACTTAAAACGGCTGCCATTTCTTCGTTACTTGGGCAAACAAAGCGTTTCCAGTGGCGTTGGAAATATAAGAGGACAAGATTTTATCTCCAATTTGCATCACCTGAATATCAGTTGTAGAACTCGAGATATGGCTATTCAAAGTAGGCACTAGCAATTTGAAGTTCTTCCTTTGCTCGCCTAGCTATCTTACTTCTTTGCGCACCTCAAGACAGCTACATTCCCGCTCCAAATTCACTCTTCCTCCAAATACATGATAAACGGACGGTAAAAGGCTCGATTTCACTACTTTCTGGTCCATTTCTGCAAATAGAACAAAACAAACCAAAGTAGCATATTCGGGGCATTTCGCAGCATAAAACTACGATAATAGCATAGAAATACGTGCATAAAAAAGGCCAAAAACGACTATATAAAATGCACGTATCAGGGAGAATTAAAATTGTAAAAACGGGAAGTGAAGACCGCAGGGAGACGAGCGGATTCGGGCTCGGGACGCTCGGATGCTCTCGTTTTGGGATGAGCGGATTCCTGGGAAGACGCTCGGATTTTCTTACAGCGAATTTTTTCAAAAATTGACGCAGCCAAGACGAGCGGATCGTGCTTGAGACCAGCGTCTTTTCTGAAGCAAGACGAGCGTCTTTTCTCAAAGACGAGCGGATTCTGTTACAGGAACTTTTCTTAAAATGTTGTAACAAAAAGACGAGCGGATTCGTCTTCAGACGCTCGGATTCCTGCCGGATGAGCGTATTCTCAATAAGACGGTCGTCTTTGTACAAATCGAGCGGATGCCCTTGATTTCCTTGACTCCGATAAAAAAAACTTCCCCACACTTGAAAATTAGTTCCTTCCTTCATCAAAAATCATTAGTGACCCTCCCTCACTTACTCTCATGGAAAGAATTTATGTTTACGATAAAAGAAATGCAATAAATACAAGTTATAGGGGTTAGTATATTTACAAGTGGTGGTTTAGGGAGGACTCCATCAAACTCTCCCATTGATGATTCCTTCAAGGATGAGGAGGCCCGAAGTAGGTGGCCTCGACCTCTCCATCAGCCTCTTTCTCGGTGGTATCATAGTTCACTTGGGAGGGATCAAGAGTCTTGCTTATATAGTAGATGGCATGAAGAGATCTTCCTACCCGTTGGCCAAGAACCGCTCCAACGGCGTAGTTACTAGCATCACACATGATCTCGAACGGTAGTTCCCAATTTGGAGGTTGAATGATCGGTGCCGAGATTAGTGCTTCCTTGATTCTATTAAAGGCTTCAACACACTCATCAGTGAAATGGAATTGGGCATCTTTAAGTAAGAGTTGAGTGAGGGGTTTCTCTATTTTTGAAAAATCTTTTATGAAACGGCGATAGAAACCCGCGTGACCGAGAAAACTTCTCACCCCTCTAACATTCACGGGAGGTGGGAGTTTCTCTATCACCTCAACCTTAGCTTTATCGAACTCGATGCCCTTTTCCGAGATTAAATGACCAAAAACAATTCCTTCATTGACCATGAAGTGACACTTTTCCCAATTTAAAACAAGGCTAACATCTTCACATTTTTGCAATATAAGAGAAAGATTATGCAAACATGAGTCAAAGTCTTTTCCATAAACGCTAAAATCATCCATAAAAAATTCCATTATGGTCTCTAGGTAGTCGGAGAAGACACTCATCATGCATCTTTGGAAAGTGGCGGGGGCATTACACAAGCCAAAAGGCATCGTCCTATATGCAAAAGTACCATAAGGGCATGTGAAGGTGGTCTTATGTTGGTCATCCGGGTGTATAGGGATTTGAAAGAATCCCGAATACCCGTCAAGGTAACAAAAGAACTTGTTGGAGGCTAACCTCTCAAGCATTTGGTCAATAAATGGTAGGGGGAAATGATCCTTTCTTGTTGCGGAATTCAATTTTCGATAGTCAATGCACATACGCCAACCGGTGATCTTCCTTGTGGGTATTAGCTCATTCTTTTCGTTTGTCACCACCGTGGTACCTCCTTTCTTAGGTACCACTTGAAAGGGGCTAACCCACAAAGAGTCCGATATGGGATATATGATTCCCGCATCAAGTAATTTCATAACCTCTCCCTTGACAACTTCTTGCATGTGGGGGTTTAATCTCCTTTGAGATTCAATGGTAGGTCTATGGTCCTCCTCTAGATGAATTCTATGCATACAAAAGTTGGGACTTATCCCCTTAAGGTCATCTAGACTATAACCTATAGCTTTTTCATGTTGCTTCAACACATCAAGCAATTTTCCCAATTGGTTTTCATCAAGTTTATCATTAACAATCACAGGTTTGGTCTTTGATCCATCAAGGTAAGCATATTTCAAATTTGGGGGAAGGGGTTTTAAAGTAGGGGTTTGTACCTCA
Organism: Silene latifolia; assembly: GCF_048544455.1. Lineage (NCBI taxonomy): Eukaryota > Viridiplantae > Streptophyta > Magnoliopsida > Caryophyllales > Caryophyllaceae > Silene > Silene latifolia. Next base: position 143,722,600 of record NC_133526.1, read on the forward strand.
CTTTCCTCCTTTGAGGGTTCATTTAGAATTTGCTCCATTTCCATTAGACATTCCATTCTCATGGCATATTCAACTTGTTCTTCATTCTCATCAATCTCGTCACACTCGAATTCCATGACGAATTCCTCTTGCTCTTGGGCTTGTAAGATGTCTTCTAGGATTGATTGCTCATTTTCTATAGGTTGATATGCTTCCACAAGGATATTATGTACTAATTCGGATTGCTCATGAGTAAGTTCTTTGTTAGCTAGAGCGGCCTCAAAAAGATCTACCTCCAATTCCCAATACATATTTTTAGCCTCACTTGCTTCCAAGGCTTCCAATGCTTGCATGGGGTCTTTGAAGAAAGGTATACTTAAGTGGTCCTCTAAAAAACAATCTATAAGGTCCATCTTGCAAAATATCGAACAACTTGAAAACAATTAGAACATACATTGAGGAGTCTTACTTCCCCAAGGCAAAGAAAGACACAAATAATAACAATCTAAGAAAATCTAAATCAAGCTAACACCGTCCCCGGCAACGGCGCCATTTTTGGTCGAGCCCTCTTGAGAGGTTTAGTTTTCGGTACTTGTCGTTAGGAGCACCTAGACCAAAACAATATTTATAACTCCACAAACTACTCTACAATTAGTAAAGAGGCAAGTAAAGTTCGGATCCCAAGGGACAGATATTGAAGTGATATTTTCAATTGTAGCTAGCGGTGTCTAGGGGTGTCACAATTTGCGGTTGGAATATAAGATCACTAAACTAAATAGCAATGAAAGTAAACAAGCAAGATGATTAAAAAGGGGTGTAAATAATTGATAAAAGGCACTAGGGTGTCATGGGATAATAGGGGATTCATGGGAATTGATCATACAAACATATTCTCAAATTATAAGCAAGCAATTATTGTTGTGATGGATCGAGTTGGTTTATATCTTACAATCCTAGGAAAGTTTGGGTCCCGGAGCCGAATCGATTAGATTGTACAACACCTACAAGTTGACTTAATCTTCCCTACTCAACTATATGCATGGTCTAATGAGGCTCGAGTTGGTTTATGTCTTACAAGTCTCATTGAAAAGATAGGTGATGGGTAAAAAATGCAAGGATTCATAGGCTCGCATTTCATCAAACATAACATGTGCATAAGTTGAGATCACAACTGTTGGGGTTAGTGTCCTTAACAGTTAGTGCAAGGACTTATAAACCTCTAAAAAGGATCAAAGGGTATACTTTGTATCATAATCAGTTGATCCACGTTTATCAATAACGGTTGGCTTGCTAGATAAGTTTGACGTTATTGTCATACTGATGGCGGTGATCAACTGGTCCCTAAAAGTCACACCTATAGGATACGTCTTGAGTGATGTGACGGTATGAAAATACAGTCATGTAGATGCCAATTTTGACTAACCGGTTAGTCGAATTATTTGACTAATAATTAGTTAAATGTGATGTTGAGATATAATATTTAATACGGATTAAATATCATGGGCTAATGCGGATTAACCAGTTAATTCGTAAAATTAAATATAAGCTATTTATATTTGATTAATGTATATTGGACAAATTAATTATACAATACTGTTGTGTCGGACACGTATTAAGAATTCAACTAACCCGTATTATTAGTTGATGCCTTAAATTCCGATAACCGATAACAGTTTATGATGAAACCGCGTCGTATACACTTAGCAAGTTTTGGACCGGACCATGAGTTTAACTTAAGGAGAAAATGGAAGCCCATTTCCCCCTAAGTCCATTCGGCCAAACCGAATTAGAGGAACAAAAGGAGAGCTCTCTCCTCCCTTCTAACCTAATTCATTTTGCAAAAATAATTAGGGTTTTTGGGAGTGTGCCTCTAAATTCCGGATCTCTCATCCAACACAAATTCACAAAAACTAATCCCCTCGATATTGCAAGCCAATTAGGGGATTGTCTCTAGCACAAGGGCATTACTCGGACATCTTGGGTGCATCGTTTAGGAGGAGATTTGCTTTAATCTCTCATTGCCTTATTGCACTAGGACCGAAGGTTATTTCTAATCTTAATCGATTCCTTGTTATTTTGTTTTATGACTAAAATTACATATGAATTTTGCGTTATAATCCTACAATTAAAGGGTAATATACGGATATTAACCTACAAGTGGTATCAGAGCGAGGCCACGTAATTTTTCTTATGTAATTTTAGTCATAAAACAAAATAACAAGGAATCGATTAAGATTAGAAATAACCTTCGGTCCTAGTGCAATAAGGCAATGAGAGATTAAAGCAAATCTCCTCCTAAACGATGCACCCAAGATGTCCGAGTAATGCCCTTGTGCTAGAGACAATCCCCTAATTGGCTTGCAATATCGAGGGGATTAGTTTTTGTGAATTTGTGTTGGATGAGAGATCCGGAATTTAGGAGGCACAATTCCCAAAAACCCTAATTATTTTTGCAAAATGAATTAGGTTAGAAGGGAGGAGAGAGCTCTCCTTTTGTTCCTCTAATTCGGTTTGGCCGAATGGACTTAGGGGGAAATGGGCTTCCATTTTCTCCTTAAGTTAAACTCATGGTCCGGTCCAAAACTTGCTAAGTGTATACGACGCGGTTTCATCATAAACTGTTATCGGTTATCGGAATTTAAGGCATCAACTAATAATACGGGTTAGTTGAATTCTTAATACGTGTCCGACACAACAGTATTGTATAATTAATTTGTCCAATATACATTAATCAAATATAAATAGCTTATATTTAATTTTACGAATTAACTGGTTAATCCGCATTAGCCCATGATATTTAATCCGTATTAAATATTATATCTCAACATCACATTTAACTAATTATTAGTCAAATAATTCAGACTAACTGGTTAGTCAAAATTGGCATCTACATGACTGTATTTTCATACCGTCACATCACTCAAGACGTATCCTATATAGGTGTGACTTTTAGGGACCAGTTGATCACCGCCATCAGTATGACAATAACGTCAAACTTATCTAGCAAGCCAACCGTTATTGATAAACGTGGATCAACTGATTATGATACAAAGTATACCCTTTGATCCTTTTTAGAGGTTTATAAGTCCTTGCACTAACTGTTAAGGACACTAACCCCAACAAGCTCCCACTTGTCCGTACAAGTGTATGTGCAATGACGTTATCCGCACTAACTGGAGGACACTACCTCCAACAACAACAAGCAAGCAAATAAACTATGAAAACATATTAATTTAAGCATGAATCATCCCCCATGTTGGTTTCCCCTAATTACCCATTAACCCTAGCTAAGGAAACTACTCACTCATTATCATGTTGAACATGCTAGCAAGGTTGTCAATCATACCAACAAAGTATAACATGATGAATAAATGAAGATGATTAACAATAACTAAAAAGGAATTAAGAGAATTATACCTACTAATGATTCCAATAATAAAGCAAAGAATAATAGAAGTACTTGATGATTGATTGGAAGGTTGTCAATCTCCCAATAATAACCCAAATAATCTTCAATTACCCAAAATAAAAGATGAAAGAGAGATTAAGGAAATGACATTTGTATTAAGACTTTATTAAAAGTTGATTACAAGATTAAAGAGAGATTAGAATGATATATACTACACTAAAGATTGATAAGAAGAACATGATAATCTAATTAGACTAATGGGGTATTTATAGTGGGGATTAGGTACACAAATTAGGGTTTACTAAGGGCTTAAATGACGATTAAGTCCTTGAGGAATCGCTCCTCTCAGAAAAATATGCGAGTCTCCTTTTTGCTAGTCTTTCCCGAGGTATGCGCATCCTTCATAGAACAAGTAGAAGACGGAATAGCTGTCACACAATCCAAGCGTCCAGGGCACGGGACGAGCGGATTGTCTTCCTGTTGGACGAGCGGATTCGTGGGGTGGACGGGCGGATTGTGGCGGTTTTGGACGAGCGTCCCTATGAGGAAGACGCTCGGATTGCTTGTCTTGGACGGGCGGATTGTGGGCAATCCGCTCGGATTTTGAGTCAGCTTCCTCCTTTCTTCTTTTCTTCCTTTTTCTTCATACAATCCTTGAGGATTTCGTCGGAGATGCAAGGATCTTTTCTCATCATTGCCTAACTACTATAATATGTACAATGGCCTTCTAGTCTTGTCTTCTCTTTGATGCTTGGTCATTGAATTCAATCAATTTAGCTCTATTTTGCCACTCAATGCAAGGTTTGCACTCCTTTCCTACCAAGGAAACAAAACCTCAAAGAATATGCAAAACAAAGGACTAAAGACAATAAATGATCCAAATATGCACTAAAGAGCATGGGAATAAGGCTAATTCGGGGACTAAATATGCTCAAATAATGGTGACATCAGTGTTGTACAATCTAATCGATTTGGCTCCGGGACCCAAACCTTCTTAGGGATTGTAAGCTTATACACCAACTCGATCCCATCACAACAATAAGTGCTTGCATCTAATTGAGAACATGTTTGTATGATTTACTCTCATGAATCCCCTATGATCCCATGACATCCTAGTATCTTTAATAACTTGTTTACATCTCTTAATTGATTGCTTGCTTTACTTTATTGCTTGCATTAGTCTAGAGTACAACTACAAACCCAAATCAATTGTGACACTAGCATAAATTAAGATAGATAGACTTAGAACCCAAAGCACACCGTCCCATGGATCGACCTCAACTTAACCACTAACTAGTTGTTTGTTGAGAAATATAAATATGTTTTATTGGGCGTGTGACGACAACGCACCATCAAAATGGCGCCGTTGCCGAGGATGGTGTTTTATGATTAAGTTCTTACTTGTTTGTCTATTTTAATTGTGCTTTAACCTTGAGGAACTTGTTCCTCAAGGATCGTTATTACCGTTTTGTTGTAGTTTTCATGCTTGTAGTTGTTTCCTTGTCTTAGTTATGATGGCTCAAGACTTGACATATGGAGTATGTGGTGGATATCTTGAGTATGACTACTATGTGCATGGGGAGTTTGAGGAGCAAGTCAACACAAACCTACCTTACTACTCATACAATGAAAATCCTAACTACTACCCCAACTTTCCCCACCAAAATCACCACATCTAATACCCACAACAACCACCCACCCAAGACCCATATTACAACCAATGCCAAATGCCACAATATGACCACTTTCACACCCACACACAACAAGAAGATGAGCCAAACTTTGACATTCAAAATGTGGTTCTCCAAATGATGGGAGACCAACAAAATTTCTTCACACAAATGCTAGAAGAGAGCCAAAATAGGAACAATGTTCTCCAAAGCATTATCGAATATGGTGAGGAGTTGCCAGTTCGAGTTACCCAAATGGAGGCAACCCAAGAAACCACCCAACCAACCACCCCTCACAAATCCTTGAGCATTGACCATGAATGTGAATTTGAGGTAATTACCTTTGGTGAAGAAGATGTGAAGTGGGAAGAGCCAATCTCCTTGAGCTCTTGTGAGTATGAAAGTGTAGTATTTTAGGAGGAAGATATGAGGTTGAGTAAGCCAAATACTCTTAACCTTTGTGAGTATGAGGGTGTGACTTTTGATGTGAATGTTGAGGTGTTGGAGAAAGAGTTAATGAACAGGAGTGAAGCCCCCATTTATGATTCATATGGAGATAGCAATGATGACAAGCCTATGGAAGAAGCTTATGCGGAATATGTGTCTTTCAATGACTTATGGAATGTAGAAGAGGAAAGGAGTTATGATATTGCCTCACTTGAGGAGCCCATCGCGAAGTTTGAGGTATGCTTCCATAAAGAAGATGAATGCCTCTTTCCTATTGAGTATGAAGACCTTTTCGCACCCACCATGGAACCTATGATTGTTGGAGATGATATGATAAACCTTCTCCAAAAGCTCAAATTGTTGTATAAAAGGTACTTGGTGGAGAAGCTCAAGAGCAAAGCTATGAATGAGCTTACTTGTGGAGACTTGGCACCCACAATCTCAATTCCTAAGGTACTCCGTCATCAATACTATGAGAATTCTCCTTCTATTCTTGAAGGATTGATAAATCCAAATGCTATCATCATCACCATATTTGAGGGAAACAGGAGAGAATGAAAGCCTCTCGATGACAAGAATTATAAGCTTGCTAATTTGAGCCAAAAAGGTTATGATGAAAAGGCCAAGGTGAAGGGGAGAAATTTCAATGAAAAGCACCTTGTGGAGGATTGGCTCTATTCCATTTTGAAGTGGCCATGGTTCTATCTTTGCTTATTTGAGGATTGTGCTCAAGCCTTTGACCGGTTATTGAGAGCATTGAGCAACATAGACAACAAAAATAACCATGGAAACAAGGAATGAGTTTGGTGGATTTCTCCCTCAAACCACCATTTGTAAGATATCCCATCCTTTGACTTTGCATTACATTTACACTTGCATTTAGTTATATACATATACATTTAGCTTGCATTTGTATTATATTTCATATTGCATTTACATTAGTTAGTTCATATATTATAGTTGCATTGTAATATATCTCATATGATTAGATTAATTTGCATTATAATATATCTCACATGATTCATGTAGATAGTTGCATATAGACTAGAATTCATGCATAGTCACTAATGACCAATCCTATTCTTTTCTACACTAGAAATAGTGCTTAAATCGGTTTGGGGAGGTTTGATCATAGGTGACCCAAGCATCTACATATAGCATGCATCATCTAGTATAGTTTTGATTGCATTCATTTGTTATATATGTCATAGAGAATTGCATTTAGTTAGAGCATGCATTCATTCATATCATTACATTTGCATTTGTACTTCAATTTCCATAAATCCAAAAACACCAAAAACATGTATTTATTTTTCATTCCCACTCCTACATGTACATTGAGGACAATGTCAAAAATAAAGTGGGGGATGGGAATTTACATTCCAAAATGCATAAAAATTGAAAATTTTCCTAAAATCCCAAAAATATGTTCTTTAATTTCATTAAAATAAAATCCATGAAAACTTGAAAATCTCAAAAACCAAAAACATGTTCTTTAATTTAGTAGTGTAGAATTGTATATACTTGTATTCTTGTTCTCTTCTCACATAGATACAACACTACATTTGAGGCATTGTCAAGGGAATGTGAAGACCGCTTGGTATGATCGTTCTAATCCCTATTTTCCTTCCATTTCTTTTTCATTATTCATATGAGGAGGATGGACTTACATGTCAAGGAGGATGTTGTGCATTTTGTTGTGGAGGTTTGTGTATCTATGTGTTGTTAGGAGTTGCATTTAGTTTATATGGCATAATAGTTGATAGAAGCATATGTATTAGAGTTGTATATATGTTAGTTGCATCATGGCATGTAGTTGCATGGTTAGAAAATTTTGGAAAATGCCTATTTGGGAAGCTTGACAAGTGTATATAAGCCCTTGTAGATAATTTTTCTCCTTGAGATTTTGTTTGCTAGAATACCCTCAAGGCACCCTAGGATGTGTCATACTAGTATCTTTTAACCCATGGACTAAGGCCTAGTCAAGAGTACCTTATGGTGTGATAACTCCTTGGCTACCGTTTATTCCAAGGTGACCCTTGAAATCATGCAACCGTTCTTACACTTCTATCATCATATTTTGCCAACAAAAAGGAAATGAGCACAAAATAATCAAATTGAGTTCAAGTACCAAAATCAAAATAAAAAAATTTACAAATTGCATCACTGAAAAGAGGAGCAAAAATAGACTCCTATGCTTCAATAAAAGTATCCTTGCAACAAAATGGGGTTACTTTGAAAATGTTCAAAAAAATGCAATATTGAAAAGAATTGCCAAGTATCAAAATGACAATCATAAAAAAAAGGCAAGAAATGTTCTCCAAATGTCAAATACCATAAGAAATTGGGGGGAAAACAAATCAAAATGCAAACTACAAATGTGAAACTCATACATATTGATCCCTTTTATCCATTGATCTTGTTTGTTGCATGTTGGAAAGGGGACGACCCTTCTTCTTGTCTAGGCAAGAGGGGGAATTCCGCGATCCTACAGTGTTTCTAACACCATAGGGAGCCTACTCTTGACAAAATCATTTAGCAATTGTGGATTAAAGTACCCTAGTTTAACACAACTTGGAGGTGATTTGTTGGTATCCTCTTGGACTTAGTAACTAGGAGAAACAATATCTATGACCAAGTTTGTACCCTTAAATTGCTTCCCTTGTAGATGATTTCCGCCACTTAGACGAGGAAAGTGGCTATTCTTTTGTAGATGCATCCATTACTTGTTTTGTGTGCTTAATGATTGGATGTATCGCCATTTTGGCAAGCCCCACCTTGCCTTGCAAGAAGGCACCTTACCTCATGGATGTCTTGTTGTGAGTTGAAGGGGCGGAGTGAGACCCGCTAATTTTCTCACATCGGTTATATTATTATTATTATTATTAGGATAGTTTAAATAAAGGTCTAGTTCTAGTCACCTCTTTACTCGGGACGAGTAAAGGTTCTGTTTGGAGATGTTTGATGTGACTTTTAATTGCGCACATTCAGTCCTCTAAATGAACCTATTTTGCATACTAATATAGCATTTCATGACCATGTTATCCGTCAATTCCTTCCTATTTTGCTTTTCTAGTGCATTGTATATGTGTTGTAGGAAAGAAGATAATGAGGCAGAATTCCCGTCTTCCGTGCATATTTGGAAGCTTGATGACAATCTTAGATGGGCTAGTATGAAGAGGAGGCAAGAACAATGACCAATGAAGTAGGAATAAAGAGTATGCGTAGATCATAGGCTTCTAAAGCCAGACGATGGAAAACTGCATCAAGATTCGTGCGTCTTAAGCATAAGACGGGCGGATTGCCCTGTCCAAATCCGAGCAGCCCGAGCACGAGACGAGTGGATCTGGGACCTTTGATCCGGGCGTCCCGATGCCGATCCGAGCGGATCCCTTCACAGACTGGCCGTGCTCCAAGCTGATCCGAGTGGATTGTGGTGGGAGTAGCAACATGATATGCGCATTTTCCTCGGGACTTGCAATTCCCTACTCAACACTTATGCATTGTTATTTACTAATCTACCCTTACTTAACCTAATGATGTACTACTATATATACTCCATTTGTAATAATCAATAGGATTAAGTTCCCTTATGTAACACCCCGTATTTTATAATAACATTTTATTATATAAGTATTTTATTAAATTGATTATTTCGGAATTTAATAATGTATTTTGAAATATTTATATTTATTGTCTTCATTCTATAATTTATTATTTGTCGTTTTTGATCTACTTTGAACCGGTTAAAATGTCCGTGCGCGATTTTACTATTTTAAGTTAATAATTTCTTTTCTATAATAAGCTCTCCTTGCGTTTTAATATGGTCCAACCTGATTTGTAATCAGATAATCCATTGTATGAGCTAATGGACCCAAAGCCCATTATTTAATCCCCTTATAAATAGAATTTTACCTAGCAAGCAATTAGGTCAATTCAATTTGTTTCTGCGTGAACTTTTGATGCGGCGCGTCCTCTCCTCCTTTTCTCTCTTTTGTTCTTCTTTTCTCCCTTTGACTCCATTGTTTAATATCTTTCTTTCTTACAAACTCATACACAAAATATATTTTCACAATCTTTGATCTTACTTCTACAATATATTAATCTCCAAATATTTTTATGGGAATTATCTGTATGGACCTTTAGACCTACGTTTTGGGTCTTCTATTTTAATGGGTAAAGAAGAGGAAGAGTATTTTTATGGTGCTTTCATGGATTCAGATTCGGGTATATTCTTTATTGTCAATTTGAGGACGTTGACATGTGTTGGAGACAAGGCTTTGTTGGTCTTTTTCTTTATGGAGGTTTTCATTAATTGCTAAAAAGGTAACTAGGTGTTTCTCTTTTAATTGTGTTTATGCCAATTGATGTAATTAATATGATTTAACGATTGTTTTGTATGATTGGTACATGTTGGATTGTTTATTATCATGTTAATTATGTTTTCGCATGTTCATATATGTTTTTATGCATTAATTATATATCATATGTTGCTTATGCGTTAAATATGGGTGTCATGAGCGTAATTAGGGTTTACGAATTAAACCCTAATGGCGGCATGGTAGGCGGCCAAGAGTTCTCTCCAAAGTTATAGCTAAAGCTAGTGTAACCTTGATGATGATTCAAGTGTTATAGCTGAAGTTAGTACAACTTTGGGTAGTTACTCTAGTTATGGCTGAAGCTACTATAACATTGAAGTACGAGTTAAGGTTATAGCTGGAACTAACATACCCTGAGATTATGGCTCAAGGTTATGGTTGGAACTAGTATAACTTTGAGTTTCGTGTGAAAGTTATAGTTGAGGTAAGTATAACTTCAAGTTATATATGTTGAAGTTATAGTCGAGGTTACTATAACCTCGCATCCAGAGTTTATGTTATGGTTAAGGTTACTATAAAATTGAATTGTTAATGTTAAAGTTATAGCTGAAGTTACTATAACATTGGTTGCTTATACTTGTTTCATATGTTGTATTGTGTTCAACGTGTTATGTCCTTGTGTTTGCATATGTAATACCCCGTATTTTATATAATAAATTAAATGGATATCATATAATATTATTTATTATACATTTTATCATATTATATTACTAATTAAGTCGGGCAAATTGTTGAGTCGATAATTATGTTAAGTTACTTTATTTAACTCGCGTCGTATCGAGCTAAGTTAATTGAGTCGGTTTTATATATAATTCGAAATGTGAGTCATCACATGTGAGTGGCCCAATAACTGTCCAGCCCAATTAAACCCTAAGCCCATTTAGCCTAATTACCCTAACCCTAAACCTAATTAACCTAAACACTACCCTAATCCTTCCCTCAACCCGCCTCCCTCACGCCTCCCTCCTTTTTCAGATCCAATCTCAAGCCTCACGCAAAACGAGAGAGAGAGAGAGAGCGTGAGTGTTGACCGTGCATCAAGGAAGGGCTAGTGGTGGTCGTCGACGTTCTTAGGTGGCTGTGGTGGCCGTGGTGGTGGCAGAAAAATGGTAAGAGCAATTCCTTCCTCTGTTTTATATGAATGTCGTGGGTTGTTGGTTGTAGTGTCGTGTCTTAGGGAGGGGATATGAGTGGTTGATGTCGGGGTAAGGGTAATGGGTGGTAAGGGACGAGTGGAGTGGTGGTGGTTAGGGTGGTTTTGAGCGGTGATAATGACAAGAAAAGGCGGCGGCAGGGGGGGGTGGTAGAAACGGGTTTAAGATGCGTTTTGGGCGAGTTTTAGATGGGTAAGTTTGGGTGGTGCCAACGTCGACTAGGGGGAGGTCGACAAGGTGGTGCTGCGGTGTATCTGGGCGTGGGTTGGCGGCGAACAAAATGACGGTGATAGAATAGTGTTTTGGGGAAAGTTGCGGTGGTGGCGGGTTGGGAACGAGAGGTGTTTGGGAAGGCGCGGCGTGAACCAGGCCAAAAGACGGCCGTGGTTCACCTCGCCGGCGAGGGTCGACCCCAGATGGGGGTGTTTTTGCTGTGGGCGGGTCGAGTGGGTGTTGGGTCAGGTGGTTGTCGCGGTGGTGAGGTGGCCTGTGGTGGTGTGTGTGCGTGTGTGAAGGGGACGTGTTTATATCGAGTTGTTTTTGTTTTCAAAGCGGGTTTTTCATATTTAAATCGTTACAATTTGTAATGAATCGTATTCTTAATTAATTAATTTAATCCCGAGTCATCTAATAATTTATTTAATTAATTCCCGAGTGTATTAAAATATTTAAAGACGGGTTTGAGTCGGGTGTTGAGTTATTCAAATAATCGATTTGGGTTTTTATTAAAATCGCATATGACGTTTAATCCTTTAATTATCATTTGATTTAGTTCCGAGTTAATTAAAATAAAATAATAATTAATTAACTAGAAGCGGGATTTTGAGACGGATTTGTTAAAATGAAAAGGCTACTATATCGGGAAAGTTTCCATTCTAAGAAATTCTACTTTAGTAACTTTCTATTTTGGGAAGTTGGGTCAAATGACTAATCGGGTTATTTTAGTTACCAGTTGGGCATAAGTTGGTGTCGGGAATGTATTTCGGGAAAGCTTCTATTTTGGGAAATTACTATATTTAGTAGTTAGTGATTATAATTATTATAATTGTTTTAGGTGACGAATTCGTGAAGGATCGATAATCAAATTCATTGCTTTACCTTCCGGATCGCTTAATCGCTTAATTGGATTTGCTTTGCACTTTGAGGTAGGGAAATACACTTGTCCTATTATCGTCGTTGTTGGATTGTGTTGACTTGACTCCTGGTTGTTGATTTACGTGATCATTTATATTCGGAAAGGTGATTGGCTGATTTGATCGTATTGAGTATGATATCACAACATTCGGTAGCTGGCATGATTTCATTCATTATTATACATATTGTGTTGCATTATTACTGTTGAGCATTTCATATGCATTGGAGTTGGAGGATGGTGCAGGAGTGACGATATTGAGATACGGTGTGATGTTGTGATAAGGCCCAGGCGGGTTCTGCAGGACTTGCCCTGGTGTCCTCAAATTGTTGAGTGGCGGATCGACTTCAGTCGATATATATAGTCTACCGGGGATCGGTATGGCTGGGCGTTCCGGGTTATGAGATGTGTGTGATGAGTTGAGATGGAGATGGAGGTGACGGAGTATCATGCATATCATATTTATTGTTTCATTGTTTTCCCTACTCAACCTCGTGGTTGACCCTGTGTATTCGTGAACACCTGTGATGAACCATAATGGGGAGCAGATTTGACAGGTACTAAAGATTAGCTGACTTGAGAGCTATGGGATGCGTGAGGACTTGGCCAATCTACCTAGAAGTCTAGACCACATAGAAGATTTTATCACTTAATTTATTTTCCGCTGCGGGTTGTATTTATCTTATATTAGGTATTAGTTGGATAATTTGTAATAAACACGTAATCGTTAAGTTTAAAGTTAAAGTACTTTGGTATTGTTGTACTTTGTTATTCACTCCCTCGGGAAACCGAGATGGTGACAGTCCGGTTTATTGGGGAATGTCTTGCTAAAGGCTCCTTCATAACCCGGGGTGTTACAGCATATATATCTTTGGTTACTCTTGTTCATATGATAAGTAGGATGGTCAGTTATACTATCCTATGGGTTGAGTCGTGATGTTGTTCACGCATGTTAGTACAGTCAGTTATACTGTGCATTTATTGGTTGGCTGGTTTGAATAGATGACGGTAGTATCAGTTATATACTATCGGAATGAACCAACGCCACCCATTGATGCGGGATTTGTTTGGTCTATGTTCGGGGGTGGCCAGAGGCAGTGGTTATACGCTCTGGGTCTCGAGTGTCGTTCGGTTTACCAAGAGTCTGGCCAGGTCTTAGACATATAGGCAGTGGTTATACGCTATACATAGTACCGTGGAGGCAGTGGTTATACGCTCCGTCAGCTAGAGGCAGTGGTTATACGCTCTGGAAAGTTAGAGGCAGTGGTTATACGCTCTAACGGGCGTTCGCTCTATTCGCTACGCATTGATTGCTAGCTTTATGCCTTCTGTTGCTGTGGATTGTGTGTTACCGTGTTTGCTATGCTTTAATACTAGCTTTGTGCCTTAGGTTGTTGTGGGTTGTTTATCGTTACTAGTCTTGTAAGTGTTCATGGTCTAGTGGTCGCATATGGTCTAGGTTTGCATGTTTGCATCCGTCTAAGATTGATAAGTCTTGGTAATTTTGTGTTGGGTTTTCATGAGTGTAGATGGTCTCACATGTTTACTGGTTTTATATTTCAGTTGTTAAAGATTGTTAGTTATATTCAATTGTTGTAAACATGACTGGGAGAGCATCTAGTTACTCCCGATGAATTATCGACCCCCTTCTCAGGTTGATCAGATGTTGCAGCTTGATGATGCTCGTTGGGATGCTTCGAGAGGCGAGATTAATAATAAATTAGGTGTTTGTTTTCATGTTTTGAGAACCTTTGAATAATGTATTAGTTTGTTTTGGATTTAGTAGCGAACCGGATTTGGGCTTGTTGTTTCCGCCACCTTGACCCTTTTATCAGTATCGTACTCTGATATTTACTTTATAGTATGTTTTCCTTTGTTTTATAATCCGGGTTGTTTCACCTTAGGTTAGAAGAAGCTCTCTTAGATTAGATTAGATTATGAGTAGATTAGAATAGATTAATCTCAATCATTCCACAAAATTACACATTAATCTTTCTTTAATTATTGTTCAAGCCATATTATTATTGGGTAATTGAAGATTATTGGGTTATTATTGGAGAATTGACAACTCTTCATCAATCAATCAAGTTTTTTTCTATTATTCTTTCCTTTCCATTTGTTCATCTCAAGTTTGGTATAATTCCTTTACTCTCTGCTCTTTATTGTTTATTTCGTCACTCTCTTATCATGTTTATACTAGTTATGATGATTGACACCATTGATAACTGTTCGAGTATGTGCCCTCGACAATAATGCGATCACATGTTTAAATCTCATATTAAGAATACATAAGAGAATGTAACATTTTATTGTCAACTGATCCACATTAATCGGTAATGACTGGCCGACTAGAGTTTGACATTACTGTCGTATGACGGTGGTGATCAGTTGATCCCTTAAGGTCATACCTCTAGGGAAACATTCTTAATTGATTAATTAATTAATTGTATGACGGTACAAGTTAATTAATTCCTTAATTTGAACAAATGATTTTGTGAGTAATAATACGTATCTTATTGTAATTCGATTAAATAAGATTCGTACTAAGTAATTAAATTGTTTTATTACTTAGGTTAATTATTGTTTATGAAACAATTGTAATAAATAATGAATTGTTTATTATAAATACAAGAAGTTGTGATTTATAATTCTATGACCCATTTTAAGAAATTGTAATTGTGAATTATTAGTTAATTTTTGTATGTGATTTATTTCATTTATATAATGATTTTTAATTTGTTAAAAATGCATTATTTAAATGACATGTCTAGTAACATGTCCAATTGTCACACAATACAAATTAACATATTGACAAAGGTAAAATGGATCCATATTAGGCATGTATGTGCCGTGTAAATAGAAGAGGTAGGAGGATTTGTGCCTTAATTAATATAAATTAGTGGGTAACATTATGATTACCTACTAATCATAGGTATGCATACCTACACTCTTGAGAAGAGAAAAATGCAAATGCATTGGCCACTCTACCCATGCAAAACCGGTGGCCTCCTCCATATACACTCAAGTAGTGTATTTTCATATGACTATTATTCATTCCATTAAGTTAATAACTTGGTGAACTTATCTCTCTAGTATTATTATTGGACAAGACTAGAAAATCTCACAAAATCTCTAATATTATTCCTATATTACTAGAAGTAGTAATCTCATAATAACAGTATTTTAAGGACACAAATATTAATTTTTAGTAGAGCTGATCAAAGTCGGGCTTGGGCCGGACACGGGTCGGGTCCAACTGCTAAAAAAGTGTCTAGTGGGCCTTATTTTATGTCCCGAGCCCGCTAAGCGGGCCAGTTTCCATTGTCCGTACCCGCCCCTTCAAGAGATGTGGGCCGGCCCACGGGCCTGAATAAAATTAAATACTGAAATTAGTGTTTCTATTAAAACACGAGTTTGTTATGCCACTAAAACTTAACAATTGTCTTTAAAAGCTTACCCTTAAGAAAGTATACTAATTTTCAAAAGATAAGTTTGCTAAATTTTGGAAAAAAACACAAGTTTGACAATGTTCTACTATAAATATCAAAAGTTCATTTTTACCTTGGTCTTTGTGCGACATTGTTACCGGTTACATACACTCCCGTGTAAATATTTAAAAGGTACTATCTTCATACGACAATATCATTAACATGTATATTCTCGGCAAATCTTTATACGATAAGTGTAAATACCGACAATCTCCCATTTATACGTAAGGCAAAAGTATTTACTTGTGCACCTAATTGGTTTAGAGTGTACCAATTGTAAATGAAATGAGGAGAGAACGACGGAGGATTGAGGGTTTGAGGACTTTTATGAGGTTACTTTTAATAGCGGGCCTAGCGGGCGGCCCATAGGCAATTTTGTTTAGTCCAAGTCCGTCCATTTATTATAGCGGGACTAGTTTTTTTGTCCGTTACCCGTTTAATTTTTGATTTTTCCTTTCCAAGCCCGCTATTTAAGCAGGCCAAACGGGCTGGGCCAAAAAGGCCAGCTCGCACTTGATCAGCTCTAATTTCTAGTAATTAAATTAATATTTGTATTAAGAAGGATTTCTTTGGTACAAATCCTTAAGGTGTAGATCTTGCAATTAGATCTAAGTTTTTGGGGCATTTGGATTATTCTTAAGAAGACTAACTTGGTAGGAGACCAATTTAGTATAAACCAATTTCGGCCCTCCTTGTAAGAATGTCTAAATTTCTTCTCTTTTATTTAAATTGTTTTGCATGCATAAGTTCCTTTTAGTTTAAGACTAAACTAATAAACACTTAGTTATTAGAAGAGTCTAATAAGAGATATATGAATCTTTCAATTGGTATCGGAGCAAGAGTTGTTGCATGCATAATCGGTTTTGTTTTTTCGAGTTAATATGTTAACATATAAAACTAAAAATTTGTGATTTATGAAGATAAATGCCACAAAATTTTGCATGTTAAACTTCTGGTCTTAAATGGATTTTAGGTCATTTTGACGATTTATGGTAATTTATTGCTCTTTAAAATGATTATTAGTATTTTTAATACATTTTATTGTATAAAATGACACTTAAAATGCTAAAATTATTTAGACTATGATTCTGACCTTGAAAGTTTTACACAACCTGACATGTATTTTTTATACATTGTATGTAAAATTTCGTATAAAATGGTTTTACATAGCATGATTTATGATTTTAAATGATAAAAATCGATTAAATAGAGGTATTTTGGTTAAAAATGGTTAGACTTCGTTAATGGCCATGAAATTTTATTATGTTATCACATGCAATATTTACACACTGTATGTAAATTTTGAAATGAAATGGTTTTATTTTGCAGGATTTATGATTTTTAGATGTAAAAATCACATAAATAGTTACTATTTTAGCAAAAATAGCTAAAATGAATTTTATGACATGAAAATTTTTCCCAATATTGTATATGAGATATGAACATCAGATCTAAATTTTCATGTCAAATTTCATTTGATTTGAATAGTTATTAATTTTATGGGATATAAATTGATAAATAACAACTTTAATAGTCACTAACATAAAAATTTGACTTTTAGACTTAAAATTTGCCATTTACAGGTTCTAGAGACTTATTTATAATATTCAGAATTTTAATTTTGATTGATTGCATAATTTTATGTTTAATTTTGAATTAAAGGCTTAAAATTATGGTTTATACGATTTATTTGTGAAATAAATTAAAATAATCTAAGGGCAAATTTTTATTAAAATTTTGGAATATTGGGAATTTTCCAGAATATACAAAATTATGTTTTGGAAATTTTTTCTAATTTTTGTGTCTTTTTGGGAATTATTTCTTTTTATTATGAATGAAAGTGTTTAAAGAGCAATAATAAAATATCAAGTTGAATTATTGTCAAATGTTTAGTGAAGACTAAATTTTTGAGTCCTAAGATGGTTGGGGGTAATTAACTTGGACATAGATGTGATTTATGTAATATTTTGTGATTTTAATAGGTTAATTGTCACAATAATCCATAAAACCGGACCATATATACGATATTAGCTTAAATAAGGCGATTTGGCACATAACATGGCATGTTTTATACATATATTAATGCTGAATTTTTAGTATGATTGTCATATTTTATTTTATATAATTTTGAATTATGTAATTTGTACATAGTATGGCCTTAGTTTTTAATTGGTATTTCCCGAAATGAATGGGGATATCGATTTGGTTGTAATTAATGTGATCTCGTATCACTTTTATTTTATTTAGTTTTGTTTTTCTTTTTATAATGTATAAAGTAGAAAAGCTATGTAATTTATTTATTTCGGAGTTCCTTGAAGACAGTGCAATTCGAGAAGGTGGCCCGACAAAGACAGTGTTACCTTGAAGTGCGTGCCAAATGAAGTTCAAGGGATCAAAGGAGTTGGTTTCCGAATTTGTAAATAGTTTATTTGATTTACTATTTTAGGAAGGCCATACTAGGATTTTATTGTTTTTGCTTTGCATTTGTTTTATATGTTTGCATGCATAGCCAAATCGCCGTAACTACACATGCATTTTACTTTATCGAGTCATCGACCGTGTCAATTATAATTATCATAGTTCACCGCTTTAGTTCACTTAAAACAAGATAGATAATAAATTGACATGACCTCTCACTGAATAATAATTGAGAATTAGCCTTACCAAATAGTAGAAACCATGAATCCCAATTTCATAAGAAAGTAGGCTCGGCTCACCGGGGTGCTAAACTTGTTACGTTGGGTAGTAGAATGTTATTACATCGAAATTTGGATTGAGCTCAACGGAAGTATTCGTGACCTTAGTCGCATGTGTTCCGGGCTAAAGATAAATATTAAAGTAATTTTTATCGACCGAGAGTTCTAGAAATAGAATCGATTAAAGAGTTAATCCACCGAGTTATATTGATAAGGGATGAATCGGCTCACCGTGCCTGAGTTAATATGAATTTGGATCTCAGGATCATTTATAATAGTTGGGTAGAGGTCACTATATAAATGCTTAAAACTTGTTTAAAATGTTTACAAGTATTATTAAAATAATAGATGTTTATTAATTCCTTCACTTCTTGTTTTGTAGTCGAAATTGTTTTCTAAATTGTAATGGCAACTACAATTTCATCCGCGACCACTAGCTCAAACACTCTCACCAATGTTTCTTTGCTCCGATCCTTCATGGATCGTTGTAAATTAGAAAAGAATGGGTCCAATTTTGCCGATTGGGACGCACAACTTCGCTTGGCCGCGGAGGGTGACGACAAGCTTCGTTACCTTACCGAGGCCTCTCCCGCCGCACCTACCGCTAGAGCTACTCCCGCCGCTAGGCAAGCCTACGAGACTTACCAAAAGGAGTCGGCCGCGATAAAAAATGTGTTGATCTTTTCTATGGAGGCTGAACTCCAAAGGAGTGCTATAAAGATTAGCACTGCCTATGAGATCTATACGAAACTTGTGACCATGTTTTCACAAGCTCCGAGGATTATCCAATATGAAGCGGCATCCACATTCTTTGATCTCAACATTAAGGAGGGCCAAAAAGTTAGCCCTCATGTGCTCAAGTTGATGGAGCATGTTGAGACTCTAAAATTGCAAAAGGTAGAGATTCCCGAAGAACTCATCATTGATCGAATTCTTCATTCCTTAAATAAGGTTAAGGCATATGTTCAATTCAGGGTGAATTTTAATACGCAAAACTTGAAAGTATCCCTCGATGAATTGCACAAAATGCTTGTGCAAGCCGAGAGGGACATGGGACTAAGTGTTAGCACCACCAAGGATGTGCTCAACATTAATCAAAAGAGCAAAGGGAATTTCAAGAAAGGTGGTCACAAGGGAAAGAAGCAAACTCCCTACAAGAACAAAGGAGAAGCTTGTGAAGCTAACTCCTCTAAGCCCAAGAAGGGTGCCCCGTCCGGGGATAAATGCCACTATTGTAATGGTGTTGGGCATTGGAAGAGAAATTGTTCAAAGTACCTTGGCGACACAAAAGCTGGAAAAGTTATTCCAGTAGGTAAATTACTATCCCTATCTTTTATGTTTCAAATCTCAACTTTGGTATTTTGATACAAGTTGTGATATTTACCCTTTTTATTGTAATTAGGGCATCCTAGCAAGGACAAGGGCAAAGAAAAGCAAGCCTAGAAAATCTTGAGGGAAGCTAAACGTATCCGCTCATGGTGCTAGATCGGTGAATGCTTGGCTTTATTTTGTTTTGTCTTTAGTTTCATGTTGTATTTTGAAATTTTAGAACTATTTTGATTTCCTCTTTCGACTTGGAAATTTGTTTGTTTCCTTAAACAATGGTTGTATTTTGGATATTGGTGACTTGGTTTGCAACCCAAGTCACTTATTTAATCGTATCGTTTATTCTAAAATTGTCATCATACACTACTTGCATCTAGAAACATAAGATTATCGGCTTAAATTGATCAAATAGACAATTATAATGATTAAGTCATTATATGTCCATGAGCTATGAATTCGATTCTCCTTACGCCATTGTGATTAAAGTCACAACTTACTTATGTAAGATCAATTATAAAGTTATTTTGAGTTATTGAACTCACACTAGGGAATTATTACCATCCTTATCCTATACACCTATCAATTTTAAATCATCTAGTCTATTATTTTTCCAAATTATCTCAAACAAATCACTATAAAGTTGATATGTGATATGTTTTTCTCCTTCACCATCATTATTTGTGGCTCAAAAGCTATCTTTGAAGAAAAAGGGCATTTTTCCTAAAGATAGAGTGGGAGTGAATTTAGCCACAAACTCTTCTTGAAGAGGAGACCAAAAGAAGATGTTCTTGAGGGAACCACGTGAGGAGACCAAAAGAAGATGTTCTTAAGGGAACCACGTGAGGAGACCAAAAGAAGATGTTCTTGGAATGTAAGATTTTGATCTATGAAGGGATATAACTAGAGATTTTAAAATTCGACATTTTACTTAAGAGCCTATAAAACTAAAATGGTATCTATGCAAGTAAAATGGATTTATTTGGGATTGTTGAGACCAATCCAAAGTAAATAGAAATTTATGAGTAAGAGTTGTATAGAGAGACATGTCGATGTCTACGAAAGCTAAGTTAATTGTTAACTATGCTAAAGATTCAAATACATTGCTATATGTCATTATGAAAATGAATAAGTTAGATATTAAAACCTCTTTCCAAATGGGTATTTTGAAAGGAATATGTGAATAACATATATGTTTTTATCTAAATACTTAGTAAAGGAATGATTATTTCAATTCATGAAATGTTTCGAATGAGTTGTCAAAAAGGAAACATGTGGAATTGAGTGGGAGTCGGTGACAGTCACGCTTAAACATGAAGTTTAGTGGGAGCAATCATCCTTCATGAATTGCATAACATATTACTCATTGGGAATGACGAGCATATACTGTCTTTTATAAAGAAGTATTTAGGTTTTCAATTCTGGATGATATTGGACATCATGTGAATCTATTAAAACATGGGATGTTGAATTGGCACTTAGATAAGTATCTTATGTTGATAATGAGCCTTCATCTTAAAGAAATCAATCAGCTAAGTAGGTTATTCATGTCGATGAATATAGAATTACCATGATAGAGTCATGGTTATTTACTGAACCTAAGAACTGTTGTCTACATGAATTCGATAACCAATGTTTCTGCCATTGGTATAATCATGTAATGCCATTATGAACATGTCCTAGATGAATTAAATGCTTGGAGCATGATAAGTCGATAACAAGTTAACCCATATGAGAGTCATTGGTAAGCCTCAAGGAACCGTCATGAATTCTCAAGGAGAACTAATGGTATGTTCTGGAGTTTGGAAGGATACTTAGTTGTGTGTTAAGAGGTTACACAAACTCAAGTTTCCGAACTCATTAGGATTTATGAAAATCCTAGGCTGATTTTATTGACCTAAGAAGTAAATGACTAAAAAGAGTGTTTTATTGTCATCCATTGCAAGATTCTACGAAATGAACCTAAGTACGTTGTGATTAGGTGGTGTACTTTAAAACTACAAGTAGTGTTGTCCACCAAAACCTACATCACAAGTTATATGATAACAGTAAAGAGCTTCTTTCAAGCTAAAGAACCTAAGTCTACTATGAAGTCTATACATGTACTTAGTAAAATTCATGCTATAAGGGATAACATGAAATTGAAGGAAATCGCAATTCACAAAGTTTGAACACTTGGACACATGGTATGTTCACAACTGAACTTTTATTGCGTTTGACAAGTGCATAAGTACACTTAAGATTATAAGACATTGAGTAGCAATATGGTATTGACTACTCGTGTATGATAATCACATTTATTGTTTGAGTTATCATTAACTCATATTGTACCTTGTTACATCCGAGTGGGTTGTTGAGACAATATTGAACCCCATTAAAGTGAACTGGATTAACATAGTATTCGCCCCTAGTTACTTACATGAGGTGACATCTCGAAGTAACTAGAGTGTGATGTGATTGATGGCAAGTTCAAGTGCCATAGAGTCATGAGAGATGACTAGTCGATCACATAGACAAACTGTGAACCCCCGCGGTTATACAAAAGAATAAACACATAACTAGAAGCGGTTATACAAAAGAATCATCAATGTAAGAATTGATTTTTCTTCTTATACTTTGTAATATTTTTGCATGCATAAGATCCGTTTTAATTTTATGACTAAATTAAACTATCATACTATGAATATGTTAACATATGAGATTAATGAATTCTAACAAGTGGTATCAGAGCATTATGGTTGTTGCATGCAAAACCGTGTTTGTTTTTCCGAGTTAATTAGTTAACATATAAAACTTGTTATTTAGGATTTATGAAGATAAATCATGAAATAATTTTGCATGTTAAAAGTTTCTGGTCCTAAATGGATTTTAGGTCATATGGGACGATTTATGGATTTTTATTGTTTATTTTATATATTATTGACATTAAAATGTGATTTTTATTAGGAAAATGTCATTTTTGGACGAAAAATAGCTAAACTTGGAATTTTTCAGTGGTGTTTGGATATGTTTTCAAATATATTATCTACTGATGGCATGTTAAATCTCATGAAAAACTAAGTTATTTTGCATGAAATATGGAATTTATAAGCTTAAATCGTATTTAAAGGGTTTATTAGGTTAATATGAGTTATATTTCGAATCTGGTCATGGAAATTTAATATGTTGTTACATGAATTTTTACTCAGTGTGTGTAAAAATCTTAGAGGTATTGAACTCTTTTTGCATGATTTATGAATTTTTGAGTAAAAATTCAATAAATAGTTACTTTATTTAGTATATAATGCTAAAACATATTTCATGACTAAAGAAAAATGTCATATGTTGCATTTTATCCCATATTTCAGATCTAAAAATTAAAAGTTGATAAAAATTAATTTGCTCATATTTTAATGGTCATAATTGATGAAACCGGTAAACCGCAATGATGTTTTTTCCTTGAAAAATTTTCGAAATTTTTAACCTAAGTTTTGAATATTATGAGTGTTATGGTATTTTTTCCAGAATGTTTATGAGTTTAAATTTCAAATTTTCAAATTATTTGAAATTTTTATAATTTAATTTGAAGTTTATAGTATAATATTGTATTTTTGGTCCATAATGAACAATATTAAGAAATCAAGTTGAGTTATTGTCAAAATATTAGTGAAGACTAAGTTTTGAGTCCTAAGATGGTTAGGGTAATTAACTTGAACATAAATATGAATTTATGAGACATTATTGTGATTTTGATAAGTTAAATCACGCAAATCCATAAAAACCGATAAAATATACGATATTGGCTCTTAAAAGGCGATTTAGCATAAAATTAAGCATGTTCATACATATTATAATGCTGCATTTTATTTATGATTGTCATATTTTAATTTTATATAATTTTTGAATTATGTAATTTTACTTAGTATGGCCTTAGTTTTAAATTGATATTACCCGAAATGCATGGGAATATCGATTCGGTTGTAATTATTGTGATCTCGTATCACCGTCTTGTAAATTAATAGCTTTATTTTTATTACAAATGTATAATAGGAAATTATGTAATTTTTATTTATTATTTATAATTTTCCGGAGTTTCCATGAAGACGGTGTTACCTCGAGATGTGTGCCAAGACCGAAGTTCAAGGGACCAAAGGAGTTGGTTTCCGAATTTGTAATAGTTTATTAGATTTACTATTTTAGGAAGGCCATACTAGGATTTTATTTTTATGCTTTGCATTTTATTTATATGTTTGCATGCATCGCTAAATCGCCATAACTTAACATGCATTTTTTAAATCGAGTTTATCGACAGTGTCAATTACAATTATCGTAGTTCACCGCTTTCGTTCTCTTAAAATGCGATAGATAATAAATTGACATGACCTCTCGCTAAATAAACAATTGAGACTTAGCCTTACAAAAAATTAGAAACCATGAAAACCTATTTCGTGAGAGAGTGCGCTCAGCCAAACCGGAGTACAAACCTTGTTACGTAGGGGAAGTGGGTGATAAATGTCTATCCACCGAATTCATGTTGATGAGGATTGTATCGCCAAAGCGTGCCCAAGTTAATGTGAATTTGGATCATGGACACATTTATTCGAAATTTGGGTTGAACTCAACAAAAGTATTCTCGACCATAGCCGGATGTGTTTTGGGCTAAAGATAAAAATTAATGTAATTTTATCGACCAAGAGTTCTAAAAGTAGAATCGATTAAAGGGTTAATCTACCGAGTTATATTGATAAGGGATGTATTGTAACACCCCGTAATTTCGGACCGTTATTATTTTGCGAAAATAATTTATTAATCAAGTTGAATTTAATATTAATGTATTTGAAGTAATAATAATTCAATGAAATGTAATTCTATTATATTTTGAAGTAAATTATTTAATTTGATAGTTTCGAAATGTTTAAAAATAGTTTAAACCATTTAAAAACCTATTATTTCGAAATAAGGGCATATCGGGAAAAATGGCAATTCTTTTGAAAATTCGGCAAACGATTTTGGAAATGGGTCATATGAGTACTCAATCTTCTGGTAAACTCGTGTTTAAGAATTTTGGCAATGTCGGAATTTGCGTTTGACAAACGGTTTTAATTATTGTCGAAACGAGCTAAAACCGACTAATAAAATCCCGCCAAATTCCCGCTCTTCCTCCCCTTGTCACGCCACACCTCCCCTTCCTCCTTCCCTTTGGATTTTTCTTTTGCCACTTCATCTCCCTCAAATGTTCTAACATATTCTAAACAAATAAACACCATTTTTATAACAAAACCTAAGCTTTTCCCGCTAATTTTCATCGTAATTTACTCGTTTCTACTCCAAATTTCATAAGGATTACATATTTGGAATCCTCTCTTCATTTCCAACGTCCTAGTATGTATTAAATTCATTTGCCCTAAATTTATTTTGTCCACCATTTTTAGGGTTTTGATTATAAGTGCTTATAATTGTGTTTTTATTGTTTATTTAGGTGAAGATTTGGAAGACGAGTTTGGAGACTCGTATATTGTAGAAGATAGTGGCTAGTTGTATATTAGGGTTTGGTGTGCAAGGTGCTAGTTGCTCATTTTGTTGCTAAAGGTAACATATTTCGAGTTACTCGACGAATTAATGTCACATTCTTTGCTTTTTGTGTGATTTTGTGCATGTTATTTGAGTGGGTTACTTCATATGATAAAGTGGGTTAAATTCATGTCTAATTCATGTCTTTTATAAGTTTAAGTTCACATATTAGTATGGAAATGAATTGGGAATGATTAATTGATGCTTAAAACGGTGTTTAAATGAACAAAAACGGAGAAACGGAGTAGTGGGGGTGGCGGCCAGCGGTTCGGCGGGCCCACCTGCAGCCCAGGGTTGGCCCGGGTCGGCCCGTTGCTTGTTTCGCGGTTTTTCATGCGTTGTTCGTCGTTTCGGGCGTATTAATGTTATGTTTAGTATAAGTAGTAAATGGGTAATCATATGAAATGAATAATGTTAGTAGTGGATATAATGATGTTGGTAAAATTATGCTTATATTGGTAGTTTGCACATGTTAGGATAGGTTATGAGATGAAATTGGAGTGAATAGGCTTAAAATGAATTTTATAGCGATAATTGTAATGTTTGGATGATTATGCCGAAAACTGAGCCTTGGTCCCTTTGATCAATCGATGTCGATCAATAGTGTGATTGGTCACCGCGATTGAACCCGCACTGCCGCAGACCGGGGTTGCGGGTAAAAATTCGGTTGGATGAAAATTGTTGTGAAAAATGGATAATTGGCCTTATTCTTGTTTTAGGCCATTAACTATGTTTTTATTTCACATATATTGTTGGTTGATTTGAATGGGTTCTTATATTGTAGAAACGGCTTTAGATTCCCCGAAACCTTTAATATTGTTAATATTGCTGGAAATGGAATTGGTATTGAATACTTCTTGCAGGTTGTTGTGTTTGTCATAGATAGGCCTTTATAGTCTTTGACGAGTATATGTTCACTGCTTAATAGCCTTTGTGTTCCTGACTTGGTGGGATTATATCCAAGTTGGGGCATGACCTCGTTACTTATTTTGATGGTAAGTGGTCAGCTTAAGTACTAGCCAACCCTTTGGTGGACTCCTTAGGGTACTCACTTTGTTTTAGAAAAATTGTGAGTCTTGGGTGCGGTGGTGTGTATCCGCATGTCTAGGTCTGCGCAGATTTTAGGCTAGGGTTGTGTTGTGTCTTGGCCATGTTTTGATAGAACCTCTGAGCCAGGATACCAGTTCGATTACCTTCCCTACCTCGTGGTATAGACTCGAGTTACAGAGTGTATTGACCGTACTAAGAACTTATGCCTGTCTTTGATATATTGTCCTTTCTTGTATGGTGATTTTATGAATTGTAATAGCTGAGATGCAAGCCGGTTACAATTGATAAAGTTTGGATTACTGCTTGTTATATGTTTCACATGATAGTTTAATTTGGTCAGTTTAGTGTTCATATGTTAGAATACTTGATAACTAGATTAATTGTGATGTTGTTTACATGTTACATTACATGTTACATTAAATATGACATTTCGTGGCTGGGAGGACTCGAAGTTACTCCCCACTGAATTGTGGCTTTCGTGTTTGTATAAAATGCGATTGACAGGTTGATGATGATTAGATGGGGTCACAGACGAGCTAGTGAGCAAAAGAACCTTGGACTTAGTTTGGTTATTTTGTAGTAAACCTTTAAACATTTGGTTATGTTTATATTTTGAAGGGACATATGTCTCCCTCTCTTACTTTGGTTTGTATTACGTTATTCTCGTGACTTTAGCTATGTTATGTAAATTAGTGTGTTAGTATTTGCAGGTTTTGGCACTCTTCATTTGGAAGTGTTTGTGATTGGTTTAGAAAAGTTTTGAAATTACAGGTTTTATCTAGTTGAACCAATTACAAACATATCCTGTCAGTTTTTCTGTAGAATTTACGTGTTTATTTATCGCTAAAAATGAGGGTGTCACATGTATCGCCAAAGCGTGCCCAAGTTGGTATGAATTTGGGTCTTGGAATCATTTATCAGAGTTGGGTAGAGGTCACTAGATAAATGCAATAAAACTTGTTTAAATTAAAATTTACGAGTATTATTATTATTTTAAAAAACGACAAGTGTTTTATTCCTTCTATTTTTGTTTTGTAGACCACTTTTATTTCTCGTAACAAATGGCCGCACGAAACAAAAACGCTCACGCTCTCACTAATGTTTCATGGCTCCGATCCTTCATGGATCATTGTAAACTTGAAAACAATGGGTCAAACTTTTCCGATTGGGATGCCCAACTCAAGCTAGCCGCCTAAGGTGACGATAAGGTTCGTTACCTTATGGAGGCCTCTCCACCTGAACCTAACGCTAGGTCGAGTGCCGCAACAAGGGAAGCCTATGAAGCTTACCATAAGGAATCCACCGCAATTAAAAATGTGTTAATTTTTGCGATGGAGGCGGATCTCCAAAGGAGAGCTTTCAAAATGGGCACCGCTTATGAAATTTATTCCAAACTTGTGAAAATGTTCTCACAAACACCGAGGATCGTCCAATATGAGGCGGCCTCAGCATTCTTTGATCTCGATTTCAAGGAGGGCCAAAAGGTTAGCCCTCACGCGCTCAAATTGTTGGAGCTAGTCGAGACATTGAAAATTCAAAAGGTTGAAATCCCCAAGGAGCTCATTGTTGATAGGATTCTTCACTCCTTATCCAAAGTCAAAACATATGTGCAATTCCGGGTGAATTTCAATATGCAAGAAAAGGACGTGTCTCTTGAGGAGTTGCACAAGTTACTTGTGCAAGCCAAAAGAGACATGGGGCTAAATGTTAGCCCACCTAAGGATGTGCTAAATATAAGCACTAAGAGCAAGGGGAAGTTCAAGAAGAATGGGAAAAAGAGTAAGAGGCAAGCTCCCATGAACACCAAGGCTAGGACTTTTGAAGCTAGCACTTCCAAACCCAAGAAGGGTCCTCTTGATAAATGCCATTATTGTAATGGTGTTGGACATTGGAAGAGGAATTGTTCCAAGTATCTTGGTGACATCAAAGCTGGAAAGGTCACTCCAGTAGGTATATGACTATCCTTTCTTTTATGTTTCTAATTCAACTATGGTATTTTGATACAAGTAGTGATAATGTATCCCCTTTTTATTGTAAATAGGGCCTCCTCCAAGCAAAGACAAGGGAAAAGAGAAGCAAGCTTAAGAAATCATGAAGGAGCTAGAAGTAGCTACCAATGAAGCTTGGCTTTTATTATTGTCTTTAATTTTAATGTTATGGATTTTAGACCTATTATGATTTCCGTGTTCGACATGGAAATGTGTGATCCTTTTAATCAATGGTTGTATTTTGGATTTTGGTGGCTTGGCTTGCAACCCAAGTCACCCCTTTTATCATATTTGTTTGTTCTCAAAATTCGTCTTTATGTGCTTGCACATAGAAACATATGAACATCTACTTAAAGTGAACCAATAGACAATTATAATGATAGGATTCATTATATGTCCACAGGCTTGAAACTTGTGTATGATCAATTCTAAAGTGATGTTGAGTTGATGAACTCTCCTAAAGGAATGTCAATTACCGAGTACACTCATCAAATCTAAAATCTATTAGTCAATCTATGAGATAGTCCTCCTTCTACTTCAAAATCATTATTTGTGTCTCATAAGCTATCTTTGAATATCTAGTGTATTTATTCTAAAGATAGAGTGGGACAAAAATGAAGACACAAAGAATAATTTGTATGCTTGAGTAAATAAGATCTACGAAAGAAAGAATGATTTGTATACCAAAATAGATAGTATACATGAATAGATAAGATCTACCTAACAAAAGAGACCAAGTGAAGTAATCGAAAGAATGTGTTCTTAAGATAACTACACGAGGAGACCAAAAGAAAGTTCTTGAAAGAAAATGACTAAAGAAAAGTCTCAACAAGAGATCTTGCTAGTTTATGACCTAGATATAAATAGAGTTTCAAAATTGATATTTACTTAAGAGCCTAAATGAAACAAAGTTGCATCCTTGAATATAAATGAGATTTATGATTAAAAGTTGCAAAGAAAGATATGCCGATGTCTACAAGAGCTAAGTTAATTGTTAACCACGCTAGTGTCGTTACTTAACCTCATTATGAAAATGAAATGGTTAAACCTCCTTCCGAAAAGGGTATTTTGAGAAGGACGTGTATTAAATGGGATTTCACATTTAGGTAATGACATTGCTACGCATCATTATAAAAATGATTGAGTTAGAGATTAAAATCTGTTTCCATAAGTTTAAGATTGAAACCTTTTCAAAATAGGTATTTTGAAAAGATATGTTGGAAACATATATGGTTTTATCTTAATAACTTGGCAAAGCAAAATTGATTTCAATCTTGAAATGTTTCGATTGAGTAGTCAAATACGAAACATGTGGAATTGAGTGGGAGTTTGAAATTATCATGTGAAGACATGAAATTTAGTGGGAGCAATCATCTTGTAAAATTTATAACTCATTACTTATTGAGAATGCCGAGCTAGTACTGTCTTTCACAAAGAAGTATTTGAGTTTTCAATTCTGGATGAAAATGGACTAAGATGAATTCAATCACAACATGGGACGTTGGATTGGCATTGAGATATGCACATCAAATCAACGAGAAACATAGGTTATTCATATCGATGAAAATGGAATTACCATAAGCAGTCACGGTCATTCATTGAACCTAAGAATAGTTGATTACATGATTAAAGATTACTAATGTTTCCGCCATTAGAATAATCATGCACATGTCCTATAATGAATCATATGTTTAAGAGCATGATGAGTCATTGGTAAGCCATATAAGAATCGTCATGAATTATCGAGGAGAACTAATGAGCTATTCTAGTGTTTGATAGAACACTCTGTTATGTGACAAGAAGTTGCACATATTAAAGTTTCAAAAACGCGTAAGGATTTATGAAAATCCTAAGCTATTTAAGCTAAATGGAGAAATAAGAAGTTTGAAAAGATACTTGGTTATAGTGAGAAGTTACTCAAAACTAGTATTTTCAAATTTGCTAGGACTTATGAGAAGTGCTAGGCTAATCATCTTGACAATTGTTGCAAGATTCTACAAAACATATACCTGGTACATTATGAGTTGGAAGAACACTTGAC
This sequence comes from Silene latifolia, assembly GCF_048544455.1. Lineage (NCBI taxonomy): Eukaryota > Viridiplantae > Streptophyta > Magnoliopsida > Caryophyllales > Caryophyllaceae > Silene > Silene latifolia. The sequence continues at coordinate 143,752,906 of NC_133526.1, forward strand.
TAGTGCAAGTTATGTCGCCCACCATAATTCGTTTGTTATATTAAACAATAAGAAAGTTCTCTCAAAATAAAGAACCTAAATCTAGTTTGGGAAACTAGATATGTACTTGGTGAGATTCATGCTATGTAAGACAAACATGAAAATATAGGAAAATGCAATTCAAGAGTTTCAACACATGGACACATGGTGTGTTAAACTCATGTTGCAAATAACTAGTGTTTACACACTTACAATATACATCACAAGGTGGTAATATGGTATTGACTACCCGAATGTGATGTCCACATTTGTCATTTGAGTTATTATTAACTCACCTTAGACTTTGTTACATCCAAACGGGTTGTAGAGACAATTGAACCCCGTTAAAGTGAACACAAATTAGCATTGTATTCGCCCATAGTCACTTACATGAGGTGACGTCTCGAAGTGACTAGAGTGTGATGCGATTGATGGCAAGTTCAAGTGCCATGGAGTCATGTGAGATGACTAGTCGATCACATAGGCAGACTGTTAGGAACACTTTATCGGGCTAATGACCGCTTATAGAGTTCTGGCAAATTTATATAGCCTGGTCGTGGCGAGAGCTACTATAGTATTCTGATGAGTCAATTCTTTGACTAAAGACTTTTCGCCTAAGGTGGCATAGTTTCTGATTAACTTTGATTTATGTTACTACGACCTTCGTAAATGGGGTCAAATGGGCATATTTTGGGTTATGATGGCTGTGGCTAATCGAAGGGAATAGTGCGATAGAAATTGTCCACCCCTTGTCAGGGTTAAAACAATATCTCAGGGCCACTCGAGGAGTAATGAACTGGAAATGCGTGGCCACGCTCGAAAGGTATGTATGGTAGATAATTCCGGTCAATCAGTTATTCTCCAGATCAAGGAAACCACTCTCGATATGATCACTTGCAAGTACAACCCAAAAGACACCTTGCATTGAGTGGGAGATAGTAATAGGACAAGAGAATTGGTGACGCACACTTGTCGAGGACAAGTGGGAGATTGTTGGAATAAGTGTCCTCTGACAATAATGCGATCACAATTGTCGATCATAATGATCACATGTTTAAATCTCATGTTTAAGAATGCAAGAGGGAAAGTAATATTTTACAGTCAACTGGTCCACACATATCGGTAATGATTGGCTGACTAGAGTTTGACATTACTGTCGTGCGACGGTGGTGATCAGTTAATACCCTGAGGTCATACCTATCGGGTGGTACTCTTAATTGATTATTTAATTAATCGTATTCCGATATGAGTTAATTAAATTGCTTAAGATTGACAGATGATTTGTGAGTAAAATTAACGTGTCTCATTGTGATTCGATTAAATGAGATACGGTCTAAGTAATTGAATAGTTTTATTACTTAGATTGAATTATTGTTTACGAAACAATTGAAACAGAATGAATAATTTATTATAAATACAAGTTGTTGTAAATTTATAATTTGATAAACCATTTTGATACATGTAATTAAGAATTACTAGTTAATTTTTGTATGTGACATATTTTATTAATATGTTGATGTTTAATATGTTGAAAATACATTATAGTGTAACATGTCGTGTAACATGTGACACATGACAAAATTGACAAATGACAAAATAAAATGGGTTCTCCATTTTATGCATGTACCGAAAATAAGGGAGGGAGGATTAGAGTTTATATTGTGTTGTTTATATTTAAATGGAAACACAATGATTATACCCCACATCTAGCCTTGCATGCCTAGTCTTATCTTGAGAAGAACAAGACCATGCATTGGCCTACTTCCCCCCCTTCCCACCGGTTTTCTAGAGGAAATGGCTAAGGGTTTTTTCCTCTATTATTATTCACTACTTACTACATATTTTCTAGTGTTAGAAAATATTGATCAACTCTCTACTTTTGTGAAAAACTTTAGAGAAATAAAACCTCACAAAATTCTTTTCTCTTGACCGAAATACAAGAGAGCAAAACACCATTTTTGTGTCAAATTTTAAGCTTGTTTTAATTAATAACTAGTCTTATATTAATTAAAATATTTAAGGGTATTCCTTGGGTATAACTCCTTAGGAGCGATTCTAAACTTGAATCTTATTCTTCCATTTTGGAAAGCTCAAGATCTAGTAAGAAGTAGAACTTACTAGTGCCCATTTATCCGAAATCATCAATGTAAGAATTGATTTTTCTTCTTATACTTTGTAATAGTTTTGCATGCATAATATCCATTTTAATTTTATAACTAAATTAAACTATCATACTATGAATATGTTAACATATGAGATTAATGAATCCTAACAGATAGAAGGTGAACTTTCATGGCTTTGATGTTGGGGTAGCTCGGGAGTTGGGATAGTGGGCGTCAAGTTTTCACAATTAGGCCCCCTCTTAGATTTGTCCTTGAGTTTCTCCGCCAAGTGATTCTTGTACGGCGATTTGACTTTTATGAGAAGGTCCATAATGTCATCTCCAACTATCATGGGCTGCATAGTGGGTGTGAGAAGGTCCCCATGTTCAATAAGGAAGAGGCATTCTTCCTCTTCATTAAAGTAATCTTCAAATTTCTTAAGGATGGGTTCCTCAAGCAAGTTAATCCCATAACTCCATTCATCATTTGATTCCATCTTTCCCTCATCATCTTCTTTCATAGATGCGTCATCATTGCTTTCTTCATATGAATCATAAATAGGGGCTCCACTTCTCCCCAATAACTATTTCTCCACCATCTCAATGTTCACATCAAATATCACACCCTCATACTCACAAAGTTTAAGAGTATTTGGCTTACTCAACCTCATGTCTTCTTCATCAAATACCACACTTTCATACTCAAAAGAGCTCAAGAATATTGGCTCTTCCCACTTCACATCTTCTTCATCAAAGGTCATTACCTCAAATTCACATTCATGGTCAATGCTCAAGGATTGGTGAGGAGTGGTTGGTTGGGTGGTTGCTTGAGTTGCCCTCATTTGGGCAATTTGAATTGCCAACTCCTCACCATAGGTAGCTGATGTGACCATTATTTGAGCATATTTAGTCCCCGAATTAGCCTCGTTCCTATGCTTTTTAGTTCATATTTGGGTCATTTACTATCTTTAGTCCTTTGTTTTGCATATTCTTTGAGGTTTTGTTTCCTTGGAAGGAGAGGAGTGCAAACCTTGCGTTTTCATGGCAAAATAGAGCTAACTTGATCGAATCTAATGACCAAACATCAAAGAGAAGACAACACTAGAAGGCCTTTGTACATATTATAGTAGATGAGCAATGATGAAGAAATCCTTGCATCCCCGACTAAATCCCGGAGGATTATTGGAAGAAGAGAGGAAGAAAAGAAGAAAAGAAAAGCTGAGACGAGATCCGCTCGTCCAGCCGTAAAGACACCCGTCCAACACTTCAAGAATCCGAGCGTCTTTGCCATAGGGACGCCCATCCAACCACGCCCCAATCTGCTCGTCCAAGCATCAATCCGCCCGTCCAGCCACCCCAGAATCCGCCCGTCCCGACCCTCGTACGCTCGGATTGTCTTACAGGCCAATAAGTCCTCTTCTTCCCTCCATGAAAGATGCACATATTTTTGGAAGACTGACAAAAAGGAGACTCGCATCTTTTATGAGAGGAGCGATTCCTCAAGGAATTAATCGTCATTTAAGCCCTTAGTAAACCCATATTTGTGTACCTAATCCCCACTATAAATACCCCATTAGTCTAATTAGATTAATCATGTTCTTCTTATCAATCTTTAGTGTAGTTTATATCATTCTAATCCCTTCTTAATCTTGTAATCAACTTCTAATCAAGTCTTAATACAAATCTCATTTCCTTAATCTCTCTTTTGTTCATCTTTTATTTTGGGTAATTGAAGATTATTTGGGTTATTATTGGGAGATTGACAACCTTCCAATCATTCATCAAGTACTTCTATTATTCTTTGCTTTATTTTGGAATCATTATTAGGTATAATTCTCTTAATCCCTTTTTAATTATTGTTAATCATCTTCATTTATTAATCATGTTTTGCTTTGTGAATATGATTGACAACCTTGTTAACATGTCAAGCTTGATAATGAGTGAGTAGTTTCCTTAACTAGGGTTAATGGGTAATTAGGGGAAACCAACATGGGGGATGATTCATGCTTAATTTAATATGTTTTCATAATTTATTTGCTTGCTTGTTGTGATCTCAACTTATGCACATGTTATGTTTGATGAAATGCGAGCCTATGAATCCTTGCATTTTTACCCATCACCTACCTTTTCAATGAGACTTGTAAGATATAAACCAACTCGAGTCTCATTAGACCATGCATATAGTTGAGTAGGGAGGATTAAGTCGACTTGTAGGTGTTGTACAATCTAATCGATTCGGCTCCGGGACCCAAACCTTCCTAGGATTGTAAGATATAAACCAACTCGACCCATCACAACAATAATTGCTTGCTTATAATTTGAGAATATTTTTGTATGATCAATTCCCATGAATCCCCTATGACCCCATGACACCCTAGTGCTTTTAATCAATTGTTTACATCTCTTTTTAATCATCTTGCTTGTTTACTTTTATTGCTATTTAGTTTAGTGATCTTCTTACCTCAACCCAAATCGTGACACCCCTAGACACCGCTACTTGCAATCGAAAATCCTACATCAATACCCGTCCCTTGGGATCCGACCTTTAATTGCCTCTTTACTAATAGTAGAGTTGTTGTGAAGTTATAAATATTGTTTTGGTCTAGGTGCTCCTAACGACAAGTAACCGAAAATCAAGCTCCAAGTGAGTCCGGCCAAAAATTAGCAATGCTTTGAAGAACATTGTCCCTATTTTGGCTCTCCTCTAGCACTTGTTTGAAGAAATTTTGTTGATCTCCCATTATTTGGAGAACCACATTTTGAATGTCAAAGTTTGGGTCATCTTCTTATTGTGTGTGGTGTGAAAGTGGTTATATTGTGGCATTTGGAATTGGTTGTAAATTGAGTCTTGGGTGTGGGGATTTTGGGGGGAAAAGTTGGGGTAGTAGTTAGGACTTTCATTGTATGAGTTGTAGGATAGGTTTGTGTTGCCTTGCTCCTTAAACTCCCCATACCCATTGTAGTCATACTCAAAAGATCCACTACATACTCCATATGTCAAGTCTTGAGTTATCATCATAGCTAAGACAAGAAAACAACTACAAGAATGGAAACTACAATAAAATGGTAAGAAAGATCTTGAGGAACAAGTTCCTCAAAGTTAAAGCAAAATTAAAATAGACAAACAAACAAGAACTTAATCACAAAACACCGTCCCCGGCAACGGCGCCATTTTGATGTAACGTTGTCGTCGCACGCTCAATCAAACACATTTATAATCTCAACAAACAACTAGATAGTGGTTAAGTCGAGGTCGATCCACGGGACAGTGTGCTTTGGGTTCTCAGTCTATCTATCTTAATTTATGCTAGTGTCACAAATATTGGGGTTTAAAGTTGTTGGTTCTAAACTAATGAAAGCAATAAATAGCAATTAAATATAAAACAAGCAACAAAGGAAAGGATGCAAACAATTGATTAAAGATACTAGGTATCATGGGATCATAGGGGAATCATGGTGAGATAACCTAAATGAGTTACATAGATGCAATCAATTATTATTGTTGGAATCGAGTTAGTTTATATCTTACAATTCCTAGGAAGTTTTGGGTCTCGGAACCGAGTCGGTCAATACTTTACAACACCTACAAGTCGACTTAATTCTTTCTATTCAACTATATGCATGGTCTAACAAGCCTTGAGTTGGTTTATGTCTTACAAGTCTTGTTGAAAGGATAAGAGAATCATGCTAGGTTGTCAATCAAGCATTTCATCAAACATAACATGTGCATAAGTTGAAAGTATAATAAGCAAGCATTCATATGAACTCATTAAGCATAAATCTACCCCATGATTAACTCCCCTAATCTCCCACTAATCCCTAATTAAGGGACTACTCACTACTCATCATTATTATTATACTAGCAATGGTTACAACTGCTAACTTACCTTTCAAATTTCATCCACTTTGTGGCAGGTTAAAGCTTCAGCATTTGATGTTTGCTGATGATCTCTTGTTCTTTAAGTGGTGACAAGCAGTCAGTAACAGTTCTCCTAAGATCCTTTGCCACCTTTTCCACAACCTCTGGCCTGCAGACGCATAAAGAGAAATCTAATGTATACTTTAATGGGGTCTAGAGGCAGATTAAAAACCAAATTATAGATATGCCATGTTGTGTGGAGGGGAAGATACCTTTCAAATATCTGGGTGTCCCCATTGCTGCTGGTAAACTTGGGCATAAGGATTGCCAGGTACTTGTTAAGAAGACCATAGACAAAATCAGAACCTTAGGGGCCAGAAAGATCTCTTATGGTGTAAGATTAATTCTTGTCCAGTCAATGCTCACCTCTTTATTCACTTACTGGGCCAATATTTTCTTAATTCCTAAGAGTGTATTGAGGAAGATTGATAGTATCTGCAGGAATTACCTTTAAGATGGGACTAGTGCCTACATGAGAACTCCTATGGTTAACTGGGAACAAGTCTGCACTCCAAAAATTGAGGGTGGCATAGGTATACGTTACAGCTTCACTTGGAATATGGCCACCTTGGGAAAATTCGTGTGGTGGATATACAGCAAGCCTGACAGCCTATGGGTCAAATGGATTCATAGTCTGTATCTAAAGTGAGAACCCCCGCCATAACGCGGAAAATATAACTTATAAATTCAAGCGGAAATTAGGAAATTTTTGAAACTTTTAAAGTTTAAAGCGCGGGTTCATTAAAATCTAAAACCCAAATAAAGAATGCGGAAATAAAGTTAAGTTCATACAAACGTGATAGTCAAAGATGAGGGAAAATATATCCCTCGAATGACAATACAATAAAAGGTGAGTCTAAGCAATCCTAATAAAACGACTACTAGTCCAAGGTGCTCGCTAGCTCACACGTCTAAACCCCACAAATGCATCTTCACAAACCTGTCATTCATGTAAACATGAAAGCCACAGTCAGTGGGGAGTAACTCAAGGTTCTCTCAGCCACAAAATGTCAAAACGAACATAACAAAGAACATAAATAAATAATCATATTAGATAAGTTATGAGTGAATCAAATTATAACTAAACATGGGATCATACGTGTTTAAGCCAACAAGGATAAAAGAAATTATGGAATAAACAAGTAAGTAAGGGATAAGCAACAATAAATAATTGGAGAAGAAAGACAAGGAAGCAGACACGACCACTTAGCCACGAGCACGTATTTCAAGGAGATATGACCAAAGCAACCATCCAAATAATGCAAGACATTTATCACTCTTAGACTATAATTTCCCCGTGTAGGACTACGATAATAATACGTTCCTAGTCTGAATCTGCAGATTCTCGGGTGTATATCCCGATTCGACGTGCGCCAGCACAGCACGCACCCAAGACTCGACTACTAAGGAGACTGAGTACCCCAATCGCCAGAACATCACGAAAGTGGCGGAAAGACTAAGATAAGACTCACTTGCCAGAACAGCACAAGTGGCCAAAAGCCGTACTTGCCAGAACAGCACAAGCAGGCCAAAACCGTACTTGCCAGAACAGCACAAGTAGGTCAAACCCGTACATGCCAGAACAGCACAAGCAGGGCGAAAATGCATGTCAAGCACATACGATGGTATTATGGCATTTCTACAAGAATACGCCTCATTACAAGTAATTATTTATAATAATCTTTTCATACTCGTAACATATAAAATAAACCTTTCATTTCATAATTAAACATACCGGTTAAATAAGATATAACAGGTAGTAATGAATAATTTACGTCATGTGAAAATGTACGGAATAAAATGGAACCGACACAAGTAGATTATTTTTATACACTCCCATGATAATGGGTTGGCTCAACTAAGGAAAAACATGCTAACCCAACCAAGGAGAGTACACCGACCCAATGCATATGACATGGTAAGCCCAACCATTAAATTGTGGTGAGTCCAAAAATTAAGCAAGAATGAGTCCAACCATTAAACAAGGATGAGCCCACAATTAAGTAACACAAATTATCAAAAATAAGGAGAAGGGGAAATAAGGGGGGTGTGAACCCGCCCTTTAATCGTGACCAAGCCACACCACTAGGCCGTGGCTGCACCACCAACTCACGGCCAGGCACCTGCTCTTGGCCGGTCACCTCCCGAGGCTGGTTACACCATGACCAACACCACCGAAGGCGGCCCAAAACACTACAACAATAACCCATTCCAAACAACCAAAACAAGTAAACGCATATGTATTGCTATATGTATGAGATGGGAATACATCTTGACATTTCGATTCACGGTACTCAATTGTCTACAAAGCATTGACCACCAAAAATCAGTCCATAAACACCGCCCGCAAAGGTCGCCAACACGGGATATACATCCATCACTATGACTACCCAAAACAGAGTGTGGAACGTCCAAAAACCAGCACGACAAAAACCACATTAGCCAACATTTACCCTGTAATACCCCGTATTTTAATAATAATTTATAAGAATAATTTATGTAATTTAATAATTGATTAAATGGCATTTCTAATAATAAATACAAGTAATACCTTAATTAAATAATAAATTAAGCATCCAAGTCGGGAATTGGGCTTAACTAATATTTGTGCTTTGGGTCGTGTGCCATTATTATATGGACCGAAATTTATTAGTATAGTATGAGTATGATCGGGTTTTTGTATCGGGAATTAATAAATAATATGGGAAAGTAATAATAATTATATTAATATCTTAATAATTAAATTAGTAAAAGAGATGTATGGTAATCCTATTTATGGTAAGACTAGTATAATAATAATAAAGAGAGAAACTTTCCTAAAATAATACTACCTTACTAGTATATAAGCAAGGCTAACCTAACCATAAATTCTTATTCCACATAAAAACTCATAATATCACATAAAATAGAGAGAGAGAGAATTAAAAGGGAAAAAAGAAGAAGAGAAGTTCATCATCTTTTATTTTGTAAGTTCACCTTTAATCTTTCAAAGTTTAGAATAAAGTTACAGCAATTCAATAAATCTGTAAGTTGTCTTAAACGAATGCCCAGACTATCTTAAATTCGCTGTCTTCAAAAACGTAAAGAATAGACTTAGGTTATTTTCAAGCCTAGTTGATGCCTGTAAATTTTCGTAGCCATTGACCTTGTAGATTTTCCAGAATAAATTCGTTATGAACATGTCGATTGGGAATCCGCGAATGCACTAGTAGTCTAAAGTTTAATTCGTAAACCTAATTTATAAATTGAAATTGAGTTGGGTCTTTTTAATAAAATAACTTTTAAGAGTCTAGATGATTCTAGGAAAAAGAATTTCTCAAAAATCATATGTTAAACTTATTTTATAAATCAATACTTTTTATGCGACGAAATTCGTCAGTATTTATGAATCCTTCAAGAAAACCCTGATAAGTCGGATATTTGAGAAAAGTATATTCACAAGAATTTTAGATATGAGTCTTACGGTTCCAACCCCATTGGTCTTGCATCTTTTTGATTTTTATTGGATTAATTATGAATTTTATAGCGAGACTGAATTGTGCTGTAAAACGGTAGAGTTAGAGATTTAACATTGAAGTTGTCAAAAGGATTAGAATGTGATTGACTTAGGATAAGTGCATGATTAGTTGGTTGGTTGGTTATGTTGTAATTGTACATAATTCTGTTATGTAGGTTATGGATTTGTAAAGGATCAATTTGATTGCTTGTGTGACTTGAAGATTTGCTATCAGGTAGGAAACTACTCAATCGAATGTTATTCTTATTGTCGTATTCCTTGCTTGGCATATTGAATTAAATGGATTGGGTGTAGCTTAATTATTATTCTTATGAGTATTTATATGTTGTGGAATTATTATTGTCTTGCTGGATTCTATTGTTGTTATAGCGGACTGTGTGTCCAGTTTATCCAGGCCGTGTGTCTGAGGCGGGACTGTGTGTCCATTGGACTGTGTGTCCTGGAGTATGACTGTGTGTCTAGAAGAGGAGTATGACTGTGTGTCTAGAAGTGGGTGTGTGCGGTGGTGGGAAGTGGAGTATGACTGTGTGTCTAGAAGTGAATGTGTGCGGTGGTGTGGAGCGAACGGGAATGTGGTGTTAGAGTTTATTTGTGTATCAATGATATTGCAGGTTGCTTTATTCTCATTCATTGTTTAGTTTCCTACTCAACCTCGTGGTTGACAGTGTATTCGTGAACACCTGCGGTGAACCGTTTTATGGAGAGCAGATTTGACAGGTACTAAAGATTAGCTGACTTGGAAGCATTGGGATGAGAGCTCAACTTGGAACCTTAGATGAAGTCTAGATCACATAGATTATTTATTCACTTTATTTATTTCCGTTGCGAGTTGTATTATTTTATATTAAGTCTTAGTTGATCAAAATTGTAAAACATATGTAATAATTAAAGTTTTAATTTAAAGTACTTTGGTTTGTTGTACTTTGTTATTCACTACCTCGGGAAACCGAGATGGTAACCGTCCTATTTATTTGGGAAAGTCTAGCTAAAGGCTCCTGAATAAATGGGGGTGTTACATACCCGCCAACAACGGCCCACATAACTACCCTTACAAAACGAGCAGTAACTCATTAATTAGACAGACGAAAAGGCCAGTGATGCGCAGTTTCGATTACGAAAAACAAGCAGTAACTCAGGTTCCTTATCCCGCGGCTAATCTGAAACATAGTACTCTACCAATTCTAACTGCCACACACAAGAGTAGTTTGATTCTCTCAGCACGTACGCAAAACGACCTCGACACATATTCTATACAAAGACGGAAGTTAATCCCAGCACAACAGGAAACAAGGTAACATGCTGAAAATTCAACTTGACAGCACATTATAAGCTAAAATCTGAAACTCGAATTCCTTGGAATAAAAGCGCCCAGAAAGAGTCTCAATGGCGAGCAAACAAATATGAAAAAGTAGATAAGAGCTGCAAACTTTAGGCCATATAAGAGTATAAACCGAGGAAAAGGGATTAAATTTCGACACTTTGTCGAGTAACCTATCACTGTTACCTTAGCTTATTACATTTCTGAGTGAAAATGTCCAAAAGTACGAGCCTCCCTCCGGTCTTCAAGATCTTCAAATAGGAGAAATAAAATGAAACAAAGGAGCTAAAAACCAGACCTTTCATGAGGCGGGTCAAACTAAAATCACCACAAAAACAAGACTTTCTTACCTTGAAAGAAGGAGGAAGGAAAGAGGAAGAGAATGGTATAAAAATTATGGAATTTGGTCGAGAAATGAAGTTGGGATCTGAGGTTGAAGGTGACGGAAATGGTGTTTTGGTCCGTTTTTGTTGTTGTTGCAGGAATGTTGTTGTTGCTGCTGATAAGTGTTTCAAAAGAGGAAGGGAAAAAGCAGGGGGTGGGGACGGGTAATAATAATAATAATAATAATAATAATAATAATAATAATAATAATAATAATAATAATAATAATAATAATAATAATAATAATAATAATAATAATAATAATAAGGATTATATAATTGTAGAGTGTAAGAGAGTAGGTGAGGGGTATGTGTGTTGTCAAGATTTGATTGGTCAAGATTAAACTAGGTTCAAAAGTAAAATGTGACGGTCTTATGCTAGACGGGAAAAATGTCTCAAGTCCATATTAACTTAAGACGGAAAACAATTATCATCGTCACAATTATTACTATCCGACTGAAATACGTATTTTATATAAAAAAGCTTATAAAAATATAGTTTTTATAAAAATCGTGTTTAAAAATAAAATTAATTAAATCAAGAAATTTAAAATATAAATAAAACAATAAAATGGTTAAATGAATTATAAATGTTAAAATGAGAAATTCGCGGGTGTTACAATTGTTGGAAAATGTGTCCTCAACAATAGTGCGATCACATGATTTAATATCATAATTAAATCTCATACTAAGAATACGTGAGGGATCATTCTTTATATAGTCGACTGATCGTCATTAATGGGTAATGATTGGCTAACTAGAGTTTGACATTACTGTCGTGTGACGGTGGTGGTCAGTTGATCCCTTTAGGTCACACCTATAGGATGAGGCCCAAATAGATATTTAATTAATTGTATGTGATACAAATTAATTAATTCCTTAATTATGGGAGTATAATTTTGCGTCTTATTGTAATGTGATTAAATAAGATTTAATTTAGTATTTAAGTGTTAAATTGCTAAATTACTTGAGGTTATATATAAGTTTTGAGGTAGAGGTAATTGATTATTTAAAGTTACAAGAAGTTGTAATTTTAACTAACTAGTAATTATAAGACCCATTATATGTTGATATAATGGCAGTATACTACTCATAAAGTGGAGTGTATATTATATTATTAATTGTAATATTTAAGAGTTAAATGATTACATTAATAATCAATTATGTAAGATAGTTAAATATATGACTTATAAGCATTTGTGGGACAAATGACAAAAGGCAAAAATGGACCAAAATGGCTCCATTATTTCGGCCAAATGAAAGACCAAAAGATGCTCTTTTGTCTTTTGTTTGTTTTGATTAAAGTGTGATTGTGACACAACACATGAGCTTTAATCATACCTATTCTTACACTACTCTACCTACACTAAACAAATGAGCAAAAACAAAAGGAAAAATATTCCCCCTTTTGCATGGAGCCACCGGTTTTGTGCTCTTTATATGAGCACTTGTTGCTCATTTTTCCTACACTAGTTTTTGCTCATTTTGCTTCATCTTTCCTCACATGCAAAGTCATAAAAACTCTCTAAAAATACTAATACTCTCCATCTATTACTAGAGGTAGTAATACCAGAAATATTAGTATTATTAAGGTTACATTTCTACTACATATCTAGTTAATATTAGTAGGAATTTTTGGGATTAATCTTGGGTGCAACTTATTGGAGTGTCTTCTATACTTGGAATCTTAGGAGGATCATCCGTCATATTAAGCTCAAGAACAAGTGAAGGAAGGTGACCTTACTTGTGTCCATATTTTCGAACCAACTACCAATGTAAGGGACATTGTTTTTTCTTATAAATCTCTTATTTTGTTATGCATGCACTAGATCGAAAGAACAAATAATTAACAAGTTAATTAGTTCATTATTAGAGGACTCTAATAAGAGGTAAATAAACCTAACAAGTGGTATCAGAGCATAGGATGTTGCATGCATAATCGTTTATTATTTTTCCGAGTTAAAATGTTAACATATAAAACTAAAAATTTGTGATTTATAAGAATAAACTACGAAATCATCATGCATGTTATATATTCTGGTCCTAAAATGTTTTTATGTCATTTTTATGATTTATGGAAATTTATTGCTCATTTTAATGATTTTTGGTCATTTTATTACATTTTTATGACTAAAATGGGAATTAAAATGCTAAAAATAGTTAAACTAAGTCTATGACCTTGAAAATTTTATATAACCTCACATGCATATTTTACAAGTTGTGTGTAAAATATTGTATTAATTGGATTAATATTGCATGATTTATGATTTTTATGAGATAAAAATGGATTAAAAGAGGAAATGGCTAAAAATAGTTATATTTCGAATTGGGTCATGAAACTTTAATATGTTGTCACATGCATAATTTACAGAGTGTATGTAAATTTCGAGATTAAATGATCTCATTTAGCATGATTTATGAGTTTTTAGTGTAAAAATGGCATAAATAATGACTATTTTGGCATAAATAGCTAAATCGTATTTAATGGCATGAGAAACTTATTTTAGGTTGCATAAATATCCCACTAATCAGATCTAAAGTTGTAAAGTTGATTGGATTAATGTTTAGATACTTTAGATGTTTTATGAGATAAAACCGATAAAATGCAACTATATTTTCTTAAAATTAATTCGAAAATTTTAACCATGATTTTTGACATTACGAGTGTCATGGAATTATTCCAAAATGTTCAAAAATTTAAAATTCAAATTTTGAAATTTTTATAATTTAATTTGGATTTATTTCATAAATATTATGATTTTAAGGTCAAAAATGAGCATAAAATTAAATCAAGTTGAATTATTGTCAAAAATTGAGTGACGACTAATATTTGAGTCCTAAAAAGTGATAGGATAATTAAGTTGAGCTTAGATGTGATTTAAGTGTTAATTAGTGATTTTAAAAGGTTATTATCACGCATTTCCATAAAACCGGGTTATATGTACGACATAAGTTAAATAGGGCGATTTGGCACATCATTTGGCATGATAGATACATATTATAATGCTGCATATTTCAATTGTTGAATGTCTTTTATTTATATAATTTTGAATTATGTAATTTTATCTTAGTATGGCCTTAGTTTTAATCAATATTACCCGTAATGAAAGAGAATATTGATTCGGTTGTAATTTAATGTGATCTCGTATCACTTTTATTTTATTAGTTTTTCCATTTTACAAATGTATAATAGGAATAGCTTTGTATTTTTATTTTTATTTGTAATTATGGAGTATCTTCAAGACGGTGCCATACGGAAAGGTGATCCGACGAAGACGGAGTTCTAGGGAGGCGTGCCAATTGATGATTCAAGGAACCAAAAGAGTTGGTTTCCGAATATGTAATAGATTATTTGATTTTATATTTTTAGGAAGGCCATACTAGGAATTTTTATTATTACTTTGCATTTCTTTTAATATGTTGCATGCATTGCCAAATCACCATAACAACACATGCATATCATATCGAGTCATCGACCGTGTCAATTATAATTATCATAGTTCACCACTTTAGTTCACTTAAAACGTGATAGATAATAAATTGACAAGACATCTCACATATAATAACTGAGAATTAGCCTTGCCAAATAGTAGAAACCATGAATCCCAATTTCATAAGGGAGTTGAGCCGGCTTTACCGTAATACAAACCTTGTTACGTTGGGTAAGTGGGTAATAAAATGTTATTACATCGAAATTTGGATTGAGCTCAACGGAAGTATTCATGACCGTAGTCGCATGTGTTCCGGGATAAAGATGGAAATTAGAGTAATTTTTATCGACCGAGAGTTCTAAAAGTAGAATCGATTAAGAGGTTAATCCACCGAGTTATATTAATAAGGAATGACTCGGCTTACGGTACCCGTATTAATATGAATTTGGATCTCGGAATCATTTATATAGTTGGGTGGAGGTCACTATATAAATGCAATACTTGTAGTGAAATTTACGAGTATTATTAAAACGATAGATGTTAATTATTTCCTTCATTTTCCGTTTTTGTAGTTAAATAATACGCAATGAATTCATCTAATACTCCTACACCAATCACCGTTGATACATGGCTCCAATCATTTGATGTAAAATACTCCGAGTATGACAATGATACGATTAGAGAATTACGCGTTGGCATTGGTCAGGATGGAAATTTTTGCTTCTTTACCACCTCCACTCCACACGCTCCAACATTATTGCCCACCACCTTGGAAAAAAAGTCTTGTGAAGAAAATCTTACACAACCCAAGGTATCCTTGTTTGAAGAAACAAAGAGAAATATTAAATTCAGTGGGAGTTCTAGCAAGAGTGTCCTTGCAAATGAAAGGAGTATTGGTATTAATAAAGGGAAGGCAAAAATGGGCGAGAAACCCAAACCTGATTATAAATTGGAAATGGATAGTGAGACTACCAAGACCAAGACCAAGAAGGGTGCCAAATCCTATGAGGAATGTCATTATTGTAATGTCATGGACCATTGGAAGCGAAATTGCCCCAAGTATTTGGGACATTCAAAGTTGGACTTGTTACTCCAAGTGGGACTTGGAAATGTGGAAAAGCTAAACAAGAGTGATATGAATCTCCGACAAGGAAATGGAGCTAGGGTAGCCGCCACTTCAAGAGGGACTTATGTACTTGTTTTAGCTAATAGCTTTGAGTTGTAATTTACATAATTGTTATTATGTACCCACTTAGTCTAAAACATTATTTCTATTTCTATGTGAGACATGAAAGGATTTATATTTTGCCATCAAAGACAATTGTTGTATTTTGTTGTAAATAGACATGGCTGTGAGCCATGTCACTTATCTTAATGATATTCGTGTTTTAGACACTTCCAACTCAAGCAAAGATATCTATATAATACAATCCAAAAGACTCATAACTAGTAATACAAATTATTTGTACATTTGATTTTTCAATTTGGTTACGTAAAAGAGAAACGCATTAAGGCTAGTGTCGACTAGATTTAATGAACCATTTGATTTTAATCATATGGAATATGCGAATCTTGTCTCCTTTGCAATATGATTTGTACTTCTTTTAGTGGTAAAGGGACATGAGCAAGTGATTTGTTGGGACTAATACATGCCGATGTATGTGTTCTAATAAGCATCACCACAAGGAGAATTTATGACTACTTCGTCACTTTTACCGATGATTTAAGTAGATATGGGTATATTTACTTAATCAAATATAAAGTGAAGCATTTGAGAAATTTCTAAATGGTGTAGAGAACCAATTGAAGAAAAGACTAAAGTATTACTATCCGATCGTAGTAGCAAAGATCTAAGTAATAAATTTGATTTATTAAAGATGGATTATGACCTAGTGTTACCCATAAGATCAAACTAATATGAGTTGGTTTGAGTTGTTGAACTCAATTTTGGGAATTTGCAATCCAAAACGGACAAGTAACTCTAAACGGATGGTCAACCATGAGATACCAGAAATAGAGAGTCTATTTAACAGATGACATGGATAAGACTCGTATATTACATGAATCAAACTGCCATGTTAGGGATGGCCTTTTGAAAGCTAATACATAGTCTAGATAAACTCCTAATATTCCACCATATATATATGTTTGTAACTCACAAAGCTATCTCTCAAGAAGATAGATGTATTTCTGAGAGATAGAGTGGGAGTAAATTGGATCATTACAAACATGTCTTATAGTTAAAGTGTTACTTTGTGAAAGTAATGGAACTATAATCTATATAGATAGAGTGGGAGTATAGTTCAGTGGGAGTTTAGCGCACATATCTTATTTTTTAAAACATTGCTTTGTGAAAGTAATGGTATTATGACCTTATTCCAAATCGATCTTGTTACATACGAGCCATAGCATTACAATCCGAAAATTGTTACTCAAGAGTATATTTACTTTAAAGCAAGGGTCTCTTTAAAGGTAAATAGAGCTTTAGAGTACTCAAATGCATAAGATTTACATGAAAAATGTTGATCAAGATTAATTATGTTAGGAATTGCCGCATTTCATTTTAATGAAGAATGGCAAATAAAATTCGCTTTTCTAAAATGGGAATTTTGAGAAGGAAGTGTTTGGAACACAAAACCTTAGATGAAGACCTAAGAATCCTAACATATTATGCGTAGCTTTCATAAGTGACCCTAGAATGGTCTTAAGCAAGCATTAAAGGATTATACTTTTCATTCATTGATAATAGTGAATGGTTTCATTCACATGATTGAAGAATCATGATTATACATGAAGTTAAGTGGGAGCCAGAATCATTTTTCCATGTCTTATATATTGAAAACATATTACTTATTGAGAATAATGTACCAATTCTCTCTTCTGGCAAGAGTGATTGGGAGACTAGGAAAGGGTGAAATATACTTTAGATTACCGAATCTATGTGAGAGTATATTGGCATAGAGTTGAGAGTCTTATGATAATAAGATCTTTCGTATCTGTTGCACATCAACAAGGTTGAATAGGCTATTCATGTTGATGGAAATAGAATTACTATGATGGAGTCATAGTCATTCACTGAACCTATTAAGTTGTTGATCACATGAAAAAAAATTCTAATGTTTCCGCCATTAGAACGATCATGTATGCCACCAGACGCACGTGCCATGATGTGACATATGCTGAGAGCATAATAAGTCAATAAAAGGGATAATTCCCATGATATGGCTTGTGAAAGCCTTAAAGAACATCCTTGAGATTCTTGAGAAGAATTAAGGATTCGTTCATATGTTTGGATGACAAACTAAGTTAGGTGTTGAAGTGTTGCACAAACTTTAGTTTCCAAACTCAAAAGGGATTTGTTGAAATCCTAGGGTGACTTATTGACTTAGGAATAAGAGACTAAGAAAAGTGTTTTAGTTTCGCGCATTGCAAATTATACAAAAGGAATCTAAGTAAATTGTGATAAAATGGTCAAAGTAGGGATTAAGGGTGAATCCCTCAACAAATGACTTTATCACAAGTTATGCGATAACAGTGGGAGCATCTTTCAAGTTAAAGAGCCCAAGTCTTGTAGGAAGTCTATACAAATACTTACAGATAAATTCAAGTTATTAGAAATAACATTGAAAAGAAGGAAATGGCAATTGATAAAGTTGGAATATATGGATATAAGGTATATCTGTTTGCCAAGCTTTAATTGCATTTTAACTAGTGTTAATAATACACTAAAGATTATAGGATATGAAGTAGTAATAGTGTATTGACTATTCATATGTGATAATCCCATTTATCGTATGAGTTTCATTAAACTCACCCGTTACCTTGTCGTATCCGAATGGGTTGTAGAGACAAATTGTATCCCATTAAAGTGAACTGAAATGACATGGTATTTGCCCCTAGTTACTTATATGAGGTGACGTCTCGAAGTGACTAGAGTGTGATGCGATTGATGGCAAGTTCAAGTGCCATAGAGTCATATGGAATGACTAGTCGATCACATAGGCAGACTGTATGGGACACTCTGTCGGGCAGTGACCGTTTATAGAGTTCTGGTAATTCATAAAGCCTGGTCGTGGCAAGAGCTACTATAGTATTCTTATGAGTCAAGTCTTTTGACTAGAGACTATTCGCCCAAGTTGGCACAGATTTCTTATTAGCTTTGATTTATACTCTACGATTTCGTAAATGAGGTCAAACTAGGTATATTTTGGGTTATGATGGACTGTGGCTGAACGAAGGGAATAGGGCGATAGGAATTGTCCACCCCTTGTCAGGGTTGTTTGAAATCTCAAGGCCACTCGAGGAGTAGTTAACTGGAAATGCGTGGCCACGCTCGGAAGGTATCTATGGGAGATAATTCCGGTCAGACAGTTACTCTCCAGATCGAGGGAACCACTCAAGATATGATCAAGTGTAAGTACGGCCTGCAAGACACCTTGCATTGAGTGGGAGATTGTAATAGGACAAGAGAATTGGTGACGCACACTTGTCTCGGACAAGCGGGAGGTTGTTGGAAAATGTGTCCTCAACAATAGTGCGATCACATGATTTAATTAAATCTCATACTAAGAATACGTGAGGGATGATTCTTTATATAGTCGACTGATCGTCATTAATGGGTAATGATTGGCTAACTAGAGTTTGACATTACTGTCGTGTGACGGTGATGGTCAATTGATCCCTTTAGGTCACACCTATAGGATGAGGCCCAAATAGATATTAATTAATTGTATATGATACAGATTAATTAATTCCTTAATTATGGGAGTATAATTTTGCGTCTTATTGTAATGTGATTAAATAAGATTTAATTTAGTATTTAAGTGTTAAATTGCTAAATTACTTGAGGTTATATATAAGTTTTGAGGTAGAGGTAATTGGTTATTTAAAGTTACAAGAAGTTGTAATTTTAACTAACTAGTAATTATAAGACCCATTATATGTTGATATAATATGGTAGTATACTACTCATAAAGTGGAGTGTATATTATATTATTAATTGTAATATTTAAGAGTTAAATGATTACATCAATAATCAATTATGTAAGATAGTTAAATATATGACTTATAAGCATTTGTGGGACAAATAAGAAAAGGCAAAAATGGATCAAAATGGCTCCATTATTTCGGCCAAATGAAAGAGCAAAAGATCTTTTATGGTGTAAGATTAATTCTTGTCCAGTCAATGCTCACCTCTTTATTCACTTACTGGGCCAATATTTTCTTAATTCCTAAGAGTGTATTGAGGAAGATTGATAGTATCTGCAGGAATTACCTTTAAGATGGGACTAGTGCCTACATGAGAACTCCTATGGTTAACTGGGAACAAGTCTGCATTCCAAAAATTGAGGGTGGCATAGGTCTACATTACAGCTTTACTTGGAATATGGCCACCTTGGGAAAATTGGTGTGGTGGATATATAGCAATCCTGACAGCCTATGGGTCAAATGGATTCATAGTCTGTATCTAAAGTGTGAACCCCCGCTATAACGCGGAAAATATATCTTATAAATTCAAGCGGAAATTTGGAAATTTTTGAAACTTTTAAAGTTTAAAGCGCGGGTTCATTAAAATCTAAAACCCAAATAAAGAATGCGGAAATAAAGTTAAGTTTATACAAACGTGATAGTCAAAGATGAGGGTAAATATATCCCTCGAATGACAATACAATAAAAGGTGAGTCTAAGCAATCCTAATAAAACGACTACTAGTCCAAGGTGCTCGCTAGCTCACACGTCTAAACCCCACAAATGCATCTTCACAAACCGGTCATTCATGTAAACATGAAAGCCACAGTCAGTGGCGAGTAACTCAAGATTCTCCCAGCCACAAAATGTCAAAACGAACATAACAAAGAACATAAATAAATAATAATATTAGATAAGTTATGAGTGAATCGAATTATAACTAAACATGGGATCATACGTGTTTAAACCAACAAGGATAAAAGAAATAATGGAATAAACAAGTAAGTAAGGCATAAGCAACAAAAAATAATTGGAGAAGAAAGACAAGGAAGCAGACACGACCACTTAGCCACGAGCACATATTTCAAGGAGATATGACCAAAGCAACCATCCAAATAATGCAAGACATTTATCACTCTTAGACTATAATTTCTCCGGGTAGGACTACGATAATAATACGGTCCTAGTCTAAATCTGCAGATTCTTGGGTGTATATCCCGATTCGACGTGCGCCAGCACAACACACACCCAAGACTCAACTACTAAGGAGACCGAGTACCCCAATCGCCAGAACAGCACGAAAGTGGCGGAAACACTAAGATAAGACTCACTTGCCAGAACATCACAAGTGGCCAAAAGCCCTACTTGCCAGAACAGCACAAGCAGGCCAAAACCGTACTTGGTAGAACAGCACAAGTAGGTCAAACCCGTACATGCCAGAACAGCACAAGCAGGGCGAAAATGCATGTCAAGCACATACGATGGTATTATGGCATTTCTACAAGAATACGACTCATTACAAGTAATTATTTATAATAATCTTTTCATACTCGTAACATATAAAATAAACCTTTCATTTCATAATTAAACATACCGGTTAAATAAGATATAACAGGTAGTAATGAATAATTTACGTCATGTGAAAATGTACGGAATAAAATGGAACCGACACAAGTAGATTATTTTTATACACTCCCATGATAATGGGTTGGCCCAACTAAGGAAAAACACGCTAACCCAACCAAGGAGAGTAAACCAACCCAATGCATATGACATGGTAAGCCCAACCATTAAATTGTGGTGAGTCCAAAAATTAAGCAAGAATGAGTCCAACCATTAAACAAGGATGAGCCCACAATTAAGTAACACAAATTATCAAAAATAAGGAGAAGGGGAAATAAGGGGGGTGTGAACCCGCCCTTTACTCGTGACCAAGCCACACCACTAGGCCGTGGCTGCACCACCAACTCACGGCCAGGCACTTGCTATTGGCCGGCCACCTCCCGAGGCTGGTTACACCATGACCAACACAACCGAAGGTGGCCCAAAACACTACAACAATAACCCATTCCAAACAACCAAAACAAGTAAAGGCATATGTATTGCTATATGTATGAGACGGGAATACATCTTGACATTTCGATTCACGGTACTCAATTGTCTACAAAGCATTGACCACCACAAATCAGTCCATAAACACCGCCTGCAAAGGTCGCCAACACGGGACATACGTCCATCACTATGACTACCCAAAACAGAGTGTGAAACGTCCCAAAACCAGCACGACAAAAACCACATTAGCCAACATTTACCCGCCAACAACGGCCCACATAACTACCCCTACAAAACGAGCAATAACTCATTAATTAGACAGACGAAAAGGCCAGTGATGTGCAGTTTCGATTACGAAAAACAAGCAGTAACTCAGGTTCCTTATCCCGCGGCTAATCTGGAACATAGTACTCTACCAATTCTAACTGCCACACACAAGAGTAGTTTGATTTTCACAGCACGTAGCCAAAACGACCTCGACACATATTCTATACAAAGACGGAAGTTAATCCCAGCACAACAGGAAACCAGGTAACATGCTGAAAATTCAGCCTTGATAGCACGTTATAAGCTAAAATATGAAACTCGAATTCCTTGGAATAAAGGCGCCTAGAAAGAGTCTCAATGGCGAGCAAACAAATATGAAAAAGTAGATAAGAGCTGCAAACTTTAGGCCAAATAAGAGTATAAACCGAGGAAAAGGGATGAAATTTCGACACTTTGTCGAGTAACCTATCACCGTTACCTTAGCTTCTTAAATTTCTGAGTGAAAATGTCCAAAAGTACGAGCCTCCCTCCGGTCTTCAAGATCTTCAACTAGGAGAAAGAAAATGAAACAAAGGAGCTAAAAACCGGAACTTTCATGAGGCGGGTCAAACTGAAATCACCACAAAAACAAGACTTTCTTGCCTTGAAAGAAGGAGGAAGGAAAGAGGAAGAGAATGGTATAAAAATTATGGAATTTGGTCGAGAAATGAGGTTGGGATCTGAGGTTGAAGGTGACGGAAATGGTGTTTTGGTCCGTTTTTGTTGTTGTTGTTGTTGCAGGAATGTTGTTGTTGCTGCTGATAAGTGTTTCAAAAGAGGAAGGGAAAAAGCAGGGGGTGGGGACGGGTAATAATAATAATAATAATAATAATAATAATAATAATAATAATAATAATAATAATAATAATAATAATAATAATAATAATAATAATAATAATAAGGATTATATAATTGTAGAGTGTAAGAGAGTAGGTGAGGGGTATGTGTGTTGTTAAGATTTGATTGGTCCAGATTAAACTAGGTTCAAAAGTAAAATGTGACGGTCTTATGCTAGACGGGAAAAATGTCTCAAGTGCATATTAACTTAAGACGGAAAACTATTATCATCGTCACAATTATTACTATCCGACTGAAATACGTATTTTATATAAACAAGCTTATAAAAATATAGTTTTTATAAAAATTGTGTTTAAAAATAAAGTTAATTAAATCAAATAATTTAAAATATAAATAAAACAATTGAATGGTTAAATGAATTATAAATGTTAAAACGAAAAATTAGGGGGTGTTACAATTGTTGGAAAATGTGTCCTCAACAATAGTGCGATCACATGATTTAATATCATAATTAAATCTCATACTAAGAATACGTGAGGGATGATTCTTTATATAGTCGACTGATCGTCATTAATCGGTAATGATTGGCTAACTAGAGTTTGACATTACTGTCGTGTGACAGTGGTGGTCAGTTGATCCCTTTAGGTCACACCTATAGGATGAGGCCCAAATAGATATTTAATTAATTGTATGTGATACAGATTAATTAATTCCTTAATTATGGGAGTATAATTTTGCGTCTTATTGTAATGTGATTAAATAAGATTTAATTTCGTATTTAAGTGTTAAATTGCTAAATTACTTGAGGTTATATATAAGTTTTGAGGTAGAGGTAATTGGTTATTTAAAGTTACAAGAAGTTGTAATTTTAACTAACTAGTAATTATAAGACCCATTATATGTTGATATAATGGTAGTATACTACTCATAAAGTGGAGTATATATTATATTATTAATTGTAATATTTAAGAGTTAAATAATTACATTAATAATCAATTATGTAAGATAGTTAAACATATGACTTATAAGCATTTGTGGAATGACAAAAGGCAAAAATGGACCAAAATGGCTCCATTATTTCGGCCAAATGAAAGAGCAAAAGATGGTCTTTTGTCTTTTGTTTGTTTTGATTAAAGTGTGATTGTGACACACTACATGAGCTTTAATCATACCTATTCTTACACTAATATACCTACACTAAACAAATGAGCAAAAACAAAAGGAAAAATATTCCCCCTTTTGCATGAAGCCACCGGTTTTGTGCTCTTTATATGAGCACTTGTTGCTCATTTTTCCTACACTAGTTTTTGCTCATTTTGCTTCGTCTTTTCTCACATGCAAAGTCATAAAAACTCTCTAAAAATACTAATACTCTCCATCTATTACTAGAGGTAGTAATACCAGAAATATTAGTATTATTAAGGTTACATTTCTACTACATATCTAGTTAATATTAGTAGGAATTTTTGGGATTAATCTTGGGTGCAACTTATGGAGTGTCTTCTATACTTGGAGCCTTAGGAGGATCATCCGTCATATTAAGCTCAAGAACAAGTGAAGGAAGGTGACCTTACTTGTGCCCATATTTTCGAACCAACTACCAATGTAAGGGACATTGTTTTTCTTATAAATCTCTTATTTTGTTATGCATGCACTAGATCTAAAGAACATATAATTAACAAGTTAATTAGTTCATTATTAGATGAGTCTAATAAGAGGTAAATAAACCCAACAACAATCACCCCACCTTTAAAAAAGTTTTGTCCTTGAAACTTGAAAATAGAAAATGAAAGGTTATAAAGGTAAAACTGGACTTTTGATATCGGTAAAATTTTAAAGGGTTGCTTATTATAAGAATTAAAATTTCCTTCAAAAGTTTTGAAGTAAAATTTTCCAACAGTACCAGATTCTCGTCAACGGAACAGAAAGGTTCTCGTTGCGCATTTAAGAACATCGATATTCTAAATCAAAGATAAGGTCAAATACCAAATTACTTGCATAAATAAAAAAATCAAAATACTTCCAAAAACATTTATAGAGAGCTTTCGCCAATAAGCGTAGAACAAGTTATTAGACGCCTTTAATAACGAGTCCTAACATCCCATCAACGTTAAAAACCAATTGAAAATGAGAATCCACTTAAATTTTCTTTTGCAATTGTCAACATAAAAATAAAAGTTTCACTTTGAAACTAAAAAAGGAGTCATGTTCTTGAAAATGTAACATCAAACTTTGACAAATAAATCATAAATAGATCGAAGTTAGTTAGAAATTGAGCAAAATTAAAACAATCTCGAGTTTAGCAATCAAAGATCATGATAAAGAAGTCTATACTCGAAGAATAAAAGGGGAACTAAATCAAATTTTCATTTTCAAACCTTTAAAATAGGTAAAGTTTTGTAAAAGTAACATAAATTTTTAACAACGAATCAAAAATGGTAGTTTGAATTGTGTAGAAATTGTACCAATTGAAAAGTAACTTAGACATCACAAATACAAAGTACGCTAAGAGAGTCCAAACTTAACCAACAAAAGAACTATGATGAATCTCCTAAGGGTAAGAGTCGAAGTAAGGTCAACAAGGATGTCAAAGATAGAGTTTTTATAAGTCACCAGACCAGAATTCACAGGGGAGGCACAACAAAAGAGTAGGACATGCATGAACGATAAAGCTTATGGTCAATGAGAAAGGGAAATTAGACAACAAGGAAACGCCATATACTCAAATCTCAAATAGCAACATCATCCTAAGCTGTTCCAAAAACTTCCAAACAACAAAACTCATAACCACATCACTCCCTAATATTTCCTCAAAACACTTACGTTACTTCATCTTAAACTATTCCATGAAACAAGGTACTTCACTTTAAGTGTGATTTCACCACTCCAAATCCTCAAACATCTACAAACAACCTCCATGAGATCAAGGTCAAAGTTTCTAACAAAGCTATACTCATATCCAACTAGTGTCAACTATGAGTTTCTCAAAATGGTACAACCCTCAATCAAAAATCCAAATTCAAAAGTTCTTTTGCACATTCTATCATCCCAAAGAGATCTTGTTATACTCTCGAAACCTAAAGCATAGATGGCGACATTCTCCAAATTACGAGACAACCACCCAAAATATCTAACTCATCTCAGCTCAACATCTATCGATCCCAACTTATAATTACATCTCAAGAACTCTGGCTACTAATCCTCATTACCGCAAAGTGAATACCTAAATGAGATTCCAAAACTAGCAACAACTCTCGCCTAACATGGCTCTTATGTAATCATCACAACACTCACAAAAGTATACCGACTATGCTAACCTCGAGCTCATCTCAAACATCCAAGTAACACTTTCATCACAGATGGCCAACAATGTCCTAAAGGTGTTTCCTTCCAAGCTCTCATCATAAACTTTACTCCATGTCAAAACCCAAGCAACAATACTCGAGTTACCAAGTTCTCAAATTCCAACTATAAACAACAAGGCCAAGTTCCATAACCTTAGTAACATAGGCAACTCACACTTAACACACAGAATCAACCAATCAATTATACTCACATTATATCAAGAAACTAGGTATAAGAATCACCAAGGTATTTCTCATCACACTACCTAAGTCTTTCTAACACCACAACCTCTTAAAACCATGGTTATGGGTCAACCACAAACAAACTCCACAAAGCCAAATTATCCAACCAAGATTAACATCCCACAAAAGAAAGAGAACTATCCAAAAGGCATTAAGGGAGGATTAGCAAGGAACAAAGGACAAGATAGGAGGGTACAAGAGTAGCTTCCAAGGAAAAAGAAAAGAAAAGAGAGTTTAGAAGAAGAAGTGAGCATCAAGAAGTAAAGAATAAGGCAAGGTACACAAGGACGAGGAACATCTTCGAGGAAGCAGAAGCATTCTTCAATTTCCGGCAATAGGCACTAAGTCTTGATCGCAACACGGGTAAACTCACGGTCATTGATCCAAGGGCACAACAATCATTAATTGACAATCAACAAACATGTTAGAACCTAACAAAGAGAAAACACACTACAGACTACCACCTTAGGTCCTTAAGTCTACCCATCTCTCATTTATTATTTAAGGTCAAGTTCAAGTTTTTGTTTGAGGTACACGTGTGTGTGTCGGGAGCAACAAAGGCTCTGATACCAACTGTGAACCCCCGCTATAACGTGGAAAATATAACTTATAAATTCAAGGAGAAATTAGGAAATTTTTGAAACTTTTAAAGTTTAAAGCGCGGGTTCATTAAAATCTAAAACCCAAATAAAGAATGCGGAAATAAAGTTAAGTTTATACAATTGTGATAGTCAAAGATGAGGGAAAATATATCCCTCGAATGATAATACAATAAAAGGTGAGTCTAAGCAATCCTAATAAAACGACTACTAGTCCAAGGTGCTCACTAGCTGTAACACCCCCACATACCAAGGAGCCTTAACAAGACCTTCCCTAGCATATAAAGGGGTTACCATCTCGGTTGCCCGAGGAAAGTAATTATCAAAAGTCGATAAAGAACATTTATAATTATTACAAGTGATCTAACCAAACTACTAAAACAATAGATACAACTCAACATCCTTATGTGAACTATTTTTGACGTAACTCGCGAAAGACCCATAACTGCCAAGACTCCAGCTTTCATCAAAGACCTCACCCGAAAGACCGACTGCTCACCATAAGGGATCACGGCAGACACAACAGAACAAACAAAGACAAACCACATAAGGTCAGCAACTGAGGCAACACAACAACAACCACAGACACTACACCAGTACAGAAAACACACACACGCCACATCTCCGAACAATCACCATCACCGACTGTCCACTGGACCAGCCCTGCCAGTGGGGGACCGCAACCGTTCCCACCTAAGCCCTGCTCATCACACTGAGCGATAACCCTGTCCTATTAATGTGCACATCCCCTCCCATGGCGGGTTCCACGAAGGGTGAAACTAGGGCGTGAAGCCAATCCCGCAAGTGACCCCACTCAGCCGAGGACGCACCTCTAGAACCATAGACAATCATTCAGAATCAGCTACACCACAACAACAGCAAACGAAACAACACAACACCAACCGATTACCATAATCAATCAACCACACTGACACTACAATCAACACAACAACCGACACACTAAACAACCCACAAAAAACTGAGTAGGCGAACCTACCTTTAGCCAACTGTAGCGATTCCTTGTTCAATCATAAGACATCGACCAAGCAAGCAAAACCCGTATACAAACAATACACAAGCCTATTACTATCACCACAATCCTACAAGGAACAACAATGACAAAGATGATGATGATGACATACCTACGCATCGCATATCGGCGTCAAGACTGCTACCCGACTCAAGCAACCTATCCCCAAGGCACAAGCATCCTCAAAGGCTCCTATGGAAGGATTTATGGTGAAGGAAATGAGGTAAGGCGACATCTAGGTTAGAAGGAAGGAGACGGAAATGATTTGCGATTCTATCAAAACACGATTATAAACCCTCGCAGAAAAGACGCTACTCGATCGAGTAACCAATTCACTCGATCGAGTGGCCCCTACTCGATCGAGTACCCAAGCTACTCGATCGAGTAGCCTCGACTAGATTGAGTACCGCTAATCCCAAGGTCTATCCCAACACGAGACACCGCTTGTATGAATTCCCAAAGGCTACAATACGCCTCTAAGGTCGGTCAACGTCGGTCAACGGGTCCCTAAAAGGACGGGTATTACAGTTTTCCCCCCTTAAAAAGAACTTCGTCCTCAAAGTTCGACTCATCCTCCCCCCAACCACACGACAAGAAACTAAGTTCAACACCACCGTTTACCCGACAGGTCAACAAAACTACTCAGAAATATTATCCCCACTATGTATGTCCATCAAACATCATCATCGTCAATTGCCTAACACACACCACACACCCAAGCCTCAACGAACCACTACTTGAGCTACCGAACACATAACATGCACCAACACGACCAACTCGACTATCGTTTATACTACTACATCGAATTATCCAGACATGCATCAACGCAACTTCGAGAATATACTTTCACTGGTCACAATTACCAATACCAAACATGCAACACAACGGTCCTATCACAG
Organism: Silene latifolia; assembly: GCF_048544455.1. Taxonomy (NCBI): domain Eukaryota; kingdom Viridiplantae; phylum Streptophyta; class Magnoliopsida; order Caryophyllales; family Caryophyllaceae; genus Silene; species Silene latifolia. Next base: position 143,781,832 of record NC_133526.1, read on the forward strand.
ATTCACAACAATGTATGATTCATAGCCGCACAACGCAAAATCACTACTGACAACCTCGCTACTGCTCATGACACCATACTCTCATGATAATACAACAAATGATTACTGAAAATAAGGTATAATGACATGCCATTTTGTTCGACAATTATTCACTCTCACTCAATTATACAATTCCCACAACAAAACTATTAAAACAATTATAAACTCATACTTTAAATGTAACAAGATACTATAAAACATCACAAACATACGGCCAAATTGTGATAATTACGGCATTTTTCCTTTGCGACATTACTCTTCCCCTCTAAAAAGGAACTTCGTCCCCGAAGTTCACCATCAAACGACATCTCTGTCTCTTAACCCGACACATATGGTATTCTATCAATATTACTCATAAACCATCACTAACATCGATTCATATACGCACGGTACTTTACTAATGGACACTATGTGATCACAACCCATACAAACGTGAACCATTGGAATTACACACTACTTCACGGACACATACATATATAGCTATATCTTGTGACAAACTAGTAGGTTCTCAATAACTTGATATCATACAACCATGCGGAAGAAGTGAGAGTATCAATCGTATTACTCGACCAAACCACGACAGACGGTACGTACATGAAGCTTACATGGTAACACAAATGCTACTAAGACTGCGTGAATTGCTCAAGTTCCTATCCACTCATGTCATCCGACACCACATAACCATTACTCATACGCAATAGATATGTACATATGCAAATATGAACTTAAACGACATCACTCGCATGCCAAGTTTCAGCAACAATATGTGTCATTGTACCGTCACACCTATATCTCACAAATTTCACTCATAACTTAAGCACAAGTCCAAACGTGACTAATAGTGAGACTAAAACATGCTACGAACCATCAAAAACCATGACTAGTGATGCCTGTCGTTGTGTGCACCAAAAATAATATTTATAAAACCTATTAAAACTAACAGAAGCTAGTGGTAACATGGTCGATCCGCAGGGAGGTAGGGAGATTATAGTTGCTTTTACTTCAGTCTAAGGGTAACAGTTGAGGGAGGTTTTGAAATGAACTAAATCTAAAATAACTAAATAAACAAATAAAAGTAAAAAAAGATGTAAACAATGATAAAAGAAATGCTAAGACGGTCGGTTCACTATAGCTGCGATGGCACATAATCCTAGGTAAGTCTGAAATACAGTCGCGTAGGATGGGTAAAACAAGTCCTCTCGGTCCAAGTTAACTAGTAGCTCCTTTCGGCCTATGCTACCAGTCCCTAAGTCTCACTAATGCTAGCTCTCGCCCCGATTAGTGATTCCTAAAGCCTAAATTACATTATCTCTCGATCTCAGCAATTTAGTCGTCTTGATTCGTTAATTAATGCCCTTCCCTATCTCTCGATCTATGGGTTGGTCAAAATTAAGCATCTAACAAGTCTCCTCTCAGTCTCATTGTTAAATATTGCACTTAATGAATCAAACGGTGCTAATCAGACACGAAGTCAGTCGATCGACCAGCTACCCCAGTCGATCGACTAACCGGCTCAGTCGATCGACTAGTTAAGCCAGTCGATCGACCAAGCTCTAATGCGGGGTCACCTATTCTATTGCCATCTACGCCATAGATCCCCTACATCTTAGCACGGGGTGCTTAGCTACTCATACTTACGCAAATAACAAGAACTAATTTGATAATAGGCATAAAGGATTGCATAATTGAAATAATTGATGAACAAATTCGCATAAAACTATAATTAGGGCTTTGGGATTTTATCTAGCAAGAATTAATAGTAATAAAACGATATAATAATACTGAAATTAAAGATTAGAATTACCGAAGCAAAGGAACAAGATGAATCCGAAAGTAAAGAACAAACTTTTATGAGAAATCTAAACTAAAAGTATGAATGATCAGAACTAGATCCTAATGATCTGATAATTAATGAAAAGGAAGGGATTACGTTATATAGGGATGTCACGCAACACTCTTATTCCTAAACCTAATTACAATGGGCTTCGGTCTCTCGTGTTTTAAATTGCGCATCAGCTCGTGGGGGTGGTCGATCAACCACTGAGGCCAGTCGATCGACCATAGGCGCTGTACAGTAACGCATTCTGACAATTCCTGCAGCGCGCAACGATCTTAAAACAGCCGCCATATCTTCGTTACTTGGTCAAATCAGGCGTTCTACGCGGCGTTGGAAAGCTAAGAGGATAAGCTTTCACCTCCAATTAGAATCACTCGATTATCTGCTCTAGAACTCGATATAGAGCCATCTGAATAAGGCTGCAATGTCGAGACGCATTCTGACAGTCTATAGACCATGTAGGTCAGTCTATAGACCACTGTAGCTGGTAATCCGCTTCTAAAAACTCTCGCAAATACATCTTTCAGGCCTTGAAATGCGCACGAAGTTCGCTTTCCGAGTCTTTACTCCACGTCAAATGCAATGCTAAGTACTTAGGGACGGATTTGGCTCGATTTCCGCTGAATTCTTCACATTTCTGCAATATTATACAAAAACACGAAAGTAGACGGAAATAGGGAAAATAGTAGCATAAACTACATATTTGAGCTCTGAAATACGTGTAAAATAAGGTGTAAAACATCATATAAATGACACGCATCAAACTTCCCCAAACCAAACCCTTGCTTGTCCCCAAGCAAGAACTAGACTCAATCCTGAAACCTAGTGCAACGATTTCAATCTCAGAGCGAAATGCAACCATAAAGCCTAATCCAATTTAATGCAACAAATCAACAATCAATTAGCAATATGAATCATGCAGACGAGTTATGAAGTCGTTAAAAACTGCTGAACCGTCAACTATAAAGACTTATCATTATGGACTCTCACGGGTCGCTCAAATTACACATAAGCACAGGTGAATATATGTAAAAGATAGAAAGAAGTAATTGTAAAGACTCTCACCTAACTACGACCTATAAGAACATGCCTGCAGTCTAATATGAAAATGATCTCTACAACCGTACATATGCATTCCAACCAACAAATGACCATGACACATGCCGAGGTAAATATGGATATGTAAGGTAATGGGTAAGAAGGGGCTAAGATAATTTTGGATGTGACGAGTTAAATCCAAGCTAGTAACTACAGATCCAAATTATAACAACATCCAACTCTCCTACTCAAGATAAATCAATACAAAACGGTGCTAATGATTAACACTAATCTCACAATCTCCATAATTAGTCAACTCCCCATAAGATACAAATACAAAATGGGAGCAGAAATCGCCATTTAATAAAAATTTCGAATTATGCGATTTTGATTTCTTTCCTTTCTTTCTTTCTTCTTTTCTACTTGCTTTTCATTTTTTTTCTTTTTTTCTTTTGTTCTCTTTGTTTTTTTTTTCAATTCTATTTTTTCTTTCCTCCTTTCCGACATTCCACCAACCTTCTCATACAGAACAATATAACCAAAATGCAATAAACACATTCCCACAACTACCAAAACTAGCTCGGATAGGGTAGGCTAAATAATGGTATGTAGCTTATGGGACAAAAGGCAATTTGGCTATTTGAGGCTTATGGGTAAAATGAGAAAAGGGAACCTCTACCACATGTGTCAACAAACCACAGACCGAATGCATACGGGTATTAAGCAGATTAAGTTCATATTTATGCAAATTGATGTAACATGTCTTATAAGGAGTAACTACTCACATCCTAAATAAACTGGTCGTAAATGTCACCAGTTATAGGCTCTAAAACTCAGAATATATAAGTAGTTTGCCAAAAATCTAAGTCAAGTCTCAAGTTCAGCAAATAAATTAACGAAAACTCGCAGACTATGCATATATGATTCTACTAATAACATGTTAATTAAGCACAGCTTAGGCATAAACAGCTGCAAATGCAATGTCATCATTGAAATACTACCGTTCCGACTCAACTAAATGCTAAAATAAACGTGCATTTTTTGAAATTTTTCTGGAATTTTTTCAATTTTTTTGAATTTTTCTATATAAATAGGAAATGAAATAAACAATGCAAACTGAAATGCAATAAATGTGAAACAGAAATGCAATAAAACATGTGAATGCAATGCAAAACCCTTCCCCAAACCAAATCACACAATGTCCTCATTGTGCAAAATCATATAATTAGATAAACAAAGGAAATGGGATTTTGCGGTAAAACTAAATAAGACATGAAAGTAAGACTTAGAAACTCACAAGACATTAAGCGCAGCAAAAGGAAACCTCCCCAAACCAGCGTGAGCTAGGAGGTTTCAGTAGCCAGCAGTGCTACCAATAATTACCTGAAAGACAAACGAAAGTACCGCGCGTAATTCCGAGAAAGCAATTATTAAAACGCAAAATTATGTGCAAAATAAGGGAACTGAAGAAAACAAAAATGAGTCGGAGAATAAAGTAGAGAAACGACTCCCTCAACTCCGCAAATCGACCACACACAACAGGGGAATGATCGAAAACAGGTACAGCAGCGAACATGGTCGATCGACCATAGCATCCAGTCGATCGACCAGGATGACACGAACAGAAACTCTGTAGCTGTAGCAGTCAGTCGATCGACCACTCAGGCCAGTCGATCGAGTGAAAAACCTGCTGTAAGTTCTGATTTCTTCGAATTAGCTCAATAAATTGAGCTAATATGGTCTATAAATCTGCAAATACACATAATAACGCGCCCAAAATTGCGCTAAACCCAAAGTAAAGTCTATAGTCTTTAAAAATCCTAAGCAAACTTATTAAAGCAAAGTCTCGCGCAAACCAAAACAATAAAAAGTCTAAGCAATAAAATAGTCTTTAAAAGGACTAAGAAATGAATAGATCAACGGAAACTGCGGAAAATCTCCGACCAAGGCTTCTGTTTACATGAAGTAGCTTCCGCAGTGCTCATCTCAGAAGCTGGGCTCCACTCTACTCCGACTTGAATACTCAATGGATCATCTCTAGCATTTTCCCAAGCATGGCCATCATCTTCTAGCTCCTCACTCAAGATCCGACTCCGAAATTTTGACTGGCTCTTTCTTCTAGGGCTCCTCATCCGGCTCCTCGTCAGTTGCATAGCTCAGACATCCCAAACCGCCTCTCTGAACAATGGGCTCCTTAACAGCTGGAGCGATCAGCGGTTCTTTCTTCCCCAAACCGGTTCCTGCAACATCCAAAATAGAATATTTGTCCTCCAAATTGCTCCCATTCTGGGGCGGAGGTGTCATAACAGGAATAGGCACAAGTAATGAAGGAGGGGTGTCAGTAATTACAACATAAGACTTACGAGTAGAAATCGCATTACAAGTCACGGGGCACATAACATCTTTCTTCCTATAAGTCTGGGCAAATCTAATGGACTGCTTCCCCACCTTAAAGGTCAATGTCCCTAAGCCAACATCAATAACTGCACCAGCAGTGTGCAGAAAGAGTCTACCCAAAATGATAGGGATATGGGCATCCTCGGGTATGTCTAACACAATAAAGTCAACTGGGAAGAAGAATTTTCCTATTTGCACAGGAATATCCTCTAGGACTCATACGGGCTGGACTGCAGAACGATCAGCCATTTGCACTGTCATATTAGTGACCGCAAATCTAGTCAATCCTAATCTTTTAGCAAGACTCAAAGGCATGACACTAATACTAGCCCCTAAATCACATAATGCCTTCTCAATTGAGAAGGTACCAATATTACAAGGGACTAAAAAGCTACCCGGGTCAGCTAACTTGTGTGGAGCAGTGTGAGCCAAATAAGAGCTAGATTCTTCAGTTAAATTAATAGACTCGACCCTATCAAGTTTCCGCTTCTTATTTAAAAGCTGCTTCATGAATTTCATATAAGCGGGAACGTGACTTACCAACTCAAGAAAAGGTACTTGCACATTAAGACTATGAACGACGTTTTTAAATTTTTCAAAATATACCTCATCCTTCGTTAGTACCAGCCTCTCTGGATATGGGGCTTGCAAAAGTAACTTAGCCCTCTCCTCTAGGTCTCTCATACCGGCATCGGTGGATTTAGGCTGAAAATCCACTACTTTATCCTTGTTATAGCTCGAACCTTCTTCAGTCCGTCTCAGGAATGAACCATTGACCGTCGTAGGGTCATACTTTGGAATCGGAACGGACCCATCGACATCTGGATCTTGCCTCGATAATTTCGGAGCCGTCGTACCCCGAAACAAGAAGTCCCTCAAGTTGTCTGGCATTGGAGGACGAAATGGCTCATCATCACTGCGTTTTGATCGATCGACCCGAGGTCGGTCGATCGATCGCTTCTTCAGACCGAAATCGCAGATTTTGCGCGGACTGGTCGATCGACTGGGTGATGTGGTCGATCGACCGTGATTACTGCTGATTGTCTTTTTCTCGCCCTTTTTCTTCTTCCCTTTTTCAACAGCTTTCTCAGGTCCATCAAGAGTAGACCCGCTCCTCAGCGTCATTGCATGTACGGTCTCAATACGCTGATTCAGAGAGTGAAATTGACTCGGTATCTCAGCTGCATTCTTATCTAATGTAGCAAATTGAGATTTCAGCTCCGTGATTGAGACCTCATTCGCCGCATTACTTTTCTGTACCTCCACCATAAGCAGCTGCACTAGACTCGTCATTTCTACAACTTCATTATTCGAATCTTGCTGTGACGGAGTGGATGGTGGTGGGGCTACATAAGGAGGCACATATGGTTGATGCGGTAAAGTAGAAGCGTAATTATACGCATTGTCGTACTTAAATTGATGAAAAGCAAACATCTTCTCATTAGGGCTCCTGCATGCATCAACTATGTGTCCCGCTCCGCTGCATCTCCCACAAAACGGCACCTGCTGCTCCTGAGAATGGAACATGGGTGGACCCTTCTGAAGTACTGTAGATAGGACCTATAGGACCTAACAAAACAACACTAGAGGAAATGGTAAGAACTGCCTCAAGGTACTCAGTCTTCCCTTGAGGCGAAGCACAGACTAAAAAAAACAACTAAAACTAGCGCTGCCTCCCCGGCAACGGCGCCAAAATTTGATGCCTGTCGTTGTGTGCACCAAAAATAATATTTATAAAACCTATTAAACTAACAGAAGCTAGTGGTAACAGGGTCGATCCGCAGGGAGGTAGGGAGATTATAGTTGCTTTTATTTCAGTCTAAGGGTAACAGTTGAGGGGGGTTTTGAAATGAACTAAATCTAAAATAACTAAATAAACAAATAAAAGTAAAAAAAGATGTGTAAACAATGATAAAAGAAATGCTAAGACGGTCGGTTCACTATAGCTGCGATGGCACATAATCCTAGATAAGTCAGAAATACAGTCGCGTAGGATGGGTAAAACAAGTCCTCTCGGTCCAAGTTAACTAGTAGCTCCTTTCGGCCTATGCTACCAGTCCCTAAGTCTCACTAATGCTAGCTCTCGCCCAGATTAGTGATTCCTAAAGCCTAAATTACATTATCTCTCGATCTCAGCAATTTAGTCGTCTTGATTCGTTAATTAATGCCCTTCCCTATCTCTCGATCTATGGGTTGGTCAAAATTAAGCATCTAACAAGTCTCCTCTCGGTCTCATTGTTAAATATTGCACTTAACGAATCAAACGGTGGTAATCAGACACGAAGTCAGTCGATCGACCAGCTACCCTTGTCGATCGACTAACCGGCTCAGTCGATCGACTAGCTAAGCCAGTCGATCGACCAAGCCCTAATGCGGGGTCACCTATTCTATTGCCATCTACGCCATAGATCCCCTACATTTTAGCACGGGGTGCTTAGCTACTCATACTTACGCAAATAACAAGAACTAATTTGATAATAGGCATAAAGGATTGCATAATTGAAATAATTGATGAACAAATTCGCATAAAACTATAATTAGGGCCTTGGGATTTTATCTAGCAAGAATTAATACTAATAAAACGATATAATAATACTGAAATTAAAGATTAGAATTACCGAAGCAAAGGAACAAGATGAAACCGAAAGTAAAGAACAAACTTTTATGAGAAATCTAAACTAAAAGTATGAATGATAAGAACTAGATCCTAATGATCTGATAATTAATGAAAAGGAAGGGATTACGTTATATAGGGATGTCACGTAACACTCTTATTCCTAAACCTAATTACAATGGGCTTCGGTCTCTCGTCTTTTAAATTACGTATCAGCTCGTGAGGTGGTCGATCGACCACTGAGGCCAGTCGATCGACCACAGGCGCTGTACAGTAATGCATTCTGACAATTCCTGCAGCGCGCAACGATCTTAAAACAACCGCCATTTCTTCGTTACTTTGTCAAATCAGGCGTTCTACATGGCATTGGAAAGTTAAGAGGATAAGCTTTCACATCCAATTAGAATCACTCGATTATCTGCTCTATAACTCGAGATATAGCCATCTGAATAAGGCTGCAATGTCGAGAAGCATTCTGACAGTCTATAGACCATGTAGGTCAGTCTATAGACCACTGTAGCTGGTAATCCGCTTCTAAAAACTCTCGCAAATACATCTTTCAGGCCTTGAAATCAAGTTCGCTTCCCGAGTCTTTACTCCACGTCTTTACTCCACGTCAAATGCAATGCTAAGTACTTAGGGACGGATTTGGCTCTATTTCCGATGAATTCTTCACATTTCTGCAATATTATACAAAAACACGAAAGTAGACGGAAATAGGGAAAATAGTAGCATAAACTACATATTTGAGCTCTGAAATGCGTGTAAAATAAGGTGTAAAACATCATATAAATGACACGCATCAACTACTATCGAAACATCCAAAAATAAAAGCATTCAAACAATTTAAATCTCGAAAAGTGCCTGTAACAGTGTCACTCGATCGAGTTGGTTAGGCACTCGATTGAGCTGGCCCTACTCGATCGAGTATCTTAGCTACTCAATCGAGTGGCCCGAAATCAGAATACCCCTCCAATAGACACACCTGCAGTTACTCGATCGAGTGAGGGGCACTCGATCGAGTGGCTTTAGGTCAAAACTGCCCATAATTTCAAGCGCAAGCTATATGATCGCATAACTACGAGTCGGGATGATAACCCGACCACAAATCCTGTAAAACAAGTTAAAGATAAGCATGTACGACCTTATGGCCACCGATACAAACCAAGTTCGAAAAAGTACCAACCAAAACAAAGCAATATCCATCATAAACTACGAATATAAAAAGGGAAGAAATGGAGTGTCATCACTCCTGCTGCTGCTGCTCATCCATCACTGCATCCTCATCACCACCGCCACCCGAAGTGCCTGCTCCTGACGCACCATGTCCCACATCACCACCGGCTCTAGCATCTTGTCTCTCGTACCAAGGGGTCAAACCATCATAAGGGTACGCCTGCGGCTCTCCCCAACTAGACATATCCACCCTGTAAGAGTGGAAAACTCTGCTGCTGTCCCCGACGCCCCTCCACCAAACCGGATGAGGTCTTGAGGTCCCAATAACCTGAACAAACGCCATCTCATGCAGGTTCCGAATCGTCAAGGTAGAGGACACTCTCTCGGCCAAGTAGCTCTCACGCATCTCCGGGGTATCAAAAGAAGGGTAACCAGGAAACGGATACTGTGGTGGTACCGGCTGCTGTGGCTGAGTCTCGGCCACTCTCTCTCGCACTCGGCGTGGCCCTCTCCCAATCCTAGGTCGATCCTTCTCAGCCCTCACGTTCTCCCCCTTCCTCGGCTCAGGCATGACTCGGAGGATCTCCGGGTCAATGAAGTACGTCTGCCTCGCAGGACGCACATCCCCCTCCTCCTCCTCGTCAAAATCGGCAGATATAACTGCCGCAGGTAAAGGCTCTGTCGGTGGGAGGTGCTCAGGAGCTGGTATCTTCATCCAACTTATGCCCCACACCCTCCACGCTAAACTGCCATCCTCCAAGGTTCTCAACCATTTCAGGTCAAGGAAGTAAGCTCTGTCCAAGGTAGGTACCGGGATGGCTAAAGAGGTGTAGGCCGAAGAAGCCTCAAAGGAAGTTAGCTTCTCAGCTAAACGTGTGGCAATGGCACCACAACTCAGGATCCTAGTGTCCGACGAGGCCATCAAAGCTAAACTGGCATATACTATGGCGGGAACACTGAAGGTCACTCTCTCAATCCGCTCGAGGTTAAGGTACGCCATCAGAAGCATCAACTCATGTGAGTTCAACTTACTCACATCCGATCTCTCGTAGAGGAGACACGACAAAGCACGAAGAAAGATTTTCAAAGTGACATGTTGCACATCATTGATCAACATGTTACTAGTAGTGGGAGCTGATTTCCCGGTGATACAAGGCATAAGACTGCTAACCCCACACTCGGTCGGTATGTCACGAAGGGCTCCCTTGGCAGGCTTAGCCAAGCCAAGGTGAGAAGCAAACATGTCCATGGTCAAGACAAAGCTGGTATTCATGAGATGGAACTCCACAGTTTGTTCCACCAGCTCGTATTTAAAAGAGCTCATGAACTCGAGGGCCAAAAAGGCATACGAATGCTTTCGTAGGCGATAAAGTCCAGTCAACCCCAAGGTCTCAAAGATGTGTCTTACATCAGTCTCAATACCCAGATCATCCAAAAGGGTAGTGTCAATGCAGCGGGTCGGTCTCATCTTACGAGTCTGTAAAGCCACAAACTTCTTTCTTTGTGTGAAATCAACAAATACCACAGACGGGTATTCGGGTACAGCCGGGACTACCGGTCCACTCCCTTCCCCAATTTCGGGCTCAGAAGCCCTACCCCTCTTACTCTGTCTGGTCCCTACTGTTGGTCTCGCCATCTGTTTCAGCATACAATTTAAATATACCACCACATATACACTAAAACATACAAAACATACATGTTTGATCATAAAAGAATCATCTAAGTACACACTATCACCAACAAATCCAAAATTTACAAGAAAAATTCTCACTTCTTAGAAATCAGACGGTCTCTACAGCTGTAAAATTTTTAACATATTTAGCATGAATTAACTTAACCACTACTACTTTTAGGACTCAAACCTTCAAAACATATTCATATACAACCCAAGTTCACAATAACATGAGACGAATTTCAGTTTGGGGCACTTTTAAGACGGAGTTTTAAGATAAATTTTGGGTGAAAATCACAAAAATCGACTCCATACATGATATATAGGGCATAGATTACTCAATTTCCATCCTTTTACATACAATAGACAACCAAAAATCAATTCAATTTCTCAAACCCGAAAATTTTTGGTCCATATTACATCCAATTTAATTCGATTTTTGCATACTTGACAACAATAATCATCAAAGGAAAGCATCTAGATCATATTGCAACAATTTGAAGCAAGTTTTAACACACGTAAATCGATTTTTCAACACTTTCCATCATCCTATATGATTCTAATTGATTAAAAACATTAAAATAGAGTGAGAAACCTTGATCAATTAGAAAGCTAAAAGAACGAATTAAGCAGAGAAATCACCAAGAATTAAACACCCAAAAACAAGGATTGAGGCACAAGAGAGAAGTATAAAGGTTTTAGGGTTTGGTTGGATGAAGAATGAAGAGTAAAGAAAGAAAGAAAGATTATGAATCACGCGATATCCCGAGTATTGTTCACTTACTCCATCGAGTAAGTAGTTACTTGATCGAGTGGCCTCTACTCGATCGAGTTGGCGCTACTCGGTCGGGTTTCTGCTGGCAGATCCAACTTTTCCGACGTTATAACATCCCAACTAGATCGAATGAGGTCTACTCGATGGAGTAAACACTCCTACTCGGTCGGGCAAGGTTAAGAACGAGGTCAAAAGTTACGGAATTAAGCAACGGTTCCTGCAAAACAACAACGCGTGTCGATTCCAAAGTAAATTTGGAATTCGTCACAGATTATCATGCTTACTCACGACATACTACTACTATACAATTACGATGTATTAATTCCAACAAAACGTATCACTTCATTTAACCCTTTTATTCCCATTCTATAACAACCATTACGCAATCAAATGATTAAACTTTCAGCTTTCTCATGCATACTCTTAACACGTTTCTTTTATTTATAGGCATACTATTATGACTACAACCAAATAACTTCTAATCATGCATTTGTAACTTCGACAATACAACTACTAATCATATCACTCTATGCATTCATCCAACATTTAACCTTTCTTTATCATCCAAATTTACTAACAATTTAACCATGTCACAACAATTATCAACTAGCTTACTCAACTTAATTATGCCGTAACACAGAAGCATTCAACCATTCATCTATCACATTTACCAAATTCAATTTTGATAACCATTACTACAAAATCAAAACTTACTATTTATCATTATTACCACACACAAGACTCACAAGCTTTTATATCAATTACTAATATCAATCATTCAAAGTAAGCACCACCATCACCACATTCTACTCACTGTCACACATTATAAAGATTTCACCACTTCTATTCCTTTCACTAACACCTCTATCCAATCATAGCCCTTCACAATTCTCATTTCTATCACACATATCTTAACATAATTTCTATACACACCGTCACGTATTACAAACACATCATCACTTCCATACCACTCAGCTATAGATTTTCGCAGCTCAAATCACACTACACACATGAGCATCCATAAGGACTCCACTACAAACATTCCTACATCACTATCATACACACTAGACACATAATTCCCGACTCAATGTTCCCTTAACCTGTGACTGGCTTAAGCATAATGGGGCAATGATTTTGAAATGAGGGCGCTTACTCACCCAAAATCTAGCATCAGCAGGGGCTCCCAATATACATACACCAGGTTCATTTTATTAGACTCTCTACGTTCATTAGGCTCATTTGTTACACGTTCCAAAATCGTCGCTCTGATACCACTTTGTAACACCCCCACATACCAAGGAGCCTTAACAAGACCTTCCCTAGCATATAAAGGTGTTACCATCTCGGTTGCCCGAGGAAAGTAATTTTCAAAAGTCGATAAAGAACATTTACAATTATTTCAAGTGATCTAACCAAACGACTAAAACAATAGATACAACTCAACATCCTTATATGAACTATCTCTGATAAAACTCGCGAAAGACCCATCCCTGCCAAGACTCCAGCTTTCATCCAAGACCTCACCTGAAAGACCGACTGCTCACCATAAGGGATCACGGCAGACACAACAGAACAAACAAAGACAAACCACACAAGGTCAGCAACTGAGGCAACACAACAACAACCAAAGACACTACACAAGTACACAAAACACACACACGCCACATTTCCGATCAATCTCCGTCACCGACTGTCTACTAGACCAGCCCTGCCAATGGGGGACCGCAGCCGTTCCCACCTAAGCCCCATTCATCACACTGAGCGATAACCATGTCCCATTAATGTGCACATCTCCTTCCGTGGCGGGTTCCACGGAGGACGAAACTAGGGCGTGAAGCCACTCCCGCAAGTGACTCCACTCAGCCGAGGACGCACCTCGAGAACCATAGACAATCATTCACAAACAACTACACCACAACAACAACAAACGAAATAACACAACACCAACCGATTACCATAATCAATCAACCACACTGACACTACAATCAACATAACAACCGGCACACTAAACAACCCACAGAAACTGAGTAGGCGAACCTACCTTTAGCCAACTGCAGCGATTCCTTTTTCAATCATAAGACATCGACCAAGCAAGCAAAACCCCTATACAAATAGTACACAAGCCTATTACTATCACCACAACCCTACAAGGAACAACAATGACAAAGATGATGATGATGACATACCTATGCATCGCATATCGGCGTCAAGACCGCTACCCGACTCAAGCAACCTATCCCCAAGGCACAAGCATCCTCAAAGGCTCCCATGGAAGGAGTTATGGTGAAGGAAATGAGGTAAGGCGACATCTAGGTCTGAAGGAAGGAGGTGAAAATAATTTCCGATTATATCAAAACACGATTATAAACCCTCGCTGAAAAGACGCTACTCGATCGAGTAACTAACTCACTCGATCGAGTCTACTCGATCGAGTACCCAAGCAACTCGATCGAGTAGCCTCGACTAGATCGAGTACCGCTCATCCCAAGGTCTATCCCAACACAAGACACCGCTTGTACGAATTCCCAAAGGCTACAGTATGCCTCTAAGGTCGGTCAACGTCGGTCAACGGGTCCCTAAAAGGACGAGTATTACACTAGCTCACACTTCTAAACCCATAAAATGCATCTTCACAAACCTGTCATTCTTGTAAACATGAAAGCCACAGTCAGTGGGGAGTAACTCAAGGTTATTCTTGCCACAAAATGTCAAAACGAATATAACAAAGAACATTAACAAATAATCATATTAGATAAGTTATGAGTGAATCGAATTATAACTAAACATGGGATCATACGTGTTAAAACCAACAAGGATAAAAGAAATAATGGAATAAACAAGTAAGTAAGGCATAAGCAACAATAAATAATTGTAGAAGAAAGACAAGGAAGCAGACACGATCACTTAGCCACGAGCACGTATTTCAAGGAGATTGACCAAAGCAACCATCCAAATAATGCAAGACATTTATCACTCTTAGACTATAATTTCCCCGGGTAGGACTACGATAATAATACGGTCCTAGTCTAAATCTACAGATTCTCGGGTGTACATCCCGATTCGACGTGTGCCAGCACAACACGCACCCAAGACTCGACTACTAAGGAGACCGAGTACCCCAATCGCCAGAACAACACGAAAGTGGCGGAAAGACTAAGATAAGACTCAATTACCAGAACAACACAAGTGGCCAAAAGCCGTACTTGCCAGAACAGTACAAGCAGGCCAAAACTGTACTTGCCAGAACAGCACAAGTAGGTCAAACCCGTACATGCCAAAACAGCACAAGCATGGCGAAAATGCATGTCAAGCACATACGATGGTATTATGGCATTTCTACAAGAATACGACTCATTACAAGTAATTATTTATGATAATCTTTTCATACTCGTAACATATAAAATAAACCTTTCATTTCATAATTAAACATACCGGTTAAATAAGATATAACAGGTAGTAATGAATAATTTACGTCAAGTGAAAATGTACGGAATAAAATGGAACCGAAACAAGTAGATTATTTTTATACACTCCCATGATAATGGGTTGGCCCAACTAAGGAAAAACACGCTAACCCAACCAAGGAGAGTACACCAACCCAATGCATATGACATGGTAAGCCCAACCATTAAATTGTGGTGTGTCCAAAAATTAAGCAAGAATGAGTCCAACCATTAAACAAGGATGAGCCCACAATTAAGTAACACAAATTATCAAAAATAAGGAGAAGGGGAAATAAGGGGGGTGTGAACCCGCCCTTTACTCCTGACCAAGCCATACCACTAGGCCGTTGTTGCACCACCAACTCACGGCCAGGCACCTGCTCTCGGCCGGCCACCTCCCGAGGCCGGTTACACCATGACCAACACCACCGAAGGCGGCCCAAAACACTACAACAATAACCCATTCCAAGCAACCAAAATAAGTAAATGCATATGTATTGCTATATGTATAAGACGGAAATACATATTGACATTTCGATTCACGGTACTCAATTATCTACAAAGGATTGACCACCACAAATCAGTCCATAAACACTGCCTGCAAAGGTCGCCAACACGGGATATACATCCATCACTATGACTACCCAAAAAAGAGTGTGAAACGTCCCAAAACCAGCACGACAAAAACAACATTAGCCAACATTTACCCGCCAACAACGGCCCACTACCACCCCTACAAAACGAGCAGTAACTCATTAATTAGACCGACAAAAAGGCCAGTGATGCGCTGTTTCGATTACGAAAAACAAGCAGTAACTCAGGTTCCTTATCCTGCGGCTAATCTGAAACATAGTACTCTACCAATTCTAACTGCCACACACAAGAGTAGTTTGATTCTCACAGCACGTAGCCAAAATGACCTCGACACATATTCTATACAAAGACGGAAGTTAATCCCAAAGACAACAGAAACTGGTAACATGTCGAAAATTCACCTTGACAAAGACGTCCTAAGCTAAAATCTGAAACTCGAATTCCTTGGAATAAAGGCGCCCAGAAAGAGTCTCAATGGCGAGCAAACAAATATGAAAAAGTAGATAAGAGCTGCAAACTTTAGGCCAAATAAGAGTATAAACCGAGGAAAAGGGATGAAATTTCGATACTTTGTCGAGTAACCTATCACCGTTACCTTAGCTTCTTAAATTTATGAGTGAAAATGTCCAAAAGTACGAGCCTCCCTCCGGTCTTCAAGTTCTTCAACTAGGAGAAAGAAAACGAAACAAAGGAGCTAAAAACTGGAACTTTCATGAGGCGGGTCAAACTGAAATCACCACGAAAACAAGACTTTCTTACCTTGAAAGAAGGAGGAAGGAAAGAGGAAGAGAATGGTATAAAAATTATGGAATTTGGTCGAGAAATGAAGTTGGGATCTGAGGTTAAAGGTGACGGAAATGGTGTTTTGGTCCGTTTTTGTTGTTGCAGGAATGTTGTTGTTGCTGCTGATAAGTGTTTCGAAAGAGGAAGGGAAAAAGCAGGGGGTGGGGACGGGTATTAACAATAATAATAATAATAATAATAATAATAATAATAATAATAATAATAATAATAATAATAATAATAATAATAATAATAATAATAATAATAATAATAATAATAATAATAATAATAATAATTCCCTTTTCATTTGTTGCAGGAATGTTGTTGTTGCTACATTCCCTTTTCATCTTGGTGGCCTTGGTGTTTATGCGGCCGGAGATGTTTTGTTCTATGCTTTTATTGCGTCCCGCTTAGGTCTGGGTTTTGCGAGCTAAGCTCCTCGACCCTTCTCGTGTTGTAGCTGCTGGCCCTGCTTTTGATGATGTCGCACAGTGTGTTTCTGCGACTACGGTTCGATATATTAGGTCACCCTAGTGAAATTGCTGCCCCCAAACTTATGAAGAAATTGGCGATATTTATTTCACGACGGTTGCTCTTGCCTCGAGTCTGTTTTTCTTTGACACCTCGCCGGATCGCTCTATGGCGGTCTCGGCGGGTTCTCACTCCTCGATTGGTTACGTGCGGTTCCTATCTCGGGGTTGGGGCGGACTATGAACGGAGGACTTACCGTAGTGTCTTTGGGGTATCGTCTGGGTGTTCCGTTATTCTCTGTATCTAGGCCCCGTCCCCGCTTGCTCTCGGGTTTTTGGGGGATGTTTTTGGGGACCACGCTGTTTCTTGTACTGGTACTGTGGGCGTTAAACATCGGCATAACCTTGTCCGGGACACTCTCTTCGACATCTGCTATAGATCTGGTATTTCTGCGGGGAAGGAGGTTGATATCGGTTTGGTTGATGGGCATGGTGGCTCTCTTCGTCTGCGGATTTATTGCTTTATTCTTGGGACGGGGGTGTGATGTGTGCGTCGACCGACGGGTTCTTCACCTTTGACTCGGGATCGGGTTGGCGATTTTGTGCTTAGGGCGGGTTGTCGGCCCGATCTTTGCTCGGCAAAAAAGTGTGCTAAGTATGGGGATTTGTGCGCGGTAGCAGGTTATGGTTTCCTACCTTTCTCTTTCTCTTCACTTGGGGAGTTGAGTTCGGATCTTTGTTGCCTTGCTCAAGCGGATCCGAAATTCTCGGTATCTCGGATCTTTGGGGCTCGGGTAGCCGCTTACATTTTTACTCGTATTAGCTTTACTATTGCTAAGGGTGTGGGAGCCCAGATTGTCTCTCGGCTCCCCACCAATTTCATGTAAACCTTTTATTTTTATTATAATGAAAGCTGCGCGCATTTTATAATAATAATAATAATAATAATAATAATAATAATAATAATAATAATAATAATAATAATAATAATAATAATAATAATAAGGATTATATAATTGTAGAGTGTAAGAGAGTAGGTGAGGGGTATGTGTGTTGTCAAGATTTGATTGGTCCGGATTAAACTAGGTTCAAAAGTAAAATGTGACGGTCTTATGCTAGACGAAAAAAATGTCTCAAGTCCATATTAACTTAAGACGGAAAACTATTATCATCGTCACAATTATTACTATCCGACTGAAATACGTATTTTATATAAACAAGCTTATAAAAATATAATTTTATAAAAATCGTGTTTAAAAATAAAATTAATTAAATAAAATAATTTAAAATATAAATAAAATAATAGAATGGTTAAATGAATTATAAATGTTAAAATGAGAAATTCGCGGGTGTTACATAAAGGGTGCCTCTTTTGATAGCCATGTCCCTAAATCTCATATGAGTGAGAACTGGAAGGCTGCCTATAAAGTAAGAGATTGTTTTAGAGTAGGATATAATGCAGGTGTTTGGCTTGCTGATCATAGAGGTTACAATGTGAAATCTGGGTATGAATGGTTGAGACATAAGGAGGAGAAGGTAGGTTGGGCAAAGTTGGTATGGAACACCTTAGCCCCGTCTAAGCATATATTTCTATGTTTTGCTTATTTTCAGAGATGGACTCAAAGTAAAAGACAAATTATTTAGACATGGCATTAGTGCTGATCCTGAATGTTGTGTCTCTAATGATGCACATGAGACTACCAGTCACCTTTTCCAACAATGCAAATATACTAGACTGATAGTTGTTGCAGTCTGTTCCTGGCTCCATATACCTGAACCAACTAGTAATGGAATAATTTGGCTTGGCAGAAGAAATTGGTTGCAGATGAAGAAGCAAATATGCTTGGCTGTTATCATGGCTACTTATTATGCTGTGTGGCAACAGCGTAATAAGGCCTGGATTGAAGGTATTTTGAAGAGGCTTGAGGTTCTGATCACACAAATCTAGAACTTAATGCGATATAAAATACTGCAATGTAGGGATACAAGTAGTATTTGTGACCGTGATTGGACCAGGGCAATAGTTTAAGCTGGTGTATGTCATTAATTTCCTTAATGTTATATGTAGCTTGTAACTGATGATTTTGAGCTTAATGATATCTTACATTTCACCAAAAAAAACATAAAAATAGCAACCAGATTCGCAAATGCTTAACAATCAATCCACCTCTCTGAGACACCCATTTATCCCGCCAATTGTAGATACCCAGTATCTGCACCTTCCAAAAACCACCCGATGATGATCGGACTATAACGTATTTTTGATATGCGTACGTGGATTGGCTATACATAAAACGGTTGAATGCACTACTTGGATATGAAAAATGATTTCATAAATGGTTTTCTAACTTCATTTGCATTAAAATAATACTATTTAGAGTTAAAACCGTCTTCGGACCCAAAACCGACTTAGAAACCCGCAACTCGAGTCAACCTGAGTCAACCTGAGTCAACCCGAATCTTGAATGTCAAAAATAATGCCATGAATATTTTTATCATGTCGTTTCCATTAAAATGATCCTAATTAGAGTCAAAACCGACACCGGGCAAAAAGCCGACTCTAAATTCAAATCCCGACTCACACGGGTCAAACCCGAGTCAAGCACAAAATACCTACCTCAAGTAACACCCAAAATCATCTTATTAGATGCCCATATTTTTACATGACATATTATTTGATTACCGCAAATCAAACCAACCAAATAATAGATGAAGCAAAGGCCACGTCCAAATTGAAAGGGACAGTCACCCCCTTGAATCACTAGGTGGCTGGCGCCTCAATGGGCTACCTCCTTAGCCTCCAAGCAAACTCAACCGACCTACCACCACACATTTCTCTATAAATACCAACCGTCAAGCACCATAATATTTATGGGAGTGTCCACCCCCTCACATCTCCCTTAAACTTCTAGACTCGACTTCCTAAGTCACAAAATCGACACGTGTTTTCGACCTACGGATAAAAAACACAAGCCTTACACATTTTGTTTGGTACCGTCGCCATGCATTAGACCGACCCATTCGACCAACTCAAAATTAATCAACATGTTTTTCAACCACATATTTTCAACTCATTTTCAAAACAAAATCCTTTTTTAAGGCACTCTTTTAAACTTCTTTGATCGTGAGTAGTCGCTACGAGAAAACCGTCTCTAAAGTCGTCTACGTCGCAAACATCATAATACGTAAATTTGAGGGTGTAAATAACTCATTTATTTCATGTCTTTACTGTTTTTATGAGTTTATAAGCATGAACAATGCATAACATGATCCAAAAATAGGAAAAATGAGCCAAAACCGGATTTTGCCCTGAGACAGGGGCTGCTTGTATATCAGACAGGCTCGCGCCTAAACCCCCTCTCAGGCCTTAATCCAGCCGTGTTTGTGATCATCTTTCCGCAACATTTTCCTTTTATTTTCTTTTACGGTTTTTACCGTTTTAATTAATTTTTATGACAAACTTTTTAACCATAAATCATAATCACCCTTGGTTCCTTATACCATGACGGTTTTATCCGTAACTCGGCGATATTTTTTGGTTCATTATATTTTAAAGGGTATTATAACACTCTTTTCTTTTATTTACCATTTTCCTCATTTATTTACACTTTCAAACATATTAGTCATAATTTATAATCATCCTTAGTTCCTTATACCATGTCGGTTTTATCCGGGTACGATGACAAACTTGTCTAATCACAAACAAATGAACTTAATATATTTAGTTCATATCAAACATTTTACATTTTTATTTGTAAACTATACTTTTCAAACTTGTAAATCCAACAGCGATTATTACTAAGATAATAGTAATTATTCCGAGTCATGCAAATTATTTAATCACAAAAACGGTTTTAAACAACCTTTTTAACAACCAGGAGACGCCCCTTGGGTCGTTGTCTGACTCGCGCCCCAAGAGGCTGTCTGTTTTCATATTTTAAAAACCTGGTCAGAGCCCTTTCCCTCGCCAATAGGCTCGCGCCCTAATAGGGCTGCCTGGCACTACTCCTGCTTCCTTTTTGAACTTATCTAGGACGATCCCGATTACGGTTAACCCGAATACATGACGGATCAGATTGACGAGTTTTCATTTCATACTTCATCTTTTAAACACACTTTTTCAAATAAATGGATCGTGTTAAGCATCATAACCCGAATTTGGTAAATAGATGTTTAATTTCCGTTTCACATGCAAATCAATCTAAATTCAACTTTGACACCAATTTCTTGGTACGTGGATAAACAAACCGACTTAGCAAATTCTCACATGTTAGGTTAAGACTTTTGGATGCGCATTCATGCATTTTAACTGTTTTATCAACTCTTGCACTTAAACAACCACGATCGATCAGTAGAGGCCGCTAACGCGGGCGGGATTGGGTGTTTGATTAAAGAGCTTCCCAATACGTATCCTCACCCCTTACTCAGAACCTTTGGATAGTGGATGGATTTATCCAGGGCGTACGAGAGTCATTCTTGTGATAGGATGCTAAAGGGGGACGAGTCCTTATCTTTAGTACCTATGACAAACACCGCGTTTTGCCTTGGTTGACCTAGGTATAAAGTAGATTCGAACGGGTTCCAAGCATCTCACAAATGCTTGGCGGCGACTCCGAACATTTTTGTATCGTTTCAAGACCTTTACCGAGACGAAACCGACCGATCTAAAACGATCCGGTCGAAAGCATTTTTACGCCACCGAGCGTGGCTTTCAAAAAGACCGTGACTTTAGACCGGTAAGTGGCTCACGCTCACAGACCGTCATGTGGGCCATGTCCATAGATTGGCGACTCCGCTGGGGAAAAGCTAGGACACTTGTGTTTTTGTGATCCTTAGAGGTGAAATTCGAACGAGGTCGTGGTTAAAGTGCATTAATTGACATTACAGTCATAAGTCAGGTTCCTTGTTGGGCCCACAACCTGACCTTTAACGACCAATTGGCTCGTCCCGTCTGCGTGAGTTTTCTCATACCCGTGCTTCGAATCCCAATTGAATCAAGCATGCCATTGACTTTACAGATTTCTGTTTCGCCAAGGAGCTTTCATTTCCTTCGCGCATGAGGCAAGGGCACCCTCCTTACACATTTTGTTTGGATTGGTATCCCTCTAGAAAATCGGGGATTGATCGCTTGGTGTGTAACCCACCCTTTTAAGCCAAAACCCGTGTCTGCATTATGCATAATATATTAAAACTGCGAGTGCTTATGCGTTATGTGATCATAAGTCCTTCCGTGTCATTTCCAAACTTTTAAAACACATTTCACGCCATTATAATGGCCGTTTCAAACCTCGGTCTTTCGCCGACCGTTGCACACCCTTTTTATACCGTCCTAATGACGATTTTCAAACTCGTTTTTTACAACCGTTTCAAAACACCTTTTTATGCTTTTATAATGGCCGTTTTAGGACCCGGTTTTTATAACCATTTGAAATGCACCTTTTTCATGCCGTTGTAATGACGATTTCAAACCTTGGTTTTCATGAACCATTTCAAAATACCTTTTTACGTCGTTATAATGACCATTTCAAACCTCGGCTGTCGCCGACTATTGCATTATTCTTAAAGCGCCCTTTTACGCCGTCGTAATAACGAATTCTACCCTCCAATTTTCAAAATTCGAAATCAATTTTCAAACAAAAACGTTTTTCAAACCGTCGTAATGACGATTTCAACCCGTGTAACTTTCCAAATTTCAAATCTCGTTTTCAAAATCAAATTAGGCTTTTTAAGCCGTCGTAATGACGATTTCAATTCTCACAAATTTTTTATTTGCATACTGTCTGTCAAAGGTTAAAACGTTCTTCTAACCCGTCGTAATGGCAAATTCAATCCTCACAATTTCCAATTTTAAATCATTGAAAACAATTTAAACTGTTTCAAAATTACCAATCAAAACTCAATCTTTTGAAAACAAATTTAACCGCTTTCAAATTTCGATCCAAAATCAAATCTTTTGAAAATAAATATAACCGTTTTCAAATTTCAAATCCAAAGTCAAATCTTTGAAAACCAATTTAACCGTTTTCAGATTTCAAAGCAAATTTCAAATCATTTGAAAACAAATTTAACCGTTTTCAAATTTCAATTCAAAATCAAATCTCTGAAAACAAATTTAACCGGTTTTAGATTTCAAATCAAATTTCAAATCATTTACAAATTTAACCGTTTTCAAGTTTCAATTCAAAATCAAGTCTTTGAAAACAAATTTAAGCATTTTCAAATTTCAATTCAAAATCAAATCTTTGAAAACAAATTTAACCGTTTTCAGATTTCAAATCAAAACTCAATCATTTGAAAATAAATTTAACCATTTTCAAATTCTTCAATTTCAAATCCTTTGAAAACAAATTTAACCGTTTTCAAATTTTCAACCATATTTAAAATTCATTGAAAACAAATTTAACCGTTTTCATGGCCATTGTGATGACGATTCCAAATTCTTCAATTCTCGATTTTTAAATCCGTGATTTTGAATTTCGAAACCCGTCTTTGACAATAACGTATTGTTTTCTAAGCCGTTGTAACCCTTGTTTATTTCAAACCCGTCTTCCGAAAATAACCTCAACCCTTTTAGAAAAACAACCTCAAGCAAATCTCGCTTTTTGAAAATTTCTATTTTCGAAAATCCTTTTTAAATAATGACATCGAACATATCAGTCCACCTTTCCGATTCAGCCTCGAGTCAATTTCAAGTTAAGTCGTCAAGATAACGAAGAGTCTACGCCGAAGTTAGTACCTACCTTCTGGTCTAGGTCGTGTTGCCTAATTGTCGAGACATCTTCAATGGCGTAAGCAGAGTCAAAACCTCTCGTCCAACGGCGTCACTCCATCGACAAACCTCCAAACTAAGTCAGAAGTCGTCTGTCTAGGCATCACTATGCCAAAGTTGACATTCTAGTCTAAGTTCAAAGTCATGCACCAAGAATTCAAACACAAGAGGTCATTCACGATCTTTAATGAAGTCATAACCTAGTCACACCGCCGCGTCTTCACGACATAACTGCCTTTTATACATATGTGTCTCACTTGCATTTGTTTGTGCAATACCTTGCCAATACAAGTTATAACGCCTATCATTATGTCAAATAGGAATGCCTTGGGTGTCATAAGTCGCCTACCAGGAACTCAACAAACTGATCAATCTACATCCGCCATGACTTTTGCTGAAACCAACAACGTGGTCCTTCGACTCCTAGCTACCGTGGAAAACTTGAGCACACGTCTCTCCCAAGTTGAGAACAAAATGATAACCGGGAATTTTCCTTCTTCTGATATTGAGCAAAGGGTTAAGCTCCTTGAAAGCCGACTACTTGCCAACGACAAAACCAACCCTAGTTGGAAGGTTACTGATACGGTCATTTCTATACCAAAAATAAATACCTATCTACTACTAACAGAAGTCAGCGGTAAGTAGGGTCGATCTCCACAGGGAGGCGGTTTACTATCTACTTGTCTATTCTATCTGTCTAATGTCACAATTTGGGGTTTTGATTGTTTTGATTAAACTACTGAGGCTAAGGCAAGAGGGAAAGGAAAGCGAGAAATTAACAGTAAGAGAAGAGAAATATGCTAGGAGTCGGTCTACCGTGGCAGCTACACTATCGGGTCAACTGAGTCGATTAAATTATTGATAAGAAGAGCGAGGTCGTCACCTTTCGGTCCTTAAACCTACGATTATACCCTTTCGGTCTCTAATCGCCCTAGGGTTTCCTAACTTAGCTTTCGCCCTAATTAGGTATCGCCTATTGTAATTAAGCAAGCCTTCCCTTCCAATCTTTCGATCCAGGTCGGGGTTAACTAAATAAATTGGTCTCCTGCATGCATACATTCAACCTAATGACAGTTAAATTGCCTAATACAATTCTTGTCTCAAAACTAATCTAATCATGTCGATCCTAACATATTGCTACCACGGCTTCCGTAATCCTAACATATTAAAGGGAATTAGCTAGGCATAACTAAATAGAGAATAATAAATAGAGAAAGAACAATAAACATAAACATAAATTAAAGAGGAAAGGAAAGGGGAAGAAGTAATTACTGAAATAAATCCGGAAAGAAAGTGACAGTAGAAAAGTAACAGTGTATGATAAAATTCCAGAGGAGAAGCCTCCCAAAACTCACGTCCTAACTCTTATTTATAAGAAAATAGGATTATTAATTAACCTAATGACGGAAATAAGCTAAAAAGCCCAAGCCTATAGTGAATCCAGTCGATCGAGTGATTTAAAACCACTCGATCGAGTAACTAAAGCTTAAACCACTCGGTCGAGTAGAAAATCTACTCGATCGAGTAAACCATAAATTGAATCTACTCGATCGAGTAGAAAAAGGACTCGATCGAACATAAATCTACTCGATCGAGTACTTTCCAGCAACGATTTCCTGCTTTGCGCATTGAACTTCAAACGGCTGCCATTTCTTCGTTACTTGGGCAAACAGGGCGATTCCGATGGCGTTGGAATGCTAAGAGGACAAGCTTCATATCCAATTGGAATCACCTGAATATCAGTTGCAGAACTCGAGATATGGCTCTTGAAAGTAGGCACTAGCAATTTAAAGTTCTTCCTTTGCTCGCCTAGCTATCTTTCTTCTTTGCGCGTCTCAAAAAAGCTACATTCCCGCTCTAAATTCACTCTCCTTCCAAATACATGCTAAATGGACGGTAAAAGGCTTGATTTCACTACTTTCTGGTTCATTCCTGCAAATAAGACAAAACAAACTAAAGTAGCATATTCGGAGCATTTCGTAGCATAAACCACGATAAAAGCATGGAAATACGTGCATGAAAAGGCCTAAAAAGACTATATAAAATGCACGTATCAAATCTCCCCAAACCAAACCTTTACTCGTCCTCGAGTAAACTAAATGCAAACTAATGGAACGGAAAAGATAACTCTGAGCTAGTTACAAATGCCCACTTAAACCAATTTAATGCAAGCAACTAACACTTATAGCAAACAAATAAATGCAAATGAGTTATTAGATGTTTATAATAAAGCTGAACCATTGACCTTGCAAGACCTTTAATAATGGACTCTCACGGGTCACTCTTCTCTTATGAAACAAAGGGTGAACATATATATGTAAGAGAGAAAGAAAAATAGTCGCTCACCTAAACTGCGACCCACATAAACATGCATGCAACTAATATGATAGACAATTCTAGCTACCAAACATACATTCCAACCAAACGAGGTCCTGTCACAGCCGAGGGCTTACAAAAATATGGTAAAGTGAGGCAATGGGTAAGAAAAGGCAAAACATTTATGGGAATGTGGAGGTATAGGTGATCAAGCTAGTACCTAAACAAAGCCATATAACAACATCCATTTCCAACTCAATTATGAATTAAGCGCATATGCCCTTCAATTGGCACAAAACTCACCAATACCGAACTGAAAATACTCCTCAATAAATGTAAATAATGCATAGGAGTGAAACCGTCTCATCAAACAACATCTTTTTTTTCCTTTCTCTGTTTTTTTTTCTATTTTTTTCGGTTTCTTCTTTTTTCTTTTCTTTTCCTGTTTTTTTTTCGAATTCTTTTTTTTTTCTTTTTTTTCTTTTTCACGTCTTTTTTTTAATCAACCTCCTTTTTCTTCATAAATTACCAACTCCGAATCAACAGAATACGAACCAAACTTGGCACAATGAAATATATACCGCAAAACATATACTAAACTAGCTTGACAAGGCAGGCTAAATTTGGGATGTAGCTAAGGGTCAACAGGCAAATTTGGCTAATGTGGAGTTAAATGGGTAAAAATGAAATAAAGGGGAAATTGTAAGCACCTCCCTGTATGTGACACCAACCACTAACCCGAATGTATGTAGGCAAAAAGCAATTGAATTTCATATACGTGCAAATTGATGAACATGTTATGCAAGGACTAACTACTCACAATCCTACATGAAACCGGTCACAAATGACACCAGTTTATAAGGCTCTAATCCTTAGAAATTATAAGTAGGTTGCCAAAATTTCAGGTCAAGTCCAAACACCCAGCTAAATTTAACATTAACTCGTAGATATGCAATAAGACAAAGCTAAAAGATAAAAGTTTATTGCAAGGCTTAAGCAAAAAGACAATTATAGTGCAATTTCATCACCGAAATCCACCGTTTCGACTCAACCTATATGCTGAAATAAACATGATTTTTTTGAATTTTATCAATTTTTTAATTTTTTATGAGATTTTTTGAATTTTATAAAAATAACAGACAATGCATACATAAATTAAATATGATAACAGAAATGCAATAAAAACAATATGCAGACACAGATATGGATGCATAACCTCCCCAAACCAAACCGTACAATGCCCTCATGTACCAAAACATGGAAAGGAAATGCAAACTAAAAGAGGAAGAGAGGAAATGCGGAAAACTTACAAAAATGCGCGAAGAAAGGACCTCCCCAAACCGACCATGAACATGGGAGGTTGCTAAAGGCCCGGAATACCGTCTCAGGAAGCTAATCCAAGTCAAAAGCACTCGATGGTACTCGAACAATGGTCGATCGAGTGGTCTGGGCGTCTAAAACTGCTCGATCGAGAAGAATAGCAGTCGATCGAGTAGTTTTCTCTTTGCAGGTGCTCGATCGAGTAAAATAAATGCTCGATCGCGTGGATGTAGCAGCAAAAGTGCTCGATCGAGTACAAAAAGTACTCGATCGAGTGATCCTCAGTGTGTTCCTGCAAAACACAATTAAAAACAGCCCGCAAACTAACTAAACAAGCATACTGAGATAGTCTATGGTATGAAAACCATTTATTACAACTGAAATGAAATAAAAATGCAAAATAAAAACTTCGGGTTGCCTCCCGGGTAGCGCTAGCTTCAGTCAGGTCCCAGCTCGACCTTCTTTTTCTTCGAGCCTCTCTAATTAGTTACAGACAAAACAGCTCAAAGCGTGCAGCATGAGATCATAAATCTGCGCATGTGCTACACAAAAATGTAAGTAGCACCAAAGTGGAATAGAGAAATAGGAAATAAAATTAAACAACCGTTTAAGTCTAACAAATTTCCTATGCGAGCTCCTAAATTTATCCACAAAATAAAGGAGCGCGGGAGCAATTGTCAATAAATTGGGACTCCGTTTCAGTTTGACAAGTTTCAGGTGACAAGGACGGTGAAAAATCATTAAATTACGTGTCCACATATAAGGGGGTATAACTTTAAAGGAGGAAGCATGAATCAAACGAGGTAATATACTATTAAAACAAACAATAATAAGATTATCATTTACTACCTCAGGTTGGTCGCTCTCAATGACGGAATCATAGATAAAAGAATTTATTACCTCTTCCGTGCTAAGAGCAATTACCGACTCAGTTGTCCTTTCGTCGCCCTCAGTGGAATTCGTCCCGTAAATCTCAGCCTCAAGTGCATCCAACTCGGCTTTGAATAAGGGCGACTCACCGTAATCGTTGTCGTCATCAAAATCATCGTCTAAAACGAGCCCAAGCAACAAATCATTAATCTCGTTGGCCAACTCACTCGATCGAGCAAAATTATCACTCGATCGAGTACTTTCCTCCTGATTTTTACTCGATCGAGTGATTTGAACTACTCGATCGACTGGTTCTTCTGGAAATTCACTCGATCGACCATTATAAGTCACTTGATCGAGTGATTCATCCTGTACAGCGCTAAAATCTTCGTGTAAACTATTGAAATATGATAGAAATTCGTCATCCGAGTCATAGAATTCATCCTCAGCATTGGGCAACACAGTTTCTTCATGGGAAAAACCGCTTTCAGTAAGGTATACCTCTTCTGGTTCCCAACTATCCGACTCAGCTGCTAACTGAGCAATTTCAGACTCGAGTTTATCAAATCGCGCAAAAGTGCGTCTATCATATTCTTGCACTTAAGATGCACGTGTTTCCAATAAAGATTTCAGCTCCGCAATGTCTTCTTTCTGTATATCAGGAGGATCTTGTTGCGGTGGCCATTGATAGGGTGGATGTGGCGGCACAACTACAGCTGCTTGACTAACTCGTCTCCAAAGCCCGAACTCGAGGAGCTCGTCGGTTCCTCGCCATGCAAAGGATCGCATTGTGCTCGTGAGAACCACATCTCCCGATAAAATCACCTGCTGCGCCATATAATGGGACATAGGTGATGGGTCAAAGGTACTCAAGCCTTCCTTTGACGATCTTTCACCTAGAACTGTCTAGGTAGAACCCGTAAGGCCTATCAAAACAAAGACTAAAGAAAAAGATTAGAACGGCCTCAAGGAAAAAATCCACCGAGGCGAAAAAAAGCAGACAATTAAACAAATAAATAAATAGTTGCCTCGCCGACAACGGCGCAAAATTTTATACGGTCGTTTCTGTACCAAAAATAAATACCTATCTACTACTAACAGAAGTCGGCGGTAAGTAGGGTCGATCTCCACAGGGAGGCGGTTTACTATCTACTTGTCTATTCTATCTGTCTAATGTCACAATTTGGGGTTTTGATTGTTTTGATTAAACTACTGAGGCTAAGGCAAGAGGGAAAGGAAAGCGAGAAATTAACAGTAAGAGAAGAGAAATATGCTAGGAGTCGGTCTACCGTGGCAGCTACACTATCGGGTCAACTGAGTCGATTAAATTATTGATAAGAAGAGCGAGGTCGTCACCTTTCGGTCCTTAAACCTACGATTATACCCTTTCGGTCTCTAATCGCCCTAGGGTCTCCTAACTTAGCTTTCGCCCTAATTAGGTATCACCTATTGTAATGAAGCAAGCCTTCCCTTCCAATCTTTCGATCCAGGTCGGGGTTAACTAAATAAATTGGTCTCCTGCATGCATACATTCAACCTAATGACAGTTAAATTGCCTAATACAATTCTTGTCTCAAAACTAATCTAATCATGTCGATCCTAACATATTGCTACCACGGCTTCCCTAATCCTAACATATTAAAGGGAATTAGCTAGACATAACTAAATAGAGAACAAGAAATAGAGAAAGAACAATAAACATAAACATAAATTAAAGATTAAAAGAAAGGGGAAGAAGTAATTACTGAAATAAATCCAGAAAGAAAGTGACAGTAGCAAAGTAACAGTGTATGATAAAATTCCAGAGGAGAAGCCCCCCAAAACTCACGTCCTAACTCCTATTTATAAGAAAATAGGATTATTAATTAACCTAATGACGAAAATAAGCTAAAAAGCCCAAGCCCATAGCGAATCCACTCGATCGAGTAGAAAATCTACTCAATCGAGTACACCATAATTGAATCTACTCGATCGAGTAGAAAAAGGACTCGATCGAA
Source organism: Silene latifolia (assembly GCF_048544455.1). Classification (NCBI taxonomy): domain Eukaryota; kingdom Viridiplantae; phylum Streptophyta; class Magnoliopsida; order Caryophyllales; family Caryophyllaceae; genus Silene; species Silene latifolia. The sequence goes on from NC_133526.1 coordinate 143,811,942, forward strand.
CATAAATCTACTCGATCGAGTACTTTCCAGCAACGATTTCCTACTTTGCGCACTGAACTTCAAACGGCTGCCATTTCTTCGTTACTTGGGCAAACAGGGCGATTCCGATGGCGTTGGAATGCTAAGAGGACAAGCTTCATATCCAATTGGAATCACCTGAATATCAGTTGCAGAACTCGAGATATGGCTCTTGAAAGTAGGCACTAGCAATTTAAAGTTCTTCCTTTGCTCGCCTAGCTATCTTTCTTCTTTGCGCGTCTCAAAAAAGCTACATTCCCGCTCTAAATTCACTCTCCTTCCAAATACATGCTAAATGGACGGTAAAAGGCTTGATTTCACTACTTTCTGGTTCATTCCTGCAAATAAGACAAAACAAACTAAAGTAGCATATTCGGAGCATTTCGTAGCATAAACCACGATAAAAGCATGGAAATACGTGCATGAAAAGGCCTAAAAAGACTATATAAAATGCACGTATCAAATCTCCCCAAACCAAACCTTTACTCGTCCTCGAGTAAACTAAATGCAAACTAATGGAATGGAAAAGATAACTCTGAGCTAGTTACAAATGCCCACTTAAACCAATTTAATGCAAGCAACTAACACTTATAGCAAACAGTCAAATGCAAATGAGTTATTAGATGTTTATAATAAAGCTGAACCATTGACCTTGCAAGACCTTTAATAATGGACTCTCACGGGTCACTCTTCTCTTATGAAACAAAGGGTGAACATATATATGTAAGAGAGAAAGAAAAATAGTCGCTCACCTAAACTGCGACCCACATAAACATGCATGCAACTAATATGATAGACAATTCTAGCTACCAAACATACATTCCAACCAAACGAGGTCCTGTCACAGCCGAGGGCTTACAAAATTATGGTAAAGTGAGGCAATGGGTAAGAAAAGGCAAAACATTTATGGGAATGTGGAGGTATAGGTGATCAAGCTAGTACCTAAACAAAGCCATATAACAACATCCATTTCCAACTCAATTATGAATTAAGCGCATATGCCCTTCAATTGGCACAAAACTCACCAATACCGAACTGAAAATACTCCTCAATAAATGTAAATAATGCATAGGAGTGAAACCGTCTCATCAAACAACATCTTTTTTTTCCTTTCTGTTTTTTTTTCTATTTTTTTCGGTTTCTTCTTTTTTCTTTTCTTTTCCTGTTTTTTTTTCGAATTCTTTTTTTTTTCTTTTTTTTCTTTTTCACGTCTTTTTTTAATCAACCTCCTTTTTCTTCATAAATTACCAACTCCGAATCAACAGAATACGAACCAAACTTGGCACAATGAAATATATACCGCAAAACATATACTAAACTAGCTTGACAAGGCAGGCTAAATTTGGGATGTAGCTAAGGGTCAACAGGCAAATTTGGCTAATGTGGAGTTAAATGGGTAAAAATGAAATAAAGGGGAAATTGTAAGCACCTCCCTGTATGTGACACCAACCACTAACCCGAATGTATGTAGGCAAAAAGCAATTGAATTTCATATACGTGCAAATTGATGAACATGTTATGCAAGGACTAACTACTCACAATCCTACATGAAACCGGTCACAAATGACACCAGTTTATAAGGCTCTAATCCTTAGAAATTATAAGTAGGTTGCCAAAATTTCAGGTCAAGTCCAAACACCCAGCTAAATTTAACATTAACTCGTAGATATGCAATAAGACAAAGCTAAAAGATAAAAGTTTATTGCAAGGCTTAAGCAAAAAGACAATTATAGTGCAATTTCATCACTGAAATCCACCGTTTCGACTCAACCTATATGCTGAAATAAACATGATTTTTTTGAATTTTATCAATTTTTTAATTTTTTATGAGATTTTTTGAATTTTATAAAAATAACAGACAATGCATACATAAATTAAATATGATAACAGAAATGCAATAAAAACAATATGCAGACACAGATATGGATGCATAACCTCCCCAAACCAAACCGTACAATGCCCTCATGTACCAAAACATGGAAAGGAAATGCAAACTAAAAGAGGAAGAGAGGAAATGCGGAAAACTTACAAAAATGCGCGAAGAAAGGACCTCCCCAAACCGACCATGAACATGGGAGGTTGCTAAAGGCCCGGAATACCGTCTCAGGAAGCTAATCCAAGTCAAAAGCACTCGATGGTACTCGAACAATGGTCGATCGAGTGGTCTGGGCGTCTAAAACTGCTCGATCGAGAAGAATAGCAGTCGATCGAGTAGTTTTCTCTTTGCAGGTGCTCGATCGAGTAAAATAAATGCTCGATCGCGTGGATGTAGCAGCAAAAGTGCTCGATCGAGTACAAAAAGTACTCGATCGAGTGATCCTCAGTGTGTTCCTGCAAAACACAATTAAAAACAGCCCGCAAACTAACTAAACAAGCATACTGAGATAGTCTATGGTATGAAAACCATTTATTACAACTGAAATGAAATAAAAATGCAAAATAAAAACTTCGGGTTGCCTCCCGGGTAGCGCTAGCTTCATCAGTCCCAGCTCGACCTTCTTTTTCTTGAGCCTCTCTAATTAGTTACTGAGACAAAACACTCAAAGCGTGCGGCATGAGATCATAAATCTGCGCATGTGCTACACAAAAATGTAAGTAGCACCAAAGTGGAATAGAGAAATAGGAAATAAAATTAAACAACCGTTTAAGTCTAACAAATTTCCTATGCGAGCTCCTAAATTTATCCACAAAATAAAGGAGCGCGGGAGCAATTGTCAATAAATTGGGACTCCGTTTCAGTTTGACAAGTTTCAGGTGACAAGGACGGTGAAAAATCATTAAATTACGTGTCCACATATAAGGGGGTATAACTTTAAAGGAGGAAGCATGAATCAAACGAGGTAATATACTATTAAAACAAACAATAATAAGATTATCATTTACTACCTCAGGTTGGTCGCTCTCAATGACGGAATCATAGATAAAAGAATTTATTACCTCTTCCGTGCTAAGAGCAATTACCGACTCAGTTGTCCTTTCGTCGCCCTCAGTGGAATTTGTCCCGTAAATCTCAGCCTCAAGTGCATCCAACTCGGCTTTGAATAAGGGCGACTCACCGTAATCGTTGTCGTCATCAAAATCATCGTCTAAAACGAGCCCAAGCAACAAATCATTGCTCTCGTTGGCCAACTCACTCGATCGAGCAAAATTATCACTCGATCGAGTACTTTCCTCCTGATTTTCACTCGATCGAGTGATTTGAACTACTCGATCGACTGGTTCTTCTGGAAATTCACTCGATCGACCATTATAAGTCACTTGATCGAGTGATTCATCCTGTACAGCGCTAAAATCTTCGTGTAAACTATTGAAATATGATAGAAATTCGTCATCCGAGTCATAGAATTCATCCTCAGCATTGGGCAACACAGTTTCTTCATGGGAAAAACCGCTTTCAGTAAGGTATACCTCTTCTGGTTCCCAACTATCCGACTCAGCTGCTAACTGAGCAATTTCAGACTTGAGTTTTTCAAATCGTGCAAAAGTGCGTCTATCATATTCTTGCACTTAAGATGCACGTGTTTCCAATAAAGATTTCAGCTCCGCAATGTCTTCTTTCTGTATATCAGGAGGATCTTGTTGCGGTGGCCATTGATAGGGTGGATGTGGCGGCACAACTACAGCTGCTTGACTAACTCGTCTCCAAAGCCTGAACTCGAGGAGCTCGTTAGTTCCTGCCATGCAAAGGACTGCATTGTGCTCAGCAGAACCACATCTCCCGCAGTAAATCACCTGCTGCGCCATATAATGGGACATAGGTGATGGGTCAAAGGTACTCAAGCCTTCCCTTTGACGATCTTTCACCTAGAACTGTCTAGGTAGAACCTGTAAGGCCTATCAAAACAGCACTAAAGAAAAAGATTAGAACGGCCTCAAGGGAAAAATCCCCTGAGGCGAAAAACAGACAGAACTAAACAAATAAATAAATAGTTGCCTCGCCGGCAACGGCGCCAAAATTTTATACGGTCGTTTCTGTACCAAAAATAAATACCTATCTACTACTAACAGAAGTCGGCGGTAAGTAGGGTCGATCTCCACAGGGAGGCGGTTTACTATCTACTTGTCTATTCTATCTGTCTAATGTCACAATTTGGGGTTTTGATTGTTTTGATTAAACTACTGAGGCTAAGGCAAGAGGGAAAGGAAAGCGAGAAATTAACAGTAAGAGAAGAGAAATATGCTAGGAGTCGGTCTACCGTGGCAGCTACACTATCGGGTCAACTGAGTCGATTAAATTATTGATAAGAAGAGCGAGGTCGTCACCTTTCGGTCCTTAAACCTACGATTATACCCTTTCGGTCTCTAATCACCCTAGGGTCTCCTAACTTAGCTTTCGCCCTAATTAGGTATCGCCTATTGTAATGAAGCAAGCCTTCCCTTCCAATCTTTCGATCCAGGTCGGGGTTAACTAAATAAATTGGTCTCCTGCATGCATACATTCAACCTAATGACAGTTAAATTGCCTAATACAATTCTTGTCTCAAAACTAATCTAATCATGTCGATCCTAACATATTGCTACCACGGCTTCCCTAATCCTAACATATTAAAGGGAATTAGCTAGACATAACTAAATAGAGAACAAGAAATAGAGAAAGAACAATAAACATAAACATAAATTAAAGATTAAAAGAAAGGGGAAGAAGTAATTACTGAAATAAATCCAGAAAGAAAGTGACAGTAGCAAAGTAACAGTGTATGATAAAATTCCAGAGGAGAAGCCCCCCAAAACTCACGTCCTAACTCCTATTTATAAGAAAATAGGATTATTAATTAACCTAATGACGAAAATAAGCTAAAAAGCCCAAGCCCATAGCGAATCCACTCGATCGAGTAGAAAATCTACTCAATCGAGTACACCATAATTGAATCTACTCGATCGAGTAGAAAAAGGACTCGATCGAACATAAATCTACTCGATCGAGTACTTTCCAGCAACGATTTCCTACTTTGCGCACTGAACTTCAAACGGCTGCCATTTCTTCGTTACTTGGGAAAACAGGGCGATTCCGGTGGCGTTGGAAAGCTAAGAGGACAAGCTTTCATCTTCAATTGGAATAACCTGAATATCAGTTGCAGAACTCGAGATATGGCTCTTCAAAGTAGGCATTAGCAATTTGAAGTTCTTCCTTTGCTCGCCTAGCTATCTTTCTTCTTTGCGCATCTCAAAATAGCTACATTCCCGCTCAAAATCCGTCTTCCTCCAAATGCATGCTAAATGGACGGTAAAAGGCTTGATTTCACTACTTTCTGGTTCATTCCTGCAAATAAGACAAAACAAACAAAAGTAGCATATTCGGGGCATTTCGTAACATAAACCACGATAAAAGCATGGAAACACGTGCATGAAAAGGCCTAAAAAGACTATATAAAATGCACGTATCAGTTACCAAAACCACTAAAGCCAATTCCTTAGGTGCTCCACCAACCAAAACCAGGCGACCTCATAGGTCCTTCCCTGATCTGGGTAAGCCTTATGCCACAGCCTTGGAAAGGCTAATCTCCAAAGGAAAGCTCAAATCGATCGGTCCAACTGCAGACCCTCTACCAAACAAGCGAGGACGTAGATGGGACGGAAAACTGTTTTGTCAATATCACCAAGGTCGCGGACACGATGCTGAAATGTGTCTCCTCCTAAAAGGGGTCATCCTTAATATGATTAAAAAGGGTGAATTACCACAACCTCCTTCAACAAACAAAAAAAACAACCACCCAGAAAACCCTATTGGACACAGTCAGGAATCTTCCCTAGACTGCTCTCATCTTATCTCTCTTAACGATGAGAAAATTCATGCAATTGACCAAGATGGCCTATAAAGTGCAATAATGATGCTCTCCATCTCCATCAACAACATATTCTCAAAGCTGCAAGTGGCTATCGATGACTTGAGCACTCGAATAACTAATTTGGAAAAAAGGTTGGGTAATACCGAAAATGAACCCGACCATCAAGGAGAACACCAACCCTTGGTTCACCAACCAATAGCTATTGAAAATGAGGAATCATCTAATGGTTCGGACACCCGTGAACCCACCAACAAAGAACATGAAATTGCCTTGCCAAATACCCTTTCAAAATGCCAAGCAACATCCTAAAAACTTGCCATTAACAATGACCAAATCCTGTTTCCGCCCACGATTGACAAAAACAAAAACAAAACGCACAAAAACATCCCAAAATACACCAATGTTGGAATCAGGGGAAAACATCAAAGGGTATTCACAGATCTGGGAATAACATATGGCACCGCTCTGGGGATACTTGCTTCAGAAGGATTACTGCAACCTATTGGTCCCACTCCGGATCAAAAACCAGAAAACATAACCCAATTTTGGAATGGCTACTCATATTGTTGATATCACAGAGGCAAGGGGAATAAAACTGAAGCGTGTTACGAGCTCAAGCATGCCATACAAGATGGAATTGAGGATGGCAGGTATTCCACCTTACTCTTAAACACTCCAAACAAAGAAACTAGGCGGCCTTATAGGAAGTTCATCGATTTGGGTGATCGAGAGGATGAGTATTCTACCAATCATTTGCTAAAATGGAGAAAGGTAGACTCACACCATCCTATCAGTCAGGAGATGGGGCTGTAGTTAAACATGTCATTAACTGCCTTCAGCCAAATTATACATCCTGGTTGAAGGTTTGTAACATCAAAAGCGTCGAGGACCTATCAACAGAAATTTCTCGCATCGATGAAATCATTAAAGGAGGTTCAACATCTGCGACCCCTCCCGAAAAGCAAGCCTTCCGCATTACCGAAGTAAAATTTGTGTAGCCTTCGCCAGAAAGAACCACACACCCGCAAAGACCATTTTCAGACTTGGGCATGCCTTATGCCATTGCTTTTAGAGTGCTTGTCTCTGAAGGACTAATCCAACCAATTGGCCCCAGTCCATATCTTGCACTTAAGAAAAGAGGCCGCTTTTGGGACGGTTCCCAATATTGCCTATTCCATAGGGGTAATAGGCACGACATAGAGATGTGCTGGAAGCTTAAACATATCATCCCTAACATGCTCGATTGTGGAAGATTTTCTTTATCAACCCTGGATTATTTACTGGAAAAGAATGGTCCCCATGGGCATCTTACTCTTTGAAAACAGGACAACCTTCTAGGATCTTATCCTTCTAGCGTCCCAAATAAGGACAATGAAGCGCACAAGTGGGTCAATGCTCAAGACCAGACAGTCAAGCCGCTGGACGCTGCGAAAGAGACCCTCGAGGAGGAAAGTGATGATTAGGAGTCCGAGTATGAGATCGAGTCCTAGTCCGAGTCCGAGTCTTAGGCTTTCTCATAGCTATCCTAGCGTCTGTCCTTTTATTCCTACGTGACGAACTGGGGGTTGTTCCCATTAGTCACACATATTCCTTGAGTCTGTGTTAACCTCTTATTTATCTAAATAAAGGCACAACTTTCATAAATCTTTTTTTTTCTCTCTTCCTTTACCATTATCTATTACCACGAGAATTGGTTTGAGATTGATTTAAAACAAACACGTTCCGATTCAATGTGAGTACACTCGAGTGACGTTCCGTACCGAGTAAGAAGAGGACTCGTAACTCCGTGTCCATTTTCTTTACCTATTCCATGCCTGGCAATAGAAACCTTTCATTAGAACCCAATTTAGAACGAGCTTTTTTTAAAAAAAAAGAGAAGAGGATCTGATCTTATGACGAACCCGAATAACAAACCCGGAACATCTCCTTGTTTATGATCAGTGACGGAAGGCAAGCCCATTCCCCACAAAAAACATCCCATCACCAAAACATTTCACACAAAGCACAAAGCTAAAGCAAAAACCAAAGCCAAAGCAAAACCAAAGCCAAGGCCAAAAGCCATTCACCTAGAGCCAAAGCAAAAGGCCCAAGCCAGAAGCCGTTCACTCAAAGCTCAAGGCCAAAGCAAAAACCAAAGCTAAATAAAAAATGATAGCCAAAGCAAAACCAAAGCCAAAGCAAAACCAAAGCCAAGGCCAAATGCCATTCACCTAGAGCCAAAGCAAAAGGCCAAAACCAAAGGCCCTAGCCAGAAGCCGTTCACCCAAAACCAAAGCCAAAGCCAAAGCCAAAGCCAAAGCCAAAGCCGAACCAAAGCCAAGGCCAAAATCCATTCACCCAGAGCCAAAGCAAAAGTCCAAAACCAAAGGCCCAAGCCAGAAGCCGTTCAACCAAAGTTCAAGGTCAAAGCAAAAACCAAAGCCAAAAGCAATCCACTCAATGCCAAAGCCAAAGTCAAAGTCTAAGTCAAAGCAAAAACCAAAGTCAATTCACTCAAAGAAAAAGCCAAAGCCAAAGGCTACTCACCCAAGGTCAAGGCCAAGACCCAAGTCAAAATCAAAAGAAAACTAGATTGAAACCCTTCTTGAAAGGCCGAAATCCAAAGAAAACACCAAAGCTTGATGTCAAAGAGCTAAAATAAGAGCTCAAGACCAACAAGTACAAAACACAAAAACACCAAAACCTGATATCAAAGAGCTAAAATGATAGCTCAAGACTCGTCAACTAATAACAAACCCAACCTTTCTTCACCCTTAACTCCTTCCAGAGACTGTCATAGGGAGACCTATCTAGGATCCTAGGGATTCCCCTCAAGATGAAAACCAACATCGCTTCACCCCTAAGTCCTTCTAGAGACTGTTATAGGGAGAACTATATAGGCTTCTCAGGACCCCTCAAACTCAAAATATCACACCTTAACCTTTAAGGTCCAGACATGGGAATCTGATCCCACATTATTTACCAACCATTTTTTGCTCAGGCCACATCAAGCTTGAGACCCCATTCCGCACCACATTACAAACCGTAATCCATCGGCCTAAGCACCACAAATACAAGCTCCAGATCTTTATCTCTCAAACAAACCTCTTATTACCAAGCTTCACATTCCATAATGTCAAAGCCATTTTCACCCTGACCCAGATACAGAGTCTTCAAAAAACATTGCTCCCCGGAACAGACATGCACATTTCATTCTTAGAGTCCACTTTTCAGTGTGCTCACGAAACAAGAAACATTTTCACATACTACGCCTCTTCGATTCACGATCAAGACGGATTTCTCTCCTATCAACCTTCGAGTCACCAAACGGAATTTACCGTCGTGACCCTAAGCCCCAAATTTTTATCTGTCAAACAAATCTATCATTACCAAGCTCCACATTCTATAATGTCGAAGCCATTTTCACCCTGACCCAGATACGGAGTCCTTGAATATTTTCCTACCGAGAACGGGACATACCTAGTCTACCCTTTGAAAGGATTCTAAACTCTCTAATTAAACTCTTTTAATTATTGATCTAAATTACTCATTGATTTAGATGTTCATCTAATGCATGCATAACATAATATGAATAGAGAAGTAAGAATAAAGTTCCTTACATTTGTAGAAATCGGTTTAGGGCACAAGTGAGGACTCTTTCTCACTTGTTCTTGAGCTACAAGTTAATGGATGATCTTCCAAAATCCCAATAGTAGAGATTCTCCTCTTGATGGTACCAAGACTACCCCTTAAATATAATAATATATTAACTAGATATATTATTAGAACCCTTAAAATTTTAATCTTATTATTTCTTATTACTACTTTTGTAACTAAATAAATTAGATTTTTGAACAATTATATTCTAAAACTTGTTTTAGAGAGATGAGAGAAAGTAAGAGAGATTTTCTAAAAATGTAAGAATGAATATGTGAGAATAAGAACAATTCTTATTCTTGTATGGAGGGGGGAAAACCGGTGGGAGGGGAGTGGCAAGGGAGCCAAAGCATGCCCCTTTTCTTTTTAGAGTTGTTCTTTTCTATATGTATTAGGGTGTAGTATAGGCTAAAATAGTAATCATTGTGTTTTCCACAATTAAAAACAATTTAACCATTTCACCCTAATACCCTCTAAAAACCGGTGCCCCTTAGCTAATATGGAGTCCATTTTATTTTTGTCAATTGTCATTTTGTCATATAATATGTGACATGTAACATGTTATTAATAATATTAATACATATTTAACAAATAAATACCATTACATATATTAATTCAGTTATATATAAAAATTGACTAGTAATTCATAATAACAAGTATATAAAATAGGTCATGTTAATATAATCCACAACACATTGTAATTATAATTAACTAATCATTCTTAATTTAATTGTTTCATAAAAAATTTTTTTTAGTAATATAACATTTTAATTACTAAAACGAATCTCATTTAATCGAATTACATTAAGATTCATATTCTTACTCGCATATGTAAATTGTTCAATTTTAAGGAATTAATCAATATACAATTAATTAATTTATTTATTAAGGGAATCGTCCTTTAGGTGTGACCTTATGGGATCAACTGATCACCACCGTTAAACAACAATAATGTCAAACTCTAGTCAGCCAATCATTACCGATTAATGTTGATCAGTTGACGTATAAAAATGAATCATCCCTTTGTGTATTCTTATTCCGAGTTTTAATGATATGATTGAAGGAAAAGTAGATCTATATACTTAACATATTCATATATATTTTATTTTAATTTGTCATAAAATTAATAAGTGATCTTATGCATGCAAACTTATAAACAATATAAAGAAGAAATCTTTATCTTACATTGAATTTTCGGTTTTTAGGGCACAAGAGAGATCTCCTTCTCTCTTGTTCTTGTGCTTTCCTTAATGGAAGAACAAACATCCAAGTATAGGATCTCTCCCAAAGCTTTATACCCAAGGCACACTCTTAATAAAATTAATATTGTGTATACTAGACAATATTAATTTTGTAAGAAAAATTGACCCAAAAATATTATGGAACTCTCTATTTTTCGGTTTAGAGAGAAGGAAGAGAAAAGAGAGTTTTTTTTATCTTTCTAAAACTCAAATTTTAGATGATTGAATAATGAATAATACACTAACTACATTTTAGTGTATATTAGGTAAAATAAGATGAAAACCCAAAGTGGTTTTTCATCTCAAAAACCGGGTGGAAGGGGGGGATTAGAGGGAGCCAATGCATGCTTGAGTTGTTCTTCACAATGAGCATTAGGTTTGCATGGCTAGTTAGTAGGTAATCATTGTGCTTACCACTAACAAAATCAACTTAATTTAAGCCTAATCCTCCTCCTAATTTTCGGCACACATGGATAATATGGACTCCATATTATCTTTGTCAAAATGTCAATTTGTCTTATGTCACATGTCATATGTAACATAAATTTGTTATGTATTTTTAACATATTAAAAATCAACATATTAATAAAAATACGTCATACAAAAATAGACTTAGTAATTCATAATTACTTGTACCAAAATATTTTACCAATTTATAAATCACAATAACTTGTATTTATAATAATTTATTCAATTTCAATTGTTTCCTTAAACAATAATTTCATCTGAGTAATGAAACAATTCGGTTACTCAGACCGTATCTCATTTTAATCAAATTTCAATGAGACACATAAATATTACTTCCAAAATCGGCCGTCAATTTTAAATAATTTAATTGACTCGTAACGTTATACGATCAATTAAATGATCAATTAAGAGTGTTGCCCTATAGGTATGACCTAGGGGATCAACTGATCACCACCGTCACACGACAGTAATGTCAAACTCTAGTAAGCCAATCATTACCGATATGTGTGGACCAGTTGACAGTTAAATATTACTTCCCAATCGTATTCTTTTAAAATGAGACTTTAAGCATGTGATCATCATGATCAACAGTTGTGATCGCATTATTGTCGGAGGACACATATTCCAACAATCTCCCACTTGTCCTCGACAAGTGTGCATCACCAATTCTCTTGTCCTATTACTATCTCCCACTTAATGCAAGGTGTCTTTCAGGTCGTACTTGCAAGTGATCATATCGAGAGTGGTTTCCTCGATCTGGAGAATAACTGATTGACCGGATTTATCCACCATGGATACTTTCCGAGCGTGGCCACGCATTTCCAGTTCATTACTCCTCGAGTGGCCCTGAGATATTGTTATAACCCTGACTAGGGGTGGACAATTTCTATCGCACTCATTCCCTTCAACTAGCCACAGCCATCATAACCCAAAATATGCCCATTTGACCCCATTTACGAAGGTCGTAGTAACACAAATCAAAGTTAATCTGAAACTGTGCCATCTTAGGCGAATAGTCTTTAGTCAAAAGAATCGACTCATTTGAATACTATAGCAGCTCTCGCCACGACCAAGCTATATAAATTTGCCAGAACTCTATAAGCGGTCATCAGGCCCGACAAAAAGTTCCTAACAGTCTGCCTATGTGATCGACTAGTCATCTCACATGACTCTATAGCACTTGAACTTGCCATCAATCGCATCACACTCTAGTCACTTCTAGACGTCACCTCATGTAAGTAACTATGGGCAAATACAATGTTAATCCACGTTCACTTTAACGGGGTTCAATTGTCTCCATAACCCGTTTGGATGTAACAAAGTATATGGTGAGTTAATAATAACTCAAACGACAAATGTCGACATCACACTCGGGTAGTCAATACAAGATTACAACCTTGTGATTCATATCGTAAGTGTGTATACACTTGTTGATTTCAACAGAAGTTTAACATGTTACGTGTCCATATGTTCAAACTTCTCAATCGTATTATCCTTTACATTCATGTTATCACTCATAGCATGAACCTTACCAAGTACACATCAAGGTTCCCGACCTTGGTTTCGGTTCTTTATCTTGAAAGAACTTCGTTATCGATTATCACATAACGAACGAATTTGCGGTGAATGATATAACTTGTACCGATCAAGTACTTCATCACACACAATGCACTAGGTAAATGTTTTGTAGAGTCTTGCAACAATTTGTCAAGATGATTAGCCTAGCACTTCTCACAAGTCCTAGTATATTAAGAAAGATTAGTTTTGAGCAACTTCTTATTCAACTAAGTATCTTTCCAAACTTCTTATTTCTCCTTTTGGCTTGAAAAGTTTAGGATTTTCATAAATCTTTACGTGTGTTCGGATTTTCTATAATATGTGCAACCTCTTGACACATAACAGAGTATTCTGTCAAACACTGAAATCGCTCATCGGATTCTCCTCGAGAATTCATGACGTTTCTTGAATGGCTTGCCAATGAAACATCATGCTCTCATGCATATGATTCGCTATTGAAATGTGCATGATTATTCTAATGGCGGAAACATTAGTTACTAATAATCATGTGATCAACTGTTCTTAGGTTCAATGAACGACCATGACTGCTAATGGCAATTCCATTTTCATTTACATGAATAACCTATGTGTATGTTGATACGATGTGTATTTCTTAATACTAATCCAATATCTCTTGATGTAATTGGATTCATCATAGTCCATATTCATCCAGAATTGAAAACTCAAATACTTCCTTGTGAAAGAAGGTATTAGCTCGTCATTCGTCAATGAGTGATGAGTTGTAAACATTCAAAGGATGATAGCACCCACTAAATTCCATGTCTTCACATGATAATTTTTAAACTCCCACTTAATTCCACATGTTTCGAAATTGATTACTCAATTGAAAACATTTCAAAATTGGAATGTATGTTGCTTTGCAAAGTTATTAAGATGAAGCCATATATGTTCCCATCATATCCTTTCAAAATTCCTATTTTGACGAGGTCTCATCTCAACCTTATGGAAAGAGATTTTAATCTCTAACTCATTCATATCACAATGATTCGTAGCAATGTCATTGTTTAAATATAAATAACATTTAATACACGTCCTTCAAAATACCCTTTTCAGAAGGAGGTTTAACCAATTCATTTTCATAATGTGGTTAAGTAATGACATTTGCGAGGTTAAAAACTTAGCTATTGAAGATATCGGTATATAAATCCTTGCAACTCGTTTATAACTAGTATGTTACTTTGATTCATTTAGGCCCTTAAGTAAATCTCAAGGTTGAAACTATTGGTCAAAATTTTTCATAAACTAGTCAAAACTCTTGTTAAGACTTTATATTAGTCATTTTGTTCAAAAACTTTCTTTTGGTCTCCTCGTGTAGTTATCTTGAGAACATACTCTTATGATTACTTCACTTAGTCTCTTTAGTCATATAGAACTTACTTGAGACCATAGATCTCATCTATTGGGTATACTATATAAATAGATATACCTTCATTCAAATCATTCTCTCTTGCGTAGATCTCATTTACACAAGTACACAATTTTGTCTTGCCTCGTGTGTTGTGTTCTCATTTTTCTCCCACTCTATCTTTAGAATAAATACACTATAGATTCAAAGATAGCATATGAGACACAAATAATGAATTTGAAGTATAAGGAAAACTATCTCATAGGTTGACTAATAGTTTTAGATTTCGTAAGTGTACTTGGTGATTGACATTCCTTTAAGAGAGTTTATAGACTCAATATCACTTTATAAATGATCATGCACAAGCCTTAAGCATGTGGACATATAATGAATCCCGTCATTATAGTTGTCTATTAGATCACTTTAAGTGAATAATCATATGTTTCTAAGAGCAAGCATTTAAATACGAATTTTAGAACAAAGGATAAAATGATAAAACGGGTGACTTGGGTTGCAAACCAAGCCACCATTATCCAAAATACAACCAATTATCCAAAATACCTTTCCATGTCGAACACGGAAACTTAAAGGTTCTAAAAATCCAAAACATAATTAAAATAAGACAATGAAAAGCGAAGCTCCATGAAAGCTATTCCTAGCTTCTTGATGGTTTCTCATGCTTGGTTTTCCTTTCCCTTGTCTTTGCTTGGTGGAGGCCCTATTTACAATAAAAAGGGAGATACATTATCACAACTTTGTATCACAATACCATAGTTGAATTAGAAACATAAAAGAAGGGATAGTCAATTACCTACTGGAGTGATCTTTCCAGCCTTAATATCACCAAGGTATTTGGAACAATTTCTTTTCCAATGTCCCATACCATTACAATAATGGCATTTATCAAGAGGACCCTTCTTGATTTTTGAAGTGCTAGCATCATTAGCCTTAGCTTTGGTGAAAGTGGGAGCTTGTTTCTTACCCTTCCTCCCATTCTTCTTGAACTTCCCCTTGCTCTTATTGCTTATGTTAAGCACATCCTTTGGTGGGTTCACATTTAACCCCATGTCCCTCTCGGCTTGCACAAGTAACTTGTGCAATTCTTCAAGAGACACATCCTTGTCTTGCATGTTAAAATTCACCCGGAATTGAACATATGCTTTGACTTTGGACAAGGAGTGTAGAATCCTATCTACAATGAGTTCTTTGGGGATTTCAACCTTTTGAATTTTCAAGGTCTCGACAAGCTCCATAAGTTTGAGCACATGAGGGCTAACCTTTTGGCCCTCTTTGAAGTCGAGATCAAAGAATGCCGCGGCCGCCTCATATTGGACGATCCGCGGAGTTTGTGAAAACATTATCACAAGCTTGGAGTAAATCTCATTAGCGGTGCCCATTTTAAAGGCTCTCCTTTGGAGATCCGCCTCCATCGCAAATATCAAGACATTTTTCATTGCGGCGGACTCCTTATGGTAAGCCTCATATGCTTCCCTAGTGGCGGCGGTCGACCTAGTAGTACGTTCAGGTGGAGAGGCCTCGGTAAGGTAACGAAGCTTGTCGTCACCTTGGGCGGCTAATTTGAGTTGGGAATCCAATCGGAGAAATTTGACCCATTCTTTTCAAGTTTACATCGATCCATGAAGGATCGGAGCCATGATGAATTAGTGAGAGGTGTGGCGTTAGGGGTTGGTGTTGCCATTTGTTATGAGAAAAGAACTGGTCTACAAAACAAAATAGAAGGAGTAAAACAAATGTCGTTTTAATAATAATACTCGTAAAAATGAATAATTTAAACAAGTTTTATGCATTTTTCTAGTGACCTCTACCCAACTAGATAAATGATTCCAAGACCCAAATTCATATCGACTTAGGCACGGTGGGGCCGATTCATCCTTTATCAATATAAATCGGTGGATTAACGTTTAATCGATTCTACTTTTAGAACTCTTGGTCGATAATATTACATTAACATTTATCTTTAGCCCAAAACACATTCAACAAGGGGACGGTGTGGCCGATAAAACCCTTATCGAAAAAAACTTTTGTTGAGTTCAATCCAAATTTCGAATAAATGTGTCCATGATCCAAACCCACATTAACTTGGGCACGGTGTGGCCGATTCATCCCTTATCAACATGAATTCGGTGGATAGACATTTATCACCCACTTACCTTACGTAACAAGGTTTGTACCCCGGTGTGGCAGTGCACTGCACTCCTCACGAAATAGGTTTTCATGGTTTCTACTCTTTGGTAAGGCTATGTCTCAATTGATTGTTTTAGCGAGAGGTCATGTCAATTTATTATCTATGACGTTTTAAGTGAACTAAAGCGGTGAACTACGATAATTGTAATTGACACGGTCGATAAACTCGATGAAAGATGATGCATGTCTTAGTTATGGCGATTTAGCGATGCATGTGACATATAAATAAAATGCAAAGCATAAAAAATAAATCCTAGTATGGCCTTCCTAAAATAGAAAAACTATTTAACTATTACATATTCGGAAACCAACTCCATTGGTCCCTTGAAATTCGGTTGTGGCACGCATCTCGAGGTAACACCGTCTTTATGTATCGCCATCTTGAAGAAATCCGTCTTTGGGAACTCCGAAATAAATAAAATTACATAACAAATTACATAATTTCCTATTATACATTTGTAACTAAAATAAAATAAATCTATTAAATTACAAAATGGTGATACGAGATCACAATAAATTACAACCGAATCGATATTCCCATACATTTCGGGTAATACCAATTTAAAACCTAAGGCCATACTAAGTAAAAAATACATAATTCAAAAATTACATAAAATAAAATTATGACAATCATAAAGAAAATGTAGCATTATAATATGTATGAACATGCCCAATTTTATGCTAAATCGCCTTTAAGTAGCCAATATCGTATATTACTCGGTTTTTACGGATTTGTGTGATTTCAACATTTTATAATCTCAAAATTACATAAATTCATATTTATGCATAAGTTAATTACCCTAACCTCTTAGGACTCAAAATTTAGTCTTCACTAATTATTTGACCATAATTAACTCATATTTCAAAAATTTGTTCATTAATGGACTTAAAATTACAATAAAAAGCTATAAACTTCAAATAAATCACAAAATTTCAAATAAATTCAAAATTTAAAATTTAAACTCATGAATATTCTGGAAAAATACCATGACACTCATAATGTTCAAAAACTTAAGTTAAAAATTTTGAATTTTATCCGGAAAAACAATGTTGCGGTTTATCGGTTTTTAACAAAATAATCATAAAACCATGAGAAAAAATATATTCATCAACTTTTAAATTTTATATCTGAAAAAGATAATAAAATGCAATATATGATGTTTTTCCTTAGTCATAGAGTATGTTTTATTAATATTTCACTAATTAAGTCACTATTTAAGCTATTTTTCTTCAAAAATCCATAAATCATGCAAAAAGACTTCAATATAGCCTATTATTTTACACACATCTTTTAAAATTGCATGTGACAACATACTAAATTTCTATGACCAGATTCGAAATTTATCTCATATTAACCTATTTTTCACCTAAAATCGATTTTAATAATGAAAAATCCATTTTTCGAGCATAAGAAGTCCAAAACTCACCAAAAATCACTGGAAAATTCGAAGTTTAGCTAATTTTAGTCCGAAAATGACATTTTATACATAAAATCATATTTTTAATGTCATTATTATGTAATATGAACAATAAAAATCCATAAAATAACCAAAATATCCTAAAAACATTTTAGGACCATAAACTGTAACATGCAAAAAATTATTTTCGTGATATATCATAATAACACAAATTTAAACAAGTTTTATATGTTAATCGTATAACTCGGAAAAACTATAACCGATTTGCATGCAAACAACCAAGGTTCTTGATACCGATTGAAGGAAAAGTAGATCTATATACTTAACATATTCATATATATTTTATTTTAATTTGTCATAAAATTAATAAGTGATCTTATGCATGCAAACTTATAAACAATATAAAGAAGAAATCTTTATCTTACATTGAATTTTCGGTTTTTAGGGCACAAAAGAGATCTCCTTCTCTCTTGTTCTTGTGCTTTCCTTAATGGAAGAACAAAGATCCAAGTATAGGATCTCTCCCAAAGCTTTATACCGAAGGCACACTCTTAATAAAATTAATATTATGTATACTAGACAATATTAATTTTGTAAGAAAAATTGACCTAAAAATATTATGGAACTCTCTATTTTTCGGTTTAGAGAGAAGGAAGAGAAAGGAGAGTTTTTTTTATCTTTCTAAAACTTAAATTTTAGATGATTGAATAATGAATAATACACTAACTACATTTTAGTGTATATTAGGTAAAATAAGATGAAAAACCAAAGTGGTTTTTCATCTCAAAAACCGGGTGGAAGGGGGGGATTAGAGGGAGCCAGTGCATGCTTGAGTTGTTCTTCACAATGAGCATTAGGTTTGCATGGCTAGTTAGTAGGTAATCATTGTGCTTACCACTAACAAAATCAACTTAATTTAAGCCTAATCCTCCTCTTAATTTTCGGCACACATGAATAATATGGACTCCATATTATCTTTGTCAAAATGTCAATTTGTCTTATGTCACATGTCATATGTAACATAAATTTGTTATGTATTTTTAACATATTAAAAATCAACGTATTAATAAAAATACGTCATACAAAAATCGACTTAGTAATTCATAATTACTTGTACCAAAATATTTTACCAATTTATAAATCACAATAACTTGTATTTATAATAATTTATTCAATTTCAATTGTTTCCTTAAACAATAATTTCATCTGAGTAATGAAACAATTCGGTTACTCAGACCGTATCTCATTTTAATCAATTTTCAATGAGACACGTAAATATTACTTCCAAAATCGGCCGTCAATTTTAAATAATTTAATTGACTCGTAACGTTATACGATCAATTAAATGAACAATTAAGAGTGTTGCCCTATAGGTATGACCTAGGGGATCAACTGATCACCACCGTCGCACGACAGTAATGTCAAACTCTAGTCAGCCAATCATTACCGATATGTGTGGACCAGTTGACAGTTAAATATTACTTCCCAATCGTATTCTTTTAAAATGAGACTTTCAGCATGTGATCATCATGATCAACAGTTGTGATCGCATTATTGTCGGAGGACACATATTCCAACAGTGATCGCACTATTGTTGAGGACACATACTCCAACAATCTCCCACTTGTCCGAGACAAGTGTGCGTCCCCAATTCTCTTGTCATATTACAATCTCCCACTCAATGCAAGGTGTCTTGCAAGTTGTTCTTGCAAGTGATCATATCAAGAGTGATTTCCTCGATCTGGAGAGTAACTGTCTGACCGGAATTATCTACCGTAGATACCTTCCGAGCGTGGCCACGCATTTTCAGTTCACTACTCCTCGAGTGGCCCTGAGATTTTTAAATAACCCTGACAAGGGGGTGGACAATTCCTATTACACTATTCCCTTTGTTTAACCATAGCTCATCATGACCCAAGAGATGCCCATTTGACCTCATTTACGAAAGTCGTTGAGCATAACTTAAAGTCATTCAGAATCTGTGCCAATTTGGGCGAATATTCTTTAGTCAAATAATTGACTCAAAAGAATACTATAGTAGCTCTCGCCACGACCAGGCTATATAAATTACCAGAACTCTATTAGCGGTCACTGCCCGACAGAGTGTCTCTTACAGTCTGCCTATGTGATCGACTAGTCATCTCTTATGACCTTATGGCACTTGAACTTACCATCAATCGACTCACACTCTAATCACTTAGAGATATCACCTCATGTAAGTAACTAGGGGCAATTACTATGTTAATCCGGTTCACTTTAGGAGGGTTCAATATTGTCTTAACAACCTATTTGGATATTACAAAGCAATAGATGAGTTTGAGAAACTCAAACGATAAATGCGATTATCACATATGAATAGTCAATACCATATTACTAATTCATATCTTATAATCTAAAGTGTACATTTTACACTTGTCAAGGTGCAATAAAAGCTTGGTTAGTGGATATTCCATGTATCCATTCATTCCAACTTTATGAATTGCTATTTTCTTCTATTCAATGTCATTTCTAATGTCATGAACGTTTCTAAGTTAATGTCTAGGCTTCTCCTTAGACTTGGGCTCTTTAACTTGAAAGATGCTCCCACATTCATCATATAACTTGTGATAAAATACTTGGTGGAAGGATCTACCTATAGTCCCTTTATGAACCACCTTATCACAATGTACCCAGACTCCATTTGTAGAATTTGCAATGGTTGATTCTAAAACATTTTTCTAGTCACTTACTCCTGAGTCAATAAAATTAGCCTTGGATTTTAATAAATCCTTATAGGTTTGGAGACTAGAGTTTGTGTAACCCTTCAACACACAACTTAGTACGTCATCCAAACACAAGAAAATATCCTCAGTTCTTCTAAGTAATTATAATGGATGTTCTTGAAGGCTTTCAAATGACCTTTATATGAAATAACTTTTCATTGACTCATTATGCTCCAAGCATATGATCATCATGGCATGTGCATATATTGGCATACATGATCGTTCTAATGGCGGAAACATTAGTAATCGATTTCATGTGATCAACAACTCATGGGGTTCAGTGAATGACTATGACTCTATCATAGTAATTTCACTTTCATCAAAATGAATAACCTCCTTAAAAAATGATATTAAACAGATAAAGGATCTTATCAATATAAGCTACTTATCTAAGTGCCAATCTAAATTTCCCTATGTCATAATAGTTTTGGAATTTTAGAATGCTTCATGTCAACTTTCATCGAGAATTGAAAACCAAAACACTCCTTCATAGATGGTAGTGTCTGCATGTCATTCTCAATGAGTAATATTATATTAACATGAAAGACAATTTCTCCCACTGAACTTCATGTCTAAACATGGCAATTTTGACTCCCACTTAAATCCACGTACATTCATGGCTTCTCAACAACTTGAGCGAAACCATTTTCTTATCACATAATTGAAATGATCATTGCAGTTTTAAGTGTGAATTAAAACCTCGTGCTAATGTCGTACACACACCCTTTTCTAAATACCTATTTAGAAATTGGTTTTAACATCTAAATTGATTATACACTCTATAAGGTGTAGCAATGATGATATGGATCTTAGCATAGTTACCCTTTAACTTAGCTTTGTAGACAACTTGATGTCTATCTATGCAACTCTTATGCACAGATTTCACTTCGGTTCATTAGGCTCTTATGTAAAATTGAATTGAAATTACTTGATACAACCACTTCATAATCTTTACTGAAGAACACTTTCTTTTGGTCTCCTCACTAGTCTTGAGTTTAACATAAGAAGCTTTCTTTTGGTCTCCTCACTAGTCTCGAGTTTAACCTAAGAAGCTTTCTTTTGGTCTCCTAACTAGTCTCGAGTTTGTTGCTAATTTTCTCCCACTCTATATTTTGAAAAATACACCTATTTTTCTCGAAAGATAGCTATATACGCAACAAACAATTTGATACCAAAACTTGTGAATGAAGAAAATATCGCACATTATGACCTTAATAGATGACCCTCTTGTAATGACATTGTAATCTAGTAGTAAGATAGACTAACCTTTATAAGATAAAGGATTGGATTCATATCCATGTCTTATACAATTTTAGGGTCTTAAGACCTCTCATAACTCGTATGGAGTCTTATAAGTGGTTAAAAGTCTTAGTTATAAGTGGTATTTTTCAATTGGTTTATAAAATTCCCTACTTTGAGTTCAAATAACTCTATTTGACTTTACAATCGTTCTCACTTATGTCAAATAAGATGTGATAATTAAGCATAAGGGGAATCAAATTCATGGCTTATGCACTTATTACAATGATCCAATCGTTGTAATTCTTTTATGATCAATTTAAGTCAAATCAATTTATGTTTTTGATGTAAAAGTGAATAATAACAAGTTTTTAGAACAAAGAAAATTCCATAAACCGAATGACTTGGGTTGAAAGCCAAGTCATTAAAATTCATACAATCATTGTTTGCAAAATGGAAATAAAACAAATTTCCATGTCCAACACATTTGACTTATGGCTCGTTGAACCCACCATCAATCGACTGCACAATATAATAGCCAAAGTTATCAGCTCTTTAAGGCGATTACAGACCAAACAAAATATAATGTAATTCAGTTTACTTTGTGGCGTTCAAAGTTGTCAGTACAATCCACATGAAAAACAAAATATTATAATAAAACGATGTAGTTATAAATAGTATATGAAAAGGATAACGTATCGAATTCATAATCAACTACTATAACTCAGGTACACGTTTAATTCTCATGGAAATAACGTGCCCTACATGCTTATCATAATTCAACGGTTTAGTTAGAGGATCCGCGATGTTGTCATCCGTCGCAATCTTGTCAATCACTATCTCCTCTTGCTCCACGTAATCACGGATCAGGTGAGCTTTCCGATGTACATGTCTAGATTTGTTGCTAGACTTTGGCTCCTTAGCCTGGAAGATGGCACCTCTATTGTCACAATAGATGGTGATCGGGTCATTCGAACTAGGAACTACCGTAAGTCCTTGTAAGAATTGACGCATCCATATCGCTTCCTTTGCTGCCTCCGAAGCGGCATAGTACTCGAATTCAGTAGTATAATCTGCTACAACACTCTGTTTGGAACTCTTACAGCTGACCGCAGCAACATTAAGAGTAAAGACGAACCCGGACTGAGATTTTGAGTCATCTCGATCCGTTTGGAAGCTAGCATATGCGTAACCGGTTGCGCATAGCTTAGTATCTCCTCCATAAGTCAATACCCAATCCTTAGTCCACCGTAGGTACATGGATTCTTTTGGTAGTGACTCGTCATACTCAATGCATATGCCACGTCTGGATGTGTGCATATCATGGCATATATGATTGATCCTATTGCAGATGCATAAGGAACACTACTCATGCGCTCGATCCCTTCAGGCGTCGTGGGTGACTGAGACTTGCTCAACTGCATCCCAGACGTCATTGGAAGGTTCCCCTTCTTGGAGTTGGTCATGCTGAACCTATCAAGAATCTTATCCGAATAAGACTCCTGACTAAGTGATAACATCCGTCATGATCTATCTCGGTAGATACAGATTTCCAAAATGCGTTATGCC
The DNA here is from genome assembly GCF_048544455.1 of Silene latifolia. Lineage (NCBI taxonomy): Eukaryota > Viridiplantae > Streptophyta > Magnoliopsida > Caryophyllales > Caryophyllaceae > Silene > Silene latifolia. Next base: position 143,835,207 of record NC_133526.1, read on the forward strand.
TCACCCAGGTCTTTCATCTAGAAATGGTTCTTCAACCATTCTTTAACCGAAGATAGGAGAGGAATGTCATTCCCAATCAGGAGTATGTCATCGACATACAATATCAAGAATACAATCTTGCTCCCACTCGACTTGATATATATAAGCATGGTTCCTCGACCGATCGAGTGAAACCATACTCTTTTATCACCTGGTCGAAACGATGATTCCAACTCCGAGAAGCTTGCTTAAGTCCATAAATGGAACGCTTAAGCTTGCATACTTTCTTAGGATGTTCAGGATCTATGAAACCTTTGGGTTGCACCATGTACAACTCTTCTTCCAAATAACCGTTGAAGAAGACGGTTTTCACATCCATTTGCCAAATTTCATAGTTATGAAATGCAGCAATCGCTAAGATTATCCGAATGGAACGTAGCATGACTACATGTGCAAAAATCTCATCATAATGCAATCCGTGCACTTGAGTGAAACCTTTTGCACTAGTCGTGCCTTATAGGTATCTGGTTGCGCGTCTATAGAACGCTTTATTTTGTAAAGTCATTTGCACTGTAGAGGTTTTACCTTATTAGGTAAATCAACAAGATCCCACACGTCATTCTCATACATGGAGTCCATCTCGGATTGCATGGCTTCGAGCCATAGCTTTGAGCCGGAAAAGGCCATAGCACCTTTATAGGTAGCGAGTTCATTACTCTCTAGGAGTAAAACGTCATTCTCCTCGACCATACCAATGTATCTGATCGGAGGATGAGAGACTCTACCCGACCTCCTAGGTTCCACAGGAATATTAACCGTGTCATCAGTTGGAGGAACAACTTCCTCCATCCGTTCCTCGGTTGTTGGTTCTGGAATCTCCGACAGCTCGAAGGTTCTATTACTCGTCTTGTTCTCGAGAAATTGTTTCTTTAAGAACGTCGCACTAGCCGCAACAAAAACTCGATGTTCGGTAGGCAAATAGAATTAATGACCAAATGTTCCTTTTGGATAACCTATAAAGTATGTCTTGACCGATCGCGGGCCGAGCTTATCCTCAAGTCTCCACTTGACATAAGCCTCGCAGCCCCAAACCCGAATAAAGGATAAGTTAGGGACCGTTCCCTTCCACATTTCATATGGAGTCTTGTCGACAGCTTTAGTCGGACTTCGGTTAAATATAAGAGCAGCTGACAAAAGAGAAAAAACCCCATAATGATTCAGGCAGTACCGTGTGACTCATCATGGATCGAACCATATCAAGTAAGGTTCGATTTCTCCGTTCGGACACACCATTTAATTGAGGTGTTCCAGGTGGAGTTAACTGCAAAACGATTCCACAGTCTTTAAGGTGTTGATCAAACTCATTTGAAAGATATTCGCCACCCCGATCTGAACGGAGTGCTTTAACCTTTCTACCCAGTTGGTTTTCAACCCTGTTCTGGTATTCCTTGAATTTCTCAAAGGACTCACTTTTATGCTTCATTAAGTAGACATATCCGTATCTACTCAAATCGTCCGTGAAAGTGATAAAATATCTATAGCCATCTCTAGCGGTAATTGACATAGGTCCACAAACATCAGTATGTATGAGTCCTAATAGGTCACTAGCGCGCATTCCAACACCTTTGAAGGAAATTCGAGTCATTTTGCCAATGAGACATGATTCACACGTGCCATACGTAGAAAATTCGAATGCGGTAATAATCCCATTATCGACGAGTTTCTTTACACGTTTCTCATTTATGTGTCCCATTCGACAATGCTATAGATAGGTTTGATCTTTGTCACCAACTTTTAATTTCTTATTATTCACGTGTAATACTTCTGTGGTTTGATCTAAGATGTAAATTCCATTCATGGAAACTGCTTTACCATAAATCATTTCATTTAAAGAGAAAATACAGCTATTATCCTTTATTAAAAATGAAAAACTGTCCTTATCAAGTACGGAAACTGAAATAATGTTCTTAGATAAACTGGGTACATAGTAACAGTTATTTAAAAATAACTCAAAACCACTAGGGAGTTGGATTACATATGTTTCCTTCGAGACAACAGCAACTCTGGCTCCATTCCCGACTCACAGGTCCACATCACCCTTTCCGAGAGGTGTGATGTTTCTTAGGCCCTGCAAATGATTACACAGATGAGAACCACAACCAGTATCAAGTACCCAAGTTCCGAAACTTGCATGGTTAATCTCAATCATATGAATATAAGATGACATACCAATAGGAACGGCGCGGCCTGCTTTGATGTCCTCACGGTAGACGGGACAGTTCCTCCTCCAATGTCCAGTCTTGTGACAATGGTGGCACTCAATGTCACCGCCCTTGCTCTTTGCCTTACCCTGTGAGCCACTAGTCTCACCAGACCCACTCTTACCGTTTCCTGGCCTTTTAAACTTTGGCTTACCTACAGCTAGGTCGCCATTCGCCTTGCCCTTACCCTTACTTTTATTGGAAATCGTGAGAACATTCTGCTTCATGCTCCCACTCAAATTCATATCCTTCTCGGTCTGTACGAGAAGGGAGTGTAGCTCATGCGGACTCTTTTTCAAGTCATTCATGTAGTAGTTCGCCCTGAAAAGGGCAAAATCATCATGAAGAAAATGAAGCATTCGGTCAATGACAATGCTCTCACTGATTTTGCAATTAAGTGCCTCCAACTTCTCGACATTCTCAATCATGTGAAGAATGTGTGGGCTAACCGGTTGGCCCTTTTGGAGTTTCGCATCAAAGAAGCGACAGGTATGCTCATATGTAACGATCCTCGGTGCTTTTGAGAATTCGTTAGTGAGTGTGGTGAAAATCTTGTTTGCACCCTGGGCAATGAAGCGTCTCTGCAAATTGGTTTCCATTGCAAAGATGAGTACGTTCTTTATTGCACCCGCTTCCATAGCGAAGTCACTATAAGCATCAATATCGTTGATTCTTGCATTTGGGCCTGGGTTTGGCGGTATTGGCTCGGTTAAGTACTTGAGCTTACCGTCAGCAATGGCAGCATTCCGTAGTGCTGCCTCCCAGTTCCTTATACCATGACGGTTTTATCCGTAACTCGGTGATATTATTTGGTTAATTACATTTTAAAGGGTATTATAACACTCTTTTCATTTATTTACCATTTTCCTCATTTATTTACGCTTTCAAACATATTAGTCATAATTCATAATCATCCTTGGTTCCTTATACCATGTCGGTTTAATCCGAGTACGATGGCAAACTTGACTAATAACAAACAAATGAACTTAATATATTTAGTTCATATAAAACATTTTACATTTTTATTTGTAAACTATACTTTTCAAACTTGCAAATCCGACAGCTAATATTACTAAGATAATAGTAATTATTCCGAGTCATGCAAATCATTTAATCACAAAAACAGTTTTAAACACCTTTTTAACAACCAGGAGACGCCCCTTGGGTCGTCGTCTGACTCGCGCCCCAAGAGGCTATCTATTTTCATATTTTAAAAACCTGGGCAGAGCCCTTTCCCTTGCCAATAGGCTCGCGCCCTAATAGGGCTGCCTGGCACTGCTCCTGCTTCCTTTTAGTACTTGTCTAGGATGATCCCGATTACGGTTAACCCGAATACGTGACGGATCAGATTGACGAGTTTGCATTTCATACTTCATCTTTTAAACACACTTTTTCAAATAAATGGATCGTGTTAAGCATCATAACCCGAATTTGGTAAATAGATGTTTAATTTCCGTTTCACATGGAAATCAATCTAAATCCAACTTTGACACCAATTTCTTGGTACATGGATAAACAAACTGACTTAGCAAATTCTCACATGTTAGGTTAAGACTTTTGGATGAGCATTCATGCATTTTAACCATTTTATCAACTCTTGCACTTAAACAACCACGATCGATCAGTAGAGGCCGCTAACGCGGGCGGGATTGTGTGTTCGATTAAAGAGCTTCTTAATACGTACCGTCACTCCTTACTCATAACCTTTGGATAGTGGATGGCCTTATCCAGGGCGTACGAGAGTTATTCTAGCGATAGGATGCTAAAGGGAGACGAGTCCTTATCTTTAGTACCTATGGCAAACACCGCTTTTTACCTTGGTTGACCTAGGTATAAAGTGGATTCGAACGGGTTCCATGCATCCCACAAATGCTTGGTGGCGACTCCAAACATCTCTGTATCATTTAGAGACCTTTACCGAGACGAAACCGACCGATCTAAAACTATGCGGTCGAAAGCATTTTTACGCCACTGAGCGTGGCTTTCAAAAAGACTGCTGCATGTCCACAGATTGGCTTGGCATGCAGGTGGCCCGTGACTACAGACCGGTAGGTGGCTCATGCCCACAGACCGGCATGTGGGCCATGTCCACACCAATTCACATCTCCGATACACCCATTCACATCTCCGAGACACCCATTCACATGAATTATCCAATAACCGATTAACAATAACAATACTAATCAATAATCATCCAACGATTAATATCAATTTTCCAAATGACACCCATATATCAATTAACACAAAATCACATTGAAGTTGACTAGATAACCTACCTCTGCAGCTAAAATCCCATTACGCAGTCCAATGAATAATCGGAAATACACCACCTCAAATCCGTTACCTAATATAATACTATAATTTAATTATAAATTTTGTCGCAATTAAAATATTATTTAACTACGATTCATTATTATTAATTATAAAATTTACTAAAACAAAACCCGTCTTAAGAATTTAACCCACAAACCCCCACGAATTCCCTCTTTAACCCGTGTCTTAAACCACGGTCAAACAACCCATGACACACGCCCAACCCGTGACTCTTGCCGTGATCAACCACCCACGACCACGGTGAGCCCAACCAACTACCACGTCGTCCGTCGAGCCCAACCACCAGGCCGCAAACCCCTGCCCTAGGACCCATCTGTACGGACACCTCCCAACATAACCCATAACCACTATGTATAAACCCAACAACCACGACCAATACAATGACCTACACCTCCACTGGCCACCACCATAGCCTCCCTTGACACACGGCGGTTCCAATGGCAATGTCTAACTTCCCTCTACGCAACTACCACACCGGTCTTGAGACGGTTTTACACAAACACCAACAACACCCTTGTTTTTGACGTTTTCCGACCACTACAGCCACCAAGACTCTGCCTTTAACCCTCCAATCACCACCACCAGGTTGACTCCACCACCCATGGCCAATCAACCTTAACTCAGGTCACGACGGTCAAGTTTAAGGGTTCAAATACCCGTTTCAATCACACGGCTCCCATAACAACCACCCCACGAAAACAGCCCAATAGACCACCCCAGGTCAGTCGTCGACAGTCACGGCTGAGTCAGTGAAGAGACGGTGATCCAAACTAGCCTATGGTCGAAGTCACAGTTCTTGGGTGGCGTGTATGGTGGTGCACGGTTGTTATTAAACACGGTGTACAAGCTATAAAGATAAATTAGTTAAATTATGAGACGGTCTTACCTTTTGTCGATTATACGATCTTTAAATCCCTTCCTCTTCCTCTAGATTTCTTATTCCACCTTTATGTGAATCAATTTCAGTTTTCATGATTGTGTATGCTAGGGTAAGGTCTCCTCTTCTCTATTTATAGTTGTTAGGAAGGTAATTAGGAAATTCTATTGTTGTTGTTGTTGTTGTTGTTGTTGTTGTTGTTATTGTTGTTGTTGTTGTTGTTGTTGTTGTTGTTGTTGTTGTTGTTGTTGTTGTTGTTGTTGTTGTTGTTGTTGTTGTTGTTGTTGTTGTTGTTGTTGTTGTTGTTGTTGTTGTTGCTGCTACTATTAATATATAAATATTACTATTATTGTTATTAATATTGACCGAGTAAACTCATGGTCGAACACGGCTACACACGGCCACAAGTAAAATCCTGACTCACCCATTATTTATTATTTAATTCTATTATTTTGTCTTATTTATTATTATAAATTATAAACGTCATAATTAATTCTTAAAGTCATTATAAATGCTACCAAAATACGGGGTATTACTCATATGGTCTAGGACATGTTTTCATTTGTCTAGTGTTGAGAACATGTTTGTATGTTAAGTTGATGTCTACTTTTTATGCGTATATATAGTCTCACATGTTTACTGGTTTTGCATTTCAATTGTTATTGATTTTTGGTTATATTCAGTTGTTGTAAACATTACTGGGAGAGCATCTAGTTACTCCTGACTGATTGTCGACCCCCATTCTCAGGTTGTTCAGATTGTTGCTGACTGGTTGATGCTTGCTTGGGGAATGTGCGATGCGAGCTTAATAAATTGTTTAGGAGTTTAATTTATGTTTTGAGAACCCTTGAAAAATGTATTAGTTTGGGTTTTGGATTTAGTATCGATTCGGATTGGTCAGGTGTTTCCGCCACCTAGACCTTGTTATTATTGTTAAATTCTGATTATTTACTATTATTAAGTTATTTCTTTTGTGGAATAATCCGGGTTGTTACAGTATATCGCCCCAATGATGATCCCAGATCAACAACCGACCAAGAATCGACAGACAAGAGTAAAGAATCAATATTTGATCGAAAACCCGCAAAGAGGTAGCAATGGACCAAATGTCAAACAACAACTGCTTCTCCTTCTCCTAGATCCTCCTCCTTCCGGGTCCCCGACTCAGTACTAGTGGGTCGAGAAGTCCTAGAACACTCACCTGAAAGGAAACAAAAGCAAGTCATCAACCGAAATTTTGGCATTATGATGGTACAAAATAGACAAAGCCAAGAAAAAAATAAACAAAAATACCCTGCAAGCACAAAACGAAAACAACACAAACCAACAAGGGCAAACCCACCCGATCCCATCCAATCTGGAAGCTTGGGTCTTCGAATTCATCTAGGTAGAGAGAGGGAGATGCAAAGGTCAATGGGAAATGGGTAACGGTTTTGGTTAAGGCTTAGTCCTAATCTCTTCGGCCTTTCTTAAGCTTAGCTTAAAGCTTTAACTTTATGCTAAACTCATCACAAACATGTCATCTAATTCTACCCCCTTTGTGTTTTCACTCAAGGAATAGCCAAACATATCAATAAATGACTTCAACTTTCATTCAAGCAATTCATCGAACACCTTATATGCATATATGCAAAGACTCAACTTTTAACCCATATTCAAGTGAAACAACTCATTATGATCCTTCATATTTACCTAAACTCCTCCTTAAACCCAAGACATATCCTACTCCCATATGGTTAACACAAACAACACAAATAATGCAATAATTAGACTACCCACTACCATTAGTATAATGATAAACATAATAAAAATTACAAAGATGAGAACTTTAACATAATTAAATAAGAATTTGTGAAATTAATAAGATAAGTAACATAAAATAAATAACAATAATGTAAAGAGGGAATTAAGGAAATTATACCATAAGAAAGAAAATGATTGGAATCGTATAGATCTAAAAGACGGATTACAATTGCTTGAAACTTGAAGTGGATTAATGAACTAGATTAACTTCTAACTAAACTAATAAGGAGAGAATAAAATGGGGTTTTTCATCTATTGACTACTCCTACTATTTCGTGTTCTAATCTGAGTAAGAACCAAGTGTCCCCCCCTACTCTTTTTACAAATAGCGTGTTTAAATACTAGGAGTATAAAACTCATTACAAGACCAAAATGTCCTGATAGAGTCAAAAGTGTCGAGTCAAGAAGGCCTTCTTAGGCCTAGTTTGGTTTCATTTAAGGGTCTTTTTGTCGGAATAATGAACTAGTCTTCCCGTCCCATTGGTTGTTGTGATTAACGTGTTTTAATGCATGTGTCGAGCATGGTTTTGAGAGGAGAGTTTGGAATCCCGAGCAAGTGCCTCTAACCACACCCCGAAGCAACCAATTAAGTAAAGATGGACCTAAAACAAGCTAGCATAGAAGTTGTCATCCCTTGGTGAACAAGCATGAAGGCCAAATGGTGAAACAAACTTAAAAAGAAGAAGAAATTTGGAGCGGAGATCAGCCCAGGACGCAGCCTGCGTCTGTTGACGCAGCCTGCGCCGTTTGTCGCAGGCCTGCAGTTGATGACGCAGCCTGCATTCTCCTCAGCCTTTGAGCATTGATCGTCCATCTTAAACCATTTCTTGGAAGCCCAAATGAAGTTTAACCTAGAGGGGAGTGCATCCATATATATATAGTTCATGTTTTGAAGACCTAGTTTAAAAACATCATTATTGAATAATCTCAAACTTGTATGTTAAGGAAGAACTTGGTATTTTTGGAGACAGTTGTAATCTTTGGGTTGATTTTGATGTCAATATTTCTATTAACCTTAAATTCATCTACGGTTATGGAAGGCTAGACCTTTTGCTTGGTGTAATTGGGTAGACTCTACTTTCCTAAGCTTTGTAAGACTCTTTCAATCTTTCCTCAATAATTATTGCATTTTCCTTGAAATTCTTGTTTATGTTGGATGTTAATGTGTTAGGAGTAGCTAACCTTGCATGTTAATCATCTTACTATTGCAATCCTTGTAGCAAGCTTGCATATTTACGAATTTGGATTAAAGTTTGTATCTTTGTGAGTGGATTTTGCATGTTGATCTTTGGGTTAGTTGGATTAAGCCTCCTAAAGGATTAATCTAGGCTTCTTTTGTTTGGAATTGATCTTAATGCTCTTGTGTATAAGCCTTGTTGTGGTTTTCAATTAGGTGACCATATAAGTAGGATTAACTACTCTAGCTTAGGAGCAAGTAATCACCATCTTACAAAAGTTGTTAGTTGAGTAATTGTTGAGGGAAGGAAAGAGAGAACCTTTGTGCTTAGGAAGTGGTTGTTGAACCAAGTTACACCAAGTTTCTCCTTTTAGAAGTGAAAATTAAACAAGAATTAGATTACAAAATTGATTAAATAAAATAAGTGCGCTAAGAAATAAAAGTAAAAAAAAAAAAAGATCTCCTACAAATCAATTAAGAAAAAAAGCATATTGGAAAAATTATCAATATAAAAGTTCAATTTGGAGAATTTTTTCATTGAAAATGAGTGCATCAAAGGGAAAATATAGAAATTATAATAACTTAAAGTCATATGTGCAAATAATGTGAACATTTTGAGAAAACAAACGATAAATCATAACAAAGAGAATCTAGTTTAGGAAAATAAGCGATTCTGTTGTACGACAGTCTTTTTCGTGTTTTTTTGGGTAAAAAGTGACTACTTTTTGGTTAATAGTGACTACTTTGGGGAAAAAGACCATTAGTTATTAAAAGTGGTCATTATTTTACAAAACAATGGTCACATTTTTCATATCGCAGGTACGACGGTGATACAATAGAATTTGGATAGAAATATATATGAAAAAATGAGTACAAGAGAAATGAAAATAAGAATGATGATAAACTAAAGAAATAAAAAATGTTAGGAAAATAAGATTAAGTTTACTTTTTGTAGAAAATGGTTTTGCTGACTTCATCAAAAAAACAAATGACGTCAAAATCATTAGTCGGGATGTTAACATCGAAAATTTGATTGTTTTGGCCAAAATAATGTTTTTCCCGCAAAAATATTATAATTAAATAGTACTAAAGAAAAATTTTAAAAGAAAAAACATAAATTTAACAAGATTCTAAGTGCTAATTATATCAATAAAGATAACTTTCAATTTCGGTAGCACATCAAAAGAACTCTACAGTTAAGCGTGCTTAGGTGAGAGTAGTGGGGATGGGTGACCTCGTGGGAAGCCTCTCCGATGCGCACAGATGCATGACTGCTGAAACCAAATAACGTTCAAATAAATCGAGGTAACTAGCGAAACAATTACGTAGATTGTCACGGTTCCATATATGATAAAATATCCATTGTGGAAAAAAATAATTATTTTACGTTTTGTTTATTTAATTTTCATATTTATTGTTTGCCACAACAATTTTTTTTTGGCCACGGGAAATTTTTTTTGGCCACGGGAGTTATTAGCCACGAGAGAATCCGTGGCCAAAAATTCAATAATAGCCACGTTCTTGTTTTTCCCGTGGCTATCTCTTTGCCACGGCCACTTGCGTCACAGAAGGTATTCCCGTGGCAAAATGATTTAGCCACGGAAATTTAGCACTTACGCCACGAATTTAGCCGTGGCCCAAGTGCTTATTTGTAGTAGTGCTAGCTTACCATATTATTACTTTATTGTTAGTAGTTAGTAGAGTCTAGTTAGATTTATAAATTGTTAATTTGATAGTTAATTCTAGTAATAACGACAACCGGTATTTCTCTATTAAATTTTGGCACCGTTTCCGGGGATGGCAACGTAACTAGATCTTGAGTTGTGATTTATGCTTTGTTGTTCTTACTTGTTATTGTTAAAAGTAAGTGGTAGTTCTAATCTATCTTGTTTAGTGTAAAGGTATATGCCTAGGTCTCAACACCAAGGTAGTGAGTTCAATTTAGAAGACGAGGACGAATTTGGAGCATACTCTTGGTTATTCACAAATCCTTTCTATACTCGACCTCAAAGGGAAGAACGAGGCGAAGAGGAACATACCACACCCATTTCAGTTGAACCAATAGAAGTCAAGAATCCACAAATGGCTAATGATACAAGAACCATTCGAGATCTCCGGGCTAGAAACTATGATACTCAACCCCTATGCATTGCCTACCCACCCATGGGGGCTAATACAAATTTTGAGTTGAAGGGTTACTTTATCCACAATCTACCCAAGTTTCATGGGCATGCGGGGGATGACCCCAACCGTCATCTCTCCGAGTTCCACATGATGTGTGAGGGTGCTATACCCAATGGTGTCACGGAAGAACAATTCAAATTGAGGTCTTTTCCATTCTCTTTACTAGATGCGGCAGAGGATTGGCTATTCTACCTTCCACCGGGCACAATTCGCACTTGGAAGGCCATGAAGTCGGCATTTCTTGAAAAGTTTTACCCCGATTCCAGACACAACCATTCCAAGAAGGCCATCACTTCTTCGGAATAAGATCCAAGTGAAAGCTTGTATGAGTATTAGGAAAGGTTCAAGAGGTTGGTTGCCCAATGTCCATACCACGGGCTAAGTGGTGACGGCCTATTGGTGAACTTTTGTGACGTTCTTACTCAACAAGACCAAAGAATGGTGAATGCCGCTACAAGTGGAGAGGTTGACAACTACTCCATGGCGGAAGCAAATGAAATTATAAAGAGGCTAGCCGCAAGCACAAGAAGCTATGGGAGAGGAAGCCAGGGGTAAAAAACTCTCAACTCAATTGAAACACCCTCTCCCTCCAACCAAAAACTTGAGAAGACTGTGGATGATCTCACCAAAATGGTAGCTCACTTGATAGGGAACAATCACAGTGTAGGTGGAGCACAAGGATCCAATGCGGAGTGCAATTTTTGTCAAGGTCCACACCCGGTGGAGTCTTGTCCCATCATGCAAGAGCCAGGGATAGGCCATGAGAATTTGAGTGCCATAGGGCATGGTAACTATAATTATAGAAATCCTACCGGGGTTGGGTACTACAAATACGGTCCAAGTAGAAACACTTACAACATTGGCTCAAGAAACATTCCAAACCTTAGTTGGGGAGGGGATACTTCAAAGAGTTTCCAAAATTGGCAATTCAACCATTTGAGAAACCAAAATTCACAAGGTCCAAACCGGAATTACCAAAGAAACCAAAATTTTCAATAAGGAAAAGGAGGATCCTTCCAATTTGGGAATCAAGGGAACCAAGGTCCTCAAGGCAACCACAAAAAATTTCAACAAGGAGGAGGTCCCTCATCTCAAGGAGAAGATGACTTGTCAACTAAAGAAATGTTGAAAATTCTTGTTAAAGGGCAAGCCGAAACAACAAGAAGGTTTGACAAAATGGATGCCGATAAACTCTCAAGTGATACAAGGGTGAAGAATCTTAAAATCCAACTTGGCCAAATTTCGCAAGAAATTGGCAAGAGCAACCAAAAGAACTCTACTTCAATCCCTTCTACAACATTCCTTCCAAGGGAGAATGCAAGTGCCATGACTTTGAGAAAAAGGAGAACCTTAGAATCCCTCCCAAAGAAGAAGAGAAAGGCAAAGTCAAATGAGAGGATTATTGACATTGAGGTATAAGAGGAAGAAGAGATCGTGGTTGATAAAGAAAAAGAGTCATCATCCAAAGAGCGTGGACAAGAATTGAAGAGTCCGTTGAGCATGGACAAAGGAGAGAAAGAAAGCAACAACACTAATAATCGTGTTGAGGAGATCGTGAGAGAACATGTCGTGGAGGTACATTTGGTTGGAATAAATGTCCTCCGACAATATTGCGATCATAACTGTCGATCATGATGATCACATGTTTAAGTCTCATTTTAAGAATACATGTGGAAAGTAATATTTTACAGTCAACTGGTCCACACATATCGGTAATGATTGGCTGACTAGAGTTTGACATTACTGTCGTGCGACGGTGGTGATCAGTTGATCCCCTTAGGTCATACCTAAAGGGTAACACTCTTAATTGATTATTTAATTGATCATATGACGATACGGGTTAATTAAATTACTTAAAATTGACGGACGATTTTGGAAGTAATATTTACGTGTCTCATTGTAATTTGATTAAATAAGATGTGGTCTAAGTGATCGAATTGTTCTATTACTTAGATGAAATTATTGTTTACGAAACAATTAAAACTGAATTAATAATTAATTATAAATACACGATGTTGGGATTTATAATTGATAAACCATTTTGGTACGAGTAATTATGGATTACTAAGTCGATTTTGTACATGACGTATTTTTATTAATACGTTGATTTTTAATATGTTAAAATACACGACAATTTCACATGACTAGTAACATGTGACTTTTGACAAATTGACAAAATAATGTGTAAAATGGACTTTCCATTTTACACAAAATGTACCGAAAAATCGGGGTGGATTAGAGTTTAAAGTGTGCTTTATATTTTATTTAAAAGTGTAATCATCACACTAATACCTACTCTTACATACCTATATTTTATGGGTAGAAGAAAGTGCCATGCTCTGGCCTTGTTTCCCACCTCGTACCCGGTTTTGTCATAGAGAAAAGACCAAGGGTTTTTCTCTATATTTTTCCTAATATACACTACAATAAAAATGTGTGTTATTATTCATTCATTCATTTTTTTTTTATCATCTAAAACTTATAGAAATTTTAGAGAGAAAAAATTACTCCTTCTTCCCTCTTCTCTTGACCGAAAAAACAAGAGACCAAAACAATATTTTGGGTCAATTTTATTAAGATTAATATTGTTCTAGTATTGATAATATTAGCCTTTTAAGAGGTTATCTTGGGTATACATCTTTGGGAGGGATTCTAAGCTTGAATCTTTGTTCTTCCATATAAGGAAAGCTCAAGAACAAGTAAGAAGGAGATCTTACTTGTGCCCTTTAATCCGAAATTCTATAGTAAGAAGTGACGATTTCTTCTCTATTTCTATTTATGTTTGCATGCATAAGATCAACAATTTATTTTATGACTAAATAGTTTAATTCATATTTGAATATGTAATATAATGTGATTAATAATTTCTAACAAGTGGTATCAGAGCCTTAGGTTGTTTGCATGCAAATCGGTTATTGTTTTTCCAAGTTATACGATTAACAAACAAAACTTATAAATTTGTGTTTATTATGAAATATCACGAAATTTATTTTCATGTTAAAGTTTCTGATCCTAAAATGTATTTAGGATATTTTGGTTCATTTATGGATTTTATTGTTCATTTTATATAATAATGGCATTAAAATGTGATTTTTATGATAAAAATGTCATTTTTGGACTAAAAATAGCTAAACTACGTTTTTTCCAGTGGTTTTTGGATATGTTTTCACATATATTATATACTGATGGCCTGTAAAGTTTCATAATAAAATGAGTTGTATTGCTCGAAATATGGTTTTTTCAAGTTAAAATCGTATTTAAATGGGAAAATAGGTTAATATGAGTTATATTTTGAATTTGGTCATAAAAATTTAGTATGTTGTCACATGCAAGTTTACGAAATGTGTGTAAAATATTTGGCTATAATGAAGTCTTTATGCATGATTTATGAATTTTTGATGAAAAATCACATAAATAGTGACTTTAATTAGTAAAAATTGCTAAAACATACTTCATGACTAAGGAAAAACGTCACATGTTTCATTTTATCATATATTTCAGATCTAAAAGTGAAAAGTTAATAAAAATAATTTTTCTCATATTTTTATGGTAATAATTGATAAATTCTATAAACCGCAACATTGTTTTTTCCGATAAATTTTCGAAATTTTTAAACTAAGGTTTGAACATTATGAGTGTCATGGTATTTTTCCAGAATATTCATGAGTTTAAATTTCAAATTTTGAATTTATTTGAAATTTTATGATTTAATTTGAAGTTTATGACATAATTTTGTATTTTAGGTCCATTTATGAACAATATTAAGAAATTTAGGTTAATTATTGTCAAATGTTAGTGGAGACTAATTTTGAGTCCTAAGTTGGTTAGGATAATTAACTTGTACATAAATATGATTTTATGTAATTATTGTGATTTTAAAAGGCTAAATCACGCAAATCCGTAAAAAACGATTAATATACGATATTGGCTCCTTAAAGGCGATTTAGCATAAAATTTGGCATGCTCATACATATTATAATGCTGCATTTTATTTATGATTGTCATATTTTAATTTTATGTAATTTTTGAATTATGTAAATTTACTTAGTATGGCCATAGTTTTAATTGGTATTGCCCGAAATGTATGGGAATATCGATTCGGTTGTAATTTATTGTGATCTCGTATCACCGTTATGTAATTTAATAGATTTATTTTTATTTTAATTACAAATGTATAATAAGAAATTATGTAATTTATTATGTAATTTAATTATTCCGGAGTTCCTTGAAGACGGTGCCACTCGAGAAGGCGATTCCTCAAAGAATGTTGCCTAGAAATGCGTGCCAAGACTGAAGTTCAAGGGACCAAAGGAGTTGGTTTCCGAATTTGTAATAGTTTATTAGATTTTCTATTCTAGGATGGCCATACTAGGATTTTATTTATGCTTTGCATTTTATTTATATGTTGCATGCATCGCTAAATCGCCATAACTAAAACATGCATTATCATTTTTATCGAGTTTATCGACCGTGTCAATTACAATTATCGTAGTTCACCGCTTTAGTTCACTTAAAACGTGATAGATAATAAATTGACACGACCTCTTGCTAAAATAAACAATTGAGACTTAGCCTTACCAAAAAGTAGAAACCATGAAAACCTATTTCGCGAGGGAGTGCACTCGGCCACCCCGGGGTACAAACCTTGTTACGTAGGGGAAGTGGGTGATAAATATCTATCCACCGAATTCATGTTGATGAGGGATGATTCGGCTACCCCGTGCCCAAGTTAATGTGAATTTGGATCCTGGACACATTTATTTGAAATTTGGATTGACCTCAACGGAAGTATTCGTGATCGTAGTCGCATGTGTTCCGGGCTATAGATAAATATTAGTGTAATTTATCGACCAAGAGTTATAAAAGCATAATCGATTAAAGAGTTAATCCACCGAGTTATATTGATGAGGGATGAATCGGCTACCCCGTGCCCAAGTTAATATGAATTTGGGTCTTGGAATCATTTATCAAGTAGGGTAGAGGTCACTAGATAAATGCAATAAAACTTGTTTAAATTATATTTACAAGTATTATTATTATTTTGAAAAACGACAAATGTTTTATTCCTTCTATTTTCGTTTTGTAGACCACTTTTATTTCTCATAACAAATGGCCGCACCAAACACCAACGCCGCACCTCTCACTAATGCTTCATGGCTCCGATCTTTCATGGATCGTCGTAAACTTGAAAAGAATGGGTCAAATTTCTCCGATTGGGATGCCCAACTCAAATTAGCCGCCCAAGGTGACGACAAGCTTCGTTACCTCACCGAGGCCTCTCCACCCAAACCTAATGCTAGGTCGAGTGCCGCCACTAGGGAAGCATATGAGGCTTACCACAAAGAGTCTGCCGCAATGAAAAATGTGTTGATTTTTGCGATGGAGGCGGATCTCCAAAGGAGAGCCTTTAAAATGGGCACCGCTAATGAAATCTATTCCAAACTTGTGACAATGTTTTCACAAACTCCGACGATCGTCCAATATGTGGCGACCTCGTCATTCTTTGATCTCGATTTCAAGGAGGGCCAAAAGGTTAGCCCTCACGTGCTCAAATTGTTGGAGCTATAAAAAGTTGAAATCCCCAAAGAGCTCATTGTAGATAGGATTCTACACTCCTTATCCAAAGTCATAGCGTATGTTTAATTCCGGATGAATTTTAACATGCAAGACAAGGACGTGTCTCTTGAAGAGTTGCACAAGTTACTTATGCAAGCCGAAAGAGACATGGGGTTAAATGTTAACCCACCTAAGGATGTGCTTAACATAAGCACCAAGAGCAAGGGGAAGTTCAAAAAGAATGGGAAAAATGGTAAGAGGCAAGCTCCCATGTCCACCAAGGCTAAGACTTTTGAAGATAGCACTTCCAAGACTAAGAAGGGTCCTCTTGATAAATGTCATTATTGTAATGGTGCTGGACATTGGAAAAGGAATTGTTCCAAATATCTTGGTGACATCAAAGCTGGAAAGATCACTCCAGTAGGTAAATGACTATCCTTTCTTTTATGTTTCTAATTCAACTATGGTATTTTGATACAAAATTGTGATAATGTATCCCCTTTTTATTGTAAATAGGGCCTCCTCCAAGCAAAGACAAAGGAAAGGAAAAGCAAGCTTGAGAAATCATCAAGGAGCTACGAGTAGCTTTCAATGAAGCTTGGCTTTTTATTATTGTCTTATTTTAAGTTATGTTTCGGATTTTTAGAACTATTTTGATTTCCATGTTTGACATGGAAATGGTTGATCCTTTCTAAACAATGGTTGTATTTTGGATAATGGTGGCTTGGTTTGTAACCCAAGTCACCCCTTTTATCGTATTTCTTTGTTCTAAAAATTCGCCTTTATATGCTTGCACATAGAAACATATGATCATCTACTTAAAGTGATCCAATAGACAACTATAATTATGGATTCATTATATGTCCACAAGCTTAAGGCTTGTGTATGATCAATTATAAAGTGATGTTGAGTTGATGAACTCTCCTAAAGGAATGTCAATTGCCAAGTACACTCATCAAATCTAAAACTATTAGTCAATCTATGAGATAGTCCTCCTTATACTTCAAAATCATTATTTGTGTCTCATAAGCTATCTTTGAATATCTAGTGTATTTATTCTAAAGATAGAGTGGGAGAAAAATGAAGACACAAAGAATACAAAGATAATTTGTATACTTGAGTAGAATACAAAGATAATTTGTATACTTGAGTAAATGAGATCTACGAAAGAAAGAATGATTTGTATACCTAAATAGAAACTATACACGAATAGATGAGATCTATGGTCTCGAATAGATGAGATCTACATGACAAAAGAGACCAAGTGAAGTAATCAAAAGAATATGTTCTCAAGATAACTACACAAGGAGACCAAAAAAAAGTATTGGAAGAAAATGACTAAAGAAAAGTCTTAACAAGAGATTTGGCTAGTTTATGAACAACTTTTGACCAAGAGTTTCAATATTGATATTTACTTAAGAGCCTAAATGAATCAAAGTTGCATCCTTGAAAATAAATGAGATTTATGACTAAAAGTTTCAAAGGAAGATATGCCGATATCTACAAAAGCTAAGTTAATTGTTAACCACGCTAGTGTCATTACTTAACCTCATTATGAAAATGAAATGGTTAAACCTCCTTCCAGAAAAAGGGTATTTTGAGAAGGACGTGTATTAAAAGAAACTCACATTTAAATAATGACATTGCTACGCATCATTATAAAATGAATGAGTTAGAGATTAAAAATCTCTTTCCATAAATTTAAGATTGAAACCTTTTCTAAATAGGTATTTTGAAAATATATGTTCTGAACATATTTGGTTTTATCTTAATAACTTGGCAAAGCAAAATGTACTTCAATTCTTGAAATGTTTCGATTGAGTAGTCAATTGCGAAACATATAGAATTGAGTGGGAGTTTGAAATTATCATGTGAAGACATGGAATTTAGTGGGAGCAATCATCTTGTAAAATTTATAACTCATTACTCATTGAGATTGATGAGCTAGTACTATCTTTCACAAAGAAGTGTTTGATTTTTCAATTCTGGATGAAAATGGACTATGATGAATCCAATCACATCATGGGATGTTGGATAGGTATTGAGATATACACATAAAATCAACGAAAAACGTAGGTTATTCATGTCAATGAAAATGGAATTACCATAAGCAGTCATGGTCATTCATTGAACCTAAGAATGGTTGATCACATGATTAAAGATTACTAATGTTTCCGCCATTAGAATAATCATGCACATGTCCAATAATGAATCATATGCTTAAGAGCATGATGAGTCATTGGCAAGCCATAGATGAATCGTCATGAATTCTCGAGGAGAACTAATGAGCTATTCTAGTGTTTGACAGAACACTCTGTTATGTGACAAGAAGTTGCACATATTGAAGTTCGAAAACGCGCAAGGATTTATGAAAATCCTAAGCTATTCAAGCTAAAAGGAGAAATAAGAAGTTGGAAAGATACATAGTTATAGTAAGAAGTTACTCAAAACTAATATTTTCTAATATGCTACGACTTATGAGAAGAGCTAGGCTAATCATCTTGACCATTGTTGCAAGACCCTACAAAACGTATACCTAGTGCATTGCGAGTTGGTAGGACACTTGGCTAGTGCAAGTTATATCATCCACCACAATTCGTTGGTTATGTGATAAACAACAAGAAAGTTCTTTCAAAATAAAGAACCTGAACCTAGGTTGGGAACCTAGATGTGCACTTGGTAAGGTTCATGCTATGAGAGATAACATGAATATAAAGGAAAATGCAATTCAAGAAGTATGAACACATGGACACATGGTATGTTAAACTTCTATTGCAATCGACTAGTGTTTACACACTTACGATATACATCACAAGGTTGTAATATGGTATTGACTACCCGAATGTGATGTCGACATTCGTCGTTTGAGTTATTATTAACTCACTGATGTGACCATTATTTGCGCACATTTAGTCCCCTAATTAAGCCTATTTTGCATACTATTATAACATTCTATGGCCATTTTATCCGTCAAAACCTTCCTATTTGCTTTTCTATCGCATTTCATATGTTTTGTAGAAAAGGAGATAATAAGGCGGAAATTCCCGTCTTTCGTGCGTATTCGGAAGCTATTTGACGATATTTGATGGACTAGTATGAAGAGGAAGCGAGAACTAAAGACCAATCCCACAAGAATAAAATGGAAGTGAAGGAAAGGGAAGAATAGTAGAGAAAACGAGAATAGCACTCCAACCCGTGCGAATTCTCTAGAATCCGGCCGTCCCCAAACCACAGAAGACATGCGGCTTCTCCCAAATCCGCCCGTCTTCCCCTGCTACAATCCTCCCGTCCCGACACCAATCCGCCCGGATTCCTTCACATCACAATTTCGTCTTCTTCAAGCTTCAAAGAAAGAAGCTCTTCCTTCGAAAAATACCGGCGTCTCCCTGCTCAAATCTAAAAAGTGTAATTAGTAGTTTAGCTCTTAGTTAACCCTAATGCATCCACCTAATTTCCACTATAAATACCCCACTTGTAAATAATCAAGGGGGATCCTTTTTTATCAAGTCTTAGCTAGAAAAATCCTTCTTTAGATTAGATTAGGAGTAGATTAGAATAGATTACTCTTTAATCTTTCCACAAATCTCACATTAATCTCTCCTTAATTATTGTTCAAGTTTATTATTCAAGTTTATTATTGGGTAATTGAAGACTATTGGGTTATTATTGGAGGATTGACAACCCTTCATCAATCAATCAAGTTTCTTCTATTATTCTTTGCTTTATTATTTGGTTCATCTCAAGTTTGGTATAATTCCTTTACTCTTTACTCTTTATTGTTCATTTCCCCATTCTCTTATCATGTTTATACTTGTTGTGATGTTTGACACCATTAATGACATGTTTCCCATAATAATGAGTGAGTAGTCTTTTAGTTAGGATTAGTGGGTAATTAGGGGAAACCAACATGGGATTGATTAATGCTTAATCTAATACGTTCACATGATTAAATTGCTTGCTTGTTGTGATGTCAACTTTATGCACATGTTATGTTTGATGAAATGCCAAGCCTATGAATCCTTGCATTTTTACCATCTCTTATCTACTCAACTTGACTTGTAAGATATAAACCAACTCGAGTCTCGTTAGACCATGCATAGAAGTTGATTAGGAGGAAAGTAAGTCGACTTGTAGGTGTTGTACAATCTAATCGATTCGGCTCCGGGACCCAACTCTTCCTAAGAACCGTAAGATATAAACCAACTCGGTTCCTCCACAACATTAATTGCTTGCAACTTTGTAAACATGTTTGTATGATCAACACTATGAATCCCCTATGTCCCCTTGATATCCTAGCACCTTTAATTAATTGTTTACATCCTTCTTTTATTGCTTGGTTTAGTATATTGCTTGCATTAGTCTAGACACAACTACAAACCCAAACAAATTGTGACACTAGCATAAATTGAGATAGATGGACTTAGAACCCAAAGCACACCGTCCCATGGATCGACCTCGACTTACCGCTAACTAGTTGTTTGTTGAGTATTATAAATGTGTTTGATTGGATGTGACCCGACGACATCGCATACCTATCAAAAATGGCGCCGTTGCCGGGGATGGTGCTATGTGATTAAGTTCTTACTTGTTTGTCTATTTTGATTTTGCTTTCACCTTGAGGAACTTGTTCCTCAAGGATTGTTCATACCATTTTTGTGTAGTTTCCATGCTTGTAGTTGTTTCCTTGTCTTCGCTATGATGGCTCAAGACTTTACATATGGAGTATGTGGTGGATTCTTTGAGTATGACTATGGGTATGGGGAGTTTGAGAAGCAAGTCAACACAAACCTACCTTATTATTCGTACAATGAAAATATGTAACATAAATTTTGTTATGTATTTTTAACATATTAAAAATCAACGTATTAATAAAAATACGTCATATGCAAAAAACGACTTAGCAATTCACAATTACTGTACCAAAATATTTTACCCATTATAAATCACAATAAATTGCATTTATAATAATTCATTCAATTTCAATTGTTTCTTTAAACAATAATTTCATCCGAGCAATGATACAATTCGATTACTCAGACCGTATCTCATTTAATCACATTATAATGTGATACCTAAATTTTACTTCCAAAATCGTCCGTCAATTTTTCAAGTAATTTAATTAACTCGTAACATTATATGATTAATTAAATGATCAATTAAGAGTGTTGCCCTATAGGTATGACCTAGGGGGTCAACTGATCACCACCGTCGCACGACGAATGTCAAACTCTAGTCGACCAATCATTACCGATATATGTTGACCAGATTGACAAGAAAAAATACTTCCCAATTGTATTCTTTAAAATGAGATTTAATAATGATATTTAGATCATATGATCGCACTATTGTTGAGGACACATTTCCCAACAATCTCCCACTTGTCCTCGACAAGTGTGCGTCACCAATTCTCTTGTCCTATTACTATCTCCCACTCAATGCAAGGTATCTTTCAGGTCGTACTTGCAAGTGATCATATCAAGAGTGGTTTCCTCGATCTGGAGAATAACTGATTGACCGGACTTATCTATCATAGATACTTTCCGAGCGTGGCCACGCATTTCCAGTTCATTACTCCTCGAGTGGCCCTGAGATATTGTTATAACCCTGACTAGGGGTGGACAATTCCTATCGCACTCATTCCCTTCGACTAGCCACAGCCATCATAACCCAAAATATGCCCATTTGACCCCATTTACGAAGGTCATAGTAACACAAATCAAAGTTAATCTGAAACTGTGCCATCTTAGGCGAATAGTCTTTAGTCAAAAGCATCGACTCATTTGAATACTATAGTAGCTCTCGCCACGACCAGGCTATATAAATTGCCAGAACTCTATAAGCGGTCATAAGGCCCGACAAAATGTTCCTAACAGTCTACCTATGTGATCGACTAGTCATCTCACATGACCCTATGGCACTTGAACTTGCCATCAATCGCATCACACTCTAGTCACTTCGAGATGTCACCTCATACAAGTGACTAGGGGCAAATACTATGTTAATTCGTGTTCACTTTAACGGGGTTCAATTTTCACTACAACCCGTTTGGATGTAACAATGTATAAATTAAGGATAAAAGACAAATGTGATTATGAACAAGAACCAAAAACAACACTTTTATTTCATTTCAAAATCTAACATAGACTTGGTACACGTTTAAGTCCCATGGACGTAACATGTCCATCATGCTTAGCCTGCGATAAAGGCTTGTTGAGCGGATCGGCTATGTTGTCATCCGTCCCAACCTTACAAATCGCAATTTCCTTTCTTTCAATGAAATCTCTTATTACATGATATTTTCTAAGTACATGTCTAGATCTATTACTAGACTTCGGCTCCTTAGCTTGGAAGATTGTCCCACTATTATCACAATAGAGAGTGATGGGATCATTGGCGGTAGGTACTACTTTTAGACCTTCCGTGAATTGCCTGATCCAAACAGCTTCCTTAGCAGCTTCTGATGCTGCGATGTACTCAGCCTCCGTTGTAGAATCCGCGGTTACAGCTTCCTTGAAGCTTCTCCAGCTTACGACACCACCATTGAGCATGAAAACAAAACCAGCTTATGATTTCATGTCATCTCTATCTGTTTGAAAACTTGAGTCCGTGTATCCATTAACACGCAACTCAGTGTCTCCTCCAAACACTAGGATAGAATCCTTAGTTCTTCTGAAGTACTTAAGGATGTTCTTGACAGCAATCCAGTGACTCTCACCTAGATTTCCTTGATAGCTACTCGTCATGCTCAAGGCATACGAGACATCAGGACGTGTGCATATCATGGCATACATGATTGATCCAACAGCGGAAGCATAAGGGATCAACTTCATGCGTTCAACATCATGGGGTTCGGAGGGAGATTGAGTCTTGCTCAATATCGTCCCGGTTACCATAGGTACCAAACCCCTTTTGGATTTGTCCATGCTGAACCGTCGAAGAATCTTATCAACATAAGACTCTTGACTTAATGCCAATATCCTCTTGGATCTATCTCTATGGATCCGGATACCTAATATGCGTTGTGCCTCTCCTAAATCCTTCATTTGGAAGTGGTTACCTAACCATTTCTTAACAGAAGACAACATTGGAATATCATTTCCAATGAGTAGTATGTCATCGACATACAAGATTAGGAACACAACATTGCTCCCACTGAATTTCATGTATAAACATGGTTCCTCAACACTTCGAGTGAAACCATTTTCCTTTATAACATGATTGAATCAATGATTCCAACTTCTAGATGCTTGCTTAAGACCATAAATGGATCTCTTAAGCCTGCACACTTTGTTAGGATTTTTAGAATCAACAAAACCTTCGGGTTGTATCAAGTACACCTCCTCTTCTAAATGCCCATTTAGAAAAGCGGTTTTGACATCCATTTGCCATATTTCATAGTCATGAAATGCGGCAATCGCTAACAAAATCCGTATGGATCTTAGCATGGCTACGAGGGCGAAGGTCTCATCATAATGGAGACCTTGGACTTGGATAAATCCTTTTGCCACTAGCCTAGCTTTGTAGACATCATCATGTCCTTCTATGCCATTCTTGATTTTGAATATCCATTTGCATTGAAGGGGTCTTGCCCCTTTAGGCAAATCTACCAAGTCCCAAACTTGGTTTTCATGCATAGAATCCATTTCGGACTTCATGGCTTCAAGCCATAAGGAGGAATTTGGAATAGAGATTGCGGTCTTGTAGGTGGCGGGCTCGTCACTTTCTATAAGCAACACATCGAGTGTTCCATCTTCCTCGATAAGTCCCACATATCGATCGGGATGGCGAATTACTCGGCCCGTCCTTCTTAGTGGAGGAGGTACAACCGCGTTAGACGACGAAGGAACATCTTCTTGCGTCTCTACCTCGGTTTGTGGCTCTTGAACTTCATCAAGTTCAAAATTTCTCCCACTCTGTCTCTTAGAAATAAATTCTTTCTAAGAAGACAGCCTCGCAAGACACAAACACTTTGTTATCTTGAGGTTTGTAGAAGTAATAACCTCGTGAGGTTAAGGGGTAACCTACAAAGATGCACTTTTCGGATCTTGGGGCAAGCTTGTTGTCGTCCTTAGACTTGACGTAAGCATCACATCCCCAAATCTTCATATAGGATATATTGGGAATCCTTCCCGTCCACATCTCACATGGAGTTTTCTCGGTGGATTTAGTGGGACTATTATTCAAAGATCTAATTGCGGTTTGAATCGCAAATCCCCAAAACGAGTTCGGTAACTCGGTTTGACTCATCACGGATCGAACCATATCAAGTAGGGTTCGATTCCTCCTTTCGGCAACACCATTAAGTTGTGGTGTTCCGGGTGGAGTAAGTTGTGATATAATTCCACGACCTTTCAAGTGTGAATCAAATTCAAGGCTAAGGGATTCTCCACCACGATTGGATCGTAGTGCCTTAATCCTTTTGTTCAATTGGTTCTCTACTTCGTATTGAAATTCCTTGAATTTCTCAAACGCTTCACTCTTGTGTTTCATTAAATAGATATACCCATATCTACTCAAGTCATCGGTGAAGGTTATAAAGTAGTCATAATTACCACGAGCGGTGATACTCATTGGTCCGCATACATCGGTGTGTATGAGTCCCAATAGCTCACTAGCTCGTGTCCCTTTACCACTAAAAGGATTACGAGTCATTTTGCCAAGTAGGCAATATTCGCATGTACCATATGATTGAAAATCAAATGGTGTAATCACATTAGTCGAAATTAATCTTTTGATGCGATTCTCGTTTATGTGACCTAATCGACAATGCCAAATGAACGCTTCACTTGGGTCACTTGTTTTGAGTTTCTTTGATTTAATGTTATAAATATCATTTGTCGGATTTGAGGTCTCTAAAATGTAAATGCCATTGATAGAGGAAGCTTGGCCTATAACCAAGTCGTTCCTAGAAATAGTACAACGATTGTTCTTAATGACAAAACAAAACCGTCCATGTCTAGCATGGCGATTGAAATAATGTTTTTAGAGAGTGTAGGCACATAAAAACAATTATGCAAATTCAACTCAAATCCATTAGGCAAAGCTAAAACATAAGTTCCTTTGGATTCGGCCGCTACTCGAGCTCCATTTCTAAGGCGTAGATCCACATCTCCCTTGCTAAGCCTCTCCACATCTCTTAAACCCTGTAAATGATTACAAAGGTGAGAACCACAACCGGTATCTAGTACCCATGTCGTAGTGGAAGTATAATTTATATCAATAACATAAATTTCTTTGGGAATTGTACCTTTTGGAGTGATGAGTCCTTCCCTTATATTTCGCAAATATACGGGACAATTCCTAAGCCAATGTCCCATGCCATAGCAATAATGGCACTCATCATTAACTTGCTTGAAGTTTTTGATTTTCTTTCCTTTCTTCTTGAACCTTTTGCCCTTTGAAGCAAGAGCTTGATTGCTTGAGCTCCCACTAGCTTTGGCATCCTTATCTTCCAGAGACAAAGACCCTATAGATTGTATGAGGTAGTCTTCCTGAGACGGACTCACACGAGGTCTAGTAGTAGTAGTAGATGGTTTAGAAGAGGTGATGAAGTTAAGGTTTCCATCCGAACCTATCCCAAAATGAAGTTCTCTAGTGGTGTCGAAATCATTGTTGGAGCAAACGTCGTCAAAAACATTGTGGTAATACTCAATAGTTATCGGTGCGGTAGCATTTGATGGATTCATTGTAATAAACTACAAATATGGAGAAAAAGGAAATATTAACATTTGTCTTTTAATATCATACTTGTAGGTATTTAACAAGATATGAACATTTATATAGTGACCTCTACCCAACTATAATAAATGATTCCAAGACCCAAATTCATATTAACTTGGGCACGGTGTGGCCGATGAAACCCTCATCAATATAACTCGGTGGATTAACGTTTTAATCGATTCTACTTTTAGAACTCTTGGTCGATAATATTACATTAACATTTATCTATAGCCTAAAACACATTCAACAAGGGGACGGTGTGGCCGATAAAACCCTTATCAAAAACTTTTGTTGAGTTCAATCCAAATTTCGAATAAATGTGTCCATGATCCAAACCCACATTAACTTGGGCACGGTGTGGCCGATGAAACCCTCATCAACATGAATTCGGTGGATAGACATTTATCACCCACTTTCCCAACGTAACAAGGTTTGTACCCCGGTTTGGCCGAGTGCACTCCCTCACGAAATAGGTTTTCATGGTTTCTACTATTTGGTAAGGCTATGTCTCAATTAATTGTTTTAGCGAGAGGTCATGTCAAATTATTATCTATCACGTTTTAAGTGAACTAAAGTGGTGAACTACGATAATTATATTTGACACGGTCGACGAACTCGATAAGAAGATAATGCATGTTTTAGTTATGGCGATTTAGCAATGCATGCGACATAAAATAAAATGCAAGCATAAAAATAAACATATCCTAGTATGGCCTATCCTAAAATAGAAAAACTATTTAACTATTACATATTCGGAAACCAACTCCATTGGTCCCTTGATCTTCGGTTGTGGCACGCATCTCGAGGTAACACCGTCTTTATGTATCGACATCTTGAAGAAATCCGTCTTTGGGAACTCCGAGATAAATAAAATTACATAATAAATTACATAATTTCCTATTATACATTTGTAACTAAAATAAAATAAATCTATTAAATTACAAAACGGTGATACGAGATCACAATAAATTACAACCGAATCGATATTCCCATACATTTCGGGAAATACCAATTAAAACTAAGGCCATACTAAGTAAAATTACATAATTCAAAATTACATAAATTAAAATTATGACAAATCATAAAGAAAAATGCAGCATTATAATATGTATGAACATGCCCAATTTTATGCTAAATCGCCTTTAATTAGCCAATATCGTATATTACTCGGTTTTTACGGATTTGCGTGATTTCAACATTTTTATAATCACAAAAATACATAAACTCATATTCATGCATAAGTTAATTACCCTAACCTCTTAGGACTCAAAATATAGTCTTCACTAATAATTTGACCATAAGTAACTCATATTTTCTAATATTGTTCATTAATGGACTTAAAATTACAAAAATAAGCTATAAACTTCAAATAAATCACAAAATTTCGAATAAATTCAAAAATTGAAATTTAAACTCATGAACATTCTGGAAAAATACCATGACACTCATAATGTTCAAAATCTTAGGTTAAAATTTCGAAATCTTTCCGGAAAAACAATGTTGCGGTTTATCGGTTTTAAGTAAAATAATCATAAAAACATGGAAAAATAATATTCATTAACTTTTCAATTTTAGATCTGAAAAAGATAATAAAAAGCAACTTTAGACGTTTTTCCTAAGTCATAGATTATGTTTTATTAATTTTTTCACTAATAATGTCACTATTTATGCTATTTTTCTTCAAAAATCCATAAATCATGCAAAAAGACTTCTTTATAGCCAATTATTTTACACACATCTTATAAAATCTCATGTGACAACATATTAAATTTCTATGACCAGATTCGAAATTTAACTCATATTAACCTATTTTTCACTTAAATCCGAATTTAATAATGAAAAATCCATTTTTCGAGCATAACAAGTCCAAAAATTATGAAAATTTACAGGTTATCTCAAAATAATATATGTGACAACATATCCAAAAATCACTCGAAAATTCGAAGTATAGCTAATTTTAGACCGAAATGACATTTTTACTCATAAAATCATATTTAAATGCCATTATTGTATAATATGAACAATAAAAATCCGTAAAATTAACCAAAATATCCTAAAACATTTTAGGACCAGAAATATTAACATGCATGAATTAATTTCGTGATATATCATAATAACACAAATTTTACAAGTTTTATATGTTATTCTTATAACTCGGAAAAACTTTTAACCGATTTGCATGCAAACAACCGTGGCTCTTGATACCGATTGATGGAAATGTAGATCTATATACATAAACATACTCATATATGCTATAAATTAATTTGTCATAAAATTAAATATGGATTTTATGCATGCAAACAAATGATAAAATAGAGGAGAAATCATGTTCTTACATTGGTGATTTCGGTTCTTATGGGCACAAAAGAAATCTCCTTTTTCTTTTGTTCTTGAGCTTTCCTTTGATGGAAGAAACAAGATCCAAGTGTAGGATCTCTCCTTAGGAATAATACCCAAAGCTTACTCTTAATTAAAATCAATATTATGTATACTAGGTAATATTAATTTTATAAGAAAAATGACCCAAAAATATTTGGTTTTTGGCTCCTAAAACCGGGTAGGAGAAGAGGAGAGGAAGAGTATTATTTTTGTCTCTCTAAAAATAATTTTTATCAAGTGAATGAATAAAATTTTCACCCACCCATTCATATGGTGAATAAAAATAATTTAAGCAAAAGAACCCTTGTTCTTTTCTAGGTAGAACCGGGTAGGAGGGGGAAGTATGGCCAATGCATGCACAATTTGTTCTTTACAAGAATGTGTAGAGTGCATGGCTAGTATTAGGTTAATCATCATTATGCTTTCCATTAACTTTAATCAACATATTATATATGTTAATTCCACCCAATATTTCGTTCAAATAGATAATATGGTCTCCATATTATCTTTGTCAATTTGTCTTATGTTACATGTCATATGTAACATAAATTTTGTTATGTATTTTTAACATATTAAAAATCAACGTATTAATAAAAATACGTCATATGCAAAAATCGACTTAGCAATTCACAATTACTGTACCAAAATATTTTACCCATTATAAATCACAATAAATTGCATTTATAATAATTCATTCAATTTCAATTGTTTCTTTAAACAATAATTTCATCCGAGCAATTATACAATTCGATTACTCAGACCGTATCTCATTTAATCACATTATAATGTGATACGTAAATTTTACTTCCAAAATCGTCCGTCAATATTTCAAGTAATTTAATTAACTCGTAACATTATACGATTAATTAAATGATCAATTAAGAGTGTTGCCCTATAGGTATGACTTAGGGGGTCAACTGATCACCACCGTCGCACGACAGTAATGTCAAACTCTAGTCAGCCAATCATTACCGATATATGTTGACCAGTTGACAGTAAAAATACTTCCCAATTGTATTCTTTAAAATGAGATTTAATAATGATATTTAAATCATATGATCACACTATTGTTGAGGACACATTTCCCAACAGCATACGCAACGGGAGGTAATCTAAATTACGCTCTCCGCCATAACAAAAACCCATGCATCATGTAGTGTAGCTTAGTATAGCTTGTATTTAGTTTAGAAATCATGCATCATACTTGCATAATTTCCTATCATATTGGCCATTGAGAACAATGCCCATATTAGTGTGGGGATGGGAAATTCTAACTTGACTTTTATTCAAAAATGCAAAAAAATCAAAAATTTCGAAAAAATTAAAAAAAATTGAAAAAAATTGAAAAATTGAAATCCAAAAACAAGTTCATTTCCTTTGTAGTGTAGTCTTGTATATATTGTGTTTGTCTATCCTTGTTCACATTGATCAACTACGCCACATTCGAGACATGAGGATATTGAAGACCGCATGGTATGATCTTTCCAATCTCCTTTTTCCTCTTTATGTTAATGACTATGTGGCTTTATTTTGATTGATGCGGTATAAACAATGTGAATTTAGGATTGCATTTAGATTATTTGGCATATTAGTTGGTAGAATCATATGCATTAGGATGTATAAATGTTAGTTGCATCATGGCATGTAGTTTGCATGTTAGAAAAATTTTGTGAAACCGTCTACTTGGGAAGCTTGACAAGTGTATATAGGCCCTAGTAGATGCTTTTTCTTCTTAAGACTTTGCTTGTTAGAATACTTGTAAAACACCCTAGGATGTGTCATGCTAGTATCTTTTGACCCATGGATTAAGGCCTAGTCAAGAGTACCTTGTGGTGTGATAACTCCTTAGCTACCGTTTATTCCAAGGTGACCCTTGCAACCATGCAACCATCATCCATGTTCTACCACATTTTTGTCATCAAAGGGAATGGGAACAAAGAAATTATTCAAAAATTTGAGTTCAAGAAATGAAATGAAAAGTGAAAGAAAGTTTGCAAAATGCATCAAAAGAAAAGAGGAGTAGCAAAAATGAAAACTCCTATGCTTCGAATATAAGGCACCCTCACTACATATGGGGTGACTTTGAAAATGTTCAAAAGAAAATGCAAAAAGTTGAAAAGTTGGGGGGAAAAACAAACAACAAAAGCAAACTCCCAAAATGAATCTCAAATACTATCGATCCCTTTATCCATCGTATCCACTTTTGTGCATGGTAGAGAGGGGACGACCCTTCTTCTTGTCAAGGCAAGAGGGGGAATTCCGCGATCCTCCAGTGTTTCTAACGCCATAGGGATTCTACTCTTGACAAAAGCATTTAACGATTGAGGACAAAGGTACCCTAGCTTGACACAATTTGGAGGTGATTTATTGGTATCCTTCTAGGCTTAGTAGTTTGAAGAAATTGCATCTATGAAGGAGTGTGTGCCATTGAATTGCTTCCCTTGTAGATAATTTCCGCCACTTAGATGAGGAAAGTGGCTATTCTTTTGTAGATGCATCCATTACTTGATTTTGTGCTTTAATGATTGGATGTGTCGCCATTTTGGCAAGACCCACCTTGCCTTGCAAAAAAGCATCCTACCTCTTGGTTGCCTTGTTGTGAGTTGAAGGGGCAGAGTAAGACCCGCTAATTGCCTCATATCGGCTATGCTATTAGGTTAGTTTAAATAACGGTCCTAGTCTTTGTCACCTCTTTACTCGGGACGAGCAAAGGTTCGGTTTGGGAATATTTGATGTGACCATTATTTTAGCATATTTAGTCCCCGAATGAGCCTTGTTCCCATGCTCTTTAGTGTATATTTGGGTCATTTATTGTCTTTAGTCCTTTGTTTTGCATATTCTTTGAGGTTTTGTTCCCTTGGTAGGAAAGGAGTGCAAACCTTGCATTTTCATGGCAAAATAGAGCTAAATTGATTGAATTCAATGACCAAGCATCAAAGAGAAGACAAGACTAGAAGGCCTTTGTACATATTGTAGTAGTTGTGCAATGATGAGAAAATATCCTTGCATCTCCGACAAAATCCCCGAGGATTGTTGGAAGAAGGAGGAAGAAAAGAAGAAAGGAAGAAGCTGACTCAGAATCCGAGCGGATTGCCTTCTGGACGCCCGTCCAAGACCAGGAATCCGAGCGTCTTCTTCAGAGGGACGCTCGTCCAAAAGCACCACAATCCACCCGTCCAGCCAATGAATCCGCTCGTCCAAAAGCACCACAATCCGCTCGTCCCGTGCCTTGCACGCTCGGATTGTGTTACAGCTTTTTCGATTTCTTCTTGTTCTATGAAGGATGCTCATATCTCGGAAAGACCGGCAAAAAGGAGACTCGCATATCTTTTGAGAGGAGCGATTCCTCAAGGACTTAATCGTCATTTAAGCCCTTAGTAAACCCTAATTTGTGTACCTAATCCCCACTATAAATACCCCATTAGTCTAATTAGATAATCATGTTCTTCTTATCAATCTTTAGTGTAGTTTATATCAATCTAATCTCTCTTTAATCTTATAATCAACTTATAATCAAGTCTTAATACAAATCTCATTTGCTTAATCTCTCTTTTGTTCATAATTTATTTTGGATAATTGAAGATTATTTGGGTTATTATTGGGAGCTTGACAACCTTCCAATCAATCATCAAGTACTTCTATTATTCCTTGCTTCATTATTGGAATCATTAGCAGGTATAATTCTCTTAATCCCTTTTTAATTATTGTTAATCATCTTCATTTATTCATCATGTTTTACTTTGTTGGTATGATTGACAACCTTGCTAGCATGTTCAACAGGATAATGAGTGAGTAGTTTCCTTAACTAGGGTTAATGGATAATTAGGGGAAACCAACATGGGGAATGATTCATGCTTAATTTAATATGTTTTCATAGTTTATTTGCTTGCTTGTTGTGATCTCAACTTATGCACATGTTATGTTTGATGAAATGCGAGCCTATGAATCCTTGCATTTTTACCCATCACTTACCTTTTCAATGAGACTTGTAAGACATAAACCAACTCGAATCTCATTAGACCATGCATATAGTTGAGTAGGGAAGATTAAGTCGACTTGTAGGTGTTGTACAATCTAATCGATTCGGCTCCGGGACCCAAACTTTCCTAGGATTGTAAGATATAAACCAACTCAATCCATCACAACAATAATTGCTTGCTTATAATTTGAGAATATGTTTGTATGATCAATTCCCATGAATTCCCTATGACCCCATGACACCCTAGTGCCTTTTATCAATTGTTTACATCCCTTTTTAATCATCTTGCTTGTTTACTTTTATTGCTATTTAGTTTAGTTATCTTCTATTCCAACCCCAAATTGTGACACCCCTAGACACCGCTACTTACAATTGAAAATCTCACTTCAATACCCGTCCCTTGAGATCCGACCTTTACTTGCCTCTTTACTCATTGTAGAGTTGTTTGTGAAGTTATAAATATTGTTTTGGTCTAGGTGCTCCTAACGACAAGTACCGAAAACTAATCCTCCAAGTGAGTACGGCCGCTGAGGACGAGCATTTCGTTATTGGGAGGAGCGGCTGGAACAGGACGAGCGTGTTACTCATAATCCGCTCGGATTCTCTTCTAGTGCAAGATTGTTTTCAAGCTGCTATACAGGACGAGCGTCCTTCCCCTGATACGAGTGTCTTCGCCAGGACGAGCATCGTGCCTTATGATCTGCTCGGATTCTAAGTCAGGATCAAACAGTACCCATGAAGAGGTTGAGGACGAGCGGCTTGCCCTCGGGACGAGCGTCCCGTGCCATTTTTCACACTTTTTCATTTTTTTCTTTCGAGGATCATACCCTTGCACCCTTTTGTTATTCCTCCTTATCTTTTTCTGAAATTATGCTCAATAAATGTGTAAGGACACCCTCTCTCACTACTCTCATGCAAGAAATTGTAAGTAAAAGTGCGAAAATGTGCAATATTATACAATGCAAAGGTTCAAGAAATGTCTTACAAATGGTGGTTTGAGATAGGACTCCACCAAACTAGTTCAATTTGTCGAAATTCTTTGTCCATAGAGCTCAAGGCTCTTAGGAGGAGATCAAAAGCTCGTGAACAAGCTCCAAATAAGCATAAGTATGGTTTGCTTAACTTCAAAACAAAGCTTGGCCAAAGGAATTTATCATTCATTTTTCGTTTTCTTCTTTCTCTTGGCACTTCAATATTTATGATGCTTCAAACCAACTAGCCCATGATTCTTGTCAACATAAGGCATGAAATGTGGTTCATATTCGTCCGAAGACTTCCACTCACCACCTTCTCCTTCAATTTCAGTGATGATGATAGCGTTTGAATTTGTCAATCCTTCAAGAGTAGAAGGAGAATGCTCATGGAATTGATGATGGGGTACCTTTGGAGTTAAAATTGTGGGTGCCATATCTCCACAAGTAAGTTCATTTGCAAGTTTGTTCTTGAGCTTTTCCACAAAGTACCCTTTATATGATGATTTGACTTTTTAGAGAAGGTCCACCATATCGTCTTCAACAATCATAGGTTCCATAGTGGGTGTAAAGTAGTCTTCATAGGCAATAGAAAAGGGACATTCTTCTTCTTCATGATAAGATATCTCAAATTTCTCAAGGATAGGCTCCTCAAGTAGAGTAACCTCACAAACTTCCGCTTCCTTATCCCATGGGTTCTTGCAAAACACGGTTTTATCATCATACCTATCTTCATAAGAATCATAGATGGGGGCTTCATTCTTGTTCAATAATTCTTCCTCCACCATCTCAATATTCACATCAAAAGACACACCCTCATACTCACAGAGGCTAAGAGTATTTGGCTTACTCAACCTCATGTCTTCTTCATTGAATATAACGCTTTCATACTCACAAGAGCTCAAAGGAATTGGCTCTTCCCACTTCTCATCTTCCATATCAAAGGTCACTACTTCAAATTCACATTCAAGATCAATGTTTAAGGATCGGTGGGGAGTGGTTTCTTTAGTTGCCTTTATTTGGGTAATTTGAACCTCCAACTCCTTACCTTGGGTAACAATGCCTTGAAGAACATTGTCCCTCTTTTGACTTTCCTCTAGCATTTGTTTGAAGAAGTTTTGTTGATCTCCCATAATTTGGAGAATCACATTTTGAATGGGTCCATTTTTTTGTTGTGGGTGGGTGTGAAAGTGATTGTATTGTGGTAATTGAAATTCATTATGACATGAGTATTGGGTGGACGGTTGTTAATGATATTGGATGTGGTGATTTTGGTGGGAAAAATTGGGGTAGTAGTTAGAATTTTCATTGTATGAGTTGTAAGGTAGGTTTGTGTTGACTTGCTCCTTAAACTCCCCATACCCATAGTCATACTCAAAAGATACAACATATACTCCATGTGTAAAGTCTTGAATCATCATGGTCAAGATAAAGATACAACTACAAATAAGGAAACTACAAGAAAACGGTAAAAACGAACCTTGAGGAACAAGTTCCTCAAGGTTAAAGCATAAATAAAATAGACAAACAAGTAAGAACTTAATCACATAACACTGTCCCCGGCAACGGCGCCATTTTGATGGACAAGAGTTGGTCGTCACACATCCAATCAAACACATTTATATTCTCAACAAAACAACTAGTTAGTGGTTAAGTTGAGGTCGATCCATGGGACGGTGTGCTTTGGGTTCTATGTCTATCTATCTCAATTTATGCTAGTGTCACAATTTGTTTGGGTTTGTAGTTGTATTCTAGACTAATACCAGCAATAAAGTAAAACAAGCAATAAAAGGAAGGATGTAAATAAATGATTAAAAGCACTAGGATATCATGAGTTCATAGGGGATTCATGGGAATTGACCATACAAACATGTTCACAAAGTTGCAAGCAATTAATGTTGTAAAGGAACCGAGTTTGTGTATGTCTTACGGTTCTTAGGAAGATTTGGGTCCCGGAGCCGAATCGATTAGATTGTACAACACCTACAAGTCGACTTACTTTCCCCCTAATCAGTTATATGCATGGTCTAACTAGACTCAAGTTGGTTTATATCTTACAAGTCAAGTTGAATAGATAAGAGATGGTTGTAAATGCAAGGATTCATAGGCTTAGCATTTCATCGAACATAACATGTGCATAGGTTGACATCACAACAAGCA
Organism: Silene latifolia; assembly: GCF_048544455.1. Classification (NCBI taxonomy): domain Eukaryota; kingdom Viridiplantae; phylum Streptophyta; class Magnoliopsida; order Caryophyllales; family Caryophyllaceae; genus Silene; species Silene latifolia. Next base: position 143,870,587 of record NC_133526.1, read on the forward strand.
AGAAAATTAATTATGGAAATATATTGGATTAAGCTTGATTATTCCCCATGTTTACTTCCCTTAATTACCCACTAATCCTAGTTAAGGAAATTACTCATCCATTATCATGGGAAGTATGTCATTAATGATGTCAATCATCACAATAAGGGTAAACATGATAAGAGCTTTAAGGAAATAAACAATATAGAGTAAAGGATAAAGGAATTATACCAAACATGAGATGATCTAAATAATAACGCAAGAATAAAAAAGAGAACTTGATTGATTGATGAAGGGTTGTCAATCCTCCAATAATAACCCAGTAGTCTTCAATTACCCAATAATAAACTCGAACAATAATTAAGGAAAGATTAATGTGTGATATATGGAGAGATTAAAGAGTAATTTATTATAATCTACTCCAAATCTAATCTAAGAGAATTTTCTACTATCTAAAACCCCCATTTTGCTTATTACAAAATGAGGTATTTATAGTAGTGATTAGGTTAAATAAGGCTAAGTTAGTAATTAACAATGCTAATTGTTGAGTTGAGGAAGTGCTCCTCTCCAAGGAGATGCTCATCTCCGTTTTGGTGGTCTTCATAGAGTATGCTCGTCCCGAGCGGCTTGACTGAGGGACGGTCTAAACTGGAGAGGCATCCGAGCAGATTGGAGGTCGGGACGCTCGGACTGTAGCAGGGGGAGATGAGCGGATTAAGCACGGGACGCTCGGATTTCTTGAGGGGGCGCCGAGCGTCTTGAAGTTAGGACGCTCGGATTGTCCTTCATAATGCTTTGCTTCTTCCTTTCACATACTTCTTATTCTTGCATTGTTGATCTTAGGTCTTGCCTCTCCTTCCATACTCTTTCACCCAATAACATAAATGACCTTCCAAATAAGCACGAGAGGCGAGAAAGGCACTAGGAAAGCAAAATAGAAGGCATTTGACGGATAAACTGGCTATGGAATGCTATATTAGTATGCAAAATAGGCTCAATTAGGGGACTAAATGTGCGCAATTATTATTCACATCAATGATCGACATAAGCATGCAGTCAACTAATATGATTGACAATTCTAAATACCGTACACATACATTCCAACCAATCAAGGTCCCGTCACAGCCAGGGGCTTACAAAATTATGCGAAAGTGAGGCAATGGGTAAGAAAAGGCAAAACATTTCTGGAAATGTGAGGTTAATAGCCAAGCTAGCTAATTAAACAGAACCAAATGAACCTTATCCGATTCACAACCATTAGAAATTAAGCATGATGCCCTTAATTGGCATACAACTCACTAAGCCATATAAAACCAACTCCTAAAAAGATAAAGATAAAAATAGAGGAGCAAAAACCGCCTTTTATTCAATCTTTTTCTCAATTTTTCTCTTCCGTTTTTTTTCTTTTCCTCGGTTTTTTTTTTCATTTTTCTTTCATTTTTTTCTCTTTTTTTTTTCGTATTCTTTTTTCAACTTTTCTGATCATCTCATCCTCCTTCTTTTTCATAAATTACCAACTCTAAATCAATACAATACAAACCAAACTCAGATCAATAAACAAAATACCGCAAAACAATCACTAAACTAGCTTGACAAGGCAGGCTAAATTTGGATGTGGTTAAGGGTCAAAAGGCAAATTTGTCTAAATGTGGAGTTTAATGGGTAAAAATGAAAGGAAAAGGGAATGTAAGCACCTCCCTACATGTGACACCAACCACTAACCCGAATGTATGTAGGCAAAGAGCAATCGAATTTCATATACATGCTATGCAAAGAGTAACTGCTCACAATCCTACATGAACTGGTCATAAATGACACCAGTTTATACGGTTCTAAAACTTAGGAAATATGAGTAGATTGCCAAAATTTCAGGTCAAGTCTATTTGTTCAGCTAAATTTTAACATTAACTCGTGGGTATGTAATAAGACAGAGCTAAAAAGATATCAATTTTTTCGCAAGGCTTAAGCAAAGAGGACCAAAAGTAGTGCAATTTCATCACTGAAATCTACTGTTCCGACTCAACCTATATGCAAAAATAAACGTGATATTTTTGAATTTTTTTGAATTTTTTGAACTTTTGATTTTTTTGGATTTTGGATTTTTTTTATTTGAAAATAAGAAATGCAAATAGAAATGCAATAAACGTGAATGCAAAACAAATGCAGATGCAAACTCAAAGGATGCATTACCCTTCCCAAACCAAAACGGACAATGCCCTCATTGTACTCCAGCATACACTAGCAGAAGAATAGGGGACGAGAAAAATACAACCAATATGCAAAACAGAATAAATAAGTATGAAAGGAGATGAAAAAGAATAAAAAGCAAGAAATACTTACAAAACGAACTTCCCCAAACCAGTCAGCAAATTGGGGAAGTGAGTAGTCCAGTAGCTACTCGTAAGTAGTAGGGGGCACAGAGGCAATGTTGGGTGTCGACACAGCAGGGGTCGACACTACCGAAGTAATAGCTTTAGCAGTAACAACGGCGGCAGCAGGAACCACTGTTGAAGAAGGGGTCGAGGAAGCAACAAAAGTGATGACATCAAGCTTCTCGAGTCTGGTTTCCTTGTGGCATGCAGTAAATGCTCAATCGAGCAACACTAATAGCTCGATCGAGGTCCTTTCGTGGGCAATATGCTCGATCGAGCAACAATAATGGCTCGATCGAGCAACAGTAATGGCTCGATCGAAAACTTCCTCTCTATGGCACGCATCTCCTTTTGTCTGCCACACATGGCAAGGCATATAAAATATATCCCACAAGAATACCAGCAGCAAACCAAAAATCCGCAGTCTATATTCGGTCTAAGTTAGTGAAACTAATTAAACTATTCCTAAATGTCTGAAAGCAAGGATAATTGTCTAACAAAACCAAATTACAAATCGTTTTTACAAGCCGAACAACACTACGACTCATCCTCCAAAACACTTGAACAGCCCGAAAGAGGGCTTCTGACCGTAGGAGGTCCCTTCAGCAACGCGGACCTTCTCTTTAGGCATCCATACACTTTAATTGATCAAAGGAGAGTAGTCCGCATCTATATATGCCTTTACTCTCTTCCTTACTTTGTCAGGCCTGTCCTTCTCTTCTTCTTTCGCGCCTTTATATTTGACTCCGCCTTTAGTAATGAGCTCGCGTTCCATCGTACTCTCATCATCGGGATTTCAATGTCCAATCCGCCAAGACCTGTAACAGTAGAAATGACAGAATGGTCCTCCATATTGCTCCCAATCTGGGGCGGAAGTGTCAATATGGCAGTATATGACTCAATATCAGCGTATAGAGATTCCGTATTTGGGTCTTTAGAGGGAATGGCATTGCAGAGCTTGACTTGCACGGGCGCCCTGCGAATACTAGGAATGGTAAAAGGTTAATTCCTCATCCGCTACCTGAAAAGTCAATGTATTCCCCCCGACATCTATTACTGCTCGAGCGTTATATAAAAATGGTCGTCCTAAAATAATAGGAGTATATGAGTCTTCAGGGATATCTAAGACTACGAAGTCAACGGGAATAAAGAACTTCCCGATCTTGACAGGTATGTCCTCTAAGACACCTAAAGGTCGTGATAAAGTACAATCGGCCATCTGTACGGTCATATCAGTACAATGGAACTTTGTCAAACCAAGCCTCTTAGCAAGAGACAATGGTAAAATACTCACGCTAGCTCCCAAATCGCATAAAGCATTGTCGATTAAATGGTTCCCAACGTGATATGGTATAGAGAAACTACCCGGATCAAACAACTTTGGTGGGGTCTTATTTTGAATAAGGGCAGTGCCCGCTTCGGTAAAAGCCACCATTTCATAGTCATTTATATGCCTCCTACGTACTAAAATGTCTTTCATAAATTTCATGCAAGAGGGTACCTGGGTTAGTAACTTAGCAAATGGCACGGTAACATGCAGACTTTTCAAAATTTCGGTAAATTTACCGAACTGTTTGTCAATCGTCTTGTTTTGCAATCTACCTGGAAATGGGACCGGAATTGGAGTAGACGGGTCTTTATTTTTCTTTTTATCGTCGTTCAAAGTGGATTTTGACGACGAATCATCACAGTCAGCATCAAGATTATTCGATTGAGCACCTGTACCAGTCGATCGAGTACTTTTCTCAGCTATAGTGCTCGATCGAGCACTTTGATCCACTCGATCGAGATCTCTCTTTTCCTTAGTGCTCGACCGAGCACTTTCATCCATTCGATCGACCACTTTATCATCAACTTCATTCGATCGAGATAAGAAGGGTTCTCGATCGAATTTTTAACTATACTCTTCCTCTTGATCAGTAGTTTTAACATCCAAATCATCAATTTAAGCATTAATAGGCAGAACCGGCCCTTCGTGGGGAATACCACTTCTTGTGCAAATAGCATAGACCGTCTCGGGTTTCCTAAAAGTTTGCTCGGCAATTACTTGAGCCAACTGAGTGTCAAGTCTATCGATGATGACATCTTTAGCTTGCGTAGCTTGCATGATCGCTTGCGTTTGTAATACAAGTGTTTTCACCAAAGATGTCAATTCAGCCATCTCTTCTTTCTGTTTATCAGAAGGAGGAGTTTGTTACTGCGGCGGCCAAATAAATGGAGGCTTTTGGAAGCCTTGTTGTCATGGCGAGGCATAGTGATTCTGCGGCAGAGGAGTATAGTTTAGGTGACTCCCACTTTGGTAATCATAGTGATAGTTACTTTGTTTATATTACTTAAAAGCATAGACTTGATCATTCTCCGCCCAACAGCTATTAGCTTCGTGTCCCACAGTACCACATATGTGGCAAAGTACCACCTTTTGCGACATGGGATGGAACATAGGTGGAAGATCAAAGGTACTCAAGCCTTCCCTTTGATGGCCTTTCTTCAAAAATCTTGTCTAGTTAGGACCTGTAGGACCTATTAAGATAACACTAGAAGAAACGGTGAGAACTGTCTCAAGGAATAAATCCCTTGAGACTAAAACAGAATAAATAAAACAAGTAAATAGAATAATTGCCTCCTTGGCAACGGCGCCAAAATTTGACACGGCTGTCGCAACCCTATAAAAAAAATAAACCACCTGGCTCTAACTAATAGAGCAGAGGTAAGTCGGGTATCGTACTCCACATAGAGGCTATTATATCTACTTATTATTCTAGTCCGTCACGGTAACAAATTGGAGGTGTTTGAATTGTTTTAACTAAACTACTGAACGAAATGTAAAGCAAAGAGAGAGAGAACGATAAAACTAGTAAGAATGAAAGGATGTGATCAAATAAAGAGAAGAATGCCAGGTGATAGTCTATCGCACACCTATGCAAAGATAATATTTATACCCTAGGTAACAAATTAATGTAGTACTTAAGGGTCGAACCCAAAGGAGACGGGAGTTTATAATTTAGTTGTTATGGATTGAATTTTATCTTGCTGGATTAACGTTTGTTTTGGTTGATTGGTTTGATGTAAAGTAAAAACAACAATAAAAATAAAATGTCTAGGGAGGTCGAGCCATACATGCTAATTATGTAAATGATCATATCAAGTTAGGAAGTTAATTATACGATAAATGTTTAGGATTAAAGACACCCACCTTACGATATTAGTGTCAACCATAGACCGGGTCCTAGAGAAACTCTCGTCCATGACTAGGTCGTCGTACTACACATGCTTAGTCTAATTCAATTCCGTGCCTCTAAACTTTTAGAACGAATGAACAAACTTAATCAACGATTACGGCCAACAATCAAAGATTAAACATTAAGGTGCAAACATGTGATAGAAACAATTAGACAATATTAACTTATCCTCATTTTGACATTTATATATTACTTAATCATGCATGGCTTCCCTTACTCCTTAGACAAATGACACTACTCTAACATGGTGGAAAGGTAAATTAAACTAATGACAATTAAAATGATAAACATAATGAAATTAGGAACACAATTACCTTGAAATATGGAAATGAACTAGAAATGGAAGAACAATACTTGTAATATAAATAACTTGAAATGAAACTTTGGAATATAACTTGAATGGAAATTGTATTGAAATGTTAATAACATAAAGTAAATCTAAACTAAGTTAAGCTAATAACTAAACTAATATAATTACTAAACTTAAAGAGAATTATGAGAAATTGTGTATGTGAATGGTGTGTAAAAAGTGTTGAAGTCTACACCCTTTATATAGGAAATGAGGGGTGAAACTTAGAGAAAATACAAGGGGTCAACCCAAATATTTTCTCTTAATTGCTTAAGTAATTGGCTAGAGAATCTCATGTGAGCCATTAATCCCATCTTTAAGTCTTTGTTTAATCACACAATTTAGCATCGCATGAGCATCCAAAGTTAAGCATCCAAAGTTAAGCATCCCATGTTGAGTTTGTGTGGACTTCTTAATTTGGGCTTCATTTGTGATTTCATTTGTGCATCAACCCACTTCACAATTCTTCATACTTGGACTTTTCATTTCCATAATATCCTACCATGGTCCATCTTGCTTCCAAAATTAGCCTTGATTCTAGTTACTTGCAAATTTGTTAGAAATAACCTAAAAGCTCAAGTTCCTACAAAATGTGTCAAACCATGCAAAGACAACTAGAATACAATATTAGCTCATAAAATCACTAAGGTTAGTGCAATAATCAAATATATTATAGCTAAAATAAGGATAAAAAGTCTATATAAAATGGACTTATCACCAGGATGTCGGTTCACCATGATAATTAGCCAATTCGGTCATAATGAGATTAGTCGGTCTAATGTGAGAAGGGTAAAGGAAAGGTCCTTCCGGTCCGCTATCCGCCCTAAAATACTACTAACTTATCTTTCACTCTCATTAGTGTAGTCTATTGTCCATAACAGGTTTATTCATTCCAATCTTTCGATCTAGGTCTGAATTTAACCTGATTAACTAGTTTAGAAGCGTGCACTCAACTAAACGATTACAATTACATTGCTATGAATCAATTCTCACGATCAAAACCGTGTAATCTACTTGTAACATTATTGCTTTACTACCATGGCTCCCTTAATCCTAGCAATAGAAGAATTAGCTACGCATGTTCATAATAAAATTAGCAATAATTGATGAAATAATAGAACACATGATATAAAGATTGATAATAAGAAATTTCATAAACTAATTGACAAAACTAATAAAACAGAAATTAAAAACAAGAAATTAAATATGCAAAGGGAGAATTGAATTAAATGAAGAGAGTAAGAAAGATTGCAAAAGTTTAAGATCCGGAAATTATAGAGCAAAGTAGCGTCGCACCGTAGAAACCAAAACTGAGTGATTAAGAGTTGATAAAAAGATTAAAAGATAACCTAAACCTAATGACGTCTTTCCTTTATATAGGAAAGTTATTTATTAAACACGTACTTAACAAAATAAATAAGTTCTCGCGATAAAATCTCGCATACAAATAGAAAACCTCTTGATCGAGCAACTTAATTCTCCTCGATCGAACAAATCCTCAGCAGAACCTCTCGATCGAGTACTTAACATACTCGATCGAGGAACCTCAAATTACCACTTCTCGATCGAGTACAGCATGGTCTCGATCGAACACTATTCACTACCGATAAGCTCTCGATCGAGCAACTTGACCAACAGAAGATCTCGATCGAGTGGATTACCTCTGAAATAGCTCCTTGCTCCGTTAATTTAGCTTCTGAGACCACTTCTCGAGGCAGCAGTAATCTTGCTCCAGTTCTTCCATCTCCGTAAACGCAAGCTAAGGGACAGTAAAAGGCATGATTCCGTCTTGTTTCAGGTCCATTCTTGCAATTAAAGCACATCGAAGTGGTGCGCCTCCATCAAAACGACTTGGTTAACTTGTCTAGGTGACCTTGATTGACTTGGGGGTTTGGCAACCCATAGGGGACTCACATGCAAACCATTGACTAGGCCTTAACTCATGGGTCAAAAGATACTAGTACGCCACTACCTAGGGTGTCTTGAATTTATTATAGTGAACAAAGTCTTAAGGAGAAAAAGTATCTGCAACTAAAAAATATACAAGTCTAATGCATATTCAACTATCCAACTAAATGCCATATAATCTACTGCATACTCCTAACATCACATGGTGACAAACCGCAATATCAAAATTCACCACATTGTCATTTACATAAAGAGATAGGGAAAAGAGATCGGAACGATCATACCATGCAGTTCTTCATAAATGCCTCAAGGATGTCTCGAATGTGGTGCATTTCCTATAAGAAAAGAGTAACAAACACATAAGTATATACAATTCTATTCTACTAAAGTAAACAACATATTTTTGGATTTTTCAAATTTTTAGGTATTTTGACTTTTATGAAATTAAAGAACATGTTTTTGAAATTTTTATGATTTTTTGAAGTATATTTTCCTATCCTCACATTAGCATGGACATTGTCCTCAATGGACAAAGGATAGGAAAAGATGCAAGTGCAATGCATGAAGCTATTCTAAGTGCAAATGCATGAACTAATTATGTGAATGCACGCATGAACTAAGACTAAATGCAATACTATATCATATATATTACAAGTGATGTAATCTAAACTAAGTGATGCATGCTTTGGATTAGGTTGGAGAGTTAATGTGAATTAACTCGGGTTACTTGTGACTAAACATGCCCAAACCGATTAAGGCTAAATGGAGGAAGTTTGGCAACAAGGCCATGCATGAATACAATTGTCATTTTGGATTTTCCTTGAGGAAGCATAAATTTGTCTTCACCTTGATGTTGCTAAGGTGGAAAAGTCCTTTGATGGTGCTAGTACAAGAGTTAAAATTCGAAAACAACACTAAAAATGCAATATGAAATTCAAGTTATGTTAAACATTAGAGAAAAGATATAAAAGGAACATACAAGGACCATGGCATGGATGCTAAGTGAGTCGTCATCCACCAAGTTCTTGTTGTCCTTTCCCCTCGATCTTCTTCATCATACATCCCATCATCATCGGATTCCTCATCTTTATCATCATCACTTACATTGATACCTTCATCATTGACCTCTCCACTCCTTCCATCACTCCCATTTTCATCAACATACATCACCTCTTCATCTTTCGAAGTGTACGAGTCTGAGAAAAAAAAAACTTTCTATTCACCCAATCTGGCAATGGTCTTTTAGAGATAAGCAACCCTTGCTTAGCCAAGTTGTAAGGCGGAGGGTATTAGGCATAATAATTATTAATCCGGTCTTTGTACATCTCTTCATGAATATGTTGAAATAATCCGAAGTTATAGTCTTTCCACATCACGATATTGGGATCGTCGCGGGCATAGAATTTGTATGGAAAAGGATAAGGAAGAATAACCAAGACCAAGGGAGCTGCTTTAGAACTTGAAGGCAAAGATTACTCACCTCTTTAAGTTTTTGTGGTGGTGGTATACAATAATCCGGTAAAGTGAGAGAAGGGGAATCCTTTATCAACCATTCCACGGTCTCCTTATCTTTATTCTTCTTCACCTAATAGAAACGGTAAACAAGCATAGACATATTCATGCATGTTTCCCCCTTAATCAGCTTGTAAGTGCCATCTTTGGTTGAAGTCAGGGTCAAAGTATTTTGATAGCTTAGTTACCAAACCACCACTGACTATGAAAGTCGTCTTATCCATGCCCGATGATAAGTCCATTTAACAGTCTATCCAACGGTCTATCAACAATTGAATAATGTTTTACTGGGGTTTGTAAGACCCTTGGACATTGAGACGAGACTCAAGGTAAGCCATATCAAGATCCGATAAAGTAAAAGTTTCTTTTCTTCCTATCAAAGTATTAGACAGGAAGCGGTGCCAAAACCTAATACCCGAGCGATGAACAAATAAGGTCGAACAAGCGTTGAAAGTAGTAAAATATTTTCCCTAAATGGCCTTCCATAGAGGCTTGGCATCAAACTTGTGTGGTTTATTAGATGATCGAAAAGGCATTTCTATTCCAAATACTTTAGCAAAAGCATAATTTAAATTCTATGGGATTCGTTGGCAAGACAGAATTCCAAGTATTTTCTAACCTCTTGTCTAATTATCTTAAATGAACTAATGAATTCAAGGGTCAAGGCTTATAGGTCTCTTCATACATGTCGAAAAATGTGGCTAGACTCATAGAATCGAAGAAGTCGTGTATCTTTCAAGATACCATGGTTTAATGCGACATGACATAAGAACTTGGTAGCAAAAACATTTCCGCTAAGTAGAGAAGCAAAGGATTTCTTATGATCTTCATCAATAAAAATTTCCTCCGGAAATCCATCAAGAGGTTCGATTGTTGGAATGTCGGGAGTCATAACCACCTCAATTTGCCTTTCCACCATCGGTGCTACAACAATAGCCTTAGAAGCCAATGTCCTTTGGCTTTTTCTAAGATTAGACTCACTTGGTGCCTTGGTGTTTCCCTTTGTCCTTCTCATCCCAAGGAAAATGCCTTGAATTTCTTCAAACTTTGACAAAATAGTATCAATTAACCTTGAATATGCTTGATAAGTCTTATTCAATCACCAATCAAGCTGATAATCAAACCCAATTGGATGTTTGCCCAATTTTAAATTTCTTAAACCCTAGGTTTGGGTGAGTTAATTTTTTGGTTATTTGAGTAATTTGAAGGCTTAAAATTGATATTGGAGTTGATTAAATGTGTCAAAGATGAATTTAAAACAAATTTGGGGTGATTTGATTGAGTATTGAGTGATTTGTGATATGGGAGATGAGTGTTTATGTTTGAGAATGACGTATTATGTTTTGAAATGGGGTAGAAATGAAATGAAGAAGGAGAAGGATCCGTGTAATAAGTCGTGGGGAACTAGGATCTCGCCTGGCTTCAGCTTAGCTCGGGCAGGTTCTTGGGGAGTGTCTGATTTTGCCTTTAGAGCTCGCCCGGGTTTACACACAGCTCTCCCGGGTTGTGTTCTACTAGCTCGGGTTCTCTCCTTGCTCGGGGGGGTTCAGTTCAGTTCGCCCGTCCTACTCCTCAGCCAGGGCGGGTTCCTTTGCAGAACCTAATTTTTCTTGTATTCAATATTAAACTCGCCCTACTTGCTTTGAAGAAGCTCAGATCGCCCTTCAAATGCTTAGACTTTTTCATTAAGTGTAGGGCAATGGTAATGCAAGTGATTGAGCATCCCCACACTTAATTTCTACTCCTTCTACATACTTCAAACACAATTAACAAACCCTCCCTTACCTTCTCTAATGTAAAGTATCACTAATCATGAAAATGAACTAGATTCAATGAAATAATACTTAATGAAACGCAAAGTTAGGGGGTTAGAGTATGTACAAATGGGAGGACTCCACCAAACTCCTCTCCTTATTAAGCTTATCAAGGTGAAAAAGCTAGGACGTTGATGTTGCTCAACGTATCATTGAAGTAATCGAAAGCTTGGTTACAATTGTTGAATAAATCCCAAGAAGACTTATGTAAACCATCATCATGAGCTAGGAATCCCATCTCATAAGTAATTGAATTGGGATCAGCATAGCCTTTATCAAAATCGAATGACATTGCATTACCAACACAAGGATTGAATATCCCCTCAAATCGCCATGTTAATGACCATTGATCTCTTTGGTTTCGCCATTCATACAGCCATACCATTGCTAACAATAGCAACCAATTCTTTCATAGAATCATTTGGGCCTTCAAGGTCCAATTTATTTACCTTAAAATCCGGATCATCCAAGGTTGCACTCTTGTTCTTGATATTGTAAAAAATTCCTAGCTCCCCAAAGATATTAATTTCTATTTCATCAACCTCTTACTTCCAAGTTGGAGTCTCTTCCTTGCCTTTCTCAATAGGAGGCTCATCTTTTGGATGGGGACAAGGAGGAGTCTCAACTTTATCATTCATGTAATTAGGATCATGATTCACTATGAAGCAAGGTTCCTTGACATTAGGGGCTTTTATCACTTTGATAAGATTGAAGGTTAACCTTTCATCGCCTACATCCAAGGTGAGTGAAGTGACTCCTAATTACGCAAAATTAGTTCCCTAATTGAACCTATTTTGCATACTATTATAGTATTTTATGTCCATTTTATCCGTCAAATCTTTTCTATTTTGCTTTCCAAGTGCATTTTATATGTCTTATTGATGGTCACGCGGTCGTCACACGCCCAATCAAACACATTTCTAATCTCAACAATCAACTAGATAGTGGTTAAGTCGAGGTCGATCCAAGGACGGTGTGCTTTGGGTTCTAAGTCTATCTATCTCAAGTTATGCTAGTGTCACAATTGATTTGGGTTTGTAGTTGTGTTCTAAACTAATGAAAGCAATAAAGTAAAACAAGCAATAAACCAAACAAAGATGTAAACAAATAATAAAGGATACTAGGATGTCATGGGATTATAAGGGAATTATGGTAAGATAGCATAAATGACTTATATAGATGCAAGCAATTTATTATTGTTGGATTTTAAGTTAGCTCATGTCATATAGTTCATAAGAATATTTGGGTCCCGGAGCCGAGTCATTTGTGACTGTACAATACCTACAAGTCGACTTAATTCTTCCTATTAAACTACATGCATGATAAACCAAATCCTAGGAAAACTTACATCTTGGAGCCGAGTCGGTTAAGACTTTACAAAACCTACAAGTCGACATGGGTTTTCCCTATTCAACTCTATACATGGTCTAATAAGGCTTGAGTTGGTTTATATCTTACAAGCCTCATTGAAAAGACAAGAGATGGGCAAAAAATGCAAGGTTTTATAGTCTAGCATTTCATCAAACATGATATGTGCATAAGTTGAAAAACAATAAGCAAGCATTTATATGCTCATTAAGTATAAATCTATCCCATGATTAACTCCCCTAATCCTCCACTAATCCTAGTTAAGTAACTACTCACTTATTATCATGGGAAACATGTTATTAATGGTATCTGTTTTGTATGGATTTTGCGCACAGCGAAATTAGGCCAGGGTAGGTCCAAGCAGGGTCAACTAGCTCGAACTTATATGTGAATATGTAGGGCAGGGTACGAAACTAGAAAAGTAAAGTAAGATAAATAAACAATAATAAGACAAGGAATTTGTACGTGGAAAACCCTTAAATGGGAAAAAACCACAGGCACCAAGCCATGAGAGAATTTTACGATAATATTGAGTATTTAGCACAATTGATCATAATATAGCTTGTATGAGAGTAATGTATGCTTGAGTATGAGTGTTGTTGCGTGTTGCAAATGATCTCTAAGTGCTCTTTATATAGCCCACGCTGAACGACTGCCGGATCTCGTTCATCAATGCTGAATATTCCGCCTTAATTGCTTGGTTTAATACGCATTATTACTCCCTTAATTTCTGTCCTTTATTACCAAATCTTCTCCATTAATGCTCGAACTATCATCCGTATATTGTCAATAATATAGTCATTAAATTGGTCAAATATTATCTTTATATTTTGACCGTTGTCCTCTCCATGGCTGGCACCATTCTTCTTGTACCTTGGTGGCTTAATGTCCTGACACCCTAATGGTCAGTCCAGGCTGGAATAACATCCTGAAATATCTGCGGATTTCCAGGCCTAACAATTGCCCCTTATCTCCTTATTTTCGTTGGGTCATGCCAGAAATAAGGAGATAACTTCAATCTTTGGAAAACTGCTTTGAACGGTTGGATTATGACTAATCAGATCTTGTAAAGGCTAATTGGTAGTTCTATGACGCGTGTTGTAATTACTGCAACTGCTTCAATAATTACTCTGCAAGTTGCGGTTGAAAAACCCTAGTTTAACCGAGTATAAATAGCTTTCATTTCATTGATCAAACTCCACCAAAATCGGATCATTTTTTCCTAATAATCTTCATCTCCAAGTTCTCTTAATTCCCAGATTTTAATCTTCAACACATCTTCAACAAACCTTCAAAAAATGGTTGCAAAAAAGAAATCTTCCAGGGGAGTGATCTCTCCTGGAACTCCATTCATTCCAAATCCTGAAGAAACCACTTCTGAAAATTTACCAGCATCTTCTGCCGCTCAACCTCTTGCGGTTGAAAAACCATTTGATCCCCCTCTTGAAATGATTTCAATCTTTCAGATAGAATTCGAATTTAAACCCGCAAAAGCTTTAAAAGATGATCAGTCTCTTCCAAACCATCTGAAACCCGAATTTGAAAATGTTTTGAAGGATAATGGAACCATTCCTGTTGATTCCGAAGTTTGGATCCGTGAAAATTCTCCTATCAGGGCGGACTGGTCATGTCCTGGCTGGTTCTGTATCCATGATTGGGCCTTCAGGGCTGGTTGCAAGCTTCCATTCTCTCCACTTATGGTGGATGTTATTAAATAAATTGGTGTGCCTTCCTACCAACTGATGCCTATGGTGTGGAAGGTAGTCTACTCCGTTGAATATCTCTGCAAAAAACATAATATTTCCTTCTCCTTGGAGGACTTGAATGCTTGTTATGCTGTCAAGACCAACAGTCCTGGCCGTATTAGTTTCAAGGTCAGGGCTTCAGCAGCTCCTCTTCTCAGCAATCTGGATAGCGGCCATAAGAAGAATTGGACTACTGGCTACATGTTTATCAGGACCAATTCTGTGGGTCCTGATCTGGCGTACTTGAAATATGATGCCTGTGTTGGTGGTGAGTACCCTGACTTTTCCTTTTATCCTGCATGTTTATTTGTTAGTTTTAAAGAAAATAAATAGGTTTAAATGATTTATACCTCTTTTTGTTCGCAGTTGATGATTGGTCAAATGAAATTGAGTATCCTACTGCAAGTATTTCTGCTTTCCTTGCAATTCCTCAATTGGAGAGGACTTGGCCTCTCTGTTGTGGGGCTAGTCATCTTCCTCGTTGCCTGAAGACTGAAGGTGCTGCTAGAGTCCCCAAGCCATCAAAAGTTGCCAGTGCTTCTACACAAGGCAGTAAGTCTATTTTGTTCTCTTTTTGGTTTTGCTTTTCTTTCCATTTTCGCTTTTTCATGACATCATGTCTTTATTACTAATATAGTGTCTCGTGTTATAGCCACTAGATCATCCACTCGCCTTACCATATTTGGTATGGCTGACCTTTCCGCCAGGCTGGCCAATGTCAAGGAGGAGAGTTCCCAGAGAGGTGGCGATACTGGCTTGTCATTGATTTAACTGAGTTACCTGCTACTCCCAAGGTTTCTGCTGCTTCTGCTGCCCATGCCGAAACAAGTTCAGCAGCCCAGAAGAGGAAAGTGGAGGAAGTTGATCTGTCTGCCCCAGTTAGGGAAGTGCGAGCCAAGGTGGATAATTTGGAGGCTGCCAGGCAGAAAATAAGTGATTATGCCACTTCCAAATCAGATGTTATGCTTACCCTTGATCCTATTGAGACTGCTACTCAGGCAGTTGCTTCAGTAGATCATGCTGTCTGCCTTTTGGCAGGTGCCTTGGCTGCTGTGAGAGAAGTAGATAGTCCTTTATTATTATTATTATTATTATTATTATTATTATTATTATTATTATTATTATTATTATTATTATTATTTTTTTTTATTTTTTTTTTATTATAAGATGCGCGCAACTTTTATTATTATTATTATTATTATTAATTTTTTTTTTTTTTTTTTTTTTTTTTTTTTTGCAAGAAGAGTTATACTCATCTATATTCATCCATATAGGGGAAAATAAATGAGAAAGTTTCTTACAAAGCAAAACACCACCAATGACTGCCAGGCTAATCCACTAAACTACTTAAGAGCTAGCCAATTTTGGATACAAGAATTAAAACTGACAAGTAACCTAGTTTGCAAAATCCACTGTAACTGTTTGGCAACCAAGTCATGAGATCGAGCTTGCCCTCTGAAAATACGCATGTTCCTTTCTTCCCAAATAGAGTAAACCATCCCTGCAATACTGCAAGTGACCACAATTTTCTGCCAACTTCTGAAGCCTCCTTTAGCAGATATCCAATACAACCAATTTTTAAGAGAACAATCAGTTCTACATCCAGGAATATCGAGCCAACTCTGCATCAGTCTGCAAATGTTTTTGGAGTAAGAACACCTAAATAACAAGTGCCTATGAGATTCCCAAGCCCTTTCACACAGACAACACCAGTTCACCATAGGATAACCACGGGCGCTAATCTTATCTAGAGTAGACAAGACTTGCTGAGTTGCTTGTATAACACATACCTTATGCTTAGGCAAGAGTTCAGGACAGATAAGAGCTTTTGTCCATCCCAGCTTCCTGCGTTTCTTCCTGAACATGTCATAAGGTTTACTTACAACAAACTCCCCCTTAAGCACACAAGAATTTAGAGCTGCTTGAGCTCCTTGCTGACTCCCTGCAATAGTCAGAAGATGGCCCCTGACCTTTAATATAGCTCGCCAGCTCTCAGCAAAGTGTGGTTTGCTCAGAACAGTCCAAATGGATGAGTCAACAATAACATAGAACTCTGTCCATGCTGCCCAGACTCCCCCTCTGCCCTGAATTAGCAGCCATAGCCACTTACTGATCAATGCTTTATTCCAACTCAGAAGCTCCTTTATGTTAAACCCCCCTTCCTGCCAAGGAGCACAAATTGATCCCCAGCTTTGGAAGGTCATCTTTCTCTAACCAGTTGGAGTACCCCAGAAATAATTCTTACATAATTTATTAACCAACTTAATAACAACTTAAGGGAGAAGCAAAGCTGAACACCAGAAATTTTCTATTCCAAACAAGACAGAATTGATAAGTTGCATTTTCCCCGCGTAGGAAAGTAAATTACCAGTCCAGTGCTGAATGGAAATCTGGATCATATCAATCATCAACTGAAACATTCCAAGAGCCAGTCTGCCAGGGTTCATAGTAATGCCCTGGTATCTAAATGGAAAGTGCTCCTCAAAGTAACCTGTAACAAGTCCTATCTGATGTTTTACCTCCTGAATAACCCCCCCCCCCCCATAGTAGATACTTGTCTTGGTAGGATTAGCATGGAGGCCAGATATATTGGCAAACTCAGAGAGGCAGTTAGCAACAACAATAACAGAAGGTACATCCCCTCTCATGAATATCATGAGGTCATCAGCAAAAACCAGATGGTTAAGTTTGAGTTTAGCACACTTAGGATGAAGGGACACCTGAGAGAGAAGGGATAACCTTCTGAGCTGTCTTGAGAGAATTTCCATGCTTAAGACAAAAATGTAGGGAGATATAGGATCTCCTTGTCTGACACCAGATTTCCCAGGGAAGAAACCACAGATACTACCATTAATCTTCAAAGAAAACCAAGTGGAAGCTATACACCCCATGATCCAAGTAACAAATTGAGAAGAGAAACCCAGACCTTGAAGCATATTCTCAAAAAAACCCCACTGAAGAGAGTCAAAAGCCTTTTTTATGTCCACCTTTATCAAACATCTAGGTGAAATTAAACTCTGATTATAACCTTTAATGAGAGCCTGTGACATCATAATGTTCTCAAAAATATTACGACTCTTGATAAAAGCAGCTTGCTCACTTCCAACTAAATCAGGGAGTACTACCTGCAGCCTATTAGCTAATATGTTGCTGATTGTCTTGTACACAACAGAACAACAAGCTATAGGTCTAAAGTCCTGAACTGCAAGGGGCACAGCTTTCTTAGGGATAAGAGCAAGGAGAGTGGTGTTAAATTTTTTCATCATTCTGCCTTTTCTAAAGAATTCCTCCACAGCAGTACAAAAGGTGTCCTTAACAGTATCCCAATCTTTCCTGAAAAACCCAGAAGAAAACCCATCCTGCCCAGGGCTCTTGTTTGGAGAAATACTAAATAAGGCTTTCCTAATCTCATCCCTTGTTACTGGAGCAACTAGCTTTACCCCTGCATCTTCAGATACCCCTGGGCCTGACGAGAAAACAATGTCACTAATAGGGGAAACATCAACTTTCCTCCCCAGGAGACTAGTATAGTAGTCCACAAAAGCTTCATTAAAATTGTCTATACCATATCTGGTAATGCCATCCTTGTCCTGAATCATACCAATGGTACTTTGATGCTTCCTGATAGCTAGCTTAGAGAAGAAGAAGCTTGAGGAGCAGTCTCCTTTCTTGATGTTATTTACCTTAGCTTTCTAGAAGAGAATATCCACTTCAGTCTTACAGAGCTTAGCATACTGACTTAAAAGAAATTTCTCCCTCTCAATCAAAGTAGGAGAAAATAAATCAGCTTGTAGCTCTTTTTGACAATACTCCAATTGCCTCCTAAAATCCTGAACACGTTCAGTGATATTAGTAAAGCTCTCCTTGTGCAGCTGCTGCAGAGAGTTCTTCACACTTCTTAGTTTATAAAACAATTGATACATAGGAGTCCCATAACAAGGAATGTTCCAAGCTGTGTTGATAAGCCCCTGATAGCGATGAGATTGCCAAGCATTCAGAAAACTAAATCTTCTCTTTATAGGACTATCTGGAGCAAGAGAAACCACCAAAGGAGAATGATCAGAAGGACCTGGAGGCAAACTTAGGGCATAAGAAGCAGGGAACTGAGTAAGCCAAGCTGGGTTTACCAAGACCCTATCTAACCTTGCCCAAGTTCTAGTTTCAGACCCCTGCTTATTAGACCAAGTAAAATCAGACCCCATGCTATGCATGTCATCTAAATAGCACTTGGCCAAACAGGCATTAAAAGCCATAATATCCTGAATGGCAGGAGGGTTTGGGCCCTCTCTTTCACCCAGAGCTCTAATAACATTGGTCCCCCCCATTACAATCCAGGTAGATGAGGTTCTTGAGATCTCAACAAGCTTATCCCAAAGAGCCCCCCTAGCAGAAGGGTCATTCAGCCTATAGACACAAGTCAGAGCTATAGCTTGATTAGTAGCCTTGAACCAAACATCACAGTGAATTAGTTGTTCATGAAGGATGACATTACTAATGACAACCTTAGAAGGGTTATAGAACAGCCAAATACGCCCCTGAGCCTTATTACTAATAATATCATAAGAAGGAAAATGAGACATTATTGAATGCTCTTTATGATCCTTGACATGTGTCTCAACCAAGCCAAGAATATCAAGCTTTTTCCTTATTAAAAACCTACTAACCTCCAACTGTTTAGTGCTTTCATTAAGCCCTCTAATGTTCCAAGCTGCAATCATTTGGAACTTCAGGGGGCTTGGGATCAATTTCACCCACCAAAATCTAACTATCCTCCACCAAAGGTGACAAAACTTCTTCCTCAACAGTAAGAGCAGAGTATTCATTGTGAACTGAAACCATTGTGGAAGTCTCAGCAGCCTGATGCACAACATTTTGAGATTTTTTCCCTCTAGCCTTAGCTGATCCTGCTTTGCTAGTACTAGGACCATATGGAGCTTCCTTTGCAGGGGCAGCTACAGGAGAATCCTTAGCAGGAGCAGCTGCTGCAGTGCTAACAGGAGCTTTCTTCTTCCATACTGGCTGTGCAACCACCCTGTCCTTGTTTTGCTTACATAAATTTTCTGTATGACCAAGTTTACCACAACATTGGCAGTAGAAAGGCTTCCACTCATAAACAATTTTTTGAACTATTTGGCCATGATAAGGTGTGTTGATGATCACTTGCTCAGGCAGTTCAGAAGCTAGGTCTGCTTCAACCATCACTCTGGCAAAAGAGAGCCTTGCCTTACATGTGGTAGTCAAGTCAACATAAAGAGGTTGTCCAACCTTGCTAGCAAGCTTACTTAACACAACATCTGACCATAGAACAGGGTCCAACTCTGGAAAGAGTATCCAAATAGGAACCACAGACAACTTATCCATTTCCATGGAGAAATTAGGCGTCCATTGCTTTAGCACCAGAGAATTACTGCCTAAAGACCAGCCCCCCACCCCCCCCCCCCTTCAAAACCTCCTCCATATCCGCAGCACAATTGAATCTGAAAGAGAACCATCCTCTCCTGAAATATTGGACTGCAGGCATTGAGACATGGTTCCACCTCTTAGTGACATAAGCCTGCATTTGAGCAACAGTTGGCCTAGCCCCTAAAACATTACCCATTAGTGTATACTTCCAATAAAGCAGTTCCCCCTCAACATCATCCTCAGTAACATCTATCTCCGTAGAGTCAGCACTATGTTTACAGTAATGAAGACTCATTCCAACTTTTGGTTTAACTACTTTATTCCAACTCGGCTTTTCTACATTGACTGCAGGAACAGCCGCTGGAATCTCAGCAGTAGCAGGAGCTTCACTCGTTTTAGCACCAGTCCCCAGACTAAGGTCCAAAGATGGCTTATCCTGAGGAGGAGCCTCAAAACTAGGTTCAATGTCCTCAACCAACGAATCCCCCGACTCACGAAGAGAACTTATAATCGAGTTATAAGTCTTAGCACGCCTATTACTACGAACATCAGAATTAACCAAATCGTTTACCACAAAAGGAGTACAGACAACATCACCTGAATCAACATCAGCAACCACATGTTGCGCATCCACCACTGTTTGATGCAACACCGGACGCCCACGAGCTCTCCCCCTAGGTCTAGCCATGAACAAAAAAGAAAAAATATAAAGAAAAAAGTGAAGAAATCAGATCAGAATTGAAGAATCGAGAAATCTAGGGTTTGTCAGATCGCAGAATCGTAGAGAGAAGGTGCTCTCTCTCTTCATGGCTTTCATTTATTATTATTATTATTATTATTATTATTATTATTATTATTATTATTATTATTATTATTATTATTATTATTATTATTATTATTATTTTTATTTTGTAATATGTGTGTATGTTTTATTTAGAGGTTTTTATTTATTATGATATAATACCTATACTATTTTTGTTTCTGTTTAGGGTGCTGCAGCTTGTCTCCATAATGCTTATCAGGCTACCTATTTGGTGGCTAGAATTGATCTCATGAGATCTGATTATGATAAGTTGATGTCTGAACTGAATTCTGCTCGGGCTAATCTTACTGCAGGGATTGCTAGCTTGGCGAAGGTGCAGGCTGAGAGGGATACTGCCAAGGCTGAGGCCAGCTCGAGTAAGAAGCTTCTGCAGGAGGCACTGGAAAGAAATGAGGAGCTTACCCTGGAGAGGGATGACTTGGAGTTCAAGCTTGATGATGGTTCCCTGTACTTCTATATCAAGGGGAAAGTGGCTGCTATGTCGGAGCCTGTGGAGGCCAGGGCAAACTGGAACCCTGAAGCTGAGATGGCCTTTACTGCTTCTAAGTATCCTGACCTGCATAATATGGGTAATCAACATGAGCTCGACTCTCTAGGGGAGCAGGATATTGATGCTGAGGCTGATCAGGCCAAAAGTGAAATTGTTGATGCTGTCTCCAAAGGGGAGCAGTAATTTTATATTTTTTCTTTGATGGTATTGGCCCATCCAGGGGGGATGTCCCTAGAAAGACAATTTTATTTTCTTGTTTTCTTGTGTTTGGTTGGTCAGGGAGGTTATCCTTGGCCTTAATAATTATTTTGGTGCCTTTGCCCCAGGGGGTAAGGGCTTTATGAATATGATGGTGGTGGCCTTCCTTGGCTCACTTTACTTATTTTTCGGTATCTTATTGTTTCCTTGTTTTTAATTTTGCTTCGTCCGAAATTTCTTAGACCTGCAAGCTTTATTTCTTCATGCATGTCAACCTCTTGAGTTTCTGAATCTGTTAACCTGTTTTTTCAATTTTTGTCCCTGTCTTGCGATAAAAGCCGTCGTAAGCCATTCAACCACATATAGTCTTTACCACAGCAGTTGAAGGAGTGGGAAAACCGACCTGTCAGGAGGGCTTATGTCCCCTGCCTGACTGGAGGGCTTGGTACTCGGCCTGTCGAGAGGGCATTTAGACTGATGGTCGGGATAAAATACCCTTGCACCGTCTTGCTGCGTCCAGCCGGTTGTCGATGTGTACAACAACTAGTCAAGTCAGGCAATTATTTCATGCCTGATTGGTCCTGATATTCATCGTATCCGGTGATGGTTACCAACTTGGTCAGGCACACCGGGGTGAAAAAATTAAAAAAAGTACATAAATAAGAAGTCTAATGTGCAGTAGAGTAGCCCTCAATCCTGAATATTTATGCATATAATCATTTATCATGTATAATTGTTTAGGATTCAAGTAAAATGAGAAAGATTGGGTCAGTTGTATATATGGACATGGATTGCACGTAGAGCATGTGAGACACATAATTTTTCAGGTAGCATGTGAGGGTAAAACACCATTAGTGGAGATGTGATTTTTACCTGATCAGGCTAAAAATAAGATTTATACATGGAATAATTTTAGATGAGCTACATTCCAGGATCTTGGGATCATTTCTCCTTCAAATGTTTGGAGCCTGTATGCTCCTTGTTCAACGATAGAGTCAATTAAATAGGGGCTTTCCCACGTAGGGGTTAGCTTGCCTGCTGATTTTTCTTTCTTATTTGGGAAAACTTTTCGTAGGACGAGATCTCCTTCTTTGAACACTCTAATCCTGACATTTTTATTGTAAGTTCTGGCCACTGTTTGTTGATATGATGCCATCCTGATTTTGACAGCGTCTCTTAGTTCTTCTGCCAGGACCAGGTTATCTTGCATCAGGCTGCTGTTTGCTTCAACATTGTTCAGGCTATATCTTGATGTTGGCACCCGGACCTTTGCAAGTATGAGACCTTCGCAGTCATACACCGAAGAATAGGGTGTTTGGCCTGTTGATGTCTTTGGAGTTGTCCTGTCTGCCCACAACACTAATGGAAGTTCTTCAGCCCATCTGCCTCGTCTTTTCTTCAGTTTCTTCTTTAAGCAGCTTATGACTACCTTGTTGCCGGATTCGGCCTGGCCATGAGCTTTTGGATATCCAGGGGTTGATGTGACTAGGTTAATATTCCACTCTTGGCAAAATGCTTTAGTCTTTTTCCCCATAAATTGGGTCCCGTTATCACACACTATCTCTGATAAGACTCCATATATGCAAATGATATTTGTCCTGATAAAAGATATTACCTCCTTTTCGGTTACCTGCCTGAAAGAGTCAGCTTCGATCCATTTTGAAAAATAGTCAGTCATAGCCAACCTGAATACTTTTGTCCCTGGGGCTACAGACAGCTTCCCTACAATATCCATGCCCCACTTCATGAATGGCTAGGGTGCAGAAATTGAGTGAAGAAGTTCAGATGGCTGATGTATTTTTGGTGCATGAATTTGACAAGCTTCACATTTTGAACAGTATTCCAAGCAATCAGCCCTCAGTGTTGGCCAATAGTAGCCTGTCCTGAGTAGTTTACTTGACAGGCTTTTTCCTCCTTTATGGTTGCCGCAGTGTCTATCGTATATTTCTTGGAGGATTTGTTTAGATTTATCAGGCTCTAAGCATCACAAATATGGTCCAGCCTGCGATCTCTTGAGTAGAGTGTTATTGATAATAGAATAGGTTGGAGCTTTGATTTTAAAAGCCCTTGCTTCAAGCCTGCCTTGAGGTAGTATTCCTTGGAGGAACCAATCATAATAAGGTTTGGTCCTAGAATTATTATCTTGATTAACAGGGTTGACTTGTTCAGTTTTGCTGATAGCTGGCTTTAATAAGTGAACAATTGGTATTTTATCAAAAATTACTGGAGTAAAATTTGAACTTAGGCTTGCCAAAGCATCAGCCTGGGTGTTCAGGTCTCTTGGTATTTGGTCTATATCAAATAAATTAAATTTAGCGGTAAGGTTTTTTGCATGTTCTAAATATGAAATTATTTTTGCATCCTTTGCCGTATAAATTCCCTTTATTTGATTAGCAATTAAAAGTGAATCCGTTTTTAGCTTTAAGTTTTGAACACCGAGGTCTAGACAAACCTTTAGGCCTGCTATCAGGGCTTCATATTCTGCTTCTTTATTGGTAGCTTTAAACTCACAACTTACAGCCTGAGCTATCATGTCTCCCTGTTGTTATTTTAGTACTAACTCTAAGCCTGTCCCCCTGGCGTTCGATGCTCCATCTATGAACAAAGTCCACTCTTGGTCTGGGGTTTTATTTTTTAACAGGTTAACTTCTTTTTTCAGGTCAGGTTCTAGGTTAGGGCTGAAATCAGCCACAAAGTCTGCTAAGGCCTGTGATTTAATCGCTGTCGTGGGTTCAAAGGTAATATCATACGTACTGAGCTGAACTAACCACTTGGCCATCCTACCTGATAATTCAGGCTTGCGTAGGACGGATTTTATGGGTAAGTTAGTCCTGGCTGTGATAGGGTGACACTCAAAATAAGGACGCAATTTAGCACATGACATAATTAAAGCTAAAATATATCTTTCAAGTAATCCATACCTCATTTCAGCATCTAGCAGGCTTTTACTTACATAATAGACAGGATGTTGCTGGCCTTCTTATTCCTTTACCAGGACTGCACTTACTACTGTGTCAGTGACAGACAGGTATACTGATAGGGGTTCTCCTTTCTCTGGTTTAGCCAGTAAAGGTGGAGATGACAGGTATGATTTCAAGTCCTGAAAGGCTGCTTCATGCTCAGGTGTCCAATGGAATTGTTTATTTATTCTGAGCTGGCTGTAAAATGTTTTACACCTTTCACAGGATCTTGATATGAATCGGTTCAGGGCAGCTATCCGGCCTGTCAATTTCTGAATATCCTTGACAGACTTGGTTGACTGAAGTTCTAGGATAGCTTTTATCTGCTCTAGGCTGGCCTCTATACCTCTTTTTGTCACCATGTATCCAGGGAACTTACCTGCAGAGACACCGAAGTGACACTTTGCAGGGTTGAGTTTCATGTTGTATTTTTCCAATATTTGAAATGTTATTTCCAAGTGCTTCACATGATCTTCGGCATTCTTAGATTTTATTACCATGTCGTCTATATAGACTTCCATGATATCACCTATTTGATCCTTGAACATCATGTTGACCAAGCACTGGTATGTTGCCCCTGCATTCTTCAGGCCGAAAGGCATGGCTACATGTAGCAAGATATATGCCTCGATGCCTCGTAATGAATGCGATGATTTTCTGGTCGGGGGGTGCATTTTTATTTGATTGAATCCACTGGAGGCATCCATGTATGTCAGCATCTCATGCCCTGCTGTGGCATCTACCATGGCATCAATATGTGGCAGGGGAAATGGATCCTTAGGGCATGCTTAAAAGATTGATCAATGTTAAGTTTATGTGTAATTACATCAGCACTAATTCCAGTCATATCAAAATGAGACCATCAAACCAAGATGATTTATTCTTAAGAAATTTTACCAGTTCTGGCCTGACACAGTCTGGGGCGTCAGACCCTACTAGAACATACCTGTTAGGATACTCAGGGTCTAGGAATACCTGATCTATTTCCATCCTGGATGATGCCACATAAGTGCTCCTGACAGGGTACGGTAATTGCTATGCAAGAGATTTACCAGCCTTGGAAGGCCTCAGGGCCGCTGTATAGCATTCTTTCGCTGCTTTGTGTTCTCCTTTGATTGTGGCTATGCCCCATTCTGCTGGAACCTTGATGCACTGATGATAGGTTGATGGTACAACCTTGACGTTATAGATCCAGGGTCTGTCTAGGATTGCATTGTAGGATGACAAGCAATCCAGGACTCCGAATTTCTCATAGGATGAGACTCCTTCAACATGGGTTGGGAGATGAATTTCTCCCAACGTGCCTTTGGTTTCTCCACTGAACCCTACCAAAATGCTGGATTTCCTAATGATTTGATCTTCACCAATATTCATGGCTTTCAGTACATCAAGCATGATCAGGTTCACCGACCTGCCTCCATCTACAAGGATCCTCCTCACTGTAGCGGTTCCAATCTGCATAGAAATTACCAGGCCATCATGATGAACATCATGAATTCCTACCAGGTCACAATCACTGAAAGTGATTAATGGGACATGATCCGGTTTACAGGGCGATGTAGTCCTCGACGTCCTGGCTATTTTTTTTTGCTGCTGAACTGGTCAGGCTACAGATTTCTGATCCACCAGATATGAATTTTACTTCATAGATTGGGGGTGGTGGAGGAAGGTTTCGGTCCTGTTTCTGCTCCTAGTTTTCTTAGCCCTGGTCTGCATTCCTGCCCTTTATCCTGATCAGGTCCTTAGATATCCGGATTTCAACAGGTAGGCAACTTCCTTTCTCAGGGTGAAGAAATCATCCGTTGTATGTCCAATGTCCATATGGAACTCGCACCACTTGGAATTGTCTCTCCTAGGATTTGATTTTCCACCTTCCTAGGCCATCTGACTACTAATCCCATGTTGTCAAGTCTCTGGATCAATCCTGCAATATCAACGCTGAAGTTATGCTCATAAATAGGTGGGAAAACTTTAGCCTTACCTTGATACTCATATGTCAGGTTGACTTCTGAATGGTATGGCCTGGAATATGGAGTAGGTCTGTAATTGTTTCCTTTGTTGCTCTTCCCCTTGCTCTTTTCATAGTCCTTTGATTCACTGGATGATCCGACTTTGTAGCTTTTGTCTTCTTCCAGCCTAATATATGCAAGGGTCTTGGCTTGGACATCTTCGAAGGTATGGCAGGGATACTTAGTGAGTTCATTGTACAACTTACTATATTGTAGTAACCCCTGCCTGAATGCCTCCAATGCTGTTCCAATGTCACACCTGGGAATAAATACTTTCTCCTTGTTGAACTTGGCGAGGAATACCCTGAGAGTCTCCTTTGGCTTCTGTGTAATCCTGTATAGATCACTGAACCGCTTCTCCAACTCCCTGCTGCTTGTAAACTGCTGGTTGAAGTTTTTGATCAGGTTGGCAATAGAATAAATGCTCCCAGTCAGTAGGTTGATGTACCATTGTAGAGCAGGTCTGGCCAGGGTTGTTCCAAATCCCTTACACATGCAGACTTGCCTGAACTCACTAGGGATAGATGTCGCTAACATTTTCTGTTTATAGAGAGCTACATAATTCTGTGGATCTGTGATCCCATCATAAATCTTCATAGACGGAGTCACAAATTTTTTAGGCAGATCCAGCTTTGCTATTTCGACTATAAAAGGCGAATCAGCATAGCTATCAGGGGCAGCTTCCTCCAAGCTGGTAGGAACTCCAGGTATCTTTTCAAATTTTTCATTTAGGTTCTTGATTTCCTGGACTACTACCATCATGATGGCTCCTGCAGATTTATCAGGTTTTTCATTGTTATTGTTTGGCTCACCATCGCCATCAACATTAACAAATTTAGAGCCACTTGGACTCCCAAAGCTGGAGAAATCAATGTTTTTGATGATTGATGCAAATGGTGTCCCTGGCTGGAATCTAGAGCCTGCTCCTTGGGTTGTTTCCAATTTTTGTTTCGGAGCTAACTCAGATTCTCTTAATTGAAGGATTTCAGCCTTAGTTTGGGCTACGTTGTCTTTCAAACCTTCCAACGCAGTTAGTTGTTAGAGGGCTGCGTTCAATTGTTCTTCGATGGTTGGATGGGCCATTTTTGTAGGTTATTTGGATTTTTGTGAGATAAGGAAAAAGGATTTTAAAGAGGTAGATGCCCCACGGTGGGCGCCAATTGTTTTGTATGGATTTTGCGCAAAGCGAAATCAGGTCAGGGTAGGTCTAGGCAAGGTCAACTAGCTCGAAATTATCTATGAATATGTAGGGCAGGGTACGAAACTAGAAAAGTAAAGTAAGATAAATAAACAATAATAAGACAAGGAATTTGTACGTGGAAAACCCTTAAATGGGAAAAAACCACGGGCACCAAGCCAGGAGAGGATTTCACTATAATATTGAGTATTTTGCACAATTCATCGTAATATAGCTTGTATGAGAGTAATGTATGCTTGATTATGAGTGTTGTTGCGTGTTGTAAATGATCTCTAAGTGCTCTTTATATAGCCCATGCTAAACGGCTGCCGGATCTCCTTCATTAATGCTGAATATTCCGCCTTAATTGCTTGGTTTATTGCGCATTATTGCTCCCTTAATTGCTGTACTTTATTACCAAATCTTCTCTTTTAATGCTCTAATTATCATCCATATATTGTCAATAATATAGTCATTAAATTGGTCAAATATTATCTTTATATTTTGACCGTTGTCCTCTCCATGGCTGGCACCATTCTTCTTGTACCTTGGTGGCTTGACGTCCTGACACCCTGATGATCAGGCCAGGCTGGAATAACATCCTGAAATATCTGCGGATTTCCAGGCCTAACATTGTCAATCATCACAACAAGTATAAACGTGATAAGAGAGTGAGGAAATAAACAATAAAGAGTAAAGAGTAAAGAGATTATACCAAACATAAGATGAATAATTAGAAAGGAAAGAATAATAGAAGAAAACTTGATTGATTGATAAAGAGTTGTGAATTCTTCAATAATAACCCAATAATCTTCAATTACCCAATAATAAACTTTGAACAATAATTAAGGAAAGATTAATGTGGAATGATTGGACTCTCCCTTTTGATTATACAAATAGAGTATTTATAGTAGTGCCTCATTAGGTTAAGCAAGGGTAGGTTAGTAAATAACAATGCTTAAGTGTTAAGTAGAGCCTTGCAAGTCCCGAGGGAAATGCGCATATGATGTGACCATTATTTGCGCACATTTAGTCCCCTAATTGAGCCTATTTTGCATACTATTATAGCATTTCATGGCCATTTTATCCGTCAAAACCTTCCTATTTGCTTTTCTATCGCATTTCATACGTTTTGTAGAAAAGGAGATAATAAGGCGGAAATTCCCGTCTTTCGTGCATATTTGGAAGCTTATTGATGATATTAGATGGACTAGTATGAAGAGGAGGCAAGAATGATGACCAAAGATGTAGGAATAAAGTGTATATAGAAGGATCAAATGGTTAAAAGTAAGAATGACGAGAGGGAAGGCATTACAAGAAGAAATCGCTCGAAAAGCGAACCAAGGGTTGCTCCTTTGGCTCAGAAAATATGCTAGATGGAACGGCGTCAAAAAAACAAGTGATCTAGGCTTTCGAATCACTCCAATAGGAGTCCGGATGAGAAAATGACGTCCGTTTTACAATCCGAGCTAAAACAAAGAAGCTGTTCGTCAAGACGCCCGTCTTCCCCTCAAGACGCCCGTCTTCCCCAAGACGCCCGTCTTCCCCAAGACGCCCGTCTTCCCCACAAGACGCCCGTCTTCCCCACAAGACGCCCGTCTTCTGGCTGGGAAAAACAAGAAAATTCACTGGAAGAGAATCCGCCCGTCTTCTCAGAAATCCGCCCGTCTTCTCAGAAGACGCCCGTCTTCCCCCAAAGACGCCCGTCTTCCCCCAAAGACGCCCGAGCAGAATCTCCAGAATCCGCCCGTCTTCTCTCAAAGACACCCGGGCCCAGACCACCGAATCCGCCCGTCCCGTGCCTAAGACGCACGGATTCCAGTCCAGCACAAATCCGTTTCTTCAAGCTTCAAGGAAAGACGCCCTTCCTTTTGAAAAAATACCGGCGTCTCCCTGCTCAAATCTCAAAACTGTAATTACTAATTTAGCCTTAGTTAACCTAATGAATCCCTACTATAAATACCCCACTTGTAAATAATCAAGGGGGGGATCCTTTTACCAAGCTCTCTTATTAGAAATTCCTCTTAGATTAGAGTAGGAGTAGATTAGAATAGAATAGATTACTCTTTAATCTTTCCATAATTTACACATTAATCTTTCCATAATTATTGTTCAAGTTTATTATTCAAGTTTATTATTGGGTAATTAAAGATTATTGGGTTATTATTGGGAGATTGACAACCTTCCATCAATCATCAAGTTTCTTCTATTATTCTTTGCATTATTGTTTTGGAATCTCCATAGGTATAATCCTCTTAATCCTTGTTTTAATTATTGTTAACCTTTCTTACTTGTTCATCATGTTTTACCTTGTTAATATGATTGACAACCTTGTTAGCATGTTAAACTTGATAATGAATGAGTAGTCTCTTAGCTAGGATTAGTGGGTAATTAGGGGAAACCAACATGGGATTGATTCATGCTTAATCTAATATGTTTTCATAATCAAATTGCTTGCTTGTTGTCATGTCAACTTTATGCACATGTTATGTTTGATGAAATGCCAAGCCTATGAATCCTTGCATTTACAACCATCTCTTATCTATTCAACTTGACTTGTAAGATATAAACCAACTCGAGTCTTGTTAGACCATGCATAGAAGTTGATTAGGAGGAAAGTAAGTCGACTTGTAGGTGTTGTACAATCTAATCGATTCGGCTCCGGGACGCAACTCTTCCTAAGAACCGTAAGACATAAACCAACTCGGTTCCCCCACAACACTAATTGCTTGCAACTTTGTAAACATGTTTGTATGATCAACACCATGAATCCCCTATGACCCCATGATATCCTAGTACTTTTTATCATTTGTTTACATCCCTCTTTTATTGTTTGCATTAGTCTAGACACAACTACAAACCCAAACAAATTGTGACACTAGCATAAACTGAGATAGATAGACTTAGAACCCAAAGCACACCGTCCCATGGATCGACCTCGACTTACCGCTAACTAGTAGATTATTGAGTATTATAAATGTGTTTGATTGGGTGTACAACGACGCGCCCACGTCAAAAATGGCGTCGTTGCCGGGGATGGTGGTATGTGATTAAGTTCTTACTTGTTTGTCTATTTTGTTTTTGCTTTCACCTTGAGGAACTTGTTCCTCAAGGATTGTTCTTACCGTTTTTGTGTAGTTTCCATGCTTGTAGTTGTTTCCTTGTCTTAGCTATGATGGCTCAAGACTTGACATATAGAGTATGTGGTAGATTCAAGTATGACTATGGGTATGGGGAGTTTGAGGAGCAAGTCAACACAAACCTACCTTACTATTCATACAATGATAATCCTAACCACTACCCCAACTTTCCCCACCAAAATCACCACATCCAATACCCACAACATCCAACCACCCAAAACTCATTTTACAACCAATTCCAAATGCCACAATACAACCACTTTCACACCTACCCACAACAAGAAGATGAACCCATTCAAAATGTGATTCTCCAAATGATGGGAGATCAACAAAACTTCTTCAAACAAATGCTAGAGGAGAGCCAAAAGAGGGATAATGTTCTTCAAGGCATTTTTGCCCAAGGTGAGGAATTGGAGATTCAAATTGCTCAATTGAAAGAATCCCAAGCAATCACTCCTCACCACCCGTTGGACATTGAGCATGAATGCGAATTTGAAGTAGTAACTTTTGATATGGAAGATGAGAAATGGGAAGAGCCAACCTCCTTGAGCTCTTGTGAGTATGAAAGTGTGGTGTTTGATGAGGAAGATATGAAGTTGAGTAAGCCAAATACTCTTAACCTTTGTGAGTATGAGGGTGTATCATTTGATGTGAATGTTGAGATGGCGGAGGAAGAATTAATGAAGAGGAGTGAAGCCCCCCATCTATGATTCGTATGGAGATAGCGATGATGACAAGCCTATGGAAGAAGCTTATGCGGAATATGTATCTTGCAATGAAGAAGAGGAATGGAGTTGTGAGATTGCCTTACTTGAGGAGCCCATCATTGAGAAGTTTGAGGTATGCTTCCATGAAGAAGATGAATTCCTTTTCCCCATTTCCCATGAAGACTACTTGGCCCCTACCATGGAGCCAATGATTGTTGGAGAGGATATGGTGGATCTTCTTCAAAAGGTCAAGGCATCATACAAAAGCTACTTGGTGGCAAAGCTCAAAGAGAAACTTGCACGTGAAGCTACTTATGGAAATTTGGCACCCACAATGTCCACTTCCAAGGAACTCGGTCATCAAGGTCATAAGGATTCTCCTTCTACTCATGAAGGATTGATAAATTCAAATGCTATCATCATCACCGAAAGTGAAAGAGAAAGTGGTAAGTGGAAGTCTCCGGACGAAAATAAACCATACTTCATACCTAGTGATGAAAGGAATCTTGGGCTAATTGGTTTGAAGCATCGTGAATATCAAGTGCCAAGAAGAGGAAGAAAACAACAATGAATGACAAATTCCTTTGGCCAAGCTTCGTCTTAAAGTTAAGCAAACCATACTTGTGCTTATTTGGAGCTTGTTCACAAGCTTTTGATCTTCTTTTAAGAGCCTTGAGCTCTATGTGTTGGAATATGTGTCCTCCGACAATAATGCGATCACGACTGCTGATCATGATGATCACATGTTTAAATCTCATTATAAAGAATACAATTGGGAAGTAATTTTTACTGTCAACTGATCAACATATATCGGTAATGATTGGCTGACTAGAGTTTGACATTACTGTCATGCGACGGTGGTGATCAGTTGATCCCCTAGGTCATACCTATAGGGCAACACTCTTAATTGATCATTTAATTAATCGTATAACCTTACGAGTTAATTAAATTTCTTGAAAATTGACGGACGATTTTGGAAGTAAAATTTACGTATCACATTGGAATTGATTAAATGAGATACGGTCTGAGTAATCGAATTGTATTATTACTCAGATGAAATTATTGTTTAAAGAAACAATTAAAATTGAATGAATTATTATAAATACAATTTGTTGTGATTTATAATTGGTAAAATATTTTGGTATAAGTAATTGTGAATTACTAAGTCGGTTTTTGTATATGACGTATTTTTATTAATACGTTGATTTTTAACATTTTAAAAATACATAGCAATTTTATGTGACATGTGACATGTGACATATTGACAAATTGACAAAAATAAAATGGATTCCATATTAACTATATGTACCGAAAATTAGAGGAGGATTAAGCTAATTATATGTTGATTATATTAGTGGAGGGCATGATGATTACCTACTAATCTAGCCATGCAACCCTATTGTGCATTGTGAAGACAAATAAGTGCATGCATTGGCTCCCCTCCCCCTCCTCTTGTCCGGTTTTTTAGAGAGGAAAACCACTTGGTTTTTCCTCTCAATTTTACCATATACACAATAATGTTATTGTCATTAATAATTCATTCATTCACATCATCAAAATATTTTTAGAGAGATAAAAATATTCCACTTCCTCTTCTCCTCTCCTAACCGGTTTTGGGAGATTAAAACCAAATTATTTTGGGTCATTTTTCTACAAGATTAATATTGTACTAGTAACTATAATATTAATTTTAATTAGAGTGTGCTTTGGGTATAATACTTTGAGAGATATCCTATACTTGGATCTTGGTTCTTCCACTAAGGAAAGCACAAGAACAAGAGAGAAAGGTGATCTCTCTTGTGCCCTATAAACCGAAAATACAATGTAAGAATATTGTTTCTTCCTTATTTTGTTTTAAAGTTTGCATGCATAAGATCAATCATTAATTTTATGACAAATTAAATTAAAACATATATGAGTATGTTAGTATATATAGATCTACTTTTCCTTCACTATGGACAAGAATTTCTACAAATTGAATGAGTTTGGTGGAGTCCTCCCTCAAACCACCATTTGTAAGATACCCTTTTCTTTAACTTTGCATTACATTTACACTTGCATTTAAGTTATATACATATACTTTTAGCTTGCATTTGTATTATATTACATTCATACTAGCTAGTTCATATAATATAGTTGCATTGTAATATATTTCATGTAGATAGTTGCATATAGACTAGAATTCATGCGTAGTCACTAATGACCAATCCTATCTACACTAGAAATAGTGTTTAAATCGGTTTGGGGAGGTTTGATCATAAGTGACTTAAGCATCTAGCATGCATCATATAATATAGTTTAAATTGCATTCATTTGTTATATATGTCATATAGAATTGCATTTAGTTAGAGCATGCATTCATTCATATCATATCATTGCATTTGTACTTTATTTCAAAAAATCAAAAACCCAAAAATATGTTTTTCTTTTTCATTCCTACTCCTACATGTACATTGAGGACAATATCCAAAATAAAGTGGGGGATGAGAATTTATACTCCAAAATGCATAAAAATTGAAAAATTTCGAAAAATCCCAAAAATATGTTCTTTAATTTCATAAAATCAAAAACCATAAAAATTTGAAAAATTTAAAAATCCAAAAACATGTTCATTTCCTTTGTAGTGTAGTCTTGTTGTATATATTGTGTTTGTTCACATTGATTGACTACGCCACATCCGAGACATGAGGATATTGAAGACCGCCTGGTATGATCATTCCAATTTCCTTTTTCCTCTTTATGTTAATGACTATGTGGCTTTATTTTGATTGATGCGGTAAAACAATGTGAACTTAGGACTTGCATTTAGTTTATATGTCATATTAGTTGGTAGAATCATTTGCATTAGGATGTATATATGCTAGTTTCATCATGGCATGTAGTTTGCATGTTAGAAAAATTTTGCGAAACCGTCTACTCGGGAAACTTGACAAGTGTATATAGGCCCTAGTAGATGCTTTTTCTTTTTAAGACTTTGCTTGATAGAATACTTGTAAAACACCCTAGGATGTGTCATGCTAGTATCCTTTGACCCATGGATTAAGGCCTAGTCAAGAGTACCTTGTGGTGTGATAACTCCTTGGCTACCGTTTATTCCAAGGTGACCCTTAAAACCATGCATACATCCATCATCCATGTTCTACCACATTTTTGTCATCAAAGGGAATGGGTACAAAAAGAAATCAATTTGAGTTCAATGGAATGAAAAGTGAAAGAAAGTTTGCAAAAAAATGCATCAAATGAAAAGAGGAGCAAAAATAGAACTCCTAAAGCTTCAAATATAAGCCACCCTCACTTCATATGGGGTGACTTTGAAAATGTTCAAAAGAATAGCAAAGAAAAGTTGAAAGTTTTCAGGTGTTGAATTGCCAAAAATCAAAAAGAAATGGCAAGAAAGTGTTCTCAAATGTTATATGCCATAAGAAATTGGGGGGAAAAACAAAAACAACAAAGCAAACTCCCAAAGTGAAACTCAAATATCTATTGATCCCTTTATCCATCGTATCCATTTTTCTGTATGGTAGAGAGGGGACGACCCTTCTTCTTGTCTAGGCAAGAGGGGGAATTCCGCGATCCTCCAGTGTTTCTAACACCTTAGGGAGTCTACTCTTGACGAAAACATTTAACGATTGTGGACAAAGGTACCCTAGCTTGACACAACTTGGAGGTGATTTATTGGTATCCTTCTAGGCTTAGTAGTTTGAAGAAATTGCATCTATGAAGGAGTGTGTACCCTTGAATCACTTCCCTTGTAGATAATTTCCGCCACTTAGATGAGGAAAGTGGCTATTCTTTTGTAGATGCATCCATTGCTTGATTTTGTGTGCTTAATGATTGGATGTATCGCCATTTTAGCAAGACCCACCTTGCCTTGCAAGAAGGCATCCTACCTCATGGTTGTCTTGTTGTGAGTTGAAGGGGCGGAGTGAGACCCGCTAATTGTCTCATATCGGTTATTTTAGTAGGTTAGTTTAAATAAAGGTCTAGTTTTTGTCACTTCTTTACTCGGGACGAGTAAAGGTTCGGTTTGGGGATATTTGATGTGACCATTATTTGCGCACATTTAGTCCCCTAATTGAGCCTATTTTGCATACTATTATAGCATTTCATGGCCATTTTATCCGTCAAAACCTTCCTATTTGCTTTTCTATCGCATTTCATACGTTTTGTAGAAAAGGAGATAATAAGGCGGAAATTCCCGTCTTTCGTGCATATTTGGAAGCTTATTGATGATATTATATGGACTAGTATGAAGAGGAGGCAAGAATGATGACCAAAGATGTAGGAATAAAGTGTATATAGAAGGATCAAAGGGTTAAAAGTAAGAATGACGAGAGGGAAGGCATTACAAGAAGAAATCGCTCAAAAACCGAACCAAGGGTTACTCCTTTGGCTCCGAAAATATTCTAGATGGAACAGAGTCGAAAAAACAAGTGATCTAGGCTTTTGAATCACTCCAATAGGAGTCCGGATGAGAAAATGACGTCCGTTTTACAATCCGAGCTCAAACAAAGAAGCTGTTCGTCAAGACGCCCGTCTTCCCCTCAAGACGCCCGTCTTCCCCAAGACGGCCGTTTTCCCCACAAGACGCCCGTCTTCTGGCTGGGAGAAACAAGAAAATTCACTGGAAGAGAATCCGCCCGTCTTCTCAGAAGACGCCCGTCTTCTCAGAAGACGCCCGTCTTCCCCCAAAGACGCCCGAGCAGAATCTCCAGAATCCGCCCGTCTTCTCTCAAAGACGCTCGCGCCCAGACCACCGAATCCGCCCGTCCCGTGCCTAAGACGCACGGATTCCAGTCCAGCACAAATCCATTTTTTCAAGCTTCAAGGAAAGACGCCCTTCCTTCGAAAAAATACCGGCGTCTCCCTGCTCAAATCTCAAAAGTGTAATTACTAATTTAGCCTTAGTTAACCTAATGAATCCCTACTATAAATACCCCACTTGTAAATAATCAAAGGGGGGGGGGGGGGGGGGGGTCCTTTTACCAAGCTCTCTTATTAGAAATTCCTCTTAGATTAGAGTAGGAGTAGATTAGAATAGAATAGATTACTCTTTAATCTTTCCATAATTTACACATTAATCTTTCCATAATTATTGTTCAAGTTTATTATTCAAGTTTATTATTGGGTAATTGAAGATTATTGGGTTATTATTGGGAGATTGACAACCTTCCATCAATCATCAAGTTTCTTCTATTATTCTTTGCATTATTGTTTTGGAATCTCCATAGCTATAATCCTTTTAATCCTTGTTTTAATTATTGTTAATCTTTCTTACTTGTTTATCATGTTTTACCTTGTTAATATGATTGACAACCTTGTTAGCATGTTAAACTTGATAATGAATGAGTAGTCTCTTAGCTAGGATTAGTGGGTAATTAGGGGAAACCAACATGGGATTGATTCATGCTTAATCTAATATGTTTTCATAATCAAATTTCTTGCTTGTTGTGATGTCAACTTTATGCACATGTTATGTTTGATGAAATGCCAAGCCTATGAATCCTTGCATTTACAACCATCTCTTATCTATTCAACTTGACTTGTAAGATATAAACCAACTCGAGTCTTGTTAGACCATGCATAGAAGTTGATTAGGAGGAAAGTAAGTCGACTTGTAGGTGTTGTACAATCTAATCGATTCGGCTCCGGGACCCAAATTTTCCTAAGAACCGTAAGACATAAACCAACTCGGTTCCCCCACAACACTAATTGCTTGCAACTTTGTAAACATGTTTGTATGATCAACACCATGAATCCCCTATGACCCCATGATATCCTAGTACTTTTTATCATTTGTTTACATCCCTCTTTTATTGTTTGCTTTACTTTATTGTTTGCATTAGTCTAGACACAACTACAAACCCAAACAAATTGTGACACTAGCATAAATTGGGATAGATAGAGGTAGAACCCAAAGCACACCGTCCCATGGATCGACCTCGACTTACCGCTAACTAGTAGATTATTGAGTATTATAAATGTGTTTGATTGGATGTGACCCGACGACATCATTCTCCATCAGCATATCAAGCTGCTACTCCCACCACGATCTGCTCGACCTCAACTGGTGCACGACTGGTCTGTAAGGAGATCTGCTCGTCCCGTGCCAAGGACGCTCGGATCCTGGGGCAGTGTTGCATTTCCTTGCTTGTAGGCCCTTCTTTATACTCTTTATTTCTACATCCTTGGTCATCATTCTTGCCTCCTCTTCATACTAGTCCATCCAAGATCATCAACAAGCTTCCGAATATGCGCGAGAGACGGGAATTCCGCCTCATTATCTTCTTTCCTACAAGACATATACAATGTAATAGGAAAGCAAAATAGGAAGGAATTGACGGATAAAATGGTCATGAAATGGTCATGAAATGCTATATTAGTATGCAAAATGGGTTCAATTAGGGGACTGGATGTGTGCAATTAAGAGTCACATCAAACATCCCAAAACCAAGCCTTTACTCGTCCCGAGTAAAGAGGTGACTAGAACTAGACCTTTATTTAATCTATCCTAATAATATAACCGATGTGAGACAATTAGCGGGTCTCACTCGGCCCCTTCAACTCACAACAATACATCCATGAGGTAAGATGCCTTCTTTCAAGGCAAGGTGGGGCTTGCCAAAATGGCAATACACCCAAGCATTAAGCACACAAAACAACTAATGGATGCATCTACAAAACAATAGCCACTTTCCTCATCTAAGTGGCGGAAATCGTCTAAAGGGGAAGCAATCTAAGGGCACACACTCCATCATAGATATTGGTTCTCCAAGCTACTAAGTCTAAAAGGATACTAACAAATCACCTCCAAGTTGTGTCAAACTAGGGTACTTTTATCCTCAATCGCTAAATGCTTTTGTCAAGAGCTATGTCCCTTATGGTGTTAGAAACACTGTAGGATCGCGGAATTCCTCCTCTTGCCTAGACAAGAAGAAGGGTCATCCCCTTTCCACCATGCAATAAATAAGATCTATGGATAAAAGGGATTCAAAGTGTACGAGTTTCACATTTGTAGTTTGCTTTTTGATTTGTTTTTCCCCCCCAATTTTTTGTGGTATTTGACCCTTTTGAGAACATTTCTATTGTCACTTTTGATATTTGGCATTTTGATATTTGGCAAATTTTTCAATCTTTGCATTTTTGAACATTTTTCAAAGTAACCCCATTTTGTAGCAAGGGTACTTTTATTGAAGCATAGGAATCTATTTTTGCTCCTCTTTTCATTTGATGCAAATTTTGCAAACTTTTTGATTTTCATTTGGTACTTGAACTCAATTTGATTATTTTGTGCCCATTCCCTTTTTTTGTTGACAAAATATGATGATAGAAGTGTAAGGACGGTTGCATGGCTTCAAAGGTGACCTTGGAATAAACGGTAGCCAAGGAGTTATCACACCACAAGGTACTCTTGACTAGGCCTTAGTCCATGGGTCAAAAGATACTAGTATGACATATCCTAGGGTGTCTTAAGGATATTCTAGCAAACAAAGTCTCAAGGAGAAATATTATCTACAAGGGCCTTATATACACTTGTCAAACTTCCCAAATAGGCATTTTCACAAAATTTTTCTAAAATGAAATTACATGTCATGATACAACTAACATATATACAACTCTAATGTATATGCTTCTATCAACTATTATGCCATATAAACTAAATGCAAGCTCCTAACAACATATAGATACACAAACCGCAACAACAAAATACACCACATCCTCCTCATACGAATAATGAAAATAAATGGAAGGAAAATAGAGATTAGAGCGATCATACCAAGCGGTCTTCATTTTCTCTTGCTAATGCCTCAAATGTAGTGTTGTATCTATGTGAGAAGAGAACAAAAATACAAGTATATACAATTCTACACTACTAAATTAAAGAACATGTTTTTGGTTTTTGAAATTTTCAAATTTTTATGGATTTTTAGAATATAAATTCCCATCTCCCACTTTATTTTGGACATTGTCCTCAATGTACATGTAGGAGTAGGAATGAAAAAGAAATACATATTTTTTGGATTTTTAATTTTATGGAAATTGAATTACAAATAAAATGATATGATATGAATGCATGCATGCTCTAACTAAATGCAATTCTATATGACATATATAACAAATAAATGCAATCTAAACTACACTATATGATGCATGTTCTCTACTAAGCTATGGTCACCTATGATCAAACCTCCCCAAACCGATTTAAGCACTATTTCTAGTGTAGGTTTGGTCATTAGTGACTATGCATGAATGTAATAACTAACTATATGCATCTAACTAATAGACATGTGAGATATATTACAACGCAAACTATACTATATGAACTAACTAATGCAATATGAAATATAATACAAATGCAAGTGAGGTGTAAACTAAATCCAAGATAATCTAAAATGCAATGCAACTATACACGAGAGGTAGGGAGAAAGAGTATCATACAAATGGAGGTGGTGTGGTCAAGCACCTCTAGCCATCTCACTCGTCATCAT
This sequence comes from Silene latifolia, assembly GCF_048544455.1. NCBI lineage: Eukaryota > Viridiplantae > Streptophyta > Magnoliopsida > Caryophyllales > Caryophyllaceae > Silene > Silene latifolia. The sequence goes on from NC_133526.1 coordinate 143,910,269, forward strand.
CATCATCATTTCGGTTCCCACGTTTGCTAGAACCTCCTTGGTCATAGACTCCTCCTTCGCCAAAGAATCCTCCACTTTTGTCACCAAAGTTCCCTTGAAGAGTCTATCGATCCAAAATACTCAGGGTGGGGTGGGGGGGAGGGGGGGTGAAATGAGGATTTAAGACTTTTTAAACTTTTTCGACTGTATGAATATAATTAATTACTTAAATTTTATGATGAAACTTTAAATAATTAACTAATGATCAAGTAAGAACAAAGTAAACAAACGAACAAAAAAAAGAGACACACACGGTTTTTGAAGTGGTTCAGTTTCACAAATCGAAACCCACGTCCACTATTCTCGATTAATAACTTTAGTACCATTCTACGGATTACAAATTTACTAACCCAACTCGTACAACTAACTCTAGCTGTAACTCAATGAGTACCGTTAAATACTCGAGTAACTAACTTACGCTAATAAGAAAGATATAATGACTTAACAAATGAATATACGAGTTTTAAAATACACGACCTTTTGAAAATAGCAAATCGGTTTTCTGCTTGAAATACACGGTTTTGCTCTTTGAAAATAAAATCAATTTTATGCTTAAGGTCTCTAATTTAAATGTTGCAAAAGCAAAGTATTTATAGGAAGGAAAGAACAAGGCTACTCGGTTTCATGAAACCCTAATGGCCGAAAATTAGAGATATGTAAACAAATCATATCTTCTATTATTTATTTCCTTCAAACATAGTCTCGTGATTAATTCGTCTAATTCATCTACTAAATCGTCATCTTTCTACCGCAGATTCCCTAATCCCAACATGAAGGGAGTTTAGCTACTCATATCGGTGATTAAACTAACAAAGAAACAATTTACCAAAGAAAGAACATTATAAATAAACTAAAACTCGCAATAATGAAAATTAGGGCAAAGGAAAATAAGAACACAATTGAGAAATTAAAGCAACAAATGATTATTATTAATAAAGGGAGAGAAAGGATTACAATCAGCACGAATCCGGCGTAAATAACAACTGAATCCAAGCAATAATAACCCCAAAGTAAAGTAACAGTGAAGAGGAATAAAAGTTACGTAGTAAAGTTCTACTGTGAAAGCTAGAGTAAAAGCTAGATAAAAAGATGATTAAAAGATGATATTAACCTAATTAACATAGGTTTAAATAGAAAAGAACTAAAATTTGCGGAACAAAACATTACACGGACTAATTAAAAGCCCATGCCCATAAAAACCACTCGATCGAGTGGATTAAACCACTCGATCGACCAACTTCTCAGCAAAAGTCACTCGATCGACCAAATGGTTACTCGATCGAGAACTTGGTCTTCGTGCAGCTCAGTGGTCGAGTAAAATGTTACTCGATCGAGCTTCAGAGGGTGTAGAAACCACTCGATCGACTGGCAGACAGCTCGATCGAGTGATTATGTCTTCATTTCAGCTCACGTCTTCACCCAAGTGCCTCGTAGTGCGTGCCGTGATGCTTCCAAATGCAGCATCTTACTCTGGGACAATCCCGTCTTCTCTAAATGCATGCAAAAAGGACGAAAAGGAGTATGGTTCCACTACTTTCGCGATCATTCCTACAAAAAGGACAAAATACACCAAAGTAGCCAATTCGGGGCAAAATACCATAAAAACAGTATCGAAATGCATAGAAATACGTGCTAAAATAGGCTAAAAAGACTATACATTAGGCACGTATCACAAGAGATTAAAGTAACATAGATAACTTCACCCAATTTATTAATTACCATGATTATGTTTGTGTCAGTTGAAAAGACACAACTGTTCACAGAATTTAATCTCTTATAATCAATTAATCCACTTTATAAACCCAAGAGTACACAACCACTTTTCCATCCTACCTTTTCCAATAAGCAAAACTTTTAATCTGTCCAGAAAACTACTTAATTTTATTAAAAAAAACAATGTCTTACTCAAAATGCACAATAGTTCCTACACGAATGCTGCTTACAAACAAAATTTCATGGACCATTATCATGAATGGAAAGTAAACCAGTTTTCTTCAAACTGGTTTGATGGAGATGACATTCCTGTGGAGATGGATGTAACATCTCACAGTCGTCCTTTACATCCTTTCCTTACTAGTCAGCCATTCCTCCAGATTTTTTTTGATCGACTTGGGAAGGAAGAAAAGAGAAACATGGCCATGGTGTGCAATGGCTGGTTAAAGTGGTTCCTTATAGGGACCAAGCCAAAGGTAATGGATAGGGATTATTACCGAGGCGCGGTTCGGGGAAATGAAAATGGTGTAATCTATGTCACAAAGAATAATCGGCTCCTTGACAGATTCTGCATGTGCACGACTATGTCTAGTCGTGCAGAAATAATTAGACATCACAAACAACAAGAACGACAATTTAGAAAGCAAAGAGAAGAATATGAAATTGAGGAACAGTCTGGGGATGATGGTTATTATGACTGCGACTGTTAGATTAGTTTAGAAATATCTTGTGTTTATTGTTATTAGGTATTATCTTGTGTTTTTTTTTTTCAGTATAAGCCTTAGTAGGCTTTAACATTTTGAAAGCCTTAAATGGCTTTTGTAAATATTTTTCTAATATTAATGAAATAATATTATGACTATTTCTTTGTTTACTGTCATTAGCATTCAATACATTTTATATATGATATATCAAAATGGACAACAATATTTCCTATGAACATTAGCAGTAAAATATATGTTTCTTTAAAGGCATGATAATGGACATTCGCAGGAATACATTATATATGAACCTTTATTTGTACGACATAAATTACCAATATTTGTAGAGCATATTAGAATTGGATTACTGCATTATTGATGCAATAATATTCAATATACTTACTTACTTAACTACTGTTGAAGCAGACAATGAGTACAAGTGATGCAACTACGTCTTCTTCTACAAATAACAGCTTTAAAACACCAAGGACAAGAATCGAAATATTAAATGCACTCCAGTACATTCCATTTTGTCCAGAGGAAAAGAAACTTAAAGTAGGACAAGTATTCGGAACGCTAGAATCAGGAGAGTTTTGCTACAAAGAATATTGTACAATCTGTGGGTTTACGCCAAGACTTGCAACAACAAAAAGGATTAAAGGCAATGAGTTACCAAACAGTTTTGCATTAAGGAATGTTGTCTGCAATAGGCAAGGTGTAAAGGAAAGTAGGAAAAGGAAGAGGACTGATACTGATACTGATACTGCTGAGAATGATGCAGAATCTGATGTGACAGACGTAAGCCGTGTGAGGCCGATTACAAGAATTAACTGTCGTGCATTAGTGCAGTTTAAATACCAAGAAAATGGAACTTATATTGTTACTAGATTCGATGAAGCACATAACCATCCACTTGCTTCGCCTGAATCTACAATATTCTTGAAAGGAAACCGAAAAATGACAGAGGTACAGAAACAATTTGTCACAAAGGTAAAGGTGCGAAAACTAGGTGGTGTGAAAGCCTATAGAGGTTGGAAGGAGCTGTGTGGAGGTTACGACAACATTGTGGCTACTGAGGTTGATTTCAAAAACTTTGTCAGGGACATAAAAACCTACATTGGTAATTTTGATGCGCAAATGTTTGTTGAAAATCGTATTGGGAAAAAGACATATGCAGTTCATTTTACTTTGATTTTATAGTAGATGAAAACAAGTGCCTGGCTGGAGTGTTTTGGGCAGATCCGATCTGCATAAAGAACTAAATGATGTTCGGTGAGGTGTTATCAGAAGATGCTACATATGGAACAAACAAGTACGATATGGTGTTTGTGCCTTTCACAGGAGTTGATCACCACAAAAGGTGCATAACCTTTGGAGCTTGGTTGATATGTGATGAAAGTATTGAGTGTTATACATGGTTGTTCAAGACATTTTTGGAAGCAATGGGCGGGTGCCAGGCGAGAATTATAATTACTGATCAAGATAAATCAATGAAGTCGGTAGTCCCAGAAGTGTTTAAGGAGTCAACACACAGACTGTGCATGTGGCAAATAATGAAGAAACTAAGAGAAAAAGTCAGTTATCAACTGTTTCAAGATGAGGATTTTAAGACCAGGCTCAATAGGTGTGTTTGGAACAACCAACTTGAGCCTGATGAATTAAAAGAACAATGTGGGAAGATAATGCTTGATTATCAACTTGTAGAACACGAGTGGTTTTCAGATTTGTACGATCTCAGGGAACGGTGGATGCCTGCCTATTTTAAAGATGTTTCCATGTCTGGCTTGATGAGGGTTACTTCTAGGTCTGAGAGTGAAAACAGTTTCTTTGACAGGTTCCTCACACCTCATTTGACCCTTGTTGAGTTTTGGGTGTGCTATGAGAGTGCCTTGGAAGCACAAAGACACAAGCAGTCCAAGTTGAACAGTGAGAACAAACACTCTGAAATCCCACGGAAAACAAAGTCAAACCTTGAAGTCCATGCTTCTGAAATGTACTCGCACAATATTTTCAAAGACTTCCAAATAGAATTGGTTGCAGCTTTGTCTGATTGCCGTTTTAAAGATGTGAAGAAGATTGATGACACAAAAATATATATTCTAACTGACTTGCAGATGCCAAATAAGTCATGGAACGTAGCATATTCACCAGATAACATGGAGATTACTTGTTCCTGTTCTATGTTTCAAAGAATGGGCTTGTTGTGCAGGCACTGCTTTTGGATTCTACACAACCAAGATTTTCAGAAAATAGCAGAATAGTACATAATGCAAAGATGGACCGAAGCTCCAATGAGTAAGCCTGTCTTTGATAAAGATGCCAAACTGATAGATGTCTCTCAAAAGTTTTCTGACCGGAAAAGTTTGAGTACTGAGTTGTGGCAAGAGGTTTATTCTTGTGTCAGCGTAGCTAAGTGTGATGATAAAGACATGAAGCTTTTGATTGAAAAACTGAGAGATATTAGATTGGATATGATTAGTAGCAGAAGTGTTCCAGCAAAGAAAAAAGACAAGATGAAAGAAATAGAAAAGTACGTGGGCTGCAAAATACCTGAGAAGTTGGTGATTCATGTTCCTAAAAAATCTAAAAACAAGGGTAGGACCAAGGGCAAGAGAATTGAATCACAAATGTTAAAAGCCCTAAAGAAGAGAGGAAAAGAGAAAAGGTACTGCAAAACATGTGGCCGCCAAGAACACAACTCCAGGACTTGCAAAGAAACAAACCATCTGACAGGTATGTATAATTTGGTTTCTTTTTAAAGCATATTACATTAATGTTAAATAATTATTAAATTATACAAGCATAGAGCATAGTGTTTACCTTCCAAAATCATCACTCTTATATGGAGGCACATAAGCTCTTTGTGCAATGAACATTATGGTTGTTCTGAAGGCACAGATGAGAAATTCAGCAATGTATATTTGGTTAACATTAAATCTATATCAATTTAGTTATTCATTTTGGCCATTTTCTCCTTATAAAATCTGTTATTTAATTTACATTTTGTTGCATATTCACTAAATACTACCATGAAGATGAAGACGATGAAGGAGATGAATCTGATGATGTAGAGGACGACGATGAAGAAGATGAATCTGATAACGAAGTGGAAGGTGCAAATTTTTGATTCAAGGATAGACATCCATAATATACACTACGAGAACATTCTTAAAAGCGTGTATGTACAGTTTGATTTTACTGCCAAAGTACATTACTCTTATAGGGAAAGTATATTACGTTTGTATTAAAGGATCATTATTATTGTTCTGCAAGGAACATTCTTAAAGGGTTGTATGTACAATTCGATTTCACTGCCAAAGTACATTACTCTTATAGCCAAAGTATATTACATTTGTATTAAAGGATCATTATTGTTGTTCTGCAAGGAACATTCTTAAAGGCTTGTATGTACAATTCGATTTCACTGCCAAAGTACATTACTCTTATAGCCAAAGTATATTACATTTATATTAAAGGTTCATTATTGTTGTTTTGCAGGGACATCATCAACTTGACTGGAATTGTTTTCCCAGAGTACAATAATTTTAAGGCGTTTTGCACAATAAACATTATTGTTGTTCTGCAAGAACATAATAAACTTTATTGAAATTTGTTTCAGGAATATAACACTCTCTTGAATTAAAATTTTTTCAAACTTCAGGTTGTTCGACTCGCAGCTTCCTCAATATATGTTACATTACTCACACACATGTCACAAACGAAACTAAAAAAGTTTTTACGGCTTCAATTCAGCATCTTCCTCATCTTCATCGTCGTATTCTTCCCATGGCAAAGGTTTTGAACGGAAATCCATTGCCTTCTTTAGTACAGCATCAAAACATACATTGCCTTCTGTTGAAATCATATATGAAATGTATTTCTTCTGCAGAATCAGTATGGGAGCATCCTAGGAAAGTAAAGAAAACAAGGGGTTAGAACATGTACAAATGTGTACTGAATTATGTATTAAAAATAATTGTATTACTTGTGAAACTCACATCGCCTTTTTTAAGCCCAAAGGTCTAATTTAGATTACCCTTAAATGTCTCCATATGTCTCATAACGTAAACACCACAATCCGTCTTGTTAGTGTTGTTTCTCCACTTCATCTTTGCAAGAATAGGCTGCAGTTTTTTGATGCGATCAACTTTTACCTTTGAAACACCGATGTCTTTCAAGTATTCTGCTAGAACATTACGCTGGCGGAGAAGGGGGGAAGAAAACATTAGGACACTAATAATTATGAGCTACAATATCACAAAAATAAGAAAATTAAGACAGACACAAAATTTTTGGGGAAGGTACACTCTATGTAAAGTCATTGTACATTCACAATAATGAATAGGAATAACATGTAGTGTTGTTAAGCAAAAGAGAGCATAGAATTTTACAAAAGACAGTGGTCTATCGTGGAAAAATTCTTCTGGTTTTCCGTCACGATGCACATTATCAATGATGATGAACTTATACTTGTTGCTGTCAATGACTAGTAAATGGTAATGCCTTTTATATATAACTGGGAAGAAGAACTGTAGATTTTAAAAGATTTAATTAGGCAACAAGCAAATTAAATATAACATGCAGAAAGAGTGTATATTGTCGATGCTAACCAAATCAATTCTATCTGGGTTAACCGAGAATTGGGTAAACTCTTCTTTCATTATATCCTTAATCACCACAAAATTTTCAACAGTGTCCAGTTCTCCTTGAAGCATCATCTGTACGCAAGACAAGTAAAGTTTCTGATGTTAATCAAGGGAAAAAACATTACAAAATTTACTTGTTGAAATAAGTTTATATAAATATTTGTCATACACACACAGCTGTGGTGAAAAAAAATCGATATGGCTCTGAAGAGTTTCTTCTAGATTCCTTGGCATTCAAAAGTTGTGCCCAACAACCGATCACATCACTCGTTAAATACTTAGATTGTCGTAGCGTTGCCATTTCAATACGCCGAAGAGAAATTTCGCCCACATGCACAAGAAGTTCCCTGGTTCAAGACTACCAGTGTTAACTCAAAACAGGATACAGATTATTTTAAATTTAAATATTGTACATTAGTAGATATATATATATATACCTGGCTAAATAGGTATGTTTTCCTCTACTATACGACACATAATCAGCAATGCAATTCTGAAAGTCAGTAAGATGAGTAATAATGCATGTATCTGTGCTTAGTAAATTACGATTTGCAAGGATGCTCAGAGACTCTGGTTGACTTCTTTCATGTTCATGAACATTTTCATTGTTGATGACTTTGCCCTTGGTAGTGTCACCACTGTCAAGCAGATTATGCTCATTTGTACTCTTGTCGTTTGTATTACTCACATCTGTCATGCTGTCATTGTTCTCACAAGCATCATAGCCATCTGGTATAATATTCCCTTCTGTACAACCTACCTCCATTGTTCTCTTCTTAACCCTAACAGTCTCATTGTTGTCAGGAACACCAATATCATCGGTACTCTTCTCTTTCTTTCCAACTACCTCCTCTTCTATCTTCTCATCCCCAACAGTCTCATCACCCTCGTAGAATTCTTCATCAGACGAATCCAGTTTCTTTGGGAAGGACTTCTCTTGATACTGCTTCACCTTTGTTAAAACGTCATCACAAACAATGTTGCACTTGGATGAAACTAAAGTGCAAAGATATTTGATTCTCAATATTCGAAGTCCATCCATCTACAAAAGTTAACATATCTTGAGGATAGGTAACTTATAAACAAGAATGTGCTTTTAATACTTTAAGAAAGATCATTTAATTAACCCAAAAGTACATTTACAATTATTGGATTTAAATTGTTTAGAAACTTACGTTGTTTTTTGTCAACCCACAAGTCCAATACTGACCCCCCTTGTACGTTTCCATGTGTTTCATTGTGTAAATACCACAGTCAACAACATTTTGATGGTTTCTCCAAGGCATTTTCAATACAGTAGGCTCCATTGCTCTTACTCTTTCCTTCAAATCACCAATGTCATTGAAATATTCTGCCAAAGCATTACGCTGCATGGAAAAATTCAGATCAAACTGTCTAGAGAGACCGTGCAAAAAATATGACATTGTAAAAGAAAAAATAACCAATGAAAGGCAACTCAACAATTACCATATTCCAAGGTTTGTTTCCATAACGAGTTTTTGGGGTTTCATCATGCTGTTGATTATCAAGAATGAAAAACTTGTTCTTCTCCATATTGAATACGAACAGGTAAAAATGCTTGTCGGATATTATTGGGGAAAAAAACTGTTTTATATAAGAAAAGATTAGAAGATACAACAGACATAAAATTTGTTACGAGAGTAAATTAGCAGCAGAAAACACTATGTATTGACTATATATATTATTTGAGCTAACCATATCAACTTTTGTCACATCAATAATCCCAGCATGATTTAACTCATTTCTAAAATGCCTCTTGAATACTTCCAATTGTCTTTCAAATTTGAATTCTTTCCTTTGCCCTTGAAATGCTTGCTGCACACACATAACATAATATTCTTCTATTAATATACACTTTTATAACATAAAATTATTGTAATATAGAATGAAATAAAATTTTACATACAAATACGAGGGTTGAAGCAAAGAATCGACGTGGTGCTGAAGATTTTCTTTCAAGTTCATTGAAATTCAAGTAAGCTGACCAACAATCAACCACAACATCTGCTATACCGAGGTGGTTTTAGAGATGCAAAAAGATATCGGGTACCCACGACATTCTTAAACTCAAAGAGCTTCTCACTGGTTCAGACGTTACACAAAACAAGTCAGTTAATTATACATATGTACATTATGTTTATTAATAATGCACATAATACCCAAACTAAATGTACAGAATGATTAAATAAAAGAAACATAATGAGTAGAATAAAATATACCTAACAAGAACAATGCATTTTCCCTTGGTGTAGTAGACGTAGTCAGCAATACAGTGCTGAAACTCAGATGGCTCTGTATATGGGTCAGTGTCTCCTCTTAGTAAATCAAGTTCAGTACTAATATCTAAGCTTGGATTGGGATTGGTTACCTTGGGTTCTTCACTATAATCTTCAGATAACATGCTACATACAAGGGTATTTATAAGATTATCCGTATTGCCTTCTTCCTCATTCTTCACGTCACTATCAACATAAAGATGGTTTGAATCATTTCGTACATTCTTGTCATCATTTTTCTTGTTGTCTTCATTCCCATTTTCACACTCCCCTTCTGACACCTCTTTCTTGTTGTCACACTCCCCTTCTGACACCTCTTTCTTGTTGTCTTCATTCCCATTTTCAACCTTGTTATGTTCATTCACATTGTAAACTAATTCACCTTCTTTTCTCAATGCACAAGGCTTCTGGAGTAGTTGAAATGTATCAAATTAAAAAACAATACACTTAAGCACCAAGTTAACATAATATAACAAAAAATATGATCAACATATTTACCTTTTCGTATGTATAAAAAATCGGCCTTTTCAATGACATGCTTTCAACCTGAATACTATTTTTTAAAGTTATGTTTACATTATTCAAAGCTTCAACAACCAAAGGATGATTACTAACATCATTCTCAGCAGCAGGAACAACATCTGGAATATCAGCAACATTAATACCAACCGAACTTTCACTATCAATGAGTCATGCTAATTTGACAAATTGAGTAAACTAAATGCATGATCACAGAGCTTCTGAGCAGTCTTGTTCTCCTTAATTATTGATGCTCCTTTTTCTAACTTAGCCTTAACAGATGATATGTTCTGAGCTAAACTAGTTATACATTTAGCAAGATCAAGAATATACTCCTCAGTGTAGTCTTTTGTTTGATAGACAGATTCGACACCTATATTGTCAACCACCTCCTCCATTGGTGCTTCCGACTTACCATTTCCAAACATACTGCTTTTCATCTCATCCTTCTCTCTCGATGATAACAAACTACTAGTCCAACCTACCAACGTATAATAATCTCTTTCAACTTTTCGTTCCACATGAACAACACGATCAACATAGATGAGCTGCAAAAAAAAAATAAAAAAAAAATTAATTAGAGGAGAATGAAAACGCACCTTGCAATGCTAAATTAATTTATGAACTTCAAATATATTTTTTGAGACTTCTTACCTCCAAAAACAACAGTGGACCGCCGAAGTGAGTCTCTTTTTCCACCCACTCAATCTTGCTTTCTTGGAGACTTTTTAACAAAAAGGAACACCAATTGTAATCTTTAATTTCATCAACATTCATCAACGATTTCAAAACATGATGATTAACCAAAGGCTTTTGAGTGTTTCTCATTAGCAAAGAAACAGCAAACACAACAAAGTTAACCTTGAATTCATCACCACCATGATCATGATTTATCAACCAATTCTCAAGCGTTTTAAGTGGAACTTGTCCATCTTTTATACCAAATTGTTGTTTCCATTTGCCATAAAACTCTTGAAACTCTTCTGATTCAGTATGAGTTTTGGATAATTCAACTGTTTTAGGGCTTATTGGAAATCCAAATGTTGATCTTACATCAGAAACCTTCAAGAACAACTTCTCACCATCAAGAAGATCAATATAGTTTTGGTATGGGTTATACTGCTTAATTAACCAGTGCCCAAGCTTTAAAGGAATGGAACAAACTCTTAACCAAAACAGCCCACTAAATCCAATCTCTTCTAGCGCGCACCACTGTTCGTATGACAAACGTTCAACTACCTCGACTACTCCTGTAGGAGACATTCTCGTATATGCACTTTTAAACGAAGAGAAATCAAACTTCTGCTTACACTTGGAACCCAATACTATCTTATTACTTACTTTACCCTTTTGAGGACTTTCTTTCTTTGCAGTAACAATTTGTTTATTAACAGAAACAATTTGTTTCTTAACTGCAAGATCATCGTCACTTTCTTCATTTATCTTCTTTGCGAAAGATTGTATAGACTTAGATTTACTGTTAATAGTATCTGATTTACGCTTTCTTGTAACTGGAGCACACTCATTTTTACCATCAATGCAACTTTCAGTTGGTGGAAAAATAAAAGTAACTTTTCTCCGCTTTTCAGATTTTTTATCTTCCTGCTCCATAGTCTGTAATAATAAAATGAAATTACAAAGCAAGTAGAGATAATCAACAGTTATCTAATTTTAGGAAATGTACATTTATCACAAATATAATGTTCTTTTAGATGATTCAGAACAATTTCTATATTAATAACAAACGGCACATTAATTTAAGCTGAATGTACATTATATTATTACCTTCAATTAAAAATCCAAAAATTAACATGTAGAGATAATCAGCAGTTACCTAATTTTAGGAAATGTATATTAATAACAAATATAATGTTCTTTACATATTTCAGAACAGTTCCTATATTAAAAACAAACGGCACATTAATTTAAGCTGAATGTATTATATTATTACGTTCAATTGAAAATACAAAATTGACAAGTAGAGATAATCACCAGTTACTTAATTTTAGGAAATGTACATTAGTCACAAAGATAATGTACTTTTAGATGATTCAGAACAATTTCTATTTTAAAAACAATACGCACATTAATTTAAAGCTGTATGAACAATATATATTATTACCTTCAATTAAAAATTCAAAATTAACAAAAACTGGAAAGTAAATGTTGAAAGAATACTTCAGAGATATAAAATTGGGAAAGAACAATGCGAATGTGTTTCTAAAGGTAGAAAAATAATTCATGCACATTAATCCGAATGAATTTTAAACAGTAAAGCAGTATAAATATCTGAAATCAAAACATCAAAATTATACTGCTGTTGAACAATTAAGTGATCCAAATTAAACATTATATTAGAGTTATGATAGAGAAGAAACGAAATTGAAAAGAAAATACCTTAGTATAACGGAGGAAATTGGGCGTAACGTCAAAATTATACTGCTGTTGAACAATTGTCCTATGACAACGTCTATACTGGTAATGTAAAACAACTGCGCTAAACACTGGTTACTACTTTTATTTTTTTTACTCCGTTTCTTTTTTCTTGTAGGTAGTTAGTTACTAGTGTATTGTAACTGTGAAAAAATAAGAGAAATGATAAATACATTTAATACCCTAAAATAGTTAGTTAGTTACCTTGAAGCTTTGCTACTGCAGTCCCTGAAAGGGGTGGCTTACATGGTCCATGTGTTGGTGCGGGAATGCATGGGCCCGAGGGGGATTCAACCCCCTCGTCATCAAAAAAAAAAAAAAAAAGACACCTGACGGATCGAGTAAACCCATTTTTTTGGGGGGGGGGGGGGGGGGGTATCTTAAAACAGGAAGGGAAAGAGTTTAGGGTTGGATTAGGCGAATCCTTGCTTCTCATTTGAAGGCGGTAAGACAAAAAGACACCCTAGAGGGGCCGAGTGAACCCTTTTTGGGGGGACCGGGTATCCTAAAACGGGACGGGAAAGGGTTTAGGGTTTCATTAGGCGGACCCTTGCTACTCATTTGAAGGCGGCAAGACAAAAAGACACCCTAGAGGGGCCGAGTTAACCCTTTTAGGGGGGACCAGGTATCCTAAAACGGGACGGGAAAGGATTTAGGGATTCATTTGGCGGACCTCTACCGCGGATCTCCCTAATCCAACCCTAAACCCTTTCCCTTGCTTCTCATTCGAAGGCGGCAAGATAAAAAGACACCCTAGAGGGGCCGAGTGAACCCTTTTTTGGGGGGTCGGGTATCCTAAAACGGGACGGGAAAGAGTTTAGGGTTTGATTAGGCGGACCGCTACCACGGATCCACCTAATGAAACCCTAAACCCTTCCCTTGCTTCTCATTCGAAGGCGGCAAGACAAAAAGACACCCTAGAGGGGCCGAGTGAACCCTTTTTGGGGGGCCGGGTATCCTAAAACGGGACGGGAAAGGGTTTAGGGTTTGATTAGGTGGACCGCTACCGCGGATCCCTCTAATCAAACCCTAAACCTTTTCCCTTGCTTCTCATTCGAAGCCGGCAAGACAAAAAGACACCCTAGAGGAGCCGAGTGAACCCTTTTTTGGGGGGCCGGGTATCCTAAAACGTGACGGGAAAGGGTTTAGGGTTTGATTATCCTAAAACGGGACGGGAAAGGGTTTAGGATTTGATTAGGCGGACCGTTACCGCGGATCCCCCTAATCAAACCCTAAAACCTTTCCCTTGCTTCTCATTCGAAGGCGGCAAGACAAAAAGACACCCTAGAGGGGCCAAGTGAACCCTTTTTTTGGGGGCCGGGTATCCTAAAACGGGACGGGAAAGGGTTTAGGGTTTGATTAGGTGGACCGCTACCACGGATCCCCCTAATCAAACCCTAAACCCTTTTCCCTGCTTCTCATTTGAAGGCGGCAAGACAAAAAGACACCCTAGAGGGGCCGAGTGAACCCTTTTTTGGGGGTCGGGTATCCTAAAACGGGACGGGAAAGGGTTTGATTAGGCAGACCGCTACCGCGGATCCCCCTAATCAAACCTTAAACCCTTTCCCTTGCTTCTCAATTGAAGGCGGCAAGACAAAAAGACACCCTAGAGGGGCCGAGTGAACCCTTTTTTGGGGGGCCGGGTATCCTAAAACGGGACGGGAAAAGGTTTAGGGTTTGATTAGACGGACCGCTACCGCGGATTATCCTAATCCAATCCTAAACTCTTTCCCTTGCTTGTCATTCGAAGGCGGCAAGACAAAAAGACACCCTAGAGGGGCCGAGTGAACTCTTTTTTGGGGGGCCGAGTATCCTAAAACAGGACGGGAAAGGGTTTAGGGCTTGATTAGGCGGACCGCTACCGCGGATCCGGCTAATCCAACCCTAAACCCTTTCCCTTGCTTCTCATTCGAAGGCGGCAAGACAAAAAGACACCCTAAAGGGGCCGAGTGAACCCTTTTGGGGGACGAGATTAAAACTAGGTGGCTGAGTATCCTAAAACGGGACGGGGAAGGTTTTATGGTTGGATTAGGCACACCGCGGTCTGCCTAATTCAACCTTAAACCCACTCCCTTATTTTAAGAGGATAATCTTTGAAAGAAATGCGGTTTTAAAGCTTTGGTAAACCGTTACATAGTAATATGGACATTTGTAAAATGTTGAAGGTACATTATAGTTGATCACTCTTGTAACTGGCTTTAAATTAGAAAGGGTCAATTCTAAACAGTTAAAGCTTAGGTAGATGATAATAATTTAGATTCTAATAAACATTCATAATAAACTGCATATATGTTCTGACAATAATACTTAATGAAAACGCATATGTTTCTAAACTTAACCGCATATTATAATTATACATAAATTAACATCAAAGTTCTTAACCCTTTCTTTCTTTATCGCAAATGAAGGATGAACACTGCTCTCACCCTCCAGCAAGTCCTCCCTTAGATGTTTCTTATAACCGTCTATTAATTCCATAGCCTTCACGACTGCTGGCCAGAGTATAGTATTTTCACCATCAAGAAGAGCGTATGATTCTCGTACAATCGTGACACCGGTGAGAAACCGACGGTCCATGTCACCTCTGTGTGTACTTTTTTGTCTATTAGCTTCAAGTTGTCGGGCTATCTCTCTTTCAACCGTGATAAACTTCATCTGCGCTTGACAATGTCCAACCTCTCGTTGTAGTGACTTTGCATTCACTTCACTATGTCCAGTTTCTCGTCAGACCCTTCCCGATGTTCTTCTAATACTTCGTTTTTACCAAGCACCTCAATAAGATATTGATCCAGTGAATCTCTTTCGCGTTTCATTTCAGCGAGATCATACTCAACTTCAGCGAGTTTTTGCGCGATATCCGAAATTATTTCCACATTGGTAACGGAACTCATATTCTGGTTCAGGCAAAAAATAAATGTATTTTAAAAAGAGTGACAATAAACTTAAGGCATTATGGGAAGTACCAACTTCAACCATATTTAAGGCCATACTATAGGGTAAAACAAATTAACGTGGGCTTTCACATTGTATAATCATGCAAAGAGCAAACAATGTTATTGTGAAAACAGATTACAACAAAAGGTAAAATAATCTTCTCCTGCAAATATTAAGCACATTGTCAGATTGAAATATCTACTATACTTAATTTTTGGCAAAACGTTCGAGCCACAAATGCAGTTTGATTTTCAGACCTGAAACAACTTTTAATTCGTCTGGGGACTATAGTATATATTTCTTTTCACAAGATAAAAAGCATACTGATTAATCAAATAATACTTATAAATGAAATAATCTGAATGTTATATAGGCTACTATTTACATAAAGATATGCATTTCTTTTGCAGGGTTAAAATAATAAGAAAAAAAACAGAAACCAGAGCACCTTTTCAAGGGAGTGAAGACGTTTTCTATATGATTATTCCATATATTTTGTAATTAGCACACTAGTTTAGACAAGTATTTATAGTGAGTTTTATATTTAAACTGATTTTGAAACAGTCTTGAATGGCTTTTGTAAGTATTTCTAATATTAATTAAATAGTATTGTGTCGTTTACTGTCATTAACATTCAATACATTTTTTATATATGCTATATCAAAGTGCACAACAATATTTCCTATGAACATTATCAATAAAATAAATGTTCCTTTAAAGGCATGACAATGGACATGGGCAGGAATACATTATATACGAACCTTTATTTGTATGAAATAAATTACCAGAGCATATTAGAATTCCATTACTGCATTATTCTTGTAATAATATTCAATATACTTATTTACATGAAGATATGCATTTCTTTTGCAGGGAAAAAATAATAAGAAAAAAAAAAAACAGAAATTAGAGTACCTTTTTAAGGGAGTGAAGACGGTTTGTATGATTATTCCTTAGATTTTGTAATTAGCACACTAGTTTAGATAAGTATTTATAGTGAGTTTATATATAAACTGCTTTGGATAAGAATAGGAGAAGTTACAATTTACGAGTGTAGTATTATTTGTCTTTTCACATGCATTAGTTTACAGTCATTTGACACATGTCTCATTTAATCAAATAATCATGAATAGTGGTGTCTTTTCACCTGAATTACTTTACAACTTGCATCTGAGAGTGTAATTATTAGATGCATTAATTTATATTATTTAATTTAAATGGTACATTGTTAATGCACGTAATGGACATTGTAAATACAGTGATGGGACAATTCTTTTCATGATGTATCGAAAATCCAAAAATTACAAAAGGTACTACGTCAATATAATGAAATATCATTAACAAATAAGAGAATGTACTTATATTCTTATATTCTGAATGAACATTGAAAATCAACAGTAGGTACAAGGGATATGAGGTAAATATAAAACTTATACTCAAATGTACCTCAGCTGTTTATATATAGTATTACTCGGTTTGATTTAATAGAATAAAAGCAAGTTCGACCGCTGGTCGGGAAATTGATGTTGGGATAGAGTCAAAATCTTCTTCTTCATTGTCTACTACAACAAGATTTCCTAACTCGGGTGTCAAATGATATTGAAACAGGTGCAATGTCCTCCTTGTTAAGAGATTGTCTGTCAATTAATAAAGACACCTTCGGAAAACCACTACATTATCCCTGGTAGTCGTTCTAACCCCAAATGAAATGCTTGTCTGTAATCTGCTTTCATATTCCTCTCTTAAACGGGCTTCCTTATTGTGTAAGATAAACATCTTAGCCCAACACTTGCATACTGCTTCCATGTTATGTTTGTCAGCTTGATTAACTTTTTGAAAGATTTGTAACATGTAAGTTTCATCTTGTAGTACTGTGTTTTTTGCATAGTTGTCCTCCACCCCTGTAATTATGGCATCCTTCCCATTGAATAGCCATCCTAGAATTGTCTTCTTTGCGTCAAGATGATGCTCAATGAATTGTTTTCTGTCTTCCTCTTCAGAATTTGTTACCAATCCCAAGCAAAATAATGACATGATTTCCTCTGTAGACAGATTAAGAATGGTTATTCCAAAATGTTCATTGAACGATAGCATTTAGAACATCATACTATAAACTTTAAAAACACTATTAATTGAACGATGAACACTGTGAGCAATATTCGAAATTGAGTAAATTGTACAATTAGTATTTTAATTTACCTATTACTCCTATTTCATATGTTGTACACAATTTTCCTACTTGCCCCAATTACCCCAACACACGTAAAATCTCACACAATTGTAATCAATAAATAACATTCCATTAAACTTGACATGAACATCCAATTAAACTGAAAACGACGAAAATGTAACCAACAAAAGAGGCGTGATTTTCAGGTGATTTTGTCAACGATTTAAATCAACCAAGTATAATTACCTAAGAAATACACCAAAAGAATGGACGAAATTCAGGACAAGTTAGTAAATGAACGTGATTACCTGGCAATGAAGAAGTATTGAAAACGAAGGTGGAGTATAACCAAAATTTATGGAGAACTTACCTAATACTCCGTAGTTGAAAGAAGTATTTTCTTTGGAAAGATTGTTTGAAAGAAGTATTCCTTTTATCTATTTTAGATTTACACCTAATTGTGTGTTTTATAATTGAACATAAATTGACTATACTTCGATAATAGGTATTATTAGGTCCACCCTAGATTTACGTGTGTTGGGGTTATTTGGGGAAGTAGGAAAATTGTGTGCAACATATGATATAGAAGTAATAGTTAAATTAAAATACTAATTGTACATATTTACTCAGTTTCGAATATTGCTATTTCCCTTCTCTTTTCTGCCCTCTTCTCATATGATTTGTTTAAATATTAGTATATACGGAGTATATTTTTTTGTTTTCCTTAAAATGAACATTCTCGTATTAAAATGACCACGCACGATATAAATTAATTGTATCAATTGTGAGATCCTAAAGCAAGAAAGTTACACATGATGTAAATTTGTTTTCCTTAAAATGAACATTCTCGTATTAAAGCAAGAACATCATTGATTTTGGTGAACATTTGTTTTCCTTAAAATGGACAATTGATCATTATAGAATGTACATTATAACAAGTAGCTTGGGATGAATGCACATCCAGTACAACTTTGGTGTACATACGCCAAAGATCAAAAGTACATTATCAATACAGCAAACCCAATAGACATCAACTAATGCCAGATATGCCGACAGCACAAAAGAAAACTAATAAATCATATTCAGGAACTATTTGTGAATGTCGTGACACGCTAATGAATGTCTAATAATGTTGTTACGATGTTTGTTGTGCTCAAATGTTATTAGCGTGCATAGGTACTTGAATCTCAGCATTGTTAACGATCTCATCTGCAACAAAAAAAAACATGAAATTAGAATTTAATAACCAACAAGATAACATTGATTTTTTCTAAATAAGTTACAATTAAAATGTAAAACTCACATCAATTTTGGACAGTCCACAGTCCTAAGTGGCTATTCCCATAAATGTTTCCATGTGCCTCATGGTGTAAATACCACAGTAAAAAATATTTATGTTATTTCTCCATGGAAGCATTGCTATTGTAGGATCCATGCCCATTACTATATTACTTTTCTCCATAGTTGATTGATTTTCACCCAAAAACCGTGCAAAAGCGTCACCTTGTAACACAATAATATAAATTAGACGAGATGAACCATAATGTACATGAATTTACCAATGCAAGTGAACGATAATAATTCATAGTTGAGGAGAATGTAAATTTACTAGTTCAAGTACACTATCACCATACTCTTCTAAGGCACTCCCCCTTCTAATGCGATTGTCAAGAATCATGAGACATTTCCTTGGCAGGTCGAAAACGTACAACACAAAATGATTCTCAAGTGCAATAGGGAAGAAGAACTAGCATCAGGTAAAGAAACAATTGTAAGGTCACTGACAGGTAAAGGTTAATTTCATGTTAAGTAATAGCACATTTTGAAAACTTTGACAGTACATTCACCGACTTCTATTCAAATAGACTACTACAGTAATACTGAATTTAATTTCAATTACTAAATGAAGTGAGGGACTGATTAGTTCAATGGATGGAAGATCAATCCACTCAAACTCATTTAATTCTACTTCGATGCGACGCTTGAAAGGTTTGTAACGATGATCATCAATAGAAGCACCTGTGTTCTTCATTAATAACAACTGCACAATGAAGATAAAATTTTAGTAATGTGCAAATGTTGGAAATAGTAAACTGAATCACATGAAAACAATGACCAAACTTACATATGTAAGTGTACTAAAAAAGAATCGTGTGGGATTGGTTGGATTCCCATCCTTTTCTTTGTAGTTTAGATATGCCGACCAAGAATCTATGACAAAGCTTGAGATATAATGATACGGTTTTAATGACAACAGTTGATCCCAACCAAGGACATTATTTTTGAACTCAAATAACGTATTACTGCACAAAAAACAGTAACAACATTATGATTAGCAGCAGATATGTAAAGATGAACTATGTAAATGAATATAAAATATTAAATCTTCTGTATGTAATTAACAACTGTTATCCACAGAGCCCAGGCGATAAACACATAATTTGAAATCTGATATTGCATTGATGTCAAAGGTATGAAGGGATTTGTGTCGTCAATAGCATCAAGGAGAGGTTCACAGGAAGGACTCCTACTAAAATGATATTGATTCCCTGTTTTCGGATATAAAGGTGGACGATCAGCAGACAGTTTCTTTCTTTTTTTACCCCGCTGCTCGGTGCTGCATAAACAGAAGAGTCCTCATCTTCTCGGGAACACACCTAAACCGAATGACACAAAGCGTTTGTAGGCGCATCCTTATTCCTCTCAGCAATTAATTTTCTCACTTTACGAAGAGCCGCTATGTGTTTGCTAGCAGAAGTGGGTTGTTTGTTGAAAATCTGGTCTGTTTGATATGACGTTTGAATAGGTGTTTCAGTTAGATGAGCAAGAATTTCTATCGGTGGCACTTCTGCATAGCTTGTTCCTAAGGTGGCTCTAACAATGTCATGTTTGTCCCTCACAATCTGTTTAATGCGTGGCCAGTTACAAGATGGATCAACAATCCCATCTTCAATGGGGCTGTCAGGAACATCAATCAACAAAGGATAAGAGGAGTTTTTTTAAGATGCTACACGAAGTGAGGCGAACTCTAGGACGATTAACAATCTCTTCTATTGTAGGGTTGTCGGGGACCATCAATTATCGCAACAGAAGAAGAGTTTTTTGTCAACTGTTTGTAAAGTATGACAAATGCTAGGATGATGTACTACTCCTATTGTAGGACTGTTAGAAACTTCAATTATCTCAGCAAAAGAAGAGTCTGTGGTGAATCTTGATGGAGGTTGACAAACAGTAGGTGAATCAGGACTGATTTGCACAACCATAGTGACATCTGTGTTCTTCAGTTTTAAAAATAAAAAAAACATATAAGACAGAAACATAAAGCCATTAAAAATACAGATATCCAGAAAGGACATGCTAAACATTAAGAAAGTACATGAAAAAATTACATCCTAAATATTAAGACATAGCAAAGAACATCAAAATTATTAGGAAATAATGCGTACAAATTCCGACATATTGATATGAAGCACATGTATCCAGAAAGTAAATGCTAAACATTAACAAACTACATCAAAACCATTAGCAAACAATGCGTATAAATTCCGACATATTGATATGAAGGACACGTATCCAGAAAGTAAATGCTAAACATTAAAAAAGTACATGAAGAAAATACATCCTAAACATTTAAAAATATTAAGCCATAGCAAAGTACATAAAAATCATTAGGAAACAATGCGAATAAATTTCGACATATTGATGCACCTGAGAAATAATATTAGGACTGATTTATAATGAACATCTTCGAACATTAATAGCTAAGGAAACTATGTAAAATTCGAAGCAGATGAAAAGTAAACACAGTTGTTTTTAGCAAATAATTAAAGGCAAAGAGTATAACCTTCATTCCGATAGAGAGCGATAAGAGTAAGTGAACGATCTGAGAATGAGAAAACGTGCAGGTACAATTTAATTGACAGGTTTATCAAAAAGTAGTAAGATATTAAAGAGAAGAAGTTTAAAGTGGCGGTATTTTTTAAAAAAATTGGGTCATACTATAATGCCATAAGTCCATTTTTTTTTTCTTTTTTTGTTTATTCCAACTTCTAGAACCATTTGAACCTCTACTTTTATATACCCATTTTATACTTAAAAACTTCAAATTAGGTCAAATTAGGATATATGGCCATTTAACAGAATGGTAATGTTATAATTTGTCAATGTATTTTCTAAAAGTTCTAAATGTACTTTTTCGACATTCATAATGTACAAATTAGCTCAAGTTGTTGGATTACGAATGACTATAAGATCGAAAGACACCCTAGAGGGGGCGAGTGAACGCTTTTTGGGGACGGGATTAAAACTAGGGGGCCAAGTATCCTAAAACGGTATGGGAAAGGGTTTAGGGTTGGATTATGAACGGCCGCAAGACCAAAAGACACCCTAGAGGGGGCGACTGAACCCTTTTTGGGGACGGGATTAAAACTAGGGGGTCGAGTATCCTAAAATGGGACGGGAAAGCATTTAGGGTTGCATTAGGCAGACCGCTACTGCGAATCCACCTATCCTACTCTAAACCCTTTCCCTTATGTGTGGTTTGTATAGCCGCAAGACCAAAAGACACCCAACAAGGGGCGAGTGAACCCATTTTTTGGGAAGGGATTAAAAATAGATCTTTGACAGTTTATTAAACAGGTTTTCCTGTTTACACTGTATATATTATGTAATTTATATAAACAGTTTAATTAAAATGTCCATTATCTATATTCATAATGTGCATGTTCTTATAATTAGGTGCAACTAAAATATCATTAAGCACTGTTTGGAAAATGTACATTATATTATATTTAAAGGTACATTAAATTATTTTAAAAAGAACATGAAACATTAATTAAATTGTAATGCATGTGATCGTTTAATAATATAGAAAACTTCAAAAGTTCATTCATACACTTAGATTATGATGTCGCTATAGATAGATCTTTGACGTGATTTTAGACCTATTTTCCTGTTTTCAATGTATAATAGAAATAAATGTGCTTTCAATTTAATTCAAATGTCCATTATGTATGTTCATAATGTGCATGTCTTTTTTTACAAAAGAGATTTAAAAGGACACTGAAAATGTACATTATATTATTTTGCTAATTCAGTACATCATAAGTCGTTATTCAAGGAGATAATAACGTCAAGTAAATAGCACGCCAAAAATAGACAAAGAAGTACTTTAATTAAGTGCAACTAAACATTGGTTCACAAATTCAACATTTTGCTTATGCAATTACAAGTCATTACACATACTAACGTACATTAGAATTTAAAACATCATACTACATGAACAGGGATGTCATCAGACAAATTCTAACGTCTCACGAGATAATATTTGAACATTAAATGTAATCACTAGCTTTAGAGAAATGACCCTTCTTCGCATGATCAGCGACAGTTTCATGGCAATCGTTGTGGTCGAACATAAGTAATGTGCATAGATATTTGTATCGTAACACTTTAAGCACGCTCCGCTGCAAAACAGAAGCCAACAATTAACAAGATCGGCAAAACACAATGAACATGAATTTCTTTAAAATAAGAACCAACACTCACATCATTTTTCATCAGGCCACATTTCCAAGAGATTAATCCCATAAATGTTTCCATGTGTCTCATTGTGTATATACCACAGTCATCAACATTGTAGTTATTTCTCCAACTAAACTTTGCAATAATGGGATCCATAGCCAACATAACGTTGCTAGAGTCAGAAGTTTTTGGGTTCTCACCCAAAAACCTTCCAAGAGCATCAATATATGACAAAATATTTTAAACCAGTGTTAAGCGCGACTAATATTCAAAATTCAATAGAACAACAAGAATGTGTCAAATTCAAACATACTGTTAACAGTGAAGATACACCATATTTTTTGATGGCGTCATCATCTGAGAGTGAGTTGTCAAGAATGACGAAACGCTTCCTCACCAGGTCAACCACGTATAAGAAAAAGTGTTTCTCGTGTACAATTGGGAAAAAAAACTGAAATTACAAAACAAATGACGTACAACAATAAGTACAGTCAAACTCTTCGAAGGGTACATTTTAACTAATCGTGAGGCACATGTAAAAAATGAGAACGGTACATTGCAATATAAAGTGACCTCATTTAATACAAACGCAAAGAAAATTCCCTTTGACTCAAGCAGTTGAAATAAAACAAAAGCAGAATGCAGACATGGAATGATAGTATGACTCATGGTCTATGTTCCCAACGTGTGCATATAGTTGCAACTGCTCATGCATATTAGATATTCCCCACATTGACAAATTACAACATTAACATTGTAAATGTTTAAAAAGTACATTTAGTACGTTTAGAAAGTACATTGAGAAATTATAGCATTAATATTGTGTTAAATGGCCATTTATCCTAATTTGGCCTAATCTGAACTTTTTTAATATAAAATGGGTATATACAAGTTGAGGTTCAAATGAGTTTAGTAGTTGGAATTAAACAAAAAAAGAAAGGACTTATGCGATAATAGTATGTCTCAATTTTTTTAAAATGCAATAAAACAATGGCAAAGAAAATTGCAAAGTATTTCAAGCAAACAATAACAACTTAAGAGTGCGATTGAAGTTATGTCTATTCCCGGGAAAAGCTGCAAATCCATTTTTACACGAGCCTCGAATAATTCATAAATATTTTCATCATTTAAACCTGGGCTGGGTTTCGCTAATACAGACTGCATGGGAAAGTAACAAAAGAGGGAAGTACAATATTTCAAAATACATATTACACACAACATTTAAGAGTGTATGTAAATGTAATTACATGCAAGCGTGGTAAAAAAGAACCGCTTCGGAGTACCAAGATTATTTTCTTCCTCTTTACAATTCAAATATGATGACCACGAATCAATTACAACACTCGAAACATGTTCAGACGGCTTTAATGACCACAAATGCATTCGCATTGCAAAATAAGTCTTGTACGAATATAAGTGCTCACTAGAGCAAAAAATATAACAAATTAGTTGTCAGGTGTGAAACAGTGAAAATGACATACACAAAATGGTAATTTAGCAAGTACACATTTTAGATTACCTAGAACGACGATTGTTAGTGCCCCGGTCACTAAAAACATAATCAGCCACTTGAAGGTGCACCGCAGTAAGAGGTGTTAACACATTGGTGTTATCTTGGATAGCAGAAAACAACGGATCAAAATGAGATGACTGTTGCTTGTTGCTGGATAGAGGTATATAAGAAGGACTTGCCATTAAATGAACCCTTTTGGTAGCTGAAGAAGATTCACCAGTGACAGGGCGATCCCGTGTAACCCCTTTAGCTACGGCTAACCTTGCCTCACTCTCAGCAAAGTCTTTCTCCAACCCTAAATCGAACGAAAATTCACCAGTGCCAGGTACGGATGAATTTCTCCACTTAGCACATTGTTCTCTGTGTTTAGCACGAGCAAGTTTCAATTTGTACGCTTTCTCAGCTGCATTTGCTACAGCAATAAACTGTTCATCCTCATCTAGTGTGCTGGATTCCCATCTAACACGTATTTGCTACATTGCAAACCAACCGCGTATTTGCTACATTGCAAACCAACCGCGTATTTCTCATCTAACACAACCATATCTTCTATGACTCTTTTTGCTGAAGCAGTGTAGTCATCGGCAAACTCCTGGACAATGCACAGTATGAAGGTACATTGCAAACCAACCGCGTATTTCTCATCTAACACAACCATATCTTCTATGACTCTCTTTGCTGAAGCAGTGTAGTCATCGGCAAACTCCTGGACAAGGCACAGTATGAAGGTACATCTTTAGTACTATGAAGGTACAAAGAAAATATTTCAAAGTGAATCTTGAAAAGGAATAGTGAATACTTCGAGAATAAATGTATATATCTCCGGAGACGAGTACGAAATTGGAGATTTTGTATCAGTACTAACATCCCTCGACACTCTCAGCACTTTTTCAACCACTTGTCTACATGGATTAGAAAATCAAATTCTTTCCATCGGTCGACCTTTTACATGACCAAGACCAAACTGACCAGCTTCCATCTCCTGCTTTTCCCTTGAGAAAAGTGCAGCAGATGTCCAATTCAAAAGAGTATAGTAATCTCTTTCTACGAATCGTTTTTCATAGACAACACGGTCAACATAAACAAGCTGCGAGTAAAAACAGGAATATGACTGGAAAATGGCAGGTTTTAAACCATAATAACAAACAATAAATGTAACCCAGAAGATTTGTACCATTAGAAACAGGAGAGGTCCACCAAAGTGATTTTTCTTCCCCTTCTTGACCCAATCCTTTGTGTTATACCACAAACTCTCCATGACAAATTGACACCAATCAAACTGACCAATGGCAGACACATTCCTTAGCGATTTTAGTACATGGTGATTGACGAACGGCTTCTGATTGTCGCGCATTAACAAAGACACAGCAAGCACCACAAAATAATCTTAAATTGATCACTGTAATCATCATGATAAATAATATGCTCTGCAAGGGTCTTGATATCCACTTGACCATCAACATGAAATTGAGATTTCCAATGCGCGTAAAACGCATCACATTCTACATCTTCGTCACTACAGCATGAAAGTAAAACAGGTTTTCCTCCAATTGGGAGGCCAACAACATCATGAATACAAGAAGCAGAAACACGAAAGGGCTGTTTATCAGGTAGAATGATGAAATCCGAATAGGGTTGTAGTTCTCAATTAACCAATAACCAAGGCGTAAAGGAAGCCTTGTAACCCTTAGCCAGAACAATGAAGAAAAACCAATCTCTTCCAGAGCACACCATTGATTGTAATCAAGGTGTCGAAGGACATCAACAAAACTTTTAGGTGACATCCGGGTGGAAATACGGAGAACGTTGGAGTAGGATCATCAACGGTAGGGACCGAGGTTGTTCAACCTCGTAGAAATACGGCGTGTAACATTTTTCGGGATCGCCTTTGCGCTTCAATAATCGAAAGTAGTTTTGCATGTAATATTAATCGGTTGTGTTGTGTTGTACACGTTTCACGAAGAAATGTCCTATCGCTTTATTGAAATGTGCATGATCTACAACAATAATGTGCACGCAATTATGACCTTTTGCATGTGGTCTTAAATTGATGCTACTTACGTTAAAAGTACTTAAAATTCAACAAAAATCCAAAAAAGCACAAATTAGATCAAACTAAAAAACAACAAACAAATCGAAATGTATAAGCAAGTTACGGAATCAACAAACAATGCGACAAATACAAATTCCGATAGCATGCAAATGAAAACGCAAATTTCAATTTTAACAACAATACTGAACTCAAAATTCATCAATAAATGAATAATCCGGCAAAATGAACATAAGAAACATTAATTTAGGTTACAGTAAAGTTACATAAAACGGACTAAATAAATTAAGGACGAAATCGAAAAAAGCATGAAGCTAAACAGTATATACCTTCATGACGAAATAGGTAAGAGAAAATCCAACAGAAAGAGGAAAATGCAACTCTACTGAGAATAAGGAGAGAGAAATAGTTGAAAGCTTAACAAAGAAGGTCTGAATCCATGGTTGAAAGCTTAACGAAGAAGCGCGAGGTAAATTTCAGGGAAAAAGAAAGACAAAGCCCTCAAGTTTTGGTAAAGGAGCGCACGTTATAGGCCCTTCGATTAGCCGCGTCAGACAAGATCCAACGACTGACGCGCGTTCTCACCGTTCTCACGCTTGTGCCATTCTCATATGACCAAAATCTTATTATTATTATTATTATTATTATTATTATTATTATTATTATTATTATTATTATTATTATTATTATTATTATTATTATTATTATTATTATTATTATTATTATTATTGTTATTATTGTTATTATCGTTATTATTGTTATTATTGTTATTATTATTGTTATTATTATTGTTATTATTATTGTTATTATTATTATTATTATTATTATTATTATTATTATTATTATTATTATTGTTATTATTGAAAAAAAACCGCAACTTTTATTGAGATCAAATCAATTATTATTATTATTATTATTATTATTATTATTTTAATAAACCGCAACTTTGATTGAGATCAAAACAATTTTTACAAGAAATTGGCGGGCAACCGAGACACAATTGATGAGAGAGAATCTAGAGAGAACGTGCGATTCTAACTGATTTCTTCCATCTTCTGCCATGGCGAGGACGAAGAAACAACCAAATAATCTCAATCATAATAATAATCATCAAATTAATAATAGTAATCAAAATAAAAAAAAAGTCAGCGAGTAATGCTGCTAGTACTAGTACGAATAATAATAATAATAAAGAGAATTCACCCAAATCGGGGGGGGGGGGGACAGCTCTGAGGGTTTCTCCGTTACGGTTTGAGGTGGATTTGGAACCTATTGAGGAAGAGTCAGAAGAGGCTGATGATAATGACTCCATGGACGTGGAAACTTCTGATCGTCCGTTACTGAAACTGAGTAAGGAAGATGTTGAAGGTGAGATTCGATATTGGTCAACCTCTGTTTTTTTTGCTATATCTTAGGGGCCAACCCCCCCAGTTCCGTGGTGTCGGGGTTGTTAAATGGGTATCGCGGACTAATGGAGTTGATAAGGTGTCGTTTTTACTTAATGGGATTTTCATGGTGCGTTTTACAACAAAGGAGCAACAACAACAGGTGTTGAATATTGGGCATTTAATTTTTGATAACAAACCTGTTATCATCAAGGAATGGAGTCCAGACGTTGCCCTTATTAAGCATGATGTGTGTTGGAGTATGTGTCCTCGACAATACTGCGATCACATGTTTAAATCTCATAATAAGAATACGTAAGGGACGATTCAATTATATAGTCAACTGATCAACATTAATCGGTAATAATTGGCTAACTAGAGTTTGACATTAATGTCGTTTAACGGTGGTGGTTAGTTGATCCTTTAAGGTCACACCTATAGGACAATTCCCTAATAGAAATGTTGATTAATTGTATGTCGATACAAGTTAATCAATTCCTTAAATTTGAACAATTATTTTGTGAGTGAGAATATTCATATCTTATTGTAATTTGATTAAATAAGATTCATTTTAGTAATTAAAAGATTTTATTACTAAAATTCATTATTGTTTGTGAAACAATTAAATTAAGAATGATTGAATAATTATAATCGCAAAATATTGTGAATTATATTTATATGACCCATTTTAAATACTTGTAATCATGTATTACTAGTTAAATTGTCACAAGTAATTTATTTGTTGTAAAATGATATTTAAGGGGTTAAATATGCATTAAAATACATATGGGCATGGTGTGTGACACATGACCTACCTATTTACATTTGACAAAATACAAAGATAAAATGGAGTCCATTTTATCTAAAATGGAGGGTATAAGGAGTTAGTGGATGTTTTATTTTAAATGATAAATTAGACATCATGATTTCCTACTCTAACTAGCCATGGAAACCTACATTTTAGAGAAGAGCAAAAGCAAAAGGGTATAAGCTTGTCTATTTGAGATTGGATTGTAAAACGGACGTCATTTCCTCATCCGGACTCTTATTGGAGTGATTAAAATGCCTAGACCACTTGATTTTTCGACGCCGTTTCATCTATTATAGTTTCAGAGCCAAACAAGCAATTCTTGGTTTAGTTCCAAGCAATTTCCTCTTGTAATGGCTTCCTTCTCGTCATCCTTGCTCAACAACTTGTGGGGATTGATTCTTGGGTCGTGGGGGTTGTCCTTCAATACCCTAAAACTTGATTTATTGAACTACGGCCTTTAGCCTTGGTCTCCTCTTCGATGCTTGGTAGTTGGATATTATCAATTTTAGCTCCGTTTCACTCCATTTGGGTAAGGTTAGTACTCCTCTTCTACAAAGGACACTAAACCTCATAGAATATGCATAATAGGAAGCTAAAGACAAGAAACGACCCTAATACACACTAAAAACCATAGGAACTAGGCTAGTTAGGGCACTAAATGTGCGTAAATATGACTCACAACAAACATCCCCAAATCGAACCTTTGCTCGTCCCGAGTAAAGAGGTGACTAGAACTAGACCTTTATTTAAACTATCCTAATAATGTAACCGATGTGAGACAATTAGCGGGTCTCACTCCGCCCCTTCAACTCACAACAAGACACCCATGAGGTAAGATGCCTTCTTGCAAGGCAAGGTGGGGCTTGCCAAAATGGCGATACATTCAAGCATTAAGCACGCAAAATAAGTAATGGATGCATCTACAAAAAGGAATAGCCACTTTCCTCATCTAAGTGGCGGATATTATCTAAGAGGGAAGCAATCTAAGGGTATACACTCCATTATAGATATGGTTTCTTCAAGTTACTAAGCCCAGGAGGATACCAACAAATCACCTCCAAGTTGTTTCAAGCTAGGGTAACTTTGTCCTCAATTGCTAAATGCTTTTGTCAAAAGTAGACTCCCTATGGTGTTAGAAACACTGTAGGATCACGGAATTCCCCTTCTTGCCTAGACAAGAAGAAGGGTTGGCCCCTCTCCACCATGCACGAAAGTGGAATCAATGGATAAAGGGATCAATATGATTTTGAGTTTCATAATGGGAGTTTGCTTTTGATTTGTTATTCCCCCCGATTTCTTGTGGCATTTGACATTTTTGAGAACAATTTCTTGCCATTTCTTTGATGTTTGACATTTTGATACTTGACAATTTTCAATTTTTGCAATTTTTGAATATTTTCAAAGTCACCCTAATTTGTAACGAGGGTGTTTTTATTGAAGCATAAGATTTTTTATTTTTGTACTCCTCTTTTCTTTGATGCAATTTGTGCAAACTTCTTTATTTTTTTTTTAATGCTTGAACTCAAATTGAGATTTTTGTGTCCATTCCCTTTTTGTTGACAAAACATGATAATAGAAGTGGAAGATGGTTGCATGGTTTCAAGGGTCACCTTGGAATAAACGGTAGCCAAGGAGTCATCACACCACAAGGTACTCTTGACTGGGCCTTAGTCCATGGGTCAAAGGATACTAGCATGACACATCCTAGGGTGTTTTGAGGGTATTCTAGCAAACAAAGTATCAAGGAGAAAAAGTATCTACAACGGCCTTATATACACTTGTCAAGCTTCCCAAATAGGCATTTTCACAAAAAAATTCTAAAATACGACTAAATGCCATGATGCAACTAATATATATACAACTCTAATGCATATGCTTCTATCAACTAGAATGACAAATAATCTAGATGCAACTCCTAACAACACATAGATACACAAACCGGAACAACAAAATACACCATATCCTCCTTGACATGTAAGCCCATCCTCCTCATATGAATAATGAAAATAAATGGAAGGGAAATAGATATTAGAGTGATCATACCAAGCGGTCTTCACTTTCCCTTGCTAATGCATCAAATGTGGTGTTGTATCTATGTGAGAAGAGAACAAAAACACAAGTATATACAATTCTACACTACTAAATTAAAGAACATGTTTTTGGTTTTTTGAAATTTTCAAATTTTTATGGATTTTGTTTTTATGAAATTAAAGAACATATTTTTGAGTTTTTCGAAATTTTTCAATTTTTATGTATTTTCAATGTACATGTAGGAGTAGGAATGAAAAAGCAATACATGTTTTTGAATTTTTAAAGTTTTATGGAAATTGAAGTATAAATGCAATGATATGATATGTTATGAATGAATGCATGCTCTAACTAAATGCAATTCTATATGACATATATAATAAATGAATGCAATCTACACTATACTAGATGATGCACGCTTAGGTCACCTATGATCAAACCTCCCCAAACCGATTTAAGCACTATTTCTAGTGTAGAAAGGAATAGGTTTGGTCATTAGTGGCTATGCATGAATGCAACTAACTACATGCAACATGTGAGATATATTACAATGCAAACTATACTATATGAACTAACCAATATAAATGCAATATGAAATATTTCACAAATGCAAGCTAAATGTATATGTATATAACTAAATGCAAGTGTAAATGTAATGCAAAGTCAAAGGATATCTTACAAATGGTGGTTTGAGGGAGGACTCCACCAAACTCATTCCTTGTTGCCATGGTTATTGATGTTGTGCATGTTGCTCAATGCTCTCAATAACCGGTCAAAGGCTTGGGCACAATCCTCAAATAAGCAAAGATAGAACCATGGCCACTTCAAAATAGAATAGAGCCAATCCTCCACAAGGGGCTTTTCATTGAAATTTCTCCCCTTCACCTTGGCCTCTTCATAGCCTTTTTGGCTCTCCAAATTAGCAAGCTTAAAATTCTCGTCATCGGGAGGCTTCCATTCTCTCCCGTCTCCCTCAAATAGGGTGATGATGATAGCATTTTGATTTATCAATCCTTCAAGAGTAGAAGGAGAATTTTCATAGCATTGATGACAGGCTAGCTTAGGAATTAAGATTGTGGGTCCCAAGTCTCCACAAGTAAGCTCATTCGTAGCTTTGTTCTTGAGCTTCTCAACCAAGTACCTTTTATATAACAATTTGACCTCTTGGAGAAGGTTTACCATATCATCTCCAACAATCATAGGTTCCATGGTAGGTGCGAAAATGTATTCATAGTCAATAGGAAAGAGACATTCATCTTCTTCATGGAAGCATACCTCAAACTTCTCAAGGATATATGGGCTCCTCAAGTGAGGCAATCTCACCACTCCATTCCTCTTCTTCATTCCATAAGTCCTTGAAAGACACATATTCCGCATAAGCTTCTTCCATAGGCTTGTCATCATCGCTATCTTCATATGAATCATAAATGGGGGCTTCACTCCTCCTCATTAACTCTTTCTCCAACACCTCAATGTTCACATCAAATGACACACCCTCATACTCACAAAGGTTAAGAGTATTTGGCTTACTCAACCTCATATCTTCATCAAATACCACACTTTCATACTCACAAGAGCTCAAGGATATTGGCTCTTCCCACTTCATATCTTGTTTATCAAAGGTCATTACCTCAAATTCACATTCATGGTCAATGCTCAAGGATTGGTGGGGAGTGGTTGCTTGGGTGGTTTCTCGAGTTGCCTTCATTTAGGCAATTCGAATTACCAACTCCTCACCATAGGTAGCAATGCTTTGAAGAACATTGTCCCTATTTTGTCTCTCCTCTAGCATTTGTGTGAAGAAATTTGGTTGGTCTCCCATCATTTGGAGAACCATATTTTGAATGTCAAAGTTATACTCATCTTCTTGTTGTGTGTGGGTGTGAAAGTGGTTATATTGTGGCATTTGGAATTGGTTGTAATATGAGTCTTGGGTGGGTGGTTGTTGTGGATATTGGATGTGGTAATTTTTGTGGGAAAAATTGGGGTAGTAGTTAGGATTTTCATTCTATGATTTGTAAGGTAGGTTTGTGTTGACTTACTCCTCAAACTCCCCATACCCATAGTCATACTCAAAAGATCCACCACATACTCCATATGTCAAGTCTTGAGTTATCATAGCTAAGGCAAGGAAACAACTACAACCAAGAAAACTACACAAAAACGGTAAGAACGACCTTGAGGAAAAAGTTCCTCAAGGTTAAAGCACAATTAAAAATAGACAAACAAGCAAGAACTTAATCACAAAACACCGTCCCCGGCAACGGCGCCATTTTGATGAGTGTTGTCGTCACACGCCCAATCAAACACATTTATAATCTCAAAAAACAACTAGGTAGTGGTTAAGTCGAGGTCGATCCACGGGACGGTGTGCTTTGGGTTCTAAGTCTATCTATCTCAATTTATGCTAGTGTCACAATTGATTTGGGGTGGAGTTGGTGAGTCTAAACTAATAGAAGCAATGGAAGTAAAACAAGAAATAAATTAAGAGATGTAAACAATTAATAAAGATACTAGGATGTCATGGGATCACAAGGGAATCATGGTAAGATAGCATAAATGAGTTATGTGGATGCAAGCAATTATTATTGTTGGAATTGAGTTAGTTCATGTCTTATAATTTATAAGAAGATTTGGGCCCCGGAGCCGAGTCATTTGTGACTTTACAACACCTACAAGTTGACTTAATTCTTCCTATTAAACTACATGCATGATAAACCAATTTCTAGGAAAACTTACGTCTCAGAGCCGAGTCGGTTAAGACTTTACAACACCTACAAGTCGACTTGGGTTTTCCCTATTCAACAATATGCAAGGTCTAACAAGGCTCGAGTTGGTTTATGTCTTACAAGCCTTGTTGAAAAGATAAGAGAAACATGCTAGGTTGTTAATCAAGCATTTCATCAAACATGATATATGCATAAGTTGAAGAACAATAAGCAAGCATTCATATGAACTCATTAAGCATAAATCTATCCCATGATTAACTCCCCTAATCCCCCACTAATCCTAGTTAAGTAACTACTCACTCATTATCGTGGAAGACATGTTATCAATGGTGCCAATCATCACAACAAGTATAAACATGATAAAAGAGTGAAGAAATAAGCAATAAAGAGTAAAGAGTAAAGGAATTATACCAAACTTAAGATTAACAAATGGAAAGGAAAGAATAATAGAAGAAAACCTGATTGATTCATGAAGAGTTGTTAAATCTCCAAATAATAACCCAATAATCTTCAATTACCCAATAATAAAGCTTGAACAATAATTAAGGAAAGATTAATGTGTAATTCGTGGAAAGATTAAAGACTAATCTACTCCTAATCTAATCTAAGAGAGCTTGATTTAATCAAAGAAAACTTGTTTCTTAGCTAGGTAGTATAATGGGGTATTTATACTAAAGATTAAGTACAAGAATTAGGGTTACTAAGGGCTTAAATGATGATTAAGACCCTAAAAGAAGCTTGATAATTTGCAACTCCTGAGGGACATACACGGATTGAGTAGTAACTCCCCAGGGACACGCGCGTCCTGGCCTGAAGCATGCTTGGTCTTGTAAGGTGATCCGCTCGGGCTGGCATCGGGACGCCCGGATCCTAGGTCTGGGACGCTCGTCCTGAGCTCAGGACGCTCGAATCCTGGGACAGGGTTCCTTCTTCATTCTTGACTTCCTAACAATCCACTCGTCCTGGCTTGGGGATGCCCTTCCTGGGTCTGGGACGCCCGGCCTAAGTCTGGGACGCTCGGATCATAGGTCAGCTTGTCTATTTGAGCTCGGATTGTAAAAAAGACGTCATTTCCTCATCCGGACTCCTATTGGAGTGATTCAAAAGCCTAGACCACTTAATTTTTCGACGCCGTTTCATCTATCATAGTTTCAGAGCCAAACAAGCAACTCTTGGTTTGGTTCCAAGCAATTTCCTCTTGTAATGGCTTCCTTCTCGTCATCCTTGCTCAACAACTTATGGGGATTGATTCTTGGGTCGTGGGGGTTGTCCTTCATTACCCTAAAACTTGATTTATTGAACTACGACCTTTAGCCTTGGTCTCATCTTCGATGCTTGGTCATTGGATATTATCAATTTTAGCTCCGTTTCACTCCGTTTGGGTAAGGTTAGTACTCCTCTTCTACAAAGGACACCATACCTCATAGAATATGCATAATAGGAAGCTAAAGACAAGAAATGAACCTAATACACACTAAAAAGCATAGGAACTAGGCTAGTTAGGGGACTAAATGTGTGTAAATATGACTCACATCACATGTATGAAATGTAAGGGAATGGGACATGATGCAGAACACTGTAGGAAGGGTAAGGGTAATCAGCCTCTGAGGAAGGTTTGGAAACCTAGACCCCCTACAGTGAAAACTGCAGTGCAGAACCCTCAACCACAAAAGAGAACTGAGACACCAAGAGCACAGGTGGTACAGCCTGAGATTGTATGTGCCCCTGTAGTCCAGCCTGTTGTAACACAGTTGTTACACCTGCTATACCTGTGACTAAACTGAATGAGGGGATCTCATTTCCTAGACGAATTATAACTAGGATGATAAGGCAGGAGATACCTGAGAGCAGGCAATTCTCACCTAATGGTGTGACTTTTCTGGATTCACTGAACATGACTATATCAAGGAGTGTAAGTGCTGGCAAGTGTGGCCTGAGGAGGATCCAATTAGAAAATGGGTAGCTTGGGTTTTTGGAACATAAGAGGGATGAATAGTATGAATAAACAATTAGAAATAAAGTGGTTTCTAAACTAGAATAATGCAGGGTTATTTGGTCTCTTATAAACCAGAATAATGTAGGGTTATTTGGTCTCTTAAAATCTAAAATTAGAGGTAGTAACTGGATTAAGGTTATGAATATAGTTTCTGAAAGCTGGTCTATTTGCACGAATAGCAGTCAACACAAAGGGGGTAGGATATGGCTTATTTGACAGCCTACTCAATTTGAGGTGGATGTGTAGTGTGTAACTGCTCAGCTGATTCAATCTAAAGTTTTTGATAAAATAAGGGGTTGCCACTTCTTTTTCACAATTGTTTATGGATTCAACAAGGACAAGGAGAGGGAGTGCCTATGGGATTCCTTGGTGTCAATTAGGAATGGGATTGATAATAGTTAGATGGTGTGTGGGGATTTCAATAATCTCATGCATCTGAATGAGAGACTAGGGGGAGCTGAGGTGCATTAGAATGATATTTTACCTATGAGGCAGATGGTAGCAAATTGTGAGTTAACTGAATTGAAGACCACTGGGGCTTTTTTTACTTGGAATAACAAGCATGAAAATGGCTCAAAAGTTTACTGTAAAATTGACAGAGTTTTGATTATTGCTGAGTGGTTGAATGCTTTCCCTGAGTGTTATGCAAACTTCCTACCTGAAGGACTCTTTGATCATTGTCCTTGTGTGATTCTCTTTAGGGAAGTGGGGGGAAGGAAGGGTGCTCCTTTTAAGTATTTCAACATGTGGTCTCTTCTGGATGACTTTCATAGGGTGGTGGAGGCTCAGTGGCAGAAGAGACTCAAGGGTACTCCTATGTTCCAGCTCACTCAGAAGTTAAAAAGTTTGAAGTATAGTTAAAGCATTTAGATAAGCAGAACTTTAGTGACATTGAGAACATTACTCATGTGACTGAAGTGGCCTTAGAGGGATTTCAGAAGCAACTGAGGCAGGATCCCCTGAATAAGGAGCTATGTGATGCTGAAGCTGCTTGTGCTCAAGAGCTTATCCTTCTCAAGAAAGCTCGTACAGAATATATTATGCAAAAGTCTAAGGAAAAGTGGATGGATGAGGGGGACTCTAACACTGCTTTTTTCCATGCCAGCATCAAGCATAAGAGAATGAGGAATATGGTGTATCAAGTGAAAAATAAGAATGGGGTGCTGTGTACTCACCAGGAGGACATTCAAAGTGCTTATGAAGATTACTATGGTGACCTTCTGGGATCCTCAAAAACAGTTGAACCCATTAGTGTTGATATTGTAAGGTAGGGGAATTGCTTAACTAATGACCACCAGACTTTATTGCAGGCCCCTGTAACTGATGAGGAAATTAAGAATGCACTGTTTTCCATTCCTGGTACCAAAGCACCTGGGCTAGATGGATACAGTAGCCAGTTCTTTAAAGACACCTGGACCATTATTGGGAAGGACTTTATTGCTCCTGTGAAGAGTGTTTTTACTTCTGGGAAGCTGCTGAAAGCTTGCAATGCTACAGTCCTTACTATGGTACCTAAGGTGGAAGTCCCTGAACATATTACTCAGTTTAGACCAATTGCCTGTTGCAACACCATCTATAAATGTGTTGCAAAGGTAATTTGTAATAGACTGAATACTATCTTACCTGATATAGTCAGCCCCTCTCAAAGTGCCTTTATAAAAGGTAGGGACATTGTGGGTAATGTTCTAATTTGTCAAGACCTGATAAAATTATATAAGAGGAAAGCCTGCTCACCTAGAGTCATGATGAAGATTGATCTACAGATGGCATATGATTATGTAGAATGGGAGTTTCTTAGACACATGTTGACTGCCCTTAAGTTCCCTACACTCAGCCTAGATCTTATCATGCAGTGTGTGACTACTCCAACCTATTCCATTTCTTTGAATGGGAGTGTGTTTAGGTATTTTTAGGGGAAACGAGGGCTTAGACAAGGGGATCCCTTGTCCCCTCTTCTATTCACTATCTGTTTGGATTATCTCAGCATGATTTTGATTTGGGTGCAGAAGAGAAAGGAGTCCAGTTATCAACCCCTATGTAAAAGAGTGCAGTTGAGTCACCTTTGCTTTGCAGATGACCTTGTCATGTTCTGCAGAGGTGATATCCCATCTGTAATGCTTATGCTGAGGGCTTTTAAAACATTCTCTTTAGCATCTGGTTTGATTATGAACCAAGGGAAATCAGAAATTTATTGTAATGGGATTGATAGTCAAACATTGGCAATGCTGGTTAGGGTCTCTGGAATGCACAGAGGGAAAATACCTTTCAAGTATCTGGGGTTAAACATCTCTCCTAAAAGGTTGAGTGTGAATGAGTGTCAATGTCTCATAGACAAGGTAACTACCAGGATTAGAGGTTTAGGGGCAAGGAGATTGTCTTATGCTGGTAGAGTGGTGCTGATCAAATCTGTTCTGAGTACACTCCATAATTACTGTCTCGAATTTTTATTCTCCCTAAAACAATTCTCACAAAAATTGAGTACTTATGCAGGAAATTCCTATGGCATGGCAATGAAATAAAGGAAAGCCTATCACTGGTTGCCTGGGATCAGATCTGCAAGGCAAAAAAGAAGGGAGGATTGGGATTGAAGCATCTTTACTGGTGGAACATTGCTACAATGGCCAAATATGTGTGGTGGATTGCGAAAAAAACTGATCATTTAAAGGTACGTTGGATCCACGCAATTTATATGAAAGATAAGGAGTGGGAGGACTATTCACCAGGTAGTGGAGCTAGCTGGGCATGGAAGAAGATTTGCTGGGTTAAAAATATGGGAAAACAACACATGTTCAGTGATACTCTTACTGATTACACAATCAAACTAGTTTATTCTTGGCTTGTTAATGAGGGTCTGGATATACCTTGGCATGCTTGGACTACAAAATAATCTGATTGTACCAAAGCATGGTTTCATTCTGTGGTTAGTGGCTCACAGGAAACTGTTAACCCAGGACAGACTGATGAGAATGGGGATAATTCAACAGAACATTTGTTATCTGTGTGGGAATGCTGAAGAGAGTATGGAGAATCTATTCTTTCAGTGCCCATTCAGTAGCAGATGTATGATTATAATTTCAGAGTAGCTTCAAATGAAACTCCCTGACAAGCAAATAATAACTTGGTGGGTTCAGCAGAGATGTCGTTCACTACAACAGAAAAGAGCCATTGCTTCAGCCTTGGCAGCAGCAGTTTATTATATCTGGTGGTGCAGGAACAACTGCCGCATTGAAGGGTGTATTCCTCTGCCTAAACTGATGATGAAGAGATGTAAATAGGAGCTGCAAATGAGGCTACGAAGTAGTATTCATATATCAAAAGTTCAGAAAGCAAATTTATGGTTTGATAGAATTTGTAGTAACTGAGGGTGTATGCAATAGTTTGAGTATGATGTAAGTCCACTTAAGGTTAAGCCTTAAGTAACAAAATTGTATGGATGTTTTGATCTTTTAATGAAAGCTTACATTTTCCCAAAAAAAAAAAAAAAAAAAAAAAAAAAAAAAAAACCGAGACACAATCTGGGCTCCCACCCCATTAGCAATAACAAATCTAAGTCGAGTAAAAATAAAAGAAGCAGCGCGCGTTGCAGCATCCTAAGACAGAGAAACTTTCTGAATCCGCTTGAGCAGTGCAATGGCATCAGCCTCCAACTTTCCCAACGAAGAGAAAGAAAAAGGTAAGAAACCATAACCGATCGCCGAACACAAGCCCTGATACTCGGAGAAAAGCTTGGATCTATTTATTATAATAGAATCAGAATGTACAAGATCCCTTCCAATCTTCCTACAAAGGAGACCAGTGTAGTCCCCTAAGATGAAATAAAAACAACCTACAAAAATTCCTAAGAAAGCCTAGAACCATATAAACGTAAATTTACAACTTTCTTAATCTTAACACTTAGAGTAACCATAGAGGATTTAGTCCCCTTAAAAATTCTGTCATTTCTTTCCTTCCATAGGTAGTAGATAGTAGCCATGAATCCAGCATGTTGCTTGTAAGTTCATTTCGTTGATGCAAAATCTTGAGCAATAAGAACCAAAGAATAAGACCCCACTGGTAGACAAAGCCATGTACCAATGATATTCAGGATTTGCCTAGAAAACTCACAATCAAAGAAAAGATGTTGCACATCTTCACTTTTGCATTCACACAGAGCACATCTATTTACAAAAGGCATGCCTCTTCTCATCAGATTATCCATAGTTGGGAGACCATTATGCATAACCATCATTCCAGCAAAAGAGTGCTTGGGATGACAGCCTTTACCATGAACCAGTGAGTGCCAACTGACCATAGGCCTTCTAATTCCGAGTTTTTCATACATAGCATTTGTATCATACCTCATGTTGGGAGTGCAGCTCTCAAGCAACTGAAGTGCCTAGGCAGGAAAACTAGTAATACCAAGCAAGAGTGCTTTCATTTTAACCACATTATTCCAATACCATGAGTTAGTAATAAAAGTATTAGCCAGCCAGGTATCACTACCCTTCAATACGTATGTATGTATCCATCTAGACCAAATACAGCGAGGTCTGTAATTCAGTTTCCATACCCATTTAATCATCTGTGCACTATTCTAACTCAGAACTTCCTTTATGCCAATCCCCCCTTAATCTTAGGAGAGCATAACATCTGCCATTTAAAAAAAGTATGCTTCTTGCATCCTGCATCTATACCCCAGATAAAGTTCTTGTAAAGCTTGTTGATCCTCTTAGCAATTCCCTTTGAAAGCAACACACTAGCTCCCCAGAAGTTATTTAAACCAAAGATTACTGAGTTAACAAAGAGAGTTTTACCTGCATAGCTCAAACTTTTATTTGCTCAATGCATAATTCTTGCCTTAATTTTGTCCAACAGGGGTTGATACATGTCCTGAGTAATCTTGGCATTGAATAAAGGTAACCCCAAATACCTAAAAGAAAATTCTCCAGCGCTGAAACCAATATCATCCAGAATTAAGGCCCTGATGTCATTAGCTACTCCACCAAAGTAGAAGTCAGTTTTTGCAGGTTTAATATGTAAACCTGAGAGTTCACTGAAAAATTCTAGGCAATTAGCTACAACTCTAACAGAAAGTGGATCACCTCTAGTGAATACTAGCAGCTTATCCGCAAAAATAAGGTGTGTAAGGTTCAGCTGAACCCATTTAGGATGATAAGAGAAGTTTGCAGCACTAGGGAGTCTTCTGAGAAGCCTAGACATCACCTTCATACAAATGACAAAGAGGTAGGGGGAAAGGGGATCCCCTTGTCTTAGACCACATTTGCCAGGAAAAAACCCTTCTACCCCTCCATTAATAAGCAAAGAGTAATTAGGGAAAGTCACACAAGCCATTATCCCATTAATAAACACTGGTGGAAATTTTAGCATCAACATACTTTCTTTTAGAAATTACGAATTCACTAAGTCAAAAGCCTTCCTTATATCCACGT
The DNA here is from genome assembly GCF_048544455.1 of Silene latifolia. Taxonomy (NCBI): domain Eukaryota; kingdom Viridiplantae; phylum Streptophyta; class Magnoliopsida; order Caryophyllales; family Caryophyllaceae; genus Silene; species Silene latifolia. The sequence continues at coordinate 143,951,185 of NC_133526.1, forward strand.
TTAACAGGCACCAAGGAGTAAGATAGGCACGTCCATACTTGGAGACCAACTCATGAGCCAACATAGTTATCAAAAATATCCCTCTCAGCCATAAAAGCAGCCTGTTCAGGGCCAATAATGGAGTCCAAAACTTGCTTTAATCTATTAGCTAGTATTTTATTAACCACTTTGTAGTAGGTAGTACAACAAGCTATAGGCCTAAAATCCTTAACAATGAGTGGGGTCTCCATATTAGGAATCAGAACACACAAAGTAGTATTGGCTGCCTTAGGTAGAGCTCCTTCCAGGAAGAATTCAAGAACTGAATCCTTAAAATCATGACCAACCACAGTCCAGACATCTAGGAAAAACCCAGGAGTGTATACATCAATACTAGGACTTTTATTTCTATCTATGGACCTGAGAGCCTCAAGTATTTCCTGCACCCTCACTGGATGCACAAGAGAATCACAGCTAGCCAAGGCATACTGATGGAAAAGGTGGGGAGGTAGAGTCTCAACATGAGTGGAGGATCCCAATAAGGTCTGATAATAAGAGATAAAACCTTGTGCCACTTCCTTTGTTCCTGTACACAGGTTCCATGATTGATCCATAATGCTGCCAATGGTATTTCTGACTTTCCTAGCTACAATACTAGAGTAAAAAAATCTGGTAATAAGATCATTCTGTTGAAGATGCTGAGCTTTAGCTCTTTGCTGAAGTGCTTGCAATTCAGCTCTGTTCACCTTTAAATAATCTTGCAGTAGGATCTGTTCCTCCCTGATAAGTGAAACATCCAAAGGGGAACAACTGAGATGTTCCTGACAATCATTAAGCCTCTGTTTTGCTGTAGTCACCCTAGCAGAGAGGTTAGTGAAAGATGAGGTGTGAAGTCTCTTCAAATAACCCCTTAACCTTTTTAATTTCTGGAATAAAGAAGCAATACGACTACCATAATAGTGTGAGGTCCAACCCTCCGTCACAGCAGTCTGAAATTAAGGAGATAATGCCCATCAATTCAGGTATTTAAAGGATGAAAGTCAAGGGGTTTACATATCTCCAATGGTAACCAAGCAAGGGGAATGGTCAGAAACCCCTGCATTCACAAAAGTAGCCGTGGAATTAAGATTGGCAAGCCACTATTGAGAGGCTAAAATCCTATCCAATTTTGCCCACCTGAGACCATCACCTTGCTTAGTGTTCCAAGTAAAATGGCAGCTTGTAGCAGAGTGGTCAACCAGTTCACAAGCATTGACTGAATTCACTCATATCTGCTAGTTGCAAATGAGTACTACCCAGCCTTTCTTCCATTTTAGGCACCACATTGAAGTCACCCAAGCATAACTGATGTGTCCATTTTATATAAGATTTTACCCCATATATTAGCTCGGTTTTACTTGTTATTTCACTACTTTTAGTGTATTAGTGAGCTAATTCCGTGTTCTACGTGTTTTTGCCCGTATTCATTTTATTTTGTAGGAAGTGAAGCTTTTAGTAGCTCATTCCCGTCATTTTAGCAATCACTGAAGTTCACGGAGCTAGTAGAAGCAAGACTTGACCATAGAGAGACTCTTATGGAATAAATGGGAAACCCAAGCAAGATAAAACTAACTAATGTTAGTGGACAAATAAAATATGAAGCCCCAAAATGAAGTAATGAAATGAAGCCCAAAGTGAAAGAGACTAGAGCAAGCTTAGGATGCTCTTAAGATATTCACTAAGCATTCAACCGGGTGATTAAAGAGGAATTAAGACACAAACATTGGGTCCTCTATGCAATTAATCGAGCAATTAAGTGAATAAACCCGGATCACCTCATCCCTGATCGGGGTGGCTTGTCCCCGATCGGGGTTGACTGCTTCTTTGACTTTTACGTTTCCTACTTCATTTCCTATATAAAGGATGTTGCATTGCATCCAATTTTACACAATTTTCCCATCATGTTCAAGTTCAAAAAAACCTCTAAATTTCAGATTAGTTTTAGTCATTAGGTTAGTTTAGATTAGTTTAGTTTTTCTGTTGTTTACATTTCCTTTAAACATTTCAAGTTATAATCAATTTCCATTACAAGTTATTTACGTTTCATTCTTTGTTCTTCATTTGCAAGTTCTTCCATTATCAAGGTAATTTCATTTATTGCATTACTTTTATTATTCATTAGTCATTAGATAATTTACATTATGCCCGAGTAATTTCCTTAGTCTAGGGATTAAGGGAGACATGCTAAATAACTAACCACAATTGTTAAAATGAGATGTCACGATATTAAAATAGTTTCTATAACATGTTTGCTTTATATTGTTTAATCTTAGGTTATTGACCGTAATCGCAGATTAAGTTTGTTAATTCATTCTATAAGTCGAGAGACACGAAATTGAATTAGACTAAACATGCTATAGTAGAACGACCTAGCCATATCGAGAGATCGTTTGGACCCGGTCTATGGTCAATGCTAATATCGAGAGGTGGGTGTCTAAAGGCCTAAACTATTTATCATTATTAATGCATTTCTAAATTAACATGACTAATTAGTAATTTTCATGTGTGACCCGACTTCTTAGTTGCTTTCTCTATTATTGTTTTCATTTTATTTGCTTAACCAATAAACCAACCAACAACCGATAAACCGACCTCGATAGAATTCAATCCATAGCAACTTGTTTAGTAAACTTCCGTCTCCTTGTGGTTCGACACTTATTACTACATTTATTTGTCATTAGGGAATTTATCTTCGTTCGCTGTGAGACATAGCCTATCAAATTTTGGCGCAGTTGCCGGGGAGACGATTTTGTTTGTTATTAGTTGTTGAATTTTATCTTGTTTATTTTGTCCCAGGGGAACACTTGTTCCTTGGGATCTTTCTCGCGGTTTTCTTATAGTTTTAGTGCCTTTTTCAGGTGATAAAACTATTTCAAGAGGATCCTTATATCCGTCCAATGGCTGTATTTCCTTTCTTGCAACAACAAAACCAACCTTTTCATGACTATTTGTCCCAATTTGACGAATACACTAATTGGATTGCTTCTTTTGGATTCATTTACAATGAATATGAATTGGGTCAGGTTGTACTTGAAGGAATGGATTCCAAGTCCCGTGATTTGGCTCTTTACATGAGTTGTGGGAGTCTTTACTACAAGAGTGCGGAGGAGCTTTGGGTTTTCCTAAGGTTCATGGCCGACCAGTGTCGGGAAGTAGCTTGCCAAGAATATTTAAGGCGTGTCGAAGAGGAGCTCATAATGCTTCTTCAAGCTCATTTGGATCAACAAGCGTCTGAGGCTCGTACCTTAAAAATACTAGAAGACATGCTCACAAAAATGTGAGAAGGAAATGAGCGATTTATCGAAGCTTCCACTCCTCCACCTTTCCAATGTGAGTCTTTTGTCCCTAATAATTTAGAATTATTGGAAGACGATGATGATGGTCAGAATTTTTCTTTTGAAATTCCCCTTAACATCACTCCAATTGACCACTTAGTGACTCATGTTAATGACATTGACCTTGTAGTAGATGACACCCATGACATGGATGTTGTTGGGCCCGATTTTAATGACACGGATGAGGTTTCACCCGAGTCTTTGGAAACCTTTGAGATTCATTTCACGGATTATATAGTTGATCCAATTATGGTTGATGCGGGACTTCATGATGATCCCATCGAGGATAAGTGGGAGGAGTTGGCCATTTCCAATGAGACCCACCTCCTTGATTCTTCATGCCACCAATTTAAGACCATATATGATGATAATTTGTGCGCTAACGATTTATTTCACGATCTTAAGCATGACGCTCCATCTCTTGCTGACGAGTGGAGTAATACGATGGTTGTTTTTTAAGCCTCTCCTACGCATTTTGATAAGATTTTTCATCCTTATCCTTTGATCTTTTATGCGTTAATCTTATCAATTGCATATATATGTTTTTGTATTGCCCATGCACAGGTATATGATCGGCTTCTAAGGGCTTTGACTTATTTTTTAATGAGGACGAAGGCCGCAACGTTCGAAAAATGGGAGTTTAGCAAGACTTAAAATTTGCGCTTCTTGGGAGGCAACCCAAGCTTTTATTTGCTTTTGTTTTTACTTTTCCGTAATTTAATGTTTTTCTTAGAATTAGGAATAAATTACTAGACTTGACGGTGTTTATTTTTGTGATTTGTAGATGAAAAATGGAGAAAAGGAGTCTCGATGAGGTTTTGCACGCTTCCCCATGCACAAAACCCCGTTCGGGGACGTAATTTTCAAAAACGGGACGGAAATAAGAAATAAGAGAAAAAGTCAAAATCGGTCTAAACTCGGTCAATCCCGATTGGGGACGCAACTTTTTCCGGGAAAAAAAATCATAGAAAATTGTTAAATTACATGCAAACATATTTTCCTTCATCAAACCTTCAACTTTTGGCCTTTTTTCTTGAATGAATGACGAATGGAAGAGTCCCCCGTATACATGCTAGCTTGGGGGAGGCTAGCTCGTCTAGTAAGTGTTCTTTCCTTTGCATTTTAGTTTACATTTCTCGTAACACATTAGATATAACCTCTTATCTTGCTTTTTATGTGCTTTGAACCATTTTTTCGGTTATTTTGGTTGGATTACATGTTCGTACATTGAGGACAATGTTGTGTTTAGCTTGGGGAAGGGATTGCATTCGCATCTTAGTTAGTTTGCATTTTCAATTCAATAAAAATATGAAATTTGAAAAATTTTGTGCTAGTTTTTGGTTCTGATGCTTTGCTTTCCTACCTTTTGTCATGGTTTTTATACTAATATCCCTATGCATTTCCTAATGATAGCTCAATAGCTAATGACTCTTTATTATTGACGGGATTATTGCTTCATGGGGATGTCTTGACATAGTATGTGTAAGATGGAATTTGGACCGAATAAGCTTGATCTTGATTATTGGCAAGCCACAAAATTGGTAAGGTAGAACCTCCTTAGACCGATGCATCCATATCCGGTCTCTCTTAGGTGAGTGTAGGTCTTCTTATGGTGTGTGTTTCATCAAAACGCACAAGTATGGTCTTTATTCCGTCACTAACAAGCATTACTTTCATATTTTGCATTGCATTTGAAGCCATTCACTTTGATTATATTGCCCATTTCTAGCCCCCTTTACACATGCTTACAAATTCCCTAGCTACATTATATATTTGCCTACCTAGTCAAGCTAGTAGCTATGTCATTGGTGTAGGGTGCTTATTTGGGATGTATCTTAATGGAAATCATAGTGATTTTGGTTAAACAGAATTGCTAATTTCCGTTTCAAATGATTATGAAAAAAGAAAGTGAAATGAAAAATAAAAAAAAACAAGAAAAGAAAATAAATGAATCATGAACAATGAGAAATGAAAAGAAGAAAAAAAGAACATGATTTGAGAAGGAAGAAAGAAAAGAAAGGAAGAAGAAAGAAACTCCCATGCTTTATTCATATTTTTTAGGTAGTATTCCTATGTTTTACATTGAAAAAAGAGGTCAATATATTATTGTATTTGGCTTCTAAATATTGGGTTACTATAGGATTGGGATTGAGCATCCTTACATTTGGTCGTTATTAGCTTGATCACCTAGCCCCTCAAAACCATAATTCACATGTTGCCCCTTATTACCCATTACATATTGCCTTCTTTTTACCCATTTTGCTTCTTATATGCTTGCATTTTTGATTGTTTTGTCTTATATTTTGGATTGATTACCATATTATATTGCGGGCACACTCTCATGAGTCGAGGAAAGGTGAGTGCTACTCATATAAATATCCTTTCACATATAAAAGAGCTTGAGTGTACCGTGAGATTCCAAAGTCAAAAGATCGTGCAAGAGCTTAAAAGTCCATTTGAAATCTTCCATGTTACGCCGTCATATAAATCTCATCCATGTTTATGCATTTTCCTTATTCCCATGTTGTTTCGGGATTTGAGTCATATGCTTAATGGTTTATTTTGGGATTTTGCAATTGATGAGAATTTGTTTCTTGCTTGAGGACAAGCACGAGTCTAGCTTGGGGGAGTTTGATGTGTCCATTTTATATATGATTTTACCCCATATATTAGCTCGGTTTTACTTGTTATTTCACTACTTTTAGTGTATTTGTGAGCTAATTCCGTGTTCTAGGTGTTTTTGCCCGTATTCATTTTATTTTGTAGGAAATGAAGCTTTTAGTAGCTCATTCCCGTCATTTTAGCAATCATCGAAGTTCACGGAGCTAGTAGAAGCAAGACTTGACCATAGAGAGACTCTTATGGAATAAATGGGAAACCCAAGCAAGATAAAACTAACTAATGTTAGTGGACAAATAAAATATGAAGCCCCAAAATGAAGTAATAAAGTGAAGCCCAAAGTGAAAGAGACTAGAGCAAGCTTAGGATGCTCTTAAGATATTCACTAAGCATTCAACCGGGTGATTAAAGAGGAATTAAGACACAAACATTGGATCTTCTATGCAATTAATCGAGCAATTAAGTGAATAAACCCGGATCACGTCATCGCCGATCAGGGTGGCTTGTCCCCGATCGGGGTTGACTGCTTCTTTGACTTTTACGTTTCCTACTTCATTTCCTATATAAAGGATGTTGCATTGCATCCAATGTTACACAATTTTCCCATCATGTTATAGTTCAAATAATCCTCTAAATTTCAGATTAGTTTTAGTCATTAGGTTAGTTTAGATTAGTTTAGTTTTTATGTTGTTTACATTTCCTTTAAACATTTCAAGTTATAATCAATTTCCATTACAAGTTATTTATATTTCATTCTTTGTTCTTTATTTGCAAGTTCTTTCATTATCAAGGTAATTTCATTTATTGCATTACTTTTATTATTCATTTGTCATTAGATAATTTACATTGTGCCTGAGTAATTTCTTTAGTCTAGGGATTAAGGAGCCATGCTAAATAACTAACCACAATTGTTAAAATGAGATGTTACGGTATTAAAATAGTTTCTATAAAATGTTTGCTTTATAGTGTTTAATCTTTGGTTATTGGCCGTAATCGTAGATTAAGTTTGTTAATTCATTCTATAAGTCGAGAGACACGAAATTGAATTAGACTAAACATGCTATAGTAGAACGACCTAGCCATATCGAGAGATCGTTAGGACCCAGTTTATGGTCGACGCTAATATCGAGAGGTGGGTGTCTAAAGGCCTAAACTATTTATCATTATCAATGCATTTCTAAATTAACATGACTAATTAGTAATTTGCATGTGTGACCTGACTTCCCTAGACGCTTTCTCTATTATTGTTTTCATTTTATTTTCATAACCAATCAACCAACCAACAACTGATAAACCGACCTCGATATAATTTAATCCGTAGCAACTTATTTAGCAAACTTTCGTCTGCTTGTGGTTCGACCCCTATTATTACATTTATTTGTGTTTAGGGAATTTATCTTTGTTAGGTGTGCGACATAGCCTATCAATAACCAAGGCAAGGTCACTTGAGAAGGGACATCCAAAAGATATTTCCAAAGACCCCTCTTATTCGATCTTACATTGAATGCATATACAAATGTCACTTCAACTCTTATTTAAGAAGCAAGGTGGAGCAAGAAGCAATGTATATGCTGAGCTGATTGTTGTAGTAAGACATTAGGAGAAATAATATCAGGTTTTCGAAAAACCCATATACGACCATTATAAAGAGGCTCATTATTATGGACCAACTAAAAGCCATTAAAAATACTACTAATCTCCTCGATGGCATTGTGCTTGACATGAGTTTCATTAATAGCACCACAATCCACCCTATTTGCCAACAACAAATGGAGAGCTTCTTGCTGCTTTAAGGGGTCATATAGACCCCTTATATTCTATGTTGTGAGTATCATGGGATGCTACTGCTTTCCCATGATCCAACACTATACCCATGTCTTCCATGAGTTCCAAATCTAAATTTTGTTCATCCCCATGATCTGTTCCTGTATCACTGACTAGCTCAGTTGAAGCATCAGCAGGCTGCAAAAGTGGCTCTATGAGGTTCTCATTTTGAAGTAAAGAGAACCTAGTAGATAGTTTAGTAACCACAACGGACTTTTCCTGAACAATCAGAGGGCCTTTGTCTTTCTGAGAGTTAGGTGGAGAGTTCTTGTTGCTCCCTGCAACCAAATCAACAGTTTTCTGAGGCTCTACATTCTGTTTGGGTCTGTAACCAATCTTTGTTTTAGGTTTTCCATTCGGATTACATCTGTCTTTAGTATGTCCAACTTTTTTACACGCAGTACAGAAATGGGGAATCCATTCATATTCAACCTTTTACAACAGAGGCCCACGATAAGGAGAGTTAATCTTTATAGCTTTTGTTAACTCCTTAGAAAGATCAACATTAACCAAGATTCTTGCAAAAGCAAGCTTACTCTTGGTAGTGGTGTACTCATCTGCACAGATTGGTTTCCTACTGCACTAGCCACCTTACTTAGCCCAGCTTTGGACCAAAAGTAGAGATCTAGGTTGGGGAAGAGCACCCATATAGGAACATGGGTTATATTAAGTTCGTCCACTACAGTAGGACTCCACGGCTTAAACACTAAAGGGAACCCATTAACATTCCAAGTATCAGACATGATTTTCCCCATATCCTCTGCACTAGTAAAACGAAAAATAATACCAGCCCTTTGCAAAATACAGAATCTCAGAAGTGGTGATGTGAGTCCAATATTTCAAAATAAGGCTCTCAATTTGAACAAGGGACGATTGCCTACCTAGAACAATACCCAAAAGTGTTGTCTGTCAATATTCAACCTCTTTCACAATATCTTCCTCTTCAATATCAACAGAAGAATCCACTACAAGAACAAAAGAGAGATTCATACTTTTCGAAGAGTTATTCAAAACCCGAGAGTAAGATTTCGAAGTAGAACCCTCGGCAGCAGCCTTCTTTAACCCAGATCCAGACGAAGTGCCAGTTGATTGCGCCTTCTCGGACCCTAGCGCCACATTGATGTAATCAGTCAAAACCGGATGCGATGGTACATGGACTTCAATTTCATCCTTGATTAACATAGTAGAGTTTTCCTCAGTGGTAGTAGTGTTAGGAGGCACTACTACCCTAGACGGGTGGCCCCTGACCATGAGTACAAAGCTAGGTTACGCATTCGCAGTTTGAGAGAGTTTTTAGAGAGAGAAACTAGAGAGAGGACCGGTTATTATTATTATTGTTGTTGTTGTTGTTGTTGTTGTTGTTGTTGTTGTTGTTGTCGTCGTCATCGTCATCGTTGTACCAAAATAATTTTCGTTTAAAAACTACTACCAGTAAGTTTGATTTTTTTATAAAAGCACTACCACATTTTATCCAAATTAATAAAACATAATCTCACCCATTTATTTTTGAATTTCCATCTTAAGTTGTAAATTTTATCAATTTAACGAGTCATTTTGATGAAGTTTAAACAACTTTTTTTTTTAACTTAGATAGTTGAATTAGATGAAACTAGGTTAAAGTGATTTTACCCCAAAATGATTGGCAAACGGTAGTATTGTAGTGTTAAAAGGATAAATTTACAACTTAACATGGAAATTCAAAAATAAATGGTTGAGATTGTGTTTTATTTGGTTTGGATGATATTTCGTAGTGTTTCTAAAAAAAAACAAACTTACTGGTACTAGTTTTTAAACGAAAATTATTTTGACAGTAGTTCTTAAAACAGTGTAGTACAAAGGAAGTAGTTATAAAAAAACTCTTATTATTATTATTATTATTATTATTATTATTATTATTATTATTATTATTATTATTATTATTATTATTATTATTATTATTATTATTATTATTATTATTATTATGATTATTATTATGATTATTATTATTATTATTATTATTATTATTATTATTATTATTATTATTATTATTATTATTATTATTATTATTATTATTATGATTATGATTATTATTATTATGATTATTATTATTATTATTATTATTATTATTATGATTATTATGATTATTATTATTATTATTATTATTATTATTATTATTATTATTATTATTATTATTATTATTATTATTATTATTATTATTATTATTAGTATTACTATTAGTATTACTATTAGTATTATTATTACTATTAATATTATTACTATTACTATTACTATTACTATTACTATTACTATTACTATTACTATTACTATTACTATTACTATTACTATTACTATTACTATTACTATTACTATTACTATTATTATTATTATTATTATTATTATTATTATTACTATTATTATTACTATTACTATTACTATTATTATTATTATTACTACTACTACTACTATATTTGTTGGAAATCGCAAATATTTTGTTTGGAGTTTATTGTTATTGTTATTGTTGTTGTTGTTGTTGTTGTTGTTGTTGTTGTTGTTGTTGTTGTTGTTGTTGTTGTTGTTGTTGTCGATTTCATTAATGACCATTTCATTGTTTTGCATGTAGGCTTTATGAAGTTGTTATGGGACATGGGTTTGCTGTTGGTGAGGGGGGTGAGGCCGAAATTATTATTATTGTTGCTATTAAAGTGGACGGTTTACTTGTATTTTTACTATAAGCGCTTTTGTTGTTGTACTGCTTTTACCTGTGATAACAGTGGGCTTATTACATTCCTTTTACAGTTTTGTATTTGGTTTTTCGTTGTTGTAATTGGAGTTGTCATGGGTTGCAGAGTCCGGGAGTATAAGGCCGCAAGAGGGCCTCCTTTGAATGTGCGTAGCAGTTCCTAATATGTTTAATGGTCACTGAAAAGGTTTGTCGTGTGTTAGGGTGATAGTTGGGTAATGGTTTTGAATTTGTTTTTGGGTTGTATGCATCAGCCAGGCTGTTTGAATGGGAGCACGGGCAAGGATTTTTTTTTAAGACTTTCAAATTGAATTATATGTTTGGCCTCTTGCGCTTTGGTTCAACTTGAAATTTTGCGTTGTTGGTTATTATTGGTGTTGGGAACTGCGGTATGGGTACACCTTTTCTGCACCAGTGATACCGTTAGAGTTGTTAAATTACATTTACAACTTTGTATTCGTTTTGACGTTGTTTTGGTTGTAGTCGTCATGTGTTGCACAGGGCAGGAGTATCGGCCCGCAATAGGACCCCCTTTGGATTTGCGTAACTGTAACACCCCTTCTTACCCGGTCAAGGTAATGGGAGGATGTTACCATCTCGATTTCCCGAGGCGGTGAATCAGAGTTACAATTAAGAAACAATTAGCATAAATAAAGTATTTAATGGATTACATAACCATGAATGAATGAATAAAAGAACTGATACAACTCATGACTACTATACTCATCTAATGAAGTGACAATCGACTCCTAGTCCAAAGCTCCTCCCGTCTCCCACGTGACACCAAATCAACCTGTACTCAACTTGCTCCCCATATATTCGAAAATATCATATGGATCGACACAGGCCATCCCGGAAATAGGTGACAATTTACACATAACTCAAACACGTCAGTTTCAATAAATAAACATAGGACACGATGCAATATCGAAGTATGTAATATGCCAATGAAATGCATAAACCGTGACTATACAACACCACACACGATATCAGGACACGCCCAGCCATACCCACAACCATGCCGGTGCCAGGGACACGCCCACGACACCACATCTCACAAATAGGTACTCGGCACACGTCCGTGGTACCAGGTTTGGAAGCCAACCGGATCCCCTGCCAGACTTCGTGCCTCAACCACACGAGTCCCTTCGTACTCAAGTCATTAATGTGCACATCCCTCTTGGAGTGGGAAGTTCCAAGAGGCGACTTAACCGTAAGACGGTCTCCCAATCGCCTTATGTCTCCTCAACAACAAGTGATCAACCATAATCCGTCATGTCCTCCAATATACATGACAAACACAATAAATGTAAAATACCACACATTATGCCAATATGCCCATTTCACAATGAATATGCATAACTCTTACTAATTGTGCCTCTTTCTCATATATCATAAATGCCAATTGACAAGGCTAAAGTCGTATCACCTTAATCAAAATGAACCAAACTCAGTACTAACAAATATCTAGCGGTAACACAGGTATCGAATCCATAGAGAGGCGGTAATTACTCAGTTTGTTATGTCTTAAAGGTAACAATTTCTTGAAGGGTTTGTTTGTTTGATTTATAGAAACTAATGGCAATGTAAAATAAAGGTGAATTCAAATATATTAAAAGAGTCTAGGGATCAAGTTCACTAGGTCAGTTATCCGGGGGTGTGATTTAACTAATTAATTGAGCAGTTATGTTGTTTAAGGTCTTATGATCGGTCGACTCAAATATGCCCTTTAGATCTAAATTTAACATGCGGTCGCCGTAATTAAGCTAGTCTATTTAATTGTCGCAGCCTTTATTAGTCTTAATCCGGTCGACAATAATCCTAATTCGAAAGACTAGTTAACAAATTCTGGCCAAAACTAATTAACTAGATTTAGGACAACAATTGAACAACAACTAAAAGCAATTTAACAATAATTAATTGAATAAAATAAAACTCCTTCTAACAACCTAGATCCCTTTTCACCCTTGATGAATAATTGAGCTACTCATACTAACAATGATAACAACAATAAGATGAAGGGAGAACATAATTAAAAGCAATAAAAATAGATAAAATTAATTATGGAACTTGTACTTTAATTAATGAAGAAATACTAACAAAATACCGTAAGTAGCGAAATTAAGGACTAAAGCGATGTGCAAATAAACTTGATCTGAAATATTCTAAGAGTTCTTGGTGGAAATAATGTGTAACCTAATAATAATCTACGAACTTCTTATTTATATTACAAAATAAACCGACTTAAGGAAGTTTCGTAGAAAGTAGGAAATAGTAAACACTCGATCGAGTATTTACAGCGTCACAACTCGATAGCGTCTTCAGACACTCAATCGAGTGTTCTCAGCCTTAGCCTTTCTTCATGTCCTTTCTTCGTGTTTCCTTCTCGATTACTGTGCTAATCCTTTCGTGGTCCGTTGTACCGACTTCGCGATGCTCTATTTTACTCTTTTGCTGCACAAATGCATTCAATCTGCATTAAAACACCAAAAGGCTGGAGTATTGACATTTCTAATATAAACGACATATAATTAGCATATATAAGCACAAAACCGTATCAAAACAACTAAAGGGGAGGCATATAAATGTATATAAATATGGCTCATCAAACTCCCCCAAACCATCTCTTTGCTTGTCCCTAAGAAAAGCAAACACACAATACAAAAAGCAATCGTACAAATGGTGAATGAATAACTCAAAGCTAATGTTAATGCACATACAAATATCAAGCTATCCATATCTATAACAAAGTATTGACCAAAAATTATGCCAATAAAACAAATTCAAAGGCACAGGTAATAGAAAAACGTCGCTCAAGTCTCAAGATGTAACATGATACCGTAATATAGACAGTAGCCAAATATCTTTCAATCTTGCAAGACAAATTAGTCGGATTCTCGCGGATTTACTCATACACTAATAAGTATGTAATGGTGAGTAATATGTGAAGATAGAAAGAAATAGAACACCCACTCAACTTATGAAACATGCATGCAATCTATTGTGATAGAAATTTCTCCAACTTAATACGCATCCATAACATAGATAAAAGTACATGTATCAAGGACAATAAAGGTGTTTAATGGGTGAAGGTATAGAAATGGATTATGCCAAGGCACGTATGGATATGTGAGGCTAAGACGGTAGTCACAGCTACACTTGCTAATCAAACCAAATTTACAACATTAAGCATAAATTAACACCCACTAGAGAAATCATCTTAACTTTGACAACATATGGAAGACAAAGGAACTACTCTCCAATAATGCATTAGACTCTAATACCATATTTTTGATCCATTAATACAAACAAATGAAGCATCTTATGTCTCTTTCTTTTTTTTTTCTTTTTCACGTTTTTTTTTTCTTTCTTTATTTTCTTCCCTTTTTCTTGCTTCATATTTTTCCTTCTTTTTCCAACACAAGGGATACAACATAATTGCTAATAAAATTTCTACCACACCCACATGACAAAAATAAGTCCCAACCCAACTATAGTAGCAAAATAATCATAATAAATTAGCAACTGCGACTGTCCAGATAAGGTAGGCAAATTCTTGGATTATAGCTATTAAATGGAATATAAAACTACAGGGGTCCAAACGGGATAAACAAAGGTAATGTAAGGCTTATTTAAATAGTAAGAACCACCTATCCTTATGTACTTTGCCATATGAACGATTAAAGTATTAAGACACTAATATCACACTTATGCGGTTTGATATTACATATTACACAAGGAGAACACACTCAAGCCTAATTGACAATGCGACCAGTTTATTAATGTTCCTAGCCTAGGAAGCTCTATTGACCTCAGAAATTTAAGTGGTTTACCAACATAATTCTGTCAAATCTAATTAGCATAAGACATGTCAATACGGTCAATATTTGAGTTATGAGCTTTGTTTACAAGAGTAGTAGGCTAAAACAATGTACATGGACAACTAAATTGAGATTCAAATGCAAAAACAATGCAAATTATCATCATTGTTATCCAATCACTAAAACTAATCTAATAAAAGAAACAACATATTTTTGGATTTTATAAAATTTTCAAATTTTTATGGATTTATTTTTTTAACACACAACATAAATTAAAAGCATACAAACCGAAATAAAAGCACACAACATAATATTCACCCAAATCTAAATGTCACAGTGTCCTCAATGTGACCCTAACAGCAGAGAAATCACAACAACCAACAACAACAACTTAGAGGACACTACTAACAAAAGGGAAAGGGAAAGTCTATACGCCTAAGGATAATACAATAAAAGTAAATAGAAGGATAGATAATACAAGATGCAAAGCAGAAGCTCCCCCAAACCAGTTGTAAAATGGGGGGAAGGTAGTGAGCAGATGTCACCACTACTCATCCTCAGCATCATCATCACCATCTCCATCTCCATAGCCATAGAGATTCTCATCAAATGCATGAACCTCATCTAGAATCTCACCAAGTAAAGGGTCATGGTGTCGAATTCTACGGCCAACTGGAGTAGGAACCGTACCAGAAGAAGAAGCTCCAAACTAACCACACTGACTGGAAGTACCAGTCTCAAACGACTGACTAGTAGAAGCAAATGGGCCACCAAATTGACCAAACGCATCAGCCTGAGAACCTCCAGCAGTATAAGATCTTCCAAAACTGCCAACGGGCTCACCAGGTCGAATAAGAGTGTAGAAAAGGTCTCCCAAAAGCACCAAAATCGTGGCTAAACTGACCAAACTCCTCAAAAGAAATACCATAAAGATAAAAAACCTTGCTATAATCACCGGGAGAGGTGTAGTAGATAGGAGGAGTGCTAGTGCACTGTCGTCCCTCAGAAAGGCTAGTAGCCTCCAGCTGCTCCCACAAACGCCTATTAGGCAAGGCATTGTTGATGCCTTCATGAATCCCCACCTCCCTCTCAATCTCGGGATGAAAAGTGTATGAAGGTTGAACATAAGAGGAAGTAGGGAAGTGGTGGGGTCGAAACGGCACCTAACCCGGAGTAGGAGAATGTCGATGTGATGCATGAAGGTGACCTCGAACAACTATATCACCCTCCCTTGGTAAAGGAATTAGGAGCTCAGGTGGTATCAAATAGGTAATTGGGTAAGGACGAATAACATCATAACTGACTGTCAAAGGCTGAAGAAGAGGCAATTTATTATTACGCATCGGCAACCATTGACCCTCTTTGACCTTCCAATAATACTTCATGTCAACTGTATCAACCCAACACAAGGTATGTCTCAAATACTCCTCACTCAACAATAGAGGAGTAAACTCAGTCATAAGGAACATAGTGCGCCCGTCCTTCAAAATCGGCTAGCTTTCTAGCTAGTAAAGTAACAAGAGCCCACAATCCAATGAGGCATTCTTACCCTTCATTCTTTTGAAAGCAGCACACACCACACCCGATGCACTAAAATCAAACACAGCTTCTCGAAAGGGGTTCAAATAAGATACAAGCAGCAATAGTTCCAAGAATTAACTTTACAAATATCATGTCGCCCAAATAATTACATGTGACTCAGCATACGAGGAAACAACTTTAAGCAAACATGTTGGACATCACTGAGTGCCATAGCACTCACGTCTACATCCTCAAATCCAATGAGCAACGAGAAGTACCTAGTTACAGAAACCCCCGTAGGAAGACCCAGCAAGTCTTTGTCGGCATGACAATCAATGCCCAAATGGTCAGAAAGTTCATTAAATGTAAGGGTAAAATTTCGGTTTAACGACCGAAAAGCAATACGACGACCCCGTTTATCATAGATGTAAGAACTTAAAAAATCAAATGTTAAGTCACGATATGAGAGCTCGGATAAATGGAACAAATACCTCAAACCGGTTTCATTAAACATCTCCTCAATTTTACCTCTAATTTCTAAGGAATCCAAAATACCGGTGGATATGCAGCGTGTAGCACTCATAGGCCGTGCCATGAGCTGGACAAACTCAACCCGGTGAGTTTGGTCTTCAAAAATAATCCAATCGAAACCCGGAACATACTGAATTCGAGGTGGCTTGGGTTGCTCCGGGACTCTCACTTGATCCCTTATCCTCTTGTTGCCTCTTGTATTCCTAGACATGCCTAATCAACAAAAAAAAAAATACAACACCAAATTAAAGCACAAAAATCAATCCCGTATTGAGCAAAGCCTAGGTTGAGAAATTCGATTTTTGGGCTCAAAATCAATAATTAATGGGTTAAAATGCTGGGCAATTGTATATGTATATGGTAAATTGAAGATTTGAAGCATAAAACACAAGATTTAAGCATAAAACATTGAATTTCGAATCCATACATTAAGTAGGACAAAAATTACAAATTAATTACTTTTGGGGAAGAAATTCAATAAGTAAACAACATTGGAGTTGGTTAATTAGTGCAAGAGCAAGTGGCTAATGATTTAATTGAAGTTTTAGTGATGAATAATATGTTAGAAATCTATATCTCATTATACTCAACATATTCATATATGTTTTAATTAATTTAGTCATAAAATTAATATAGATCTTATGCATGCAAACATAAATAAAGATAAAGAAGAAATCGTTTTCCTTACATTGAGAAATCGGATATATGGGCACAAATGAGTTCTCCTACTCACTTGTTCTTGAGCTTCCTAATATTGGATTAGCAAAGGATTCAAGTTTAGAATCCCTCCCAAGGAATAATACCCAAGATAACCTCTTAAAAATTAATATTATTAATACTAGAACAATATTAATTTAAATAAAATTGACCCAAAATATTGAATTTGGTCTCTTACTTTTTTCGGTTAAGAGAAGGGAGAAGAAGGAAGTAATATTCTCTCTAAAACTCTATATTTTAGATGTACAAGAATGAATGAATATCCACTAGAATGCATGTAGTGTATATTAGGAAAAATAAAAAGCAAAAACCCTTGGTCTTGCACAAGGAAAACCGGGTAGGAGGGGGTGGGTATGGCCAATGCATGAGCTTCAATTCTTCCCAAGAATTATAGGCATGCAAGGCTATGTATTAGGTCTTATGATTATGCCTTCCACTTAAACATAATTAACACAAATAAACCTAATACTCCCTCCTTATTTTCGGCACATATAGTGTAAAATGGAAAATCCATTTTACACATTATTTTGTCAATTTGTCACATGTAACATGTTTCAAGACATTAGGTATATAAAATGTATTTTTAACAATTAAAAATCAACATATTAATAAAATATATCACTTATAAAATTAACCTAGTAATTAAAAATTACTTGTACCGTAATGGGTTCCCGAGTCATAAATTACAACATTCTGTATTTATAATAATCAATTCATTCAACTGGGCTTGGCGTAAAATATTGAAGGAGTATGAACCATCAATCAATAGCAGCTGGGCTTGGCGTAAAATTTGTCAAGTAAAGACTATTTTTCATCAACTCTTCTATGGCAATATGGGACACCTGAATGGGCAGTATACCATTAAGCAAGGATACAATTTCCTTCGACCCGATAATGAGAAAGTCAGGTGGGCAGCATTGGTGACAGTTCGATGGATGTTACCAAGACATAGGTTCTGTGTATGGCTCATAGCTCAAAAGAGGCTTATAACACAAGATAGGCTCAAGAAGATGCAGATCATTCCAGATAACCTATGCTTCCTGTGTGGACTGGTAGAGGAGGACCATGAGCATCTCTTTTTCAGGTGTGAGTACATTAGAAAGTGCAGGGATCTGGTTCACAGCTGGTGTCCTGTTCAGTTGCCTACAGATCATTGTTGTGACTGGTGGGTAAACTGGAGATCACGTTGTTTGGCGAGAAAGAAGGTGATTGCAGTTGTTATGGCAGCCTTGATGACTAACATCTGGTGGTGTAGGAACAAATGCAGGGTGGATATGATTCTCCTTAGACCTGAGATGCTAGTCAGGCAGGTTCACAATGAAGTTAGACTAAGGTTGAGTAGTATTAAAATTGGAAGTAAGAATAGTAAAGCTTTGCATTGGATTGACATAATATGTAAGCATTAGGATAAGCATAGTGCTTATCTTACAATATGTTGTAAAGGGTTTGGTTAATTATTTAATGAGAAGCTTACCTTTCCCAAAAAAAAAAAAAATAATCAATTCATTCCGTTTCAATTGTTTCCGTAAACAATAATTTCATCTAAGTAATAAAATAATTCGATTACTTAGACCGTGTCTAATTTAATCAAATTACAACAAGACACGTAAATATTACTTCCAAAATCGTCCGTCAATTTTAAGCAATTTAATTGACTCGTATCATCATACAACCAACTAAATATTCAATTAAGAGTGTTACCCTTTAGGTATGACCTAAGGGGATCAACTGATCACCACCGTCGCACGACAGTAATGTCAAACTCTAGTCAGCCAATCATTACCGATATGTGTGGACCAGTTGACTTTGTAAAAATACTTCCCACATGTATTCTTAAAATGAGACTTAAACATGTGATCATCATGATCGACAGTTGTGATCGCATTATTGTCGGAGGACACATATTCCAACAATCTCCCACTTGTCCTCGACAAGTGTGTGTCACCAATTCTCTTGTCCTATTACTATCTCCCACTCAATGCAAGGTGTCTTTCAGGTCATACTTGCAATTGATCATATCGAGAGTGGTTTCCTCGATCTGGAGAGTAACTGATTGACCGGAATTATCCACCATGGATACCTTCCGAGCGTGGCCACGCATTTCCAGTTCATTACTCCTCGAGTGGCCCTGAGATATTGTTATAACCCTGACAAGGGGTGGACAATTCCTATCGCACTTATTCCCTTCGACTAGCCACAGCCATCATAACCCAAAATATGCCCATTTGACCTCATTTATGAAGGTCGTTGTAACACAAATCAAAGTTAATCTGAAACTGTGCCATCTTAGGCGAATAGTCTTTAGTCAAAATAATCAACTCATTAGAATACTATAGTAGCTCACGCCACGACCAGGCTATATAAATTTGCCAGAACTCTATAAGCGGTCATAAGACCCGACAAAGTGTTCCTAACAGTCTGCCTATGTGATCGACTAGTCATCTCACATGACGTCATGGCACTTGACCTTGCCATCAATCGCATCACACTCTAGTCACTTCGAGACGTCACCTCATGTAAGTAACTATGGGCGAATACAATGCTAATCCGTGTTCACTTAAACGGGGTTCAATTGTCTCTACAACCCGTTTGGATGTAACAAAGTATAAGGTGAGTTAATAATAACTCAAACGACAAATGTCGACATCACATTCGAGTAGTCAATACCATATTACAACCTTGTGATGTATATCGTAAGTGTGTAAACACTAGTTGATTGCAATAGAAGTTTAACTTACCATGTGTCTATGTGTTCAAACTTCTTTTATTGCATTTTCCTTCATATTCATGTTATCTCTCATAGCATGAACCTTACCAAGTACACATATAGGTTCCCAACCTTGGTTTGGGTTCTTTATCTTGAAAGAACTTTCTTGTTGTTTATCACATAACCAACGAATTTGTGGTGGATGATATAACTTGCACTGGTTAAGTGTTCTACCAACTCACAATGCACTAGGTATATGTTTTGTAGGGTCTTGCAACAATTGTCAAGATGATTAGCCTAGCACTTCTCATAAGTCCTAGTATATTAGAAAATATTAGTTTTGAGTAACTTCTTACTTTAACTAAGTATCATTGCAAACTTCTTATTTCTCCTTTTAGCTTGAATAGCTTAGGATTTTCATAAATCCTTACGTGTGTTCGAACTTCAATATGTGCAACCTCTTGTCACATAACAGAGTGTTCTGTTCAACACTGGAATCGCTGATTAGTTCTCCTCGATAATTCATGACGATTCTTCTATGGCTTGCCAATGATTCATCATGCTCATATGCATATGATTCATTATTGGACATGTGCATGATTATTCTAATGGCGGAAATATTAGTAATTTATAATCATGTGATCAACCATTCTTAGGTTCAATGAATGACCATGACTGCTAATGGCAATTCCATTTTCATTGACATGAATAACCTATGTTTCTCGTTGATTCGATGTGTATATCTCAATACCTATCCAACATCTCATGATGTGATTAGATTCATCATAGTCCATTTTCATCCAGAATTGAAAACTCAAACAAATCTTTGTGAAAGATAGTATTAGCTCGTCATTCTCAATGAGTAATGAGTTACCAATTTTACAAGATAATTGCTCCCACTAAATTCCATGTCTGCACATGATAATTTCAAACTCCCACTCAATTCCACATGTTTCACAATTGACTACTCAATCAAAACATTTCAAGAATTGAAATACATTTTCCTTTGCCAAGTTATTAAGATTAAAACCAAATATGTTCCCAAAATATCTTTTCAAAATACCTATTTTGAAAAGGTTTCAATCTTAAACTTATGAAAAGAGATTTTTAATCTCTAACTCATTCATTTTATAATGATGCGTAGCAATGTCATTATTTAAATGTGAATTTCATTTAATACACGTCCTTCTCATAATACCCTTTTCGGAAGGAGGTTTAACCATTTCATTTTCATAATGAGGTTAAGTAATGACACTAGCGTGGTTAACAATTAATTTAGCTTTTGTAGATATCGGCATATCTTTCTTTGCAACTTTTAGTCATAAATCACATTTACTTTAGAGGATGCAACTTTGTTTCATTTAGGCTCTTAAGTAAATATCAATATTGAAACTATTGGTCAAAAGTCGTTCATAAACTAGCCAAATCTCATGTTAAGACTTTACATTAGTCATTCTTTTTCCAAAACTTTCTTTTTGTCTCCTCGTGTAGTTATCTTGAGAACATATTCTTTTGATTACTTCACTTGGTCTCTTTTGTCATGTAGATCTCATCTATACGAGACCATAGATCTCATCTATTCATGTACACTATCTATATAGGTATACAAATCATTCTTTCTTTCGTAGATCTCATTTACTCAAGTATACAAATTTGCTTTGTGTTCTTTTTCTCCCACTCTATCTTTAGAATAAATACACTAGAGATTCAAAGATAGTTTATGAGACACAAATAATGATTTAGAAGTATAAGGAGGACTATCTCATAGGTTGACTAATTGTTTTAGATTTGATAAGTGTACTTGGTGATTGACATTCCTTTAAGAGAGTTCATCAACTCAACATCACTTTATAATTGATCATACACAAGCCTTAAGCTTGTGGACATATAATGAATCCCATCATTATAGTTGTATATTAAATCACTTTAAGTGGATAATCATATGTTTCTATGTGCAAGCATATAAAGACGAATTTTTAGAACAAAGGAAAAATACGATAAAACGGGTGACTTGGGTTGCAAACCAAGCCACCATAATCCAAAATACAACAATTGTTTAGAAAGGATCAATCATTTACCTACTGGAGTGATCTTTCCAGCTTTGATGTCACCAAGATACTTGGAACAATTCCTTTTCCAATGTCCAACACCATTACAATAATGGCATTTGTCAAGAGGACCCTTCTTGGTCTTGGAAGTGCTAGCTTCAAAAGTCTTAGCCTTGGTGAAAGTGGGAGCTTGCTTCTTACCCTTCTTTCCATTATTTTTGAACTTCCCCTTGCTCTTGGTGCTTATGTTAAGCACATCCTTAGGTGGGTTAACATTTAACCCCATGTCTCTTTCGGCTTGCACAAGTAACTTGTGCAACTCTTCAAGAGACACGTCCTTGTCTTGCATGTTAAAATTCACCCGAAATTGAACATACGCTTTAACTTTAGATAAGGAGTGTAGAATCCTATCTACAATGAGTTCTTTGGGGATTTCAACCTTTTGAATCTTCAAAGTCTCGACTAGCTCCATCAATTTGAGCACGTGAGGGCTAACCTTTTGGCCCTCCTTAAAGTCGAGATCAAAGAATGCCGCGGCCGCCTCATATTGGACGATCCTCGGAGTTTGTGAAAACATTGTCACAAGCTTGGAATAGATTTCATTAGCGGTGCCCATTTTAAAGGCTCTCCTTTGGAGATCCGCCTCCATCGCAAAAATCAACACATTTTTCATTGCGGCGGACTCCTTGTGGTAAGCCTCATATGCTTCCCTAGTAGCGGCACTCGACCTAGCATTAGGTTCGGGTGGAGAGGCCTCGGTGAGGTAACAAAGCTTGTCGTCACCTTGGGCGGCTAATTTGAGTTGGGCATCCCAATCGGAGAAATTTGACCCATTCTTTTCAAGTTTACAACGATCCATGAAGGATCGGAGCCATGAAGCATTAGTGAGAGGTGTGGCGTTGGTATTTGGAGCGGCCATTTGTTATGAGAAATAAACGTGGTCTACAAAACAAAAAGAAGGAATAAAACATTTGTCGTTTTTACTATAATAATACTTGTAAATTTAATACAAACAAGTTTTATTGCATTTATCTAGTGACCTCTACCCAACTTGATAAATGATTCCAAGACCCAAATTCATATCAACTTAGGGCACGGTGTGCCGAAGTACCCTTTATTAACATAACTTGGTGGATTAACCTTTTAATCGATTCTACTTTTAGAACTCTTGGTCGATAAAATTACATTAATATTTATCTCTAGCCCGAAACACATCCGGAAATCGTCGTGAATACTTTCGTTGAGTTCAACCCAAATTTCGAATAAATGTGTCCATGATCCAAATTTATATTAACTTAGGGCACGGTGTGCCGAAATACCCTTTATTAACATAAATTCGGTGGATAGACATTTAACACCCACTTCCCCTAGGTAACAAGGTTTGTACCCCGGTGTGGCCGAGTGCACTCCCTCACGAAATAGGTTTTCATGGTGTCTACTTTTTGGTAAGGCTAAGTCTCAATTGTTTGTTTTAGCGAGAGGTCATGTCAATTTATTATCTATCACGTTTTAAGTGAACTAAAGCGGTGAACTACGATAATTGTAATTGACACGGTCGATAAACTCGATAAAAATGATAATGCATGTTTTAGTTACGGCGATTTAGCGATGCATGCAACATATAAATAAAATGCAAAGCAAAAATAAAATCCTAGTATGGCCTTCCTAAAATAGTAAATCTAATAAACTATTACAAATTCGGAAACCAACTCCATTGGTCCCTTGAACTTCGGTTTTGGCACGCATCTCGAGGTAACACCGTCTTTAATGGATCGCCTTCTTGAGTGGCACTGTCTTCAAGGATCGCCGGAATAAATAAATTACATAACAAATTATATAATTTCCTATAATACATTTGTAATTAAAATAAAATAAATCTATTAAATTACAAAACGGTGATACGAGATCACAATAAATTACAACCGAATCGATATTCCCATACATTTCGGGTAATACCAATTAAAAACTAAGGTCATACTAAGCAAAAAATTACATAATTCAAAAATTACATAAAATAAAATTATGACAATCATAAATAAAATGCAGCATTATAATATGTATGAACATGCCCAATTTTATGATAAATCGCCTTTAAGGAGCCAATATCGTATATTAATCGGTTTTTACGGATTTGCGTGATTTAACCTTTTAAAAAATCACAATAATTACATAAAATCATATTTATGTACTAGTTAATTACCCTAACCATCTTAGGACTCAAAATTTAGTCTCCACTAACATTTGACAATAATTAACTTATATTTCTTAATATTGTTCATAAAAGGACTTAAAATTACAAAATAATGCCATAAACTTCAAATAAATCATAAAAATTTCAAATAAATTCAAAATTTGAAATTTTAAACTCATGAATATTCTGGAAAAATACCATGACACTCATAATATTCAAAAACTTAGGTTAAAAATTTCATAATTTATCGAGAAAAACAATGTTGCGGTTTATCGGATTTATCAATTATAACCATAAAAATATGAGAAAAATTATTTTTATCAACTTTTCAATTTTAGATCTGAAATATAAGATAAAATTCAACATGCGACGTTTTTCCTTAGTCATGAAGTATGTTTTAGCAATTTTTACTAATTAAAGTAACTATTTATGTGATTTTTCATCAAAAATTCATAAATCATGCATAAAGACTTCATTAAAGCCAATTATTTTACACACATCTTGTAAAATTTCATGAGACAACATACTAAATTTCTATGACCAGATTCGAAATATAACTCATATTAACCTATTTTCTCATTTAAATTCGATTTTATCATGAAAAAACCATATTTCGAGCATAAAACCTCATACAATTAAGAAAAATTACAGGTCATCAAAATATAATATATATGAAAACATATCCAAAAACCACTGGAAAAATCGAAGTTTAGCTAATTTTAGTCCAAAAATGACATTTTTATCATAAAATCACATTTTAATGCCATTGTTATACAAAATGAACAATAAAAATCCATAAATTAACCAAAATATCCTAAATACATTTTAGGACCAGAAAATTTAACATGCATAATTTATTTCGTGATATATCATAATAAACACAAATTTATAAGTTTTATTTGTTAATCGTATAACTCGGAAAACTATAACCGATTTGCATGCAAACAACCTAAGGCTCATGATACCGCTTGTTAGAAATCTATATCTCATTATACTCAACATATTCATATATGTTTTAATTAATTTAGTCATAAAATTAATTTAGATCTTATGCATGCAAACATAAATAAAGATAAAGAAGAAATCGTTTTCCTTACATTGAGAAATCGGATATATGGGCACAAATGAGTTCTCCTACTCACTTGTTCTTGAGCTTCCTAATATTGGATGAACAAAGGATTCAAGTTTAGAATCCCTCCAAAGGAATAATACCTAAGATAACCTCTTAAAAATTAATATTATTAATACTAGAACAATATTAATTTAAATAAAATTGACCCAAAATATTGAATTTGGTCTCTTATTTTTTTCGGTTAAGAGAAGGGAGAAGAAGGAAGTAATATTCTCTCTAAAACTCTATATTTTAGATGTGCAAGAATGAATGAATATCCACTAGAATGCATGTAGTGTATATTAGGAAAAATGAAAAGCAAAAACCCTTGGTCTTGCACAAGGAAAACCGGGTAGGAGGGGGTGGGTATGGCCAATGCATGAGCTTCAATTCTTCCCAAGAATTATAGGCATGTAAGGCTATGTATTAGGTCTTATGATTATGCCTTCCACTTAAACATAATTAACACAAATAAGCCTAATACTCCCTCCTTATTTTCGGCACATATAGTGTAAAATGGAAAATCCATTTTACACATTATTTTGTCAATTTGTCACATGTAACATGTTTCATGACATTAGGTCTATAAAATTTATTTTTAACAATTAAAAATCAACATATTAATAAAATTTGTCAATTATAAAGTTAACCTAGTAATTCATAATTACTTGTACCGTAATGGGTTTCCGAGTCATAAATTACAACATTCTGTATTTATAATAATCAATTCATTCCGTTTTAATTGTTTCCGTAAACAATAATTTCATCTAAGTAATAAAATAATTCGATTACTTAGACCGTGTCTAATTTAATCAAATTACAACAAGACATGTAAATATTACTTCCAAAATCGTCCGTCAATTTTAAGCAATTTAATTGACTCGTATCGTCATACGACCAATTAAATATTCAATTAAGAGTGTTACCCTTTAGGTATGACCTAAGGGGATCAACTGATCACCACCGTTGCACGACAGTAATGTCAAACTCTAGTCAGCCAATCATTACCGATATGTGTGGACCAGTTGACTGTAAAAATACTTCCCACATGTATTCTTAAAATGAGACTTAAACATGTGATCATCATGATCGACAGTTGTGATCGCATTATTGTCGGAGGACACATATTCCAACATATGGGGGATTTGGGTAAGGGGATAAGTAAATCTAGAGGAAGAAGAAGAAGGAAGTAGGCGAAATAATGAACAAATAAGTTTAGAATTGGGGGAAAAGAATAGAAAATGGGCGAGAAAACCCGGTTCATGGCCCGACTCGATCGAGTATGCTAACACTCGATCGAGTTTTTTAATCCAGTTATAGCTGCTCTCGGGTTGTATTTTCAGTAAATCTTCCAAGGTCAGTCGATCGAGTATTGGGGCAGTCGATCAAGTTTCTTTAATTTCAGCACCTTTTCTCTTTTCCAACTCGTTCTTTCACGCCGTAAGTCTGTCTCATCTGCAAAAAGTCTCTTAGAAACACGTGAAATTCGCTCCCTAACCACGCTCAAAGCACACACACGAAATTTAAATACAAATTAATCTAAAAACGGAATTTAAATTTAACTAAATAACGAATTAAATGTGATTAAATCCTAAATTACAAATGAATTGCACTAAATATCTGTGCTGCCTTCCGGTAGAAATACTTTATACGGTCCCGCACGATCGTGTTACCTAATAAAGAAGAATCATAAAAAAGGTCAAGGGCCTCTATCACACCGACATAGGAACCTTCATAGTATACCTTAAAGCGTTGTCCATTCACTTTGAACACTTCTCCTTGGTCAGTTTACAGTGTAACTGACCCAAATTTGTTCACCTCAACAACTGTGAATGGTCCGGACCATATTGACTTAAGCTTACCTGGAAATAAACGTAAACGGGAGTTAAATAGCAATACCTTCTCACCAACATGAATTCCCGCTGCAGAATATGCTTATCATGCCACTTCTGGTCCTTTCCTTGTAAACTCGAGCACTATCATAGGCATGCAGTCGCAACTCATCAAGCTCATTCAATTGCATCAATTGTTTCTCACCCGCCAGCGAGGGATCCATATTAAGATCCTTAATGGCCCACATAGCCTTATACTCGAGCTCCACAGGTAGATGACAAGCTTTGCCATAGACTAATCGGTAAGGTGATGTACCAATTAGAGTCTTGAATGTAGTACGGTAAGCCCAAAGAGTATCATCAAACTTACAGCTCCAATCCTTCCTATTCTTGCTAACAACTTTCTCCAAGATGGATTTCAGCTCTCTGTTGGAAACTTCCACTTGTCCACTCGTCTTTGGATGATAACCCAATCCTCTACGGTGTGAAACGCCATATTTTGTAAATAAAAGTTCAAATGATGTTCATTAAAGTGCTTCCCTCCGTCATTGATGATAGCACGAGGGACTCCAAACCGCGGGAATATAGTCTTCTAAAACAGTTTTACAATTGCCTTAGCATCAAAAGTAGGAGTGACAATGACTTCCACCCACTTTGAGACATAATCAACTGCTACTAAAATATATTGTTTGCCATGAGACGAAGGAAACGACCATTGGTAATCAATACCCCAAACATAAAAAATCTATACCTCCAAGATCCTAGTTTGAGGCATCTCATGCCTTTACGAAATATTGCCCGTCCTTTGACATGCATCACAAGAACGAACAAAAGTAGTAACATCCTTCAGAATAGTCGACCAAAAGAAGCATGACTGCATCACCTTAGCGAATGTCCTAGAGGGACCATGATGACCAACATAAGAAGAAGAGTGATACTGAGTAAGGATAGCATGTACCGCATTTTCAGGAATACACCGTCTGTAAATACCATCTGCACATTCCCAGAATAAATATGGATCATCCCAGAAATACCTCTTCACCTTATGTAAGAACCTCTTCTTTTGCTGATAAGACAAATCTGGAGGTAGAAGGCCTCAACTAAATAATTAGCATAGTCAGAAAATCACGGAGTGTCCGTAGTAATAACAAGTAGATGGTCATCTGGAAAAGAATTATCAATAGGCATAGACTCTCCTCCATCAAATCTCAAACGAGACAAATGATCTGCAACCACATTCTCTACACTAGACTTATCTCGAATCTCTAAGTCAAATTCTTGTAGCAATAAGATCCAACGAAATAAGGCTTTGTTTGGCCTCCTTCTTGGCCAACAAATACTTCAAAGCTGCATGGTCAGTATAAATAATAACCTTAGAACTCACAAGGTAGGCTCTAAACTTGTTAAGTGAATAGAACAACAGTAAGCAACTCTTTCTTAGTGGTAGCATAATTGATCTACGCATCATCTAGAGTCTTACTGGTATAGTAAATAGCATGTAACACTTTCTCCTTTCTTTGCCCCAACACAGCACCTATAACATAGTCACTGGCGTCACACATAATCTCAAAAGATAAACTCCAATCTGGGGACTGGATAACTGGAGCTGAGATAAGAGCCTGTTTAATCCTGTCAAAAGACTTAACACACTCGTCAGTAAAAACAAACAGGGTGTTCTTATGGAGAAGCTGAGTCGGTGGTTGAGCGACTTTTGAAAAATCTTTTATATAGCGGCGATAAATCCTTGCACGATTAAGAAAATTACGCACACTTTTAACATTAACCGGGTGCGGGAGTCGCTCAACCACCTCAACCTTAGCTTTATCCACTTGGATACCTCATCCAGACACCAAATGATCAAGTACCACCCCTTCAGTTACCATGAAGTGCCACTTCTCCCAATTTAAGATAAGATTAGTCTCGTCAAAATGCTGCAAAACTTTAGACAAATTTCTAAGACAAACATCAAAGTTAGTTTCATAAACACTGGAATCATCCATAAAGACTTCCATTATAGACTATGTAATCAGAAAATATGGCCATCATACAACGTTGAAAAGTAGCTGGGGCATTACACAAACCAAAAAGCATTCTTCTATAAGCGAACACACCATATGGGCAAGTGAACGTAGTCTTGTCATGATCATTAGGATGAATGGGTATCTGAAAGAAGCCTGAATAGCCATCTAGGTAACAAAAATAACTATGACATGCTAATCGTTCCAACATCTGGTCAATATAAGGGCTGGAAGTGATCTTTCTTAGTAGCTACATTCAACTTCCCGTAGTCAATACACATCCTCCACCTTGCCACTAGTCTAGTAGCAATTAACTCATTTTTATCATTAGTGACAACCGTAGTTCCTCCCTTCTTAGGAACTACCTGGACAAGACTGACCCATTTAGAATCAGAAATAGCATAAATAATACCATCATCCAATAATTTCTGTACCTCATTCCTAACAACTTCCTATATAAGAGTGTTTAAACGACGCTGACCTTGTGCACTAGGTTTATGACCCTCTTCTAAGTGAATACGGTGCATACAAAAGTCAGGATTAATACCATGTAAATCATCAACGCTATACCCAGTTGCCTTTTTATATCTTTTCAAAACATCCAACAAAGCAGATAGTTGGTCTTTAGTTAGTGTTGAGCCAAGATTTATCCTGCCTGGCTAGACAAGCGCCAGGCAACAACCATCAGGCCAGTCCAGACAGGGGAAACCCATAACCGAATACCTATCACTCATATAGACACCAGCCAGGAGGGAAAACCAGGTCAGGGTTCCGTATCTTGCCTGCGCAGAAGAAATGTACATCCGGCCAGCATGATCAGATACCACTTATATACATCAAGCAACGGTCAGGGCACAAGAAGGCGGTTCCTACATTCATGGAAGAACTATTCTACTATCCCATAAAAGAGGAAGACGCAGTCAACCAAGCTGGACGTGTGCAAAAGCAAATAGAAGGTGAATACCCACATCCGGATTAATAGGGCACAAGGCCTATTAACCAGGAACGGCCACATTGAAGATCGTTGAAGTCTACTATAAATATCAAGAGGAAAGAAGAAACAAGGGGATCATTCATTTACATACTCTCACTCCATTGTATACATTTTACTTAATTAATCATATATACGCTCATACTACAAGTAGCCTGGCAGACTTTGTTAGAAATCTATATCTCATTACTTTACATATTCATATATGTAACATTTAGTTTAGTCATAAAATTAAATACTAATCTTATGCATGCAAACACAAATAGAGAAAGATAAGAAATCGTCATTCTTACTATGAAGGTTTCGGTTTTATGGGCACCAACAAGATCTTCTTCTTGTTAGTTCTTGAGCTTTCCAATAATGGATGAACAAGATTCAAGTATAGAATCTCTCCCAAAAGCATATACCCAAGGAAAACTCATAATAACTAATATTATTTTGATCTAGTAATAATATTAATCATACTTAAATTTGACACAAAAATGTTATTTTTACTCTTGAAATTTCGGTTCAAGAGAGAGCTTTTTGTGAGGTTTTATTTCTCTATAAATGTCATAAGATATAGAGAGAATGGATAAATTCTTACACTAGAAAATTCTATGTAGAAAAATGAATGAATAATAATAGATGAGGAAAAACCCTTGTCTATTCTAGGTGGAAACCGATTGGGGAAGGAAAAGGACCCAATGCATGACCAAGATGCTCTTCACAAAAGCAATTAGGCATGCAAAGCTAGTATTTTAGTTTAATCATCATGTTTTCCACTTAACATAAACAAAACACAATATTAACCTTATTCCCTCCATTTTTTTTTCGGCACTTATAAAATGGGAAGTCCATTTTATATTTTGTCATTTGTCAATTTGTCTTAAGTTACATGTTACATGACATGTCACAATGTAATGTATTTTTAACATATTAAAAATCAACGTATTAATAAAAATACGTCATGTACAAAAACGACTTAGTAATTTATAATTACTTGTACCAAAAATGGTTTATCAAATTATAAATTACAACGTCTTGTATTTATAATAAATTATTCATTCAATTTCAATTTCAATTTGTTTCGTAAACAATAGTTTTATCTAAGTAATAAAACAATTCGATTACTTAGACCGTATCTCATTTAATCAAATTACAATAAGACACGTTAACCTTACTCACAAAATCATCCGTCAATTTTAACCAATTTAATTAACTCGTATCGACATGTGATTAATTAAATAATCAATTAAGAGTATTTCCCTATAGGTATGACCTAAGGGGATCAACTGATCACCACCGTCGCAAGACAGTAATGTCAAACTCTAGTCAGCCAATCATTACCGATATGTTTGGACCAGTTGACAGTAAAATATTACTTCCCATGTGTATTCTCAAAATGAGATTTAAACATGTGATCATTATGATCGACAGTTGTGATCGCATTATTGTCGGCGGACACATATTCCAACAATCTCCCACTTGTCCTCGACAAGTGTGCGTCACCAATTCTCTTGTCCTATTACTATCTCCCACTCAATGCAAGGTGTCTTTCAGGTCGTACTTGCAAGTGATCATATCGAGAGTGGTTTCCTCGATCTGGAGAATAACTGATTGACCGGAATTATCCACTCTGGATACCTTCCAAGCGTGGCCACGCATTTCCAGTTCATTACTCCTCGAGTGGCCCTGAGATATTGTTTTAACCCTGATAAGGGGGTGGACAATTCCTATCGCACTTATTCCCTTCGACTAGCCACAACCATCATAACCCAAAATATGCCCATTTGACCCCATTTACGAAGGTCGTAGTAACACAAATCAAAGTTAATCTAAAACTGTGCCATCTTAGGTGAACAGTCTTTAGTCAAAAGAATCGACTCATTATAATACTATAGTAGCTCTCGCCATGACCAGGCTATATAAATTTGCCATAACTCTATAAGCGGTCATAAGGCCCGACATAGTGTTCATAACAGTCTGCCTATGTGATCGACTAGTCATTCTCATATGACTCCATGGCACTTGAACTTGCCATCAATTGCATCACACTCTAGTCACTTCGAGACATCACCTCATATAAGTGACTATGGGCGAATACTATGTTAATCCGTGTTCACTTTAACGGGGTTCAATTTGTCACTACAACCCGTTTGGATGTAACAAAGTATAAAAGGAGTTTTCAGATTTTAAAAAACTCGAACGACAAATGTGATTATCATATGAGTAGTCAATACTTGATTACTACTTCATATTTTTATAATCCATTTTCATCTTATATGTAGTTGTTCATCTCAATTCAATTGAAATGACATATGACATGACTCATCATGTTAAGCCTATGAGAAGGCTTTGGTTAGTAGGTTTTATCAACTTCTTGTACCTTACTCAACCTTACTACATACTCTATTTCCTTTGTAATGTATACATTTGCATTACAAAACTTTCTGAGTACGTGTCGAGATCCAATCAAGACATAGGCCCTCTAGCCTTAGAATAGCTCCCACTGTTTTCACAGTGTGCGGGACTCATCCTTCTTGCACATCTCATGATTGCAAGTGTACTCAATTTCCGTTGTAAATATTTCTCATTGTTCTTTATTGCCTAGAACGATTCTAGAAAACATATTTCTTAAATAACATAGCCACAATGGTATCTTAACCATCCTAATGTGTTTCGATTATGGTTTTGTCGGAAACCATGCGCAATCTCAATTGTCAATTGTCACTTGTGTAACACCCTTACACAAAATTGCACTAAAAAACACTTTGCATTACATCCTTAATGCTTCTGCAAGCACTTAAGGGTAATCTTCATGGCTTACTTGGTAACTATTACTTAAATTCGATTTGAAACAATTCATCATACTCAAAGTATATGAAGTGTTGTACATCCTTACTCATTTAATTGATCCAGTAGCGGAAGCAAATGGAATCAATCAAATATGTTCAATTCGATTGAACTAATCATGAATCTTATCAACATAATACTTCTTCTTTGACGCTAAAGTCATGTAGATTTATCTCCATAAATCCGGATATTAAAGATGTATTATAATACTCCAAAAGTCTTAAATCATTCCCAATGATTAATATGTCATCCACATATAAGACTAATTAAAATTTCCGTAACTCCCACTAAACTCCATGTATAAACACAACTTCTCGACTTATCGAGAAAAGTTTTATAACATGATCAAAACATTGATTCCAACTCATTGATGCCCTACTTAAGACTCTCTCTCTTAAGTTTCACATTATCTTAGGATTGCAAGAATCTACAAAACTCAAGACATGTATTGAATACATTCCTTCTAATTGAAGAAGTGGGTTTTATATTCACTTGCTATATGTATATCATCATAATGAAACACAATCCCTAAGAAGATCCGAATAGACTTAAGCATTTCAACTAGTGCAAAAACCCTTTGCAACCAATCAAGCATTAAAATCTCTCTTTATTAGTGCAAAAACCCTTTGTCACTAATCAAGCCTTTTAATTCGGATTTTTTATGGCTCTAAGCCTTGCATTGAGTTGTGACTTAAACATTCTTATGTAAGTCATATGTTCATTACTTTCCATAAGTTATCAACTTAATCAAACAATTTCTTTGTAAGTTGTAAGCTTTTTACTTTCTAAAAGTAACACTAATTCATCATCTTCAACAAGTGGTGACTTTAACCTCCTAGGTTTTGAAGAAACAACGTCTTACACAAAACGTCTCATGTAGCCAAGAAAGACCAGTTTCTTGCGACATAACATTTTTTGTGGATCTTTGCTCTTTGAATAATTTCTCCCACTCTGTCTTCTAGAAATAAACTTTTATTAAAGAAAGACAGCTTCACGAGCCACAAACTCGTTGTACTCGTGATTATCGTAAGGGAAAATGAGCATTTGTTTCTTGTGAGAACTTTCAAGCATGGTACCCTACCATTTCATATCTCATATGAATCGTTTAGATTTAGTGGGAAAAACAACTTAGACAAAATGATAAAATCCCCAAAAGGATCAAGTAACTCAAGGTAACTTGATCGAAGTCCAAACCATATCGAATAGCGTTTGATTTCTTTATCCAACCACACATTATCCCATAATGTGTGCTAAGAGAGATTAATTTGTGATACTAAATCACATTTCATTTGGCTTGCATCAAGGTCTTCACTTGATAATCCCATCACGACTAAATCATGATTCCTTGAACTCTTTGAACTTCTTCAAAGATTTCTCTATTTACCTTATTAAGTGAACACATTAGAGTCAACTTAAATTGTTGGTAAAAGAAAATGATTAACCTATTTTTGATCAATGATTTACAACCTCGATCTCCTTTTCAACCAAAAGGCACGAGATATCTTGCTTTGAATACAAGATACGCATATACCATAAGATCTAATGGTTTCAAGAGTACTTGATAACTCTTTGCGTTCATCATTCCAGAATTTAAGGTTTAATCTTGGGTTACCAATTTGAGTCTTGCATCATCTACATGATATGTCATCCTAGTTTGGTTTAGAATATAATCACCTTGATAATGGGCTAGCCATACATCAAATCGTGGTGTATAGGGCCACAAAAGTGAAACCTCTTTTGTATCTTAACAAGTTTATATTATTATTTAGAGTTTATGCACTTAATAGTCATAATTAAGTATAACTATAAACCCAAAACTAGATTGATTACACAATGACTCTATCTCTCGATATTATTTGATGCTAGTCGTCATATTATAATCATCTTATTTATTGAATACAATGATGAAAACCTCCACTGGTTTCTAATATTGACGAAGTAGTGCTAGCAAAATTTATGTTAATCAAATAAACATTTAAAGAAGAAGATCCCATTAGATGTCCCACAACTAACTTGTTGATTCTTCAATAATTTGGGGTAGTTTCCTTTCTAGTGTCCAACATTTAAGACAATGGAAACTTTATCGGTCGGGATTAATAGGTTTAGTATCGTTATTCTCAATAACTTTAATTTTATCATAACCTTGTATCAATTCCATTCTAATTTTACTTCTTTGAACCTCGTCCTTTTCTTAACGGTTTAAGAGAATGCTCCCACTCATTTTAATGAGTCTTTGCTAAGAGAAGCAAAATTGAAATTCATGAAGACTACTCTTCAATTTATTCGTTTAGTCTTAAAACTTTCATTGAAGTGGTTGCGGTATTTTGGTCAATTATGATTTCCAACAAATCGAGTTACCAAAATAATTTATCGCTTCAAGGTACTTAATTCAATTAAGTATATAAAACATAATCCATTGTAAGTAGATGTGTTAGTCAAGAATCAAAAACCTGTTTGATAATGAATAACTTTTATCTATACTCTTTACATGAGATCCTTCCAATGGATAATTCGAGGTTTTTAGAAGAAAATTCAAATTTTGTCTTTAGTTACGATGTTTTAATGGAGATTTGAATCAAAAAATTGAAATGATATCGTATATGAATTGTGGTAAAGAAATAGAACAATATGATAACGAAATAGTGAAAACTTAACATTTATCGTTTTATTAATACTTGTAAATAACAAGTAAAGCATTTACATAGTGACCTCTACCCAACTATGATAAATGATTCCGAGATCCAAATTCATATTAACTTGGGCACAGGGTAGCCGATAAAACCCTTATCAAATATAACTCAGTGGATTAACTCTTTAATCGATTTTACTTTTAGAACTCTCGGTCGATAAAATTACATTAACATTTATCTTTAGCCCAAAACACATCCGACAAGGGCACGGGGTAGCCGATGAAACCCTTATCAATTACTTTTGTTGAGTTCAACCCAAATTTCGAATAAATGTGTCCATGATCCAAATTCACATTAACTTGGGCACGGGGTAGCCGATGAAACCTTCATCAACATGAATTCGGTGGATAGACATTTATCACCCACTCCCCCTACGTAACAAGGTTTGTACCCCGGGGTGGCCGAGTGCACTCCCTTGCGAAATAGGTTTTGATGGTTTCTACTTTTTGGTAAGGCTAAGTCTCAATTGTTTATTTTTAGCGAGAGGTCATGTCAATTTATTATCTATCACATTTGAAGTGAACTAAAGCGGTGAACTACGATAATTGTAATTGACACGGTCGATAAACTCGATATAATGATAATGCATGTTTAGTTATGGCGATTTAGCAATGCATGCAACATATAAATAAAATGCAAAGCAAAATTAAATCCTAGTATGGCCTTCGTAAAATAGAAAATCTAATTAACTATTACATATTCGGAAACCAACTCCATTGGTCCCTTGAACTTCAGTTTTGGCACGCATCTCGAGGTAACACCGTCTTTATGTATCGTCTTCCTTGAGTGACATCGTCTTCAAGGAACTCCGATATAAATAAATTACATAACAAATTACATAATTTCCTATTATACATTTGTAATTAAAATAAAAATAAATCTATTAAATTACAAAACGGTGATATGAGATCACAATAAATTACAACCGAATCGATATTCCCATACATTTCGGGTAATACCAATTAAAAACTAAGGTCATACTAAGCAAAAAATTACATAAAATAAAATTACATAAAATAAAATTATGACAATCATAAATAAAATGCAGCATTATAATATGTAAGAAAATGCCAAATTTTATGCTAAATCGCCTTTAAGGAGCCAATATCGTATATTAATCGGTTTTTACGGATTTGCGTGATTCAACCTTTTAAAATCACAATAAATTATATAAAATCATATTTATGCACAAGTTAATTACCCTAACAAATTTAGGACTCAAAATTAGTCTCCACTAACATATTGACTATAATTAACTTATATTTCTTAAAATTGTTCATTAATGGACTCAAAATTACAATAAAATGCCATAAACTCCAAATAAATCACAAAATTTTTAAATAAATTTGAAATTTGAAATTTTAAACTCATGAATATTCTGGAAAAATACCATGACACTCATAATGTTCAAAAACTTAGGTTAAAAATTTCGAAAATTTATCGGGAAAAACAATGTTGCGGTTTATCGGATTTATCAATTATAATCATAAAAACATGAGAAAAATTATATTTATCAACTTTTCAATTTTAGATCTGAAATAGGTAATAAAATTCAACATGTGACGTTTTTCCTTAGTCATGAAGTATGTTTTAGCAATTATTCACTAATTAAAGTCACTATTTATGCTATTTTTCATCAAAAATTCATAAATCATGCATAAAGACTTCATTATTGCATGTGACAACATACTAAATTTCTATGACCAGATTCGAAATTTATCTCATATTAACCTATTTTTCATTTAAATTCGATTTTTATCATGAAAAATCCATATTTCGAGCATAAAAAATCCAAAAATTCTGAAAATTTACAGGTCATTTAAAAATAATATATGTGAAATATATCCAAAAACCACTGGAAAATTCGAAGTATTGCTAATTTTAGTCCGAAAATGACATTTTTATCATAAAATCACATTTTTAATGCCATTATTAAATAAAATGAACAATAAAAATCCATAAATTAACCAAAATATCCTAAATACGTTTTAGGATCAGAAACTTTATTACGCAAAGTTGATTTCGTGATATATCAGAATAAACACAAATTTATAAGTTTTATTTGTTAATCGTATAACTCGGAAAAACTATAACCGATTTGCATGCAAACAACCAAGGCTCTTGATACCGCTTGTTAGAAATCTATATCTCATTACTTTACATATTCATATATGTAACATTTAATTTAGTCATAAAATTAAATACTAATCTTATGCATGCAAACACAAATAGAGAAAGATAAGAAATCGTCATTCTTACTATGAAGGTTTCGGTTTTATGGGCACCAACAAGATCTCCTTCTTGTTAGTTCTTGAGCTTTCCAATAATGGATGAACAAGATTCAAGTATAGAATCTCTCCCAAAAGCATATACCCAAGGAAAACTCATAATAACTAATATTATTTTGATCTAGTAATAATATTAATCATACTTAAATTTGACACACAAATGTTATTTTTACTCTTGAAATTTCGGTTCAAGAGAGAGCTTTTTGTGAGGTTTTATTTCTCTATAAATGTCATAAGATATAGAGAGAATGGATAAATTCTTACACTAGAAAATTCTATGTAGAAAAATGAATGAATAATAAGAGATGAGGAAAAACCCTTGTCTATTCTAGGTGGAAACCGATTGGGGAAGGAAAAGGACCCAATGCATGGCCAAGATGCTCTTCACAAAAGCAATTAGGCATGCAAAGCTAGTCTTTTAGGTTAATCATCATGTTTTCCACTTAACATAAACAAAACACAATATTAACCTTATTCCCTCCATTTTTTTTTCGGCACTTATAAAATGGGAAGTCCATTTTATATTTTGTCATTTGTCAATTTGTCATATGTTACATGTTACATGACATGTCACAATTTAATGTATTTGTAACATATTAAAAATCAACGTATTAATAAAAATACGTCATGTACAAAAACGACTTAGTAATTCATAATTACTTGTACCAAAAATGGTTTATCAATTTATAAATTATAACGTCTTGTATTTATAATAAATTATTCATTCAATTTCAATTTCAATTTGTTTCGTAAACAATAGTTTTATCTAAGTAATAAAACAATTCGATTACTTAGACCGTATCTCATTTAATCAAATTACAATAAGACACGTTAACCTTACTCACAAAATCATCCGTCAATTTTAAGCAATTTAATTAACTCGTATCGGCATACGATAATTTAAATAATCAATTAAGAGTATTTCCCTATAGGTATGACCTAAGGGGATCAACTGATCACCACCGTCGCACGACAGTAATGTCAAACTCTAGTCAGCCAATCATTACCGATATGTGTGGACCAGTTGACAGTAAAATATTACTTCCCATGTGTATTCTCAAAATAAGATTTAAACATGTGATCATTATGATCGACAGTTGTGATCGCATTATTGTCGGAGGACACATATTCCAACAGACTTGTATCTTGCTAACCTACATCAATCATAGTAAAATCCCTCCTGGCTTGGTGCCCGTGGTTTTTTCCCTTATTCCCAGGGTTTTTCACGTATAAATCATTGTGTTATTTTCAGTTATTTACTCTTTACTCATTTATTATACTAGTTAGGCATTATTCTTTGAGTTAGATCACCCTGCAAAATACTTCCCTGGCAAGACAATACATCCGTGTAAAATCTTGCTAAAACAATTGGCGCCCACCGTGGGGCATCTAGATCAAAAATAACCAAAATCCAATTTCAAACAAACCAAATACCTTTACAAAAATGACTGGAGACAATGTTTTGAGCAACAGTTGGCTGCCGCCAAGCAATAACAACTGGAAATGGAACAACTAAAACAAAAAACTGGCTCAGGCTGAAACTGAAGGTGTCGGAGTCCAATCTGAAACAAAAACTAGAGAATAAGGCCTCAGGCTGAAAACTAAAGATCCAGCCTGGGACTTCATTCTCCTCTATCATCAGGAATATCAATTTTTCCAACTTTGGTACTCCAACCCCATCAAAAACCAAGGCGGGAGATCTTGATTCTGATTTAGAAGAAATCCCAAATGAAGAATCTGGTCCAGATCAGACAAATGTAGCCATAATGATGGCAATGGTCTAGGAGATAAAAAAGCTTCATGAGAAATCTGAGAAGATCCCTGGAGTACCTGCCAGCATAAAAGAGGCCAACCCTGAAAGCTATGCTGACTTTCCCTTCGTAGACGAGATAGCCAGAGTAGATCTGCCAAAAAAGTTTGTAGTACCATTAATGAGGACCTATGATGGAACTTCAGATCCACAAAACCATGTAGCCTACTACAAGCAAAGGATGTTGGAAGCATTAATACCCAGTGAACTACGATAAGTATGCATGTGCAAAGGCTTTGGAACAACCCTAATCAGGCTTGCCCTACAATGGTACATAAACCTACCAAATGAATGCATCAGATCCTTTGCAGACCTAATAAATTCATTCAACCACTAGTTTGCCAGCAGCAGGGAGCTCGAGAAAAGATCCCGTGATTTTTACCGAATCAAGCAAAAACCAGACGAAATAATCAGGGCATTCTTGACCAGGTTCAACAAGGAGAAAGTGTCAATCCCTAGATGTGACGTTGGAACAGCTGTGGAAGCATTCAGGCAAGGACTACCACTGGATAGTGATTTCTACGATGAGCTAACCATGAACCCTTGCCATAATTTTGAAGACGTTCAGGCAAAGGCACTTGGCTATATCAGGCTAGAAGAGGATAAGTGCTTTAAAGCAGCAACCACAACCAGTGTTGCGGGCTAAGAAAGGTCTATCAGGAAAAGTTCCAATCATAGAGGAGGCAGCTCCAAGCCATCTCCCTATACTAGACCTGACATATCAGAAATCAACTATGCTCATGAGCAATGAGGTAACTCCTATACTTATCCACCTATTCGGGAACATAACTTCTCTATTGATACTGCAGGTCTCATCAAGAGGCTTGACAACATGGCCTGGGAGACATTGTCAAGTGGCCCAAAAAGACGGACAACCCCAACTCCAGGAAAGATACAACCAGATGGTGTGAATTTCACATGGACACAGGACACACCACAGAGGAATGCCTGGGCCTATGCAGATAAGTGTCTTACCTTCTAAAGAAAGGATATTTGAAGGATCTAATTCCATCAAAGAACACGGATGACAACGGATCAAGGAAGGATCAAAGGCCAAAACGTGATTTGCCTTTAGCACCACCAATCTATGAAGTCAAATTCATCAATGGAGGTTCTGAGATTTGTGGCCTGACTAGCTCAGCTGCAAAAAAAAAAAAAAAAAAATAGCTAGGGAGTCCAAAATGAAATCTCCTTTTAAACTTAGAAATTTACATCAAATTACTTTTGACGACATTGATATGCATGGAATTTCAAACTTACATCATGATGGCCTGGTCATCACCATGCAAATTGGTACTGCTGATAAGGTTGTTTTCAGTCGTTGGCCTATCAAAATAAATCAGATTCTCAACTAACTAGTAGCTAGCAGTAAGAAAGGGTCGAATCCACAGGGAGGCGAGTTAATTAATATAGTTTGTTTATATTTAAGTTCGTCTTAAAGGTAACAATTTTATGGGGTTTGATTGTTTGATTTCTAAACTAATTACGATGTAAATAAAGACAAATTCAAATATATTAAAAGAATCTAGGGATTGAGTTCACTAGGTAGTCATCCAAGGGTAAGATTTAATTCATTGATTGAGCAACTTATATTGTTGAAAGTCATACGATCGGTCGATTCTAATATGTCTTTTTAGATCTAAACTTAAAATGCGATCGCTATTATTAAGTAAGTCTAATTCAATTATCGTGGCTTATACTAGTCTTAACCCGTTCGGTGAAAATCCTAGTTTGCAAGACTAATTAACCAATTCTGATCAGTAATTAATTAACCAGATATAAGACAACAATTGAACAACAATCAAAAGCAATTTAACAATCAATTCATTAATTAACTCTTTTCTAACAACCTAGATCTCCTTTCATCCTAGATTATGAAATTAGCTACTCATACTAATAATAATAATAACAACAATAATGATATAAGAAAGTATAATTAAGAACATAATAAGATGAATACTAATAAAGCAATTGTATAAATTAGAACTTGAATTAACAACAACTAAAGAAAGATTAACAAAGTACCTTAATTAAAGAGCAATAGATCCGAAGCAAAACTAATGTAAACTAATCTAAGAGTATTCTAAGAGAGTTTTTAGAGAAGCTATGCGTAACTAGGTAAAATAAGACGTAAATAAACATAGGGTACGAATTGGGTATTTATAGTAAAACACAACCGACTTATGGAAATTGCAGAAAATCCTGAGAATATAGTGTACTCGATCGAGTACACTACTTCCTCGATCGAGCCCGCTTGTAATTGATCGAGTATTCTTCTTTCTCAGCTCTTTTCTTCGTGTTGTCTTCTTCACTTCTCTTCCTTTATTCTTCTAGATTCTCGTGCCATGCTTCATGTATTCCTTCATGTCCACTCCGCGATGCCCATTTCATTCCTTTGCTCCTCAAATGCATCATTCCTGCATTAAACATCAAATAACGGAAGTATTGACATTCTAACATAAAAGGCATGTAATTTATATAAATTAGGACGAAAACTGTATCAAAAGTAACTAAGGGGAGGCATAAATATGCATATAATTATGACTCATCAAACTCCCCCAAACCATCTCTTTGCTTGTCCTCAAGCAAAGCATCACATAATACAAAGGCAATCATACAAATGGCGAATAAACAACTCAGAGCAAATGTTGATGCACATACAAATCCCAAGCTATCCATATCTGTAACAAAGTAATGACGAAGGTGTGCCAATAAAATAAATTCAAAGGCACGGGTAATAGAAAATGCAGCTCAAGTCTCATGTCATCGTACTATAGACAAATGCCAAATAACTTTCGATCTTGCAAGACAAATTAGTCGGATTCTCGCGGATTCACTCATAAACTCATAAGTATGTAAGGGTGAGTTATATGTGAAGATAAAAAGAAGTAGAAACAGTCACTCAACTTATGAAACATGAATGCAATCTAATGTGATAGAGATTTCCCCAACTAGTATGCATCCAATATGTAGACAAAAGTACATGTATCAAAGACAATAAGGGTGGCAAATGGGTTAAAGAGATAAAAATAGTTTGTGCCAAAATACATTATGGATGTGTGGAGCTAAGACTGTAGTCGCTGTGCTAAACCAAAACCAAAACCAAATCTATGATAACAAATGAGCCCAACTTAGAGAGATAATCTTAACTTTACAACACATGAGAGCGAATGAAGTGCTCTCCAAATATGCATTAGACTCTAATCCTTTTAATCCTTGACAAAACCAAAGGAAGTAATCAATTTCCTATCTTTTTTTTTTCAATTACTCTTTTTTTTTTCTTTTTCTCTTTTTCTTTCTTTTTCTTTTGCTTCATATTTTTTTCTTTTTCCAACACAAGGGTACAACACAGTTGCTAAAAAGTACTTTGCCATACCCACATGACAATAACTCCCAACCCAGCCAAAATAGCAAAATAGACATGATAAACAAGCAACTGCGACTGTCCCGATAAGGTAGGCAAATTCTTGGATTGTAGCTTCATAGGATGTAATTTAAAGTTGGCTACAAGGGTTTAAACAGGCTAAACAAAACGTAATGTAAGGCTTATTTGAACGGTAAGAACCGCCTATCCACATGTACTTAGTCAAATGAAAGCAATAAAAGTATCAAGAAATCAATGTCACACTTATGCAGTTTGATATTACACAATAAGGAGAAACCACACTTAAGCCTAATTGATGATGAGGCCAGTTTATTGATGTTCCTGGCCTACGAAGCTCTATAGACCTCAGAATTTAAGTAGTTTAGCAACATAATTTTGTTAAATCTAATTAGCATAAGGCCTGTCAAATACGGTCAAGACTTGAATTATGAGCTTTGTTTTCATAAATAACGAGTTAAAACGAAGTACATGGACAACTATTTGGGATTCAAATGCAAAAACAATGCAATTTAACATCCTTGTTATTCAATTCACCAAGACTCGACCTCAAACAAAGTAAAAACATATTTTTGTATTTTGAAAAGTTTTTAATTTTTATGGAATTATGATTTAAATGC
This sequence comes from Silene latifolia, assembly GCF_048544455.1. NCBI lineage: Eukaryota > Viridiplantae > Streptophyta > Magnoliopsida > Caryophyllales > Caryophyllaceae > Silene > Silene latifolia. The sequence continues at coordinate 143,994,813 of NC_133526.1, forward strand.
ACACAACATAAATAAATCACACAACATAATTAAAGATTCCTCCCCCAAACCTAAATGTCACAGTGTCCTCATTGTGACACCTACATCATAGCAAGCACACAACAAATTTCCAGCAACCTAAAGGACACATCTAACAAAAGGAATGGAAAAGAAATAGAGATATACAATAAAAGTAGATAAAAGGGAAGAGAATACCGGGTAAGAGCGTATAAGTTCCCCCAAACCAGCTGCAAAAATAGGGGAGAAGGACCAACCGCGCAATTCCACATCATCTGGCTACGTTTCTTGACCCAAAACAAAAGGTACTCGATCGAGCCCATCCCTACTCGATCGAGTACTCATCCTGACGAGTAAAATTCCTGCATTTAAAAGAAATGCCCATCCAAGGCACAATCAATACAACTTAAAGCTCGTAATAGTAAATCAAAAAGTAGCGCATGTGCTACACACAAACATAAGTAGCACCAATAAATAGTCCAAGCAAAGAAAATAAGCAATGAATAAAGTTTTGGCACATCAAACTCAAAATCTAATATAAAATATGAGCAAGTATGTTCATTCCTCTTCAAGTCATCATAATGAGGAAGGTGACAGGGCACTTCATCCGTCACATGAGCTTCATCAAAAACTTTAACGGGCCCCTCTTTAAAAATCTCGGCCTCCAAGGCATCCAGCTCAGCTTCTATGTCAACATCATCATCAAAGCTATAAACTGGCTCAGGATAAGGCTCATCTCCATAAATCAACTTCTCTATTTCATCCACCTCCTTGCTCCATAGTCTTAACGCAACAGCATGGACGTCAGATAGATTCCTATCAAAACACAAAGTAAAGGAATCATGAATAGCTGGATCAACAATATTAAGCGTATAACATGGAGCTACTGTGTGGGGACGCTTTAAAGCGTTATCAAGAACAAATTTAATAGTGTCATCCCCAACTCTTAGTGTGAAACTACCATCCCTAACATCTGTGAGTGCTCCTGCAGTGTAAAGGAACGGTCTACCTAGAATAATAGGGACTTGAGAGTCCTCAGCCATATCCATAACGATAAAGTCAACTGGAATGAAATACTTCCCTACTCTAACTGGCACATCCTCTAAGACACCCATAAGCTTCTTTAAAGATCTATCAGCCATTTGCAAGGTCATATTAGTGACACGTACTTGACCCATATTTAACTTTTTGCAAATTGAATACGGCATAACACTAATACTAGCCCCTAAATCGCAAAGGGCTTTATCAATAGCTATAATACAAATATGACAAAGAATAGAAAAACTCCCTGGATCCTTTAAATTTGGTGGTGAGTTAACTTGTAATGTGGCTGGGCACTCTTGAGTAAATGCTATCGTCTCAACTTCATCAAAAGACCGCTTCTTTGATAAGATCTCTTTCAAAAACTTAGCATACGCCGGAACTTGAGTTACCAATTCAGTAAATGGCACACTCACTTGAAGATTCTTCACTACCTCCATCAACCTCTCGAATTGTTGTTCGAGCTTAGACTTTTGCCGTCGTTGAGGAAAAGGTAGTTGAATTTTAATTAGCTCGGCTTCTTTTACTTTAGAAGTAGTTTTAGAAACACCGTCATCAGTTATAGGGTGCACTCGACCGAGTCCAGTGGTCACTCGATCGAGGATCCTATTTTCTTCCAATGCGGTAGCTGAAACACGCGAAAAGTTTAACTCTGGGGGTGTCCTCGATCGAGCCCGTGTTGTACTTGATCGATCACAGGTGGTACTCGATCGAGCCCGTGCTTACTCGATCGAGGAACCAAGCTGTTCATCGTTTTTTTGCTTTTCTTCTTATCCCGTATTTGATCCTTGCTTAATTCTTTCTCGTCATCGCTTTGCTCCAAATTACCCAATCCCTTAGGATGCATATAAGGACCCTCATCTTCAACAATAGGCACATCCGGACTTTGATAAGTGGTACCGCTCCTCAAAGAAATAGCATTAACGTGCTCATGTGCTTGCTTACCTTGAGAAGGAAGATTGCCGGAATGTTTGAAGGATTTTGAGCCGCCATTTGAGCAACTTGAGTATCCAACATCTTGTTGTGAGCAATTAGTTCGGAAATCTGAGCCGTTTGATTTTGTTGAATCATCAAACTTTGTTGCAAAAGATCTTTCATCTTAGCCATCTCATTACTTGGATCTTGAGGAGGAGGTTGCATTTGTTGAAAACCTCCTTGATTTTTCCGAATAAAGTTCCCTTGTTGTTGATTACCATGAATTGGATGAATAATATAAGCATTCTATTACGGGGCTTGAGCATATGCATTCTGACTCCTTTCAAGGAAGAAGTTAGAATAGGGAGTACCTTTCTTGAAAAACTGGAAAGCATGGACTTGCTCAATGGTACTCATACACTTAGCCGCAGTGTGGCCATTTATTCCACATCTCTCATAGGACACTTCTTGATTAATCATATGAACCGTTTCTTGATTATTACCTAAAGACTGAGTTATCTTTAATTCAGCTATTTGAGCCGTTAAGGCCTCCAGCTGTGCCGCAATAACATTGTCTGAACCACTTCCTCTCTTACTACCTCTGGGTTACCATACTCAGCAGTGTGAGTAGCTATCTGATCAATCAACTTCCAAGCATTACTGTCATTAGTATTATCTTAGAATCTTTCATTGGCAGCAGAATCAAGCAAAGCTCTGTGATCGTTATACAACCCACTGTAAAACTTGTTGCAAAGGAACCAAATCTGGAAGCCATGATGAGGGATGGATCGAACTAGCCTTTTGAAAAGAACCTAGGCCTTATTAAAGTCTTTGTTAGGACCTTGTTTAAAACTAGTAATCTGGCTTCTAAGAGCATTAGTCTTTTGCGGTGGAAAATACCTCTTTTAGAATACAAGAGCTAGTGAAGTCCAGTAAGTGATTGATTCAGTTTCCATATCCAAGTCACGTAGCCATTCTGCTGCATCATCTGTAATACTACGGTTTTATGAATCTATGGGTACTCTACCGAGTGGGGCTTACTCTGTCGAGTAAGTATGTTTTGAGTTACGAAACAGTGTTCTGTCTGTAGGGTATTTGATCGAGTAGCCTTGGCACTCGATCGAGTATGTTACTTACTCGATCGAGTAAGTTGGTTATCGGATGATAGTTTGACGGGTTTTGTTAATGATGCGAGATAAGTATAAAAGGTCGTCCGTCACTTTTCTAAGTTTCTTTTCTTTATTCTAAAACCTAAGTGAGGAGAAAAAGAGTTACGTAGTTTGTCTGTCATCGCATCATTAGCAAATCCCGGAGCAAGAGGTGTCCAATTTCATCGTTATTTATACCGTTGTGATCCTTGTGTCGAGGGTAAGCTTTACATATAATTCTTATACTGTTTTGTTAAAGTTGGTTAAACCCTAATTTTGGGATTGGTGGTTTTCTATGTTTTGTTGATATTAGATTGTGATTATATGATTATGTGTATAGGAGGAGGGTTCGTAGAGGAAAGGTTTTGAGACAGCTGCTAGATCGTCTGCTGTTTGTGTTGCATTCCAGGTAGGTTTCCCTACTCAGTAATAGTTACATGATGTGTGTGGTGATTGTGCTGTAGTTAGTGACGGTTGATTGATTCAGACGGTTGTGATTTCATGTTGTTGATTGATTCACACGGTTGTGATTTCATATTGTTGATTGTTTCAGACGGTTGTTGAGATTGCATTGTGATTACTGTTTATCTGTCTGTGTTCTTCGGAGTGTGTCCCTGGCTGAGTGGAGTCACCTGCGGGAGTGGCTTCACGCCCTTGATTCGCCTTCTGTGGAACCCGCCACAGAAGGGATGTGCACATGAATGAACATGGGTTTATCGCTCGATGGAGATGAGCGGGGCTTAGGTGGGAACGGTTGTGGTCCTCCACTGGCGGCGAGGAGTATCTGTTGCGATGGGTACTCTGGCAGGGCTACACACTTTAGTGTGTAGTCAGTTGTGTGGAGATTGATGATGGAGACTGGGGATTGATGTGTTGATTGAGCTGCTTGGTATTTGCTTCATGTTGGTTTGTATCGTGTAATTAGTACTGACCCCGTTTAAATGTTTTAAAAACTGTGGTGATCCATTCGGGGATGGTGAGCAGTTATTGAGTACGTATGATGTGACGCGTATGGGATAGCTGGGATGAGTCATCACGTGGCAGTTAGAAGTCTTCCGTGATAGAAAAGTAGATCTAAGTACTTACATATTCATATATGATTTTAAATTAATTTGTCATAAAATTAATAAAGGTCTTATGCATGCAAAATAATTAACAAAATAAAGAAGAAATCATCCTTACATTGTGATTTCGGTTCTAATGGGCAAAAAAGAAATCTCCTTTTCTTTTGTTCTTGAGCTTTCCTTTTGGATGAACAAAAGATCCAAGTGTAGGATCTCTCCCAAGGAATAATACCCAAGGCTTACTCTTAATTAGAATTAATATTATATGAACTAGTACAATATTAATCTTGTGAAAAATGACTCAAAATAATTTGGTATTTTTAGCTCTCTAAAACCGGTTAGAGGAGAGGGATTTTGGAGGATTTTTCTCTTTCAAAAACTTAAGAAGTTAGAATGAATGAATATTAGAATGATACCCACTTATGCATGTAGTGTATATCAAAATATAAGACAAAAATCCTTTTTGTCTTTTTTAGGGTGAAACCGGGTAGGAGGGAAGAAAGGGGGAAGAGAAAGACCCAATGCATGCCCTTGTTTGCCTTCACAATGCAAACTAGGGTTGCATGGCTAGGCTCTATTAAGAATGATTGTGTTTTCCACTCATTTAATCAACCATAATATTAGCCTAAACCACCTCCAATTTTCGGCACTTATGATAATATGGATTCCATATTATTTTTGTCAATTGTCAATATGTCACACGTCATATGTAACATAAATTTGTTATGTATTTTTAACATATTAAAAATCAACGTATTAATAAAATACGTCACATACAACAATTAACTTAGTAATTCATAATTACTTGTACCAAAATATTTCACCAATTTATAAATCGTATTTATAATAATTCATTCATATTCAATTGTTTCCTTAAACAATAATTTCATCTGAGTAATGATACAATTCAATTACTCAGACCGTATCTCATCACATTTCGATGTGATACGTAAATTTTACTTCCAAAATCATCCGTCAATTTTTCAAGTGATTCTATTAACTCGTAACATTATACGATTAATTAAATGAACAATTAAGAGTGTTGCCCTATAGGTATGACCTAGGGGGTCAAATGATCACCACCGTCGTACGACAGTAATGTCAAACTCTAGTCAGCCAATCATTACCGATATATGTTGACCAGTTGACAGTAAAAATTACTTCCCAATTGTATTCTTTAAAATGAGATTTTAATAATGATATTTAAATCATGTGATCGCACTATTGTTGAGGACACATTTCCCAACAATCTCCCACTTGTCCTGGACAAGTGTGCGTCACCAATTCTCTTGTCCTATTACTATCTCCCACTCAATGCAAGGTGTCTTTCAGGTCGTACTTGCAAGTGATCATATCGAGAGTGGTTTCCTCGATCTGGAGAATAATTGATTTGACCGGACTTATCTATCATAGATACTTTCCGAGCGTGGCCACGCATTTCCAGTTCATTAATCCTCGAGTGGCCCTGAGATATTGTTATAACCCTGACTAGGGGTGGACAATTCCTATCGCATTCATTCCCTTCGACTAGCCACAGCCATCATAACCCAAAATATGCCCATTTGACCCTATTTACGAAGGTTGTAGTAACACAAATCAAAGGTAATCTGAAATTGTGCCATCTTAGGCGAATAGTTCTTAGTCAAAAGAATCGACTCATTTGAATACTATAGTAGCTCTTGCCACGACCAGGCTATATAAATTACCAGAACTCTATAAGCGGTCATAAAGCCCGACAAAATGTTCCTAACAGTCTGCCTATGTGATCGACTAGTCATCTCACATGACTCTATGGGACTTGAACTTGCCATCAATCGCATCACACTCTAGTCACTTCGAGACGTCACCTCATATAAGTGACTATGGGCAAATACTATGTTAATCCGTGTTCACTTTAACGGGGTTCAATTGTCACTACAACCCGTTTGGATGTAACAATGTATAAATTAAAGATAAAAGACAAATGTGATTATGAACATGAACAAAAACAACACTTTTATTTCATTTCAAAATCTAACAAAAACTTGGTACACGTTTAAGTCCCATGGACGTAACATGTCCATCATGCTTAGCCTGCGATAAAGGCTTGGTGAGCGGATCGGCTATGTTGTCATCCGTCTCAACCTTACAAATCGCAATTTCCTTTCTTTCAATGAAATCTCTTATTACATGATATTTTCTAAGTACATGTCTAGATCTATTACTAGACTTCGGCTCCTTAGCTTGGAAGATCGTCCCACTATTATCACAATAGAGAGTGATGGGATCATTGGCGGTAGGTACTACTTTTAGACCTTCCGTGAATTGCCTGATCCAAACAGCTTCCTTAGCAGCTTCTGATGCTGCGATGTACTCAGCCTCCGTTGTAGAATCCGCGATTCTGACTTCCTTGAAGCTTCTCCAGCTTACGGCACCACCATTGAGCATAAACACGAAACCAGCTTGTGATTTCAAGTCATCTCTATCTGTTTGAAAACTTGAGTCCGTGTATCCATTAACACGCAACTCAGTGTCTCCTCCAAACACTAGGATAGAATCCTTAGTTCTTATCAAGTACTTAAGGATGTTCTTGACTGCAATCCAGTGACTCTCACCTGGATTTCCTTGATATCTACTCGTCATGCTCAAGGCATACGAGACATCAGGACGTGTGCATATCATGGCATACATGATTGATCCAACAACGGAAGCAAAAGGGATCAACTTCATGCGTTCAACATCATGGGGTTCGGAGGGACATTGAGTCTTGCTAAATATCGTCCCGGTTACCATAGGTACCAAACCCCTTTTGGATTTGTCCATGCTGAACCGTCGAAGAATCTTATCAACATAAGACTCTTGACTTAGTGCCAATATCCTCTTGGATCTATCTCTATGGATCCGGATACCTAATATGCGTTGTGCCTCTCCTAAATCCTTCATTTGGAAGTGGTTACCTAACCACTTCTTAACAGAAGACAACATTGGAATATCATTTCCAATGAGTAGTATGTCATCGACAAACAAGATTAGGAACACAACATTGCTCCCACTGAATTTCATGTATAAACATGGTTCCTCAACACTTCGAGTGAAACCATTTTCCTTTATAACATGATTGAATCGATGATTCCAACTTCTAGATGCTTGCTTAAGACTATAAATGGATCTCTTAAGCTTGCACACTTTGTTAGGATTTTTATAATCAACAAAACCTTCGGGTTGTATCATGTACACCTCCTCTTCTAAATGCCCATTTAGAAAAGCGGTTTTGACATCCATTTGTCATATTTCATAATCATGAAATGCGGCAATCTCTAACAAAATCCGTATGGATCTCAGCATGGCTACGGGGGCGAAGGTCTCATCATAATGGAGACCTTGGACTTGGGTAAATCCTTTCGCCACTAGCCTAGCTTTGTAGACATCTTCATATCCTTCTATGCCATTCTTGATTTTGAATATCCATTTGCATTGAAGGGGTCTTGCCCCTTTAGGCAAATCTACCAAGTCCCAAACTTGGTTTTCATGCATAGAATCCATTTCGGACTTCATGGCTTCAAGCCATAAGGAGGAATTTGGACTAGAGATTGCGGCCTTGTAGGTGGCGGGCTCGTCACTTTCCATAAGTAACACATCGAGTGTTCCATCTTCCTCGATAAGTCCCACATATCGATCGGGATGGCGAATTACTCGGCCCGTCCTTCTTAGTGGAGGAGGTACAACCGCGTTAGACGACGAAGGAACATCTTCTTGCGTCTCTACCTCGGTTTGTGGCTCTTGAACTTCATCAAGTTCAAAATTTCTCCCACTCTGTCTCTTAGAAATAAACTGGCTTTCTAAGAAGACAGCCTCGGAAGACACAAACACTTTGTTATCTTGAGGTTTGTAGAAGTAGTAACCTCGAGAGGTCAAAGGATAGCCTACAAAGATGCATTTTTCGGATCTTGGGGCAAGCTTATTGTCGGGTTTAGTCTTGACGTAAGCATCACATCCCCAAATTTTCATGTAGGATAGATTAGGAACTCTTCCTTTCCATGTTTCAAATGGAGTCTTTTCGGTGGCTTTAGTGGGACTATTATTTAAAGATAGAATTGCAGTTTGGATTGCAAATCCCCAAAACGAGTTCGGTAACTCAGTTTGACTCATCATGGATCGAACCATATCAAGTAGGGTTCGATTTCTCCTTTCGGCAACACCATTGAGTTATGGTGTTCCGGGTGGAGAAAGTTGTGATATAATACCACAACCTTTCAAGTGTGAATCGAATTCAAGACTAAGGTATTCTCCACCACGATCGGATCGTAGTGCCTTAATCCTTTTGTTCAATTGGTTCTCTACTTCGTTTTGAAATTCCTTGAATTTCTCAAATGCTTCACTCTTATGTTTCATTAAATAGATATACCCATATCTACTCAAGTCATCGGTGAAGGTTATAAAGTAGTCATAATTACCACGAACGGTGATACTCATTGGTCCACATACATCGGTGTGTATGAGTCCCAATAGCTCACTAGCTCGTGTCCCTTTACCACTAAAAGGATTACGAGTCATTTTTCCAAGTAGGCAATATTCGCTTGTACCATATGATTGATAATCAAATGGTGTAATCACATTAGTTGAAATTAATATTTTGATGCGATTCTCGTTTATGTGACCTAATCGACAATGCCAAATGAACGCTTCACTTGGGTCACTTGTTTTGAGTTTTTTTGATTTAATGTTATAAATATCATTTGTCGGATTTGAGGTCTCTAAAATGTAAATGCCATTGATAGAGGAAGCTTGGCCTATAACCAAGTCGTTCCTAGAAATAGTACAACGATTGTTCTTAATGATAAAACAAAAACCGTCCATGTCTAGCATGGCGATTGAAATAATGTTTTTAGAGAGTGTAGGCACATAAAAACAATTATGCAAATACAACTCAAATCCATTAGGCAAAGCTAAAACATAAGTTCCTTTGGATTCGGCCGCTACCCGAGCTCCATTTCCAAGGCGTAGATCCACATCTCCCTTGCTAAGCCTCTCCACATCTCTTAAACCCTGTAAATGATTACAAAGGTGAGAACCACAACCGGTATCTAGTACCCATGTCGTAGTGGAAGTATAATTTATATCAATGACATAAATTTCTTTAGGAATTGTACCTTTTGGAGTGATGAGTCCTTCCCTTATATTTCGCAAATATACGGGACAATTCCTAAGCCAATTTCCCATGCCATAGCAATAATGGAACTCATCATTAACTTGCTTGAATTTTTTGATTTTCTTTCCTTTCTTCTTGAACCTTTTGCCCTTAGAAGCAAGAGCTTGATTGCTTGAGCTCCCACTAGCTTTGGCATCTTTATCTTCCAGAGACAAAGACCCTATAGATTGTATGAGGTAGTCTTCCTGAGACGGACTCACACGAGGTCTAGTAGTAGTAGGTGGTTTAGAAGAAGTGATGAAGTTAAGGTTTTCATCCGAACCTATCCCGAAATGAAGTTCTCTAGTGGTGTCGAAATCATGGTTGGAGCTAGGGTTGAGCAAAACCGGGTACCCGACCCGGTTTTACAAACCGGTTCGGTACCCGATTTTAAAAACCTTGAATTTTTCAAACCGAAACCGACCCGGTTTCAAACCGGGTACCCGGTTTTTTAGTATTTTTTAAACCGGTTACGAAAACCGGTTAACCGAACCGGTTTTCTGAACCCGGTTTTCAAAGGTTATTTTCCATTTTGTTTTCCTGTTTCAAAAATACTAAAAACTCAGAATCTTGAATGTGTTCTCCACACTGTTTGTTTCCCTGCAAATTTTTTAGGACTTCATGCATCTTCAAACGCGAGGACAACCAAAATCGAAATCTCGTCTTTGGAAGTTGCAAGTAGCTAAGTACTGACACTTTTATAATGAGCATAATGAGGAATTGCTAAAAACGAATTATATTTTAAATTCAATAAAAAAGATGAAAAGTTGAAATTAAAAAAAAACAAACCAAGTCCAAATGAACTATGCACATCAACTAAAAACAAACTAAATGCAATAAAAAGACAAAAAATTGAAAAAACGTGATAAAAAAGTAATTTATAAATACATGAAAGAATCAAATATACAAATCTGACTACATGAAAGGTAAAAGGTATATAAAGAATCAAATATATAAAACAATATAAATGAATAAAGGTATATAAAGAATCAAATATACAAATCTGACTACATGAAAGCTTGAAGAAATATGGTAGATCTTGAGTTTCACTTTGTTTTGTTGTTGGGAGAGTAAAGGAGTTATGAGAGGCGGCAGAGAGGAAATAAGGGTTGAGGAATGACATTGGTTGTTTAGTTGATGTATGTTCACTTTTTACTTTTTTTTTTTTTTTTTTTTTTTAAGGAATTAAACCGGTTCAAAAACCGGTCTCCGCTTTGAATTTTCCCAACCCGGACCCGGACCGCTTTTCCACTTAAAAATTCGGTTCGGGCACCGGAACCGAAAAAAACCCGCTTTTTCGGGCTCCTTAAAACGGTTTACGGTTCGGTTTCGGGTTTTAAAAGCGGTTCGGATTTTTTTGCTCAGCCCTAGTTGGAGCAAATGTCGTCAAGAACATTGTGATAAGATTCAATAGTTATTGGTGCGGTAGCATTTGATGGATTCATTGTAAAGAACTACAAATATGGAGGAAAAGGAAATATTAACATTTGTCTTTTTAAATCATACTTGTAAAATATTAACAAGATATGAACATTTATATAGTGACCTCTACCCAACTATAATAAATGATTCCAAGACCCAAATTCATATCAATTTAGGCACGGGGTAGCCGATGAAACCTTCATCAATATAACTCGGTGGATTAACTTCTTAATCGATTCTACTTTTAGAACTCTTGGTCGATAAAATTATCTAATGTTTATCTATAGCCCAAAACACATTAACAAGGGCACGGGGTAGCCGATGAAACACTTATCAATTACTTTTGTTGAGTTCAATCCAAATTTCGAATAAATGTGTCCATTATCCAAACCCATATTAATTTAGGCACGGGGTAGCCGATGAAACCCTCATCAACATGAATTCGGTGGATTAGACATTTATCACCCACTTCCCCTACGTAACAAGGTTTGTACCCCGGGGTAGCCGAGTGCACTCCCTCGCGAAATAGGTTTTCATGGTTTCTACTATTTGGTAAGGCTATGTCTCAATTAATTGTTTTAGCGAGAGGTCATGTCAATTTATTATCTATCACGTTTTAAGTGAACTAAAGCGGTGAAATACGATAATTCTAATTGACACGGTCGATAAACTCGATGAAAAGATGCATGTTTTAGTTATGGCGATTTAGCGATGCATGTGACATAAAATAAAATGCAAGCATAAAAAATAAATAAATCCTAGTATGGCCTTTCCTAAAATAGAAAAACTATTTAACTATTACAAATTCGGAAACCAACTCCATTGGTCCCTCGAACTTCGGTTGTGGCACGCATCTCGAGGTAACACCGTCTTTATGTATCGCCATTCTTGAAGAAATCCGTCTTTGGGAACTCCGGAATGAATAAAATTACATAATTTCCTATTATACATTTGTAACTAAAATAAAATAAATCTATTAAATTATAAAACGGTGATACGAGATCACAATAAAATTACAACCGAATCAATATTCCCAAACATTTCGGGAAATACCAATTAAATCTAAGGCCATACTAAGTAAAATTACATAATTCAAAAAATTACATAAATTAAAATTATGACAATCATAAAGAAAATGCAGCATTATAATATGTATGAACATGCTCAATTTTATGCTAAATCGCCTTTAATTAGCCAATATCGTATATTACTCGGTTTTTACGGATTTGCGTGATTTCAACATTTTACAATCACAAAAATTACATAAATTCATATTTATGCATAAGTTAATTACCCTAACTTCTTAGGACTCAAAATTTAGTCTTCACTAATAATTTGACCATAATTAACTCATATTTATAAAATTGTTCATAAATGGACCAAAAATTACAAAAATAAGCTATAAACTTCAAATAAATCACAAAATTTCAAATAAATTCAAAATTTGAAATTTAAACTTATGAACATTCTGGAAAAATACCATGACACTCATAATGTTCAAAAACTTAGGTTAAAAAAAATTTCGAAATTTTTCCGGAAAAACAATGTTGCGGTTTATCGGTTTTAATTAAAATAATCATAAAAACATGGAAAAATTATATTCATTAACTTTTCAATTTTAGATCTGAAAAAGATAATAAAATGCAACATTAGACTCCTAAGTCATAGATTATGTTTTATTAATTTTTCACTAATAATGTCACTATTTATGCTATTTTTCTTCAAAAATCCATAAATCATGCAAAAAGACTTCTTTATAGCCAATTATTTTACAAACATATTGTAAAATTGCATGTGACAACATATTAAATTTCTATGACCAGATTCGAAATTTAACTCATATTAACCTATTTTTCACCTAAATCCGAATTTAATAATGAAAAATTCATTTTTCGAGCATAACAAGTCCAAAAATTATGAAAATTTACAGGTTATCTCAAAATAATATATGTGACAACATATCCAAAAATAAATGGAAAATTCGAAGTATAGCTAATTTTAGACCGAAAATAACATTTTTACTCATAAAATCATATTTAAATGCCATTATTGTATAATATGAACAATAAAAATCCGTAAAATTAACCAAAATATCCTAAAACATTTTAGGACCATAAATATTAACATGCATGAATTAATTTCGTGATATATCATAATAACACAAATTTTACAAGTTTTATTTATTATTCTTATATCTCGGAAAAACTTTTAACCGATTTGCATGCAAACAACCGTGGCTCATGATACCGATTGATAGAAAAGTAGATCTAAGTACTTACATATTCATATATGATTTTAAATTAATTTGTCATAAAATTAATAAAGGTCTTATGCATGTAAACTAATTAACAAAATATAGAAGAAATCATCCTTACATTGTGATTTCGGTTCTAATGGGCACAAAAGAAATCTCCTTTTCTTTTGTTCTTGAGCTTTCCTTTTGGATGAACAAAAGATCCAAGTGTAGGATCTCTCCCAAGGAATAATACCCAAGGCTTACTCTTAATTAGAATTAATATTATATGAACTAGTACAATATTAATCTTGTGAAAAAAGACTCAAAATAATTTGGTATTTTTAGCTCTCTAAACCCGGTTAGAGGAGAGGGATTTTGGAGGATTTTTTTCTTTCAAAAACTTAAGAAGTTAGAATGAATGAATATTAGAATGATACCCACTTATGCATGTAGTGTATATCAAAATATAAAACAAAAATCCTTTTTGTCTTTCCTAGGGTGAAACCGGGTAGGAGGGAAGAAAGGGGGAAGAGAAAGACCCAATGCATGCCCTTGTTTTCCTTCACAATGCAAACTAGGGTTGCATGGCTAGGCTCTATTAAGAATGATTGTGTTTTCCACTCATTTAATCAACCATAATATTAGCCTAAACCACCTCCAATTTTCGGCACTTATGATAATATGGATTCCATATTATTTTTGTCAATTGTCAATATGTCACATGTCATATGTAACATAAATTTGTTATGTATTTTTAACATATTAAAAATCAATGTATTAATAAAATACGTCACATACAACAATTAACTTAGTAATTCATAATTACTTGTACCAAAATATTTCACCAATTTATAAATCGTATTTATAATAATTCATTCATATTCAATTGTTTCCTTAAACAATAATTTCATCTGAGTAATGATACAATTCAATTACTCAGACCGTATCTCATCACATTTCGATGTGATACGTAAATTTTACTTCCAAAATCATCCGTCAATTTTTCAAGTGATTCAATTAACTCGTAACATTATACGATTAATTAAATGATCAATTAAGAGTGTCGCCCTATAGGTATGACCTAGGGGGTCAACTGATCACCACCGTCATACGGCAATAATGTCAAACTCTAGTCAGCCAATCATTACCGATATATGTTGACCAGTTGACAGTAAAAATTACTTCCCAATTGTATTCTTTAAAATGAGATTTTAATAATGATATTTAAATCATGTGATCGCACTATTGTTGAGGACACATTTCCCAACATTCCGATGTGTCTGACGATGTTTTATAGCTTTGATAGTTTTAGCAGTAGACCGTCTGAGAATCTTGTATTTCAGTTTAACAGTTTTGGTTTTGATCATGTAATCACTTTAAACTATATTGATATTTAAATTATGTTTCTTCATTGTCATTTGATTATCATTGCATCGGGTAACCGAGATGGTGACGTTCTTATACCTTAAGTGGTCTTGGTAAGGCACTTGGAGTATGGGGGTGTTACAAAGTGGTATCAGAGCGACGATCCTGAAACCTGTAACCAATGAATCTAATGAACCTAGGGAGTCTAATTAAAATGAACCTGGGGTAGAAGTTGTAGGAGCTAATGCAAAGGCTTGGGAGACGTCCCAAAGTCACAAACTCGCCCTACAATCTTGAACCGGTCACCATGGGGTATGAGTCGGGATCGCTATGTGTTTATTTTGTGAATTGTGTGCCAATATAGTGATGTATGGCATGAATCGGTGTGATTTTGTATGATGTTGGTTGAAAGCATGTTGAATGATAGTTGGTTTACAATGTTGGTTGGAGTAGTTGGAAAAGTATGTGAGAATGATGAATGAGGTGATGTTATACATTGTTGATTGAAAGCATGATAGTTGTTTTACGATATGGCATTATAGAAATACGGAAAGAAAATTTGTTTGATTTGAGTTATACATAGAGTTATGTATACCTTTATGTTGTTGGTAGTGTTGTACGAGTTTATATAGCTGAAAGTTTGAGTAAGAGCATGAATAATTGGTGGAAAAAGATGATAATTGTTGCATGACAATATGATTTTTTATAAAGCATGTTGTATGATGGAAGAGATTTTATAATGTTGTTATGCTAGTAACATGTGAATAGGAGACTTGATGTTATATATTTGTGATTTTGTTTACGTAAAGTTATAGAATAAAAACATGTAGGTAATACATGTTTGGTAAATTGAATGATGCATGTGCATAATGGATGTTGTTGCTTGGCTTTTGAAGATAGTAACATGTGGTTAGGGATACTAGTTTTATGAGCATCGAGTTGTTTTTGTTTACCTTGTTGTCGTTTAAGTTGTTTGGAAGTAAAATCAAGTAGTTGTGTTTTCGATTATAGAGAGGTTGTCTTTAAACTGTTATAACTCGAGATGCATAAATGATTTTAATGTGATTCAAATTGGAGATGATAGCTTGTTGTTTTACGATTCTAACGATAGGTCACACGCCCAAAACGACCAAGAAACGAGTGAGTTATGGCCGTTTTACGAAAACTGGACAGTGCTAAGAAATGCGTAGGGTACTCGATCGAGTGGCCCTCACTCGATCGAGGGCACCTTGGTACTCGATCGAGTACCCCTTACTCGATCGAGTAGCCCTGGTAATTTGTTATATGTGTCTCTGACTTTCACCTACTCGATCTAGTGACCCCTGTTTTGGGTCATATGCTTATCTTTTGACGTCGTTGCATATTATGTTTAATTCAAAGGTATTATTTTGCTTCTTTATGCATTGTTTTACATGTATGTTAGTCTTGATGCGTAAGTTACCCAATCTTATGGTGTAGTGAGTGGTACCTGTGGTGAATATGAATTCGGTGGAAGGACATGAGTTATTTGTGGTTGTGATGGATAGTGGAAAAAGCAAAGAAGGATTGGTAAGGCTTATTCAGGCATGGAGCATGTTTTGTGAGAAGATATGAGTGATATGATTTTGTGTTGAGTAATGTAAAAGTAAGTAAATATGGGCAAGGGATGATGTGAGTCTAAGGTACATGAGAATGAATAGATTGAAAGGAAGAATGTGGATAGTAGCAACTTGAAATGTGTAAAGAATTATGGAGGGAGATGGTTAGGAATTGTGTTGGTTAGGAATATATATAATGAAACGTCGTTTTAGAGGGATTGAGAAGAGTGGTATATAGTGAACTTAATGGAGACATGTCGCGACGTGGATTTGCAGATAGTGACTGAGTTTGGGAATTTGTGTTATCAAGAAGTGAAACTAACGTGTGATTTCCTTGGGCAATTAACAGTATAAAATGAATTTTGATTTTTAGAGATGTAAAAAGGGAGATGCAATTGTTTGAACAAGTAAACATTGATTCTATGGATGGATTGGTGGCAAGGGTGAGTGATAGCATAATAAGAGAATATTTATGGTAAGAAAGAGTTAGATGATATCGATATGAAATAATGTGATGTGAGTTTTGGAGCAATGAGAAGGCAACCGGAGCATTAAAGAGTTAGGTAAGAGGTAATAAGGAGTTGAATGGTTAATTGCTTTTGTCGAGTGTAAAAAGAAAAGAATAAGGGAGTAAAACTAAGAAAATGTTCACCGGAGTTATGTGATATAAAAGTAAGGAATTGTCGAGATGTATGATACTATCATGAGGATTTGAGTTAATGGTTATATAGGAGTTTCAGAACAACATGATTAGTCAGGAGTTTCGAGGAATTAAGTAAAGTAAAAGTTGGGTAGAGGATTTGCACGATATGAGATCTTGGTGGTGAGTCGGGTGACGATACAATTAAGGATGGAATTAGAAATAGTGTTGAGATGATTTTTGTGGATGTAATTGATGTTCGTTGTTTGGGATGATAACCAAAGATAGGAAAGAAACTGTGATGTTTTGATGTACGAACGGTGGTAGTGTGGAGGTGTTGTCACTAGTGGTTAAGGGTGATGATAAATAGGAAAGATGGCAATTCTAAAGAGGTTGATTTTGTAGAGACCGAATTAATATGTATGGTTGTGAGGAAGTATAAGACGCAGTCTTAAGAGGCGGTTTCTGGTAATGAGTGTTAGCTGTATGGTTATGTATGGCAGAAGGTGCTGGTTATGCGAATGGGAGAAGGAGTTATGAGGGGCATACGAGTTAAGCTCGGGTGAGAGGTAACCTTTGTCAGGTGGTAACTTACGTATTCAGGATTGACTAGTTGGATGTGATTACGGGTCTATGATGTGTATGAATGTTTGTGTGAGGTTTTGACCTCACAAGAAGTGGTATTGTGTGATAATTATAAAGTTGTTATATGAATTTTCTATATGTTGAGTACGGTAACTTGATTGAAAGAAAAAAAAATGGTAATAGTTTGATTGATCTGGCATGGTTAGTTAAAATTGTATGTGTATTTATAATACATGTGTATTCCGTGAAATGGTACGGATGATGATCATGAGGTGCTTATCCGTTTATTCATATAATATGTTGCGTTGTGATTTAGTAAAGTGGATTTGAGTAAGTTTTCTTGTCCGAGAAGTTATTTCTGAGTCAGTGTTTATGGGACTGTGTATGTTGCGATGTCTATAGGTGTGGTTGTGGTGCCTCGGGTGGTGATTCGGGCACGGTACTTAGTGTTGTGATGCAGGTATTTTCGCACTGCGGTGTGGCTGTTGGTGACGGTGTTGCGATGCCATCACCGGTTGTGGTGGAGTAGGCGGGATGATTATGATTCGAGTTTCGAAAGTACATACCAGTTATATAAATTGTTGTTTTGTTTGATGTTGCTTCCTGTGAGTTTCAGTTTGTACAGATAGACAGTTGTTTTGTTTAGTGATGTTTCTTACCATTTAAGTTTTGGAATGAGGGTAGAGTATGATATGAAAGAAAGTTGTATATGTTTTCGTTGTTGTCATAGTATAGTGATATTCTATTGATGGGACACAGTTGTCTGAAGTTGTTACAGTACATTTGATCTTGTTGTAGATGAGGCATCGGTGCACATAGTTATGACAAGTGATTCGTAGAATATGTGTGGTAATGATCTGAAAGCTGCAGGTGGTTCATAATCTTTCGTTGAGACAGTGAGTGTAGGGTGTTGGGAATTTGTGTCATGTTAAGTTATGGATGAGTTTTGCGGTAAAGAAAGAAAAGAATTTGAGGATCTAGTGTGAGTGTATGTAATAATTGTGGATCGTGAGTTATGAGTATGGAGATAGGTGCAGGTATAGAGGATTATGTCTTTTTGGCAGTAATAGGGAACAATTGAAGTTTTGGTTAAGCTAAAGATTTTGAGGTATAGGTTAGGTGGCGTGACGAGTGAATTGAAGTATGAGAATTGTTTAAGTAAGAGAGCCTTAGATTTATGCATGGCGAGTGTTCAGATTATAGGTGGTTATCTTTGACATGCGGTGGTGATGGGGATAATGAGAAGATATAGCTAGGATTTAGTATTAGTGAGTTACAAGGACGTAACATTTATCTTAAGAGGAGTAGGATGCGATAAAAGAGATTTTGATGGTTGTGCTATAATTGGAAGTAGAGTGTTGGTGTATCATAATGGACGGATATTTGTTTTGATTTTATTAAAGGTCATGACCGTGCTTGTAGTAGTTTGATGTTTCGGAATGAGAGAATATTTCGATAGTGTTGACAGTTGGATGATGATGATTATGCGTTCGATAGTTTTGGCAGTTGGATGATGATGTTTATGAGTGTGAGTAAACTTCGAGGACGAAGTTCCTTTTAAGGGTGGTAGAATGTAACTTTCCGTTTGATGTTATGAGTATCTTGATATTGGATTCTCTAGTGGATGATATGTTACGGAGCTAGCAGCGTTTGTGTTGGTAGTGTATGGAGTTAGTGTCGAGAGAGATATAATGTAGTTGATATGATATCGTGAGACATGTTGTGGAGGTAGGCGTAGTTGGTGGAGTTGGTTTTAAGAGTTCATGTTTTATAGGTTGGGGTTTCGTTTTGAGTTCTTAGTTGTGTTGTTGTGTCTTGGTCGAGTTCGTATGTTTGTTTTGAGTATGGGTTGAACTTCGGGGACGAAGTTCTTTTTAAGGAGGGAAGACTATAATACTACAGTTTTATGAGTCTATGGGTACTCTATCGAGTGGGGCTTACTCTGTCGAGTAAGTATGTTTTGAGTTACGAAACAGTGTTCTGTCTGTAGGGTACTCGATCAAGTAGCCTTGGCACTCGATCAAGTATGTTACTTACTCGATCAAGTAAGTTGGTTATCGGGTGATAGTTTGACGGGATTTGTTAATGATGCGAGATAAGTATTGATACCTGTCGATGTGAGTATCAAAAATAATATTTATAAAACCGAACTACTACTAGCAAGCGGTAGTAAGGGTCGATCCGCAGGGAGGTAGGAAGATAATAGTTGTTATTAATTCTAGTCTAAGGGTAACAGTTGTGGGGGTTTTGATATGTATTAAATCTAAGATAACTAAATAAACAAATAAAAGTAAAAAGGGATGTAAACAATAATAAAAGAAATGCTAAGACGGTCGGTTCACTATAGCTGCAATGGCACATAATCCTAAGTAAGTCCGAAATACAGTCGTGTAGGATGGGTAAAACAAGTCCTCTCGGTCCAAGTTAACTAGTAGCTTCTTTCGGCCTATGCTACCAGTCCCTAAGTCTCACTAATGCTAGCTCTCGCCCCGATTAGTGATTCCTAAAGCCTAAATTGCATTATCTCTCGATCTCAGCAATCTAGTCGTCTCAACTCGTTAATTAATGCCCTTCCCTATCTTTCGATCTACGGGTTGGTCAAAACTAAGCATCTAACAAGTCTTCTCTCGGTTTCATTGTTAAATATTGCACTTAACGAATTATACGGTGCTAATCAGACACGAAGTCAGTCGATCGACCAGCTACCCCAGTCGATCGACTAACTGGCTCAGTCGACCGACTAGTTAAGCCAGTCGATCGACCAAGCCCTAATTCGGGGTCACCTATTCTACGCCATCTACGCTATAGCTCCCCTCACATCTTAGCAAAAGTACTTAGCTACTCATCATGGTGATAATAACAACAGTAAAACTAATGAAAACCATAAGGGTCCGTTTGGATACAATTTTAGGAGGGAAAGGGAGGGGAGGGGGAGTGAGGGGAGGTGAAGGGAGGGGAGAGAAGGGAAGGGCAAATGGGATGTGGGTGTTTGGATAACAAAAATTATGAAGGGAAATGGAAGGGGAGGAAGGAGGGAGATGAAGAATGGATGGAGGATTGAAGGATGGTGGAGGTATAATTAGAGTCCAAATAAAGTTTTCTTTCCAAATCTTGCCACCCTTGGAAAGATTATAATTTGTTCTATAGGAGGGAAAATAAGTCCTCTCATTTCTCTCCCCTTCCATTTCCTTTCTTCCATATTTTTTATCCAAACAAAGGAAATTAAATCCCTCCCTTTCCCTCCCCTCCCCTTCTCTCCAATTCCTTCAATCCAAACGGACCCTAAAAGAAAACATAATTAAAATTATCAAGCAATAATAACGATAAAGCAATCAAGGTTTTTAGGATCTAACTAGCAAGAACTAATTCTGATGAAACGAATGAAACAATACAGAAATTAAAAGTCTAGGATTACCGAAGAAAAGGAACAAACTATGAATCCGAAAGTAAGATGCGAACTTTATTGAGAATTCTAAACTACGAAATAGCTACTGTATTTTAGGAACTAGATGATGATGAATCTGATGAGGAAGAGTTACGTTATATAGGAATTATCTCGTAACCTAATCCTTATAACCTAATTAAAATTGGGCTTTGGTCTCTCGTCTTTTAAATTGCGCATCAGGTCGTGGGGTGGTCGATCGACCACTGTAACCAGTCGATCGACCACATGCGCTGTACAGTAGTGCATTCTGACAATTCCTGCAGCGCGCACCGATCTTAAAACAGCTGCCATTTCTTTGTTACTTGGTCAAATCTGGCATTCTACGCGGCGTTGGATAGCTAAGGGGATAAGCTTTCACCTCCAATTGGAATCACTCGATTATCAGATCCAGAACCCAAGATATAGCCATTTTAAGCAGCCTGCAATGTCGAGAAGCATTCTGACAATCTATAGACCACGTAGGTCAGTCTATAGACTACTGTAGCTGGTAATCTGCTTCTAAAACTCTCGCAAATACATCTTTCAGGCATTGAAATGCGCACCAAGTTCGCTTTCCGAGTCTTTACTCCATGTCAAATGCAGTGCTAAGTACTTAGGGACGGATTCGGCTCGATTTCCGCTGGATTCTTCACATTTCTGCAATTTTATACAAAAACACGAAAGTAGACGGAAATAGGGAAAATAGTAGAATAAACTACACATTTGAGCTCTAAAATGCGTGTAAAATGGGGCGTAAAACATCATATTTAGGACACGCATCAAACTTCTCCAAACCAAACCCTTGCTTGTCCCCAAGCAAGAACTAGACTCGATCCTAGGACCTAATAGAAGGAGTTCAATCTCAGAGCGAAATGCAAACCGAATAGCCTAAATCAATTTAATGCTACAAATCAACAATCAATTAGCAACATGAATCATGCAAACGAGTTATGTAGTCGTTAAAAACTGCTGATCCGTCAACTGTAGAGACTTATCAAATCGGACTCTCACGGGTCGCTCATATCACTCAATAAAAATAGGTGAATATATGTAAAAGATAGAAAGAATTCATCTTGTAGTGACACTCACCTAACTACGACCTACAAGAACATGCCTGCAATCTAATATGAAAATAATCTCTACAACCGTACATATGCATTCCAGCCAAACAAATGACCATGACACATGCCGAGGTAAATATGGATATGTGAGGTAATGGGTAAGAAGAGGCAAAACAAATATGGGAATGTGGAGGTATAGGTGATCAAGCTAGTACCTAAATAAAACCATATGACAACATCCACTTCTTGCTCAAAATTCAACAACAAACGGGTGCTAATTATCAAGCACAAATCTCGCATTCTCCATAATAATTAATCAATCAACTCCCCATAAGATATAAATGCAACATGGGAGCAAAAATCGCCATATAATAAAGACTTTGAATTATGCGATTGATTTTCTTTCTCTTCTCGGCTGCAGTCGATCGACCAATAGGGCCAGTCGATCGACCACCTTCTACAGTACACATGCGTTTCTTTTTTTTTTTCTTTTTCGAATCATTTTCCTTCTTTTTTTTTCTTTTTATTTTCTTTCAACTTTCTCAATTCTTTTCCTCCTTCATTCTTTCTTTTTTTCATCTCCCCAACATCATCTCAAAATGAGCATTAGCTACCAAAAATAAAGTAACAATCCCAAGAACATAAACTACTAGCTTGACAAGGGCAGGCTAATTGTAGGATGTAGTTGACAGGACAAAAAGGCTATTTTTGGCAGTGTGGAGCTTATGGGCAAAATGAATAAAGGAAACCTCTTCCACATGTGTCAACTAACCACGAACCGAATGCATACAGGTATTAAGCAGATCAAATTCATATTTATGCATATTGATATAACATGTCTCATAAGGAGTAACTACTCACAATCCTAGATAAACTGGTCATAGATGTCACCAGTTATAGGCTCTAAACCTCAGAAAATATAAGTAGTTTGTCTCAAGATTCAGCGAGAAATTAACGAAAACTCGTAGATTATGCAAATGATTCTACTAATAACATGTCAATTAGCAAGGCTTAGGCATAAACAGATGCAAATGCAATGTCATCATTGAAATACTACCGTTCCGACTCAACCTATATGCTAAAATAAACGTGCATTTTTGAATTTTTCAAATTTTTTCATTTTTTTTTGAATTTTCTGTATATATATAGGAAATGAAATAACAAATGCAAACTGAAATGCAATAAACGTGAAACAGAAATAAAATAAAACATATGAATGCAACGCAAAACTCTAACTTCCCCAAACCAAATTACACAATGTCCTCATTGTGCAAAATCATGTAATGAAATAAAAGGGAAACGGAAATTTTTCGATAAATTAACTAAACAAGACATGAAGGTGACTTGAGAACTCACAAGACTTTAAGCGCAGCAAAAGGAAACCTCCCCAAACCAGCGTGAGCTAGGAGGTTTCAGTAGCCAGCAGTGCTACCACAAAGTACCTGAAAAGACAGAAAATACCGCGCATAATCCGAGAAAGAAAAATTGAAACGGTAATTATGTGTAAAGAATTAAGTAAAAGAACGAGGTATAGCAGCTACAGTGGTCGATCGACCGCCTTGGCTAGTCGATCGACCAAGTTACCTGAAACAGTAGCTTCTGTGCTGCGAAGGTCAGTCGATCGACCACTCTAGTCAGTCGATCGACCAAGTTACCTGACGTGAACAGTTTCTGTTCATGAATTAACTCAATAAATTGAGTTAATATGGTCTTAAACCTGCAAATACACATAATAACGCGCCCAAAATTGCGCTAAACCCAATTGTAACAGTCTAAAGACGGAAATTAAACTAAGCACACACTAAGAGTTTTTATTTATTTTTTTAAACAACTACGAATTTTATTCGCAAAAGTAAACAAATCACATCCGGGTTGCCTCCCGGCTAGCGCTGGTTTCAGACCGATCCCGCTCGACCTCTTTTTCTTCAGCAGCTCACTCTAATGGAGCCCAATCAAAACAACTCAAGGCTCTCAGCAACCTATCATACATCTGCGCATGTGCTACACAAAACTGTAAGTAGCACCATAAGATAGAAATAACATAGGAAATCAAAATGTAAAAACATTTAAGCTTAACAAATTTCCTATGGCAGCTCCTAAAATCATCCACAAAATAATTCTGCCCTCCAGCTAAGGGCGGAATATAAAAGCTCAAATTATCCGCAGGTGGAAAATAAAGGAGCTCAGGAGCAATTAACTCAAAAATAACGCGAGTAGAATTAAGATGCTCAGACGGGTATGAACTGTGAGGTGGAGGAGTCTGGTCAACTAAGGGAGAAGGTGGATAATCGTCCCAAATGCATGGGGCGGTAAAGTCAAATGGGTCAATCGGGTCCTCTATAATAGGTTCATCTATAATATCGTCAAACACATCCCAATTAACCTCAAGATCACAAAATTTTCCTCCTCACTCTCCTTATCGCTAGACTCATCAAGTCGGAGGTTCTCAAAGAGATCCTCCAAATCGACCTCACTATCAGTGCAAGAATCATAAAGGGGTTCTAAACTATACTCATAAAAAGGATTGTCAACCACGCTAATGGTC
This sequence comes from Silene latifolia, assembly GCF_048544455.1. Classification (NCBI taxonomy): domain Eukaryota; kingdom Viridiplantae; phylum Streptophyta; class Magnoliopsida; order Caryophyllales; family Caryophyllaceae; genus Silene; species Silene latifolia. The sequence goes on from NC_133526.1 coordinate 144,019,000, forward strand.
TCCTCTATGTCTCCGTCAGCATTTCCTAGATCGGTTTCTAAGGTCTCACCCACCCCCTCATCTGAGTCAACATGAAGAGAAAAAGTAGGTTTAAGAGATTCAGTAGCAAACCAATTAAAGAATTCTAATACCTCAATTACGGGGATTCCTTCGAAATCCCACTTACCTATAGACTCGAGGTATGCTCGCGTAGGGTCATTTATATGCCGGAAAATGGTGCAGCATATTTGGAGATCAGAAAAGGCATCTCGTCTGGGCTCAATAAACTCCCAAAGTCTGGCTAAATAAGCACCAAAGATTTCGTTCTCTTCCTGCGGAAAACTCAGAAGGAACGACATGAGAACGATCTCAAGGAACCGAAGTTCCTTGAGACTAAAGAAAGAAAGACTAAAATTAAAAACAACTAAAACTAGCGCTGCCTCCCCGACAACGGCGCCAAAATTTGATACCTGTCGATGTGAGTATCAAAAATAATATTTATAAAACCGAACTACTACTAGCAAGCGGTAGTAAGGGTCGATCCGCAGGGAGGTAGGAAGATAATAGTTGTTATTAATTCTAGTCTAAGGGTAACAGTTGTGGGGGTTTTGATATGTATTAAATCTAAGATAACTAAATAAACAAATAAAAGTAAAAAGGGATGTAAACAATAATAAAAGAAATGCTAAGACGGTCGGTTCATTATAGCTGCAATGGCACATAATCCTAGGTAAGTCTGAAATACAGTCGTGTAGGATGGGTAAAACAAGTCCTCTCAGTCCAAGTTAACTAGTAGCTCCTTTCGGCCTATGCTACCAGTCCCTTAGTCTCACTAATCCTAGCTCTCGCCCCGATTAGTGATTCCTAAAGCCTAAATTGCATTATCTCTCGATCTCAGCAATCTAGTCGTCTCAACTCGTTAATTAATGCCCTTCCCTATCTTTCGATCTACGGGTTGGTCAAAACTAAGCATCTAACAAGTCTTCTCTCAGTCTCATTGTTAAATATTGCACTTAACGAATTATACGGTGCTAATCAGACACGAAGTCAGTCGATCGACCAGCTACCCCAGTCGATCAACTAGCTGGCTCAGTCGACTGACTAGTTAAGCCAGTCGATCGACCAAGCCTTAATTCGGGGTCACCTATTCTACGCCATCTACGCTATAGCTCCCCTCACATCTTAGAAAAAGTACTTAGCTACTCATCATGGTGATAATAACAACAGTAAAACTAATGAAAACCATAAAAGAAAACATAATTAAAATTATCAAGCTATAATAACGAAATAAAGCAATCAAGGTTTTTAGGATCTAACTAGCAAGAACTAATTCTGATGAAACGAATAAAACAATACAGAAATTAAAAGTCTAGGATTACCGAAGAAAAGGAACAAACGATGAATCCGAAAGTAAGATGCGAACTTTATTGAGAATTCTAAACTACGACATAGCTACTGTATTTTAGGAACTAGATGATGATGAATCTGATGAGGAAGAGTTACGTTATATAGGAATTATCACGTAACCTAATCCTTATAACCTAATTACAATTGGGCTTTGGTATCTCGTCTTTTAAATTGCGCATCAGGTCGTGGGGTGGTCGATCGACCACTGGAACCAGTCGATCAACCACATGCGCTGTACAGTAGTGCATTCTGACAATTCCTGCAGCGCGCACTGATCTTAAAACAGCTGCCATTTCTTTATTACTTGGTCAAATCTGGCGTTCTACGCGGCGTTGGAAAGCTAAGGGGATAAGCTTTCACCTCCAATTGGAATCACTCGATTATCAGATCCGGAACCCGAGATATAGCCATTTTAAGCAGCCTGTAATGTCGAGAAGCATTCTGACAGTCTATAGACCACGTATGTGAGTCTATAGACTACTGTAGCTGGTAATCCGCTTCTAAAACTCTCGCAAATACATCTTTCAGGCCTTGAAATGCGCACCAAGTTTGCTTCCCGAGTCTTTACTCCATGTCAAATGCAATGCTAAGTACTTAGGGATGGATTCGGCTCGATTTCCGCTGGATTCTTCACATTTCTGCAATTTTATACAAAAACACGAAAGTAGACGGAAATAGGGAAAATAGTAGAATAAACTACACATTTGAGCTCTAAAATGCGTGTAAAATGGGGCGTAAAACATCATATTTAGGACACGCATCAAGTATAAAAGGTCGTCCGTCACTTTTCTTAGTTTCTTTTATCTATTCCAAAACCTAAGTGAGGAGAAAAGGAGTTACGTAGTTTGTCTGTCATTGCATCAATAGCAAATCCCGGAGCAAGAGGTGTCGGATTTCATCGTTCTTTACACCGTTGTGATCCTTGTGTCGAGGGTAAGCTTTACATATAATTTTCATACTGTTTTGTTAAAGTTGGTTAAACCCTAATTTTGGGATTGGGGGTTTTCTATGTTTTGTTGATGTTAGATTGTGATTGTATGATTATGTGTATAGGAGGAGCGTTCGTAGAGGAAAGGTTTTGAGACAGCTGCTAGATCGTCTGCAGTTTGTGTTGCATTCCAGGTAGGGTTTCCCTACTCAGTATTAGTTACATGATGTGTGTGGTGATTGTGCTGTAGTTAGTGATTGTTGATTGATTCAGACGGTTGTGATTTCATGTTGTTGATTGATTCAGACGGTTGTGATTTCATATTGTTGATTATTTCAGACGGTTGTTGAGATTGTATTGTGATTACTGTTTATCTGTTTGTGTTCTTCGGGGTGCGTCCCTGGCTGAGTGGAGTCACTTGCGGGAGTGGCTTCACGCCCTTGATTCGCCTTCTGTGGAACCCGCCACAGAAGGGATGTGCACATTAATGAACATGGGTTTATCGCTCGATGGAGATGAGCGGGGCTTAGGTGGGAACGGCTGCGGTCCCCCACTGGCGGCGAGGAGTATCTGTTGCGATGGGTACTCTGGCAGGGCTACACACTTTAGTGTGTAGTCAGTTGTGTGGAGATTGATGATGGAGACTGGGGATTGATGTGTTGATTGAGCTGCTTGGTATTTTCTTCATGTTGGTTTATATCGTGTAATTAGTACTGACCCCGTTTAAATGTTTTAAAAACTGTGGTGATCCATTCGGGGATGGTGAGCAGTTATTGAGAAGGTATAATGTGACGCGTATGGGATAGCTGGGATGAGTCAGCACGTGGCAGTTAGAAGTCTTCCGATGTGTCTGACGATGTTTTATAGCTTTGATAGTTTTAGCAGTAGACCGTCTGAGAATCTTGTATTTCAGTTTAACAGTTTTGGTTTTGATCATGTAATCACTTTAAACTATATTGATATTTAAATTATGTTTCTTCATTGTCATTTGATTATCATTGCCTCGGGTAACCGAGATGGTGACGTTCTTATACCTTAAGTGGTCCTGGTAAGGCACTTGGAGTATGGGGGTGTTACATCATCTCTTAGAGAGAAAGGAAAAAATATTTATTTGACTTGATCTTGAGTCACCCCAGCTGTCAAAGGAATAGAACAACAATATGTGACAAATTTCTCCATGTGCTTGGCAGGGTCCTCTCCACCTTTTCCTCCAAAGAGATTTCTCTCTACCAGGCTTATGTAGGATGGTTTGATCTCAATGGTCCCTTTATCAGTGGTAGGGAGCTTAAAACTTTTAGGAATGGAATCAATGGTGGGTTCGACATGACTTCCCAAGGTCGGCATCTTCAATGTTGTAAGAATATTGGGTGTAGAAACAAGCATGTCCTGTTTAAAGAACGAATCTTCTGCGAAAGTAAACCGCTCGTAGTCAAGTGTACTTAAGTCTTTTACCTGACTTATCTTTCTTTGAAGTTTTCATTTATAATGAAAAGTCTTCTCTGGCTCGGGATTAAAAGGTACAATCTCCGACCTGTCAGACCTGAGCATCCACGAAAACAACAAGAAAATATCAAACTGTCTCAAGGAACTGATGCTCCCTGAGACAAAAAAAAAAAAAACAAAAACAAACAGAAATATTTTTTGTTTCCCCGACAACGGCGCCAAATTTGATAAGCTTGTTTTTAGTCGTTGGCCTATCAAAATAAATCCTATTCTCAACTAACTAGTAGCTAGCAGTAAGAAAGGGTCGGATTCACAGGGAGGCGAGTTAATTAATGTAGTTTGTTTATATTTAAGTTCGTCTTAAAGGTAACAATTTTATGGGGTTTGATTGTTTGATTTCTAAACTAATTACGATATAAATAAAGACAAATTCAAATATATTAAAAGCGTCTAGGGATTGGGTTCACTAGGTAGTCATCCACGGGTAAGATTGGGCTTTGGTCTCTCGTCTTTTAAATTGCGCATCAGGTCGTGGGGTGGTCGATCGACCACTGTAACCAGTCGATCGACCACATGCGCTGTACAGTAGTGCATTCTGACAATTCCTGCAGCGCGCACCGATCTTAAAACAGCTGCCATTTCTTTGTTACTTGGTCAAATCTGGCATTCTACGCGGCGTTGGATAGCTAAGGGGATAAGCTTTCACCTCCAATTGGAATCACTCGATTATCAGATCCAGAACCCAAGATATAGCCATTTTAAGCAGCCTGCAATGTCGAGAAGCATTCTGACAATCTATAGACCACGTAGGTCAGTCTATAGACTACTGTAGCTGGTAATCTGCTTCTAAAACTCTCGCAAATACATCTTTCAGGCATTGAAATGCGCACCAAGTTCGCTTTCCGAGTCTTTACTCCATGTCAAATGCAGTGCTAAGTACTTAGGGACGGATTCGGCTCGATTTCCGCTGGATTCTTCACATTTCTGCAATTTTATACAAAAACACGAAAGTAGACGGAAATAGGGAAAATAGTAGAATAAACTACACATTTGAGCTCTAAAATGCGTGTAAAATGGGGCGTAAAACATCATATTTAGGACACGCATCAAACTTCTCCAAACCAAACCCTTGCTTGTCCCCAAGCAAGAACTAGACTCGATCCTAGGACCTAATAGAAGGAGTTCAATCTCAGAGCGAAATGCAAACCGAATAGCCTAAATCAATTTAATGCTACAAATCAACAATCAATTAGCAACATGAATCATGCAAACGAGTTATGTAGTCGTTAAAAACTCAACGATCCGTCAACTCAGAGACTTATCAAATCGGACTCTCACGGGTCGCTCATATCACTCAATAAAAACAGGTGAATATATGTAAAAGATAGAAAGAATTCATCTTGTAGTGACACTCACCTAACTACGACCTACAAGAACATGCCTGCAATCTAATATGAAAATAATCTCTACAACCGTACATATGCATTCCAGCCAAACAAATGACCATGACACATGCCGAGGTAAATATGGATATGTGAGGTAATGGGTAAGAAGAGGCAAAACAAATATGGGAATGTGGAGGTATAGGTGATCAAGCTAGTACCTAAATAAAACCATATGACAACATCCACTTCTTGCTCAAAATTCAACAACAAACGGGTGCTAATTATCAAGCACAAATCTCGCATTCTCCATAATAATTAATCAATCAACTCCCCATAAGATATAAATGCAACATGGGAGCAAAAATCGCCATATAATAAAGACTTTGAATTATGCGATTGATTTTCTTTCTCTTCTCGGCTGCAGTCGATCGACCAATAGGGCCAGTCGATCGACCACCTTCTACAGTACACATGCGTTTCTTTTTTTTTTCTTTTTCGAATCATTTTCCTTCTTTTTTTTTCTTTTTATTTTCTTTCAACTTTCTCAATTCTTTTCCTCCTTCATTCTTTCTTTTTTTCATCTCCCCAACATCATCTCAAAATGAGCATTAGCTACCAAAAATAAAGTAACAATCCCAAGAACATAAACTACTAGCTTGACAAGGGCAAAGCTAATTGTAGGATGTAGTTGACGAGACAAAAAGGCTATTTTTGGCAGTGTGGAGCTTATGGGCAAAATGAATAAAGGAAACCTCTTCCACATGTGTCAACTAACCACGAACCGAATGCATACAGGTATTAAGCAGATCAAATTCATATTTATGCATATTGATATAACATGTCTCATAAGGAGTAACTACTCACAATCCTAGATAAACTGGTCATAGATGTCACCAGTTATAGGCTCTAAACCTCAGAAAATATAAGTAGTTTGTCTCAAGATTCAGCGAGAAATTAACGAAAACTCGTAGATTATGCAAATGATTCTACTAATAACATGTCAATTAGCAAGGCTTAGGCATAAACAGATGCAAATGCAATGTCATCATTGAAATACTACCGTTCCGACTCAACCTATATGCTAAAATAAACGTGCATTTTTGAATTTTTCAAATTTTTTCATTTTTTTTTGAATTTTCTGTATATATATAGGAAATGAAATAACAAATGCAAACTGAAATGCAATAAACGTGAAACAGAAATAAAATAAAACATATGAATGCAACGCAAAACTCTAACTTCCCCAAACCAAATTACACAATGTCCTCATTGTGCAAAATCATGTAATGAAATAAAAGGGAAACGGAAATTTTTCGATAAATTAACTAAACAAGACATGAAGGTGACTTGAGAACTCACAAGACTTTAAGCGCAGCAAAAGGAAACCTCCCCAAACCAGCGTGAGCTAGGAGGTTTCAGTAGCCAGCAGTGCTACCACAAAGTACCTGAAAAGACAGAAAATACCGCGCATAATCCGAGAAAGAAAAATTGAAACGGTAATTATGTGTAAAGAATTAAGTAAAAGAACGAGGTATAGCAGACTACGATGGTCGATCGACCGCCTTGGCTAGTCGATCGACCAAGTTACCTGAAACAGTAGCTTCTGTGCTGCGAAGGTCAGTCGATCGACCACTCTAGTCAGTCGATCGACCAAGTTACCTGACGTGAACAGTTTCTGTTCATGAATTAACTCAATAAATTGAGTTAATATGGTCTTAAACCTGCAAATACACATAATAACGCGCCCAAAATTGCGCTAAACCCAATTGTAACAGTCTAAAGACGGAAATTAAACTAAGCACACACTAAGAGTTTTTATTTATTTTTTTAAACAACTACGAATTTTATTCGCAAAAGTAAACAAATCACATCCGGGTTGCCTCCCGGCTAGCGCTGGTTTCAGACCGATCCCGCTCGACCTCTTTTTCTTCAGCAGCTCACTCTAATGGAGCCCAATCAAAACAACTCAAGGCTCTCAGCAACCTATCATACATCTGCGCATGTGCTACACAAAACTGTAAGTAGCACCATAAGATAGAAATAACATAGGAAATCAAAATGTAAAAACATTTAAGCTTAACAAATTTCCTATGGCAGCTCCTAAAATCATCCACAAAATAATTCTGCCCTCCAGCTAAGGGCGGAATATAAAAGCTCAAATTATCCGCAGGTGGAAAATAAAGGAGCTCAGGAGCAATTAACTCAAAAATAACGCGAGTAGAATTAAGATGCTCAGACGGGTATGAACTGTGAGGTGGAGGAGTCTGGTCAACTAAGGGAGAAGGTGGATAATCGTCCCAAATGCATGGGGCGGTAAAGTCAAATGGGTCAATCGGGTCCTCTATAATAGGTTCATCTATAATATCGTCATACACATCCCAATTAACCTCAAGACTGTCAAAATTTTCCTCCTCACTCTCCTTATCGCTAGACTCATCAAGTCGGAGGTTCTCAAAGAGATCCTCCAAATCGACCTCACTATCAGTGCAAGAATCATAAAGGGGTTCTAAACTATACTCATAAAAAGGATTGTCAACCACGCTAATGGTCTCCTCTATGTCTCCGTCAGCATTTCCTAGATCGGTTTCTAAGGTCTCACCCACCCCCTCATCTGAGTCAACATGAAGAGAAAAAGTAGGTTTAAGAGATTCAGTAGCAAACCAATTAAAGAATTCTAATACCTCAATTACGGGGATTCCTTCGAAATCCCACTTACCTATAGACTCGAGGTATGCTCGCGTAGGGTCATTTATATGCCGGAAAATGGTGCAGCATATTTGGAGATCAGAAAAGGCATCTCGTCTGGGCTCAATAAACTCCCAAAGTCTGGCTAAATAAGCACCAAAGATTTCGTTCTCTTCCTGCGGAAAACTCAGAAGGAACGACATGAGAACGATCTCAAGGAACCGAAGTTCCTTGAGACTAAAGAAAGAAAGACTAAAATTAAAAACAACTAAAACTAGCGCTGCCTCCCCGACAACGGCGCCAAAATTTGATACCTGTCGATGTGAGTATCAAAAATAATATTTATAAAACCGAACTACTACTAGCAAGCGGTAGTAAGGGTCGATCCGCAGGGAGGTAGGAAGATAATAGTTGTTATTAATTCTAGTCTAAGGGTAACAGTTGTGGGGGTTTTGATATGTATTAAATCTAAGATAACTAAATAAACAAATAAAAGTAAAAAGGGATGTAAACAATAATAAAAGAAATGCTAAGACGGTCGGTTCATTATAGCTGCAATGGCACATAATCCTAGGTAAGTCTGAAATACAGTCGTGTAGGATGGGTAAAACAAGTCCTCTCAGTCCAAGTTAACTAGTAGCTCCTTTCGGCCTATGCTACCAGTCCCTTAGTCTCACTAATCCTAGCTCTCGCCACGATTAGTGATTCCTAAAGCCTAAATTGCATTATCTCTCGATCTCAGCAATCTAGTCGTCTCAACTCGTTAATTAATGCCCTTCCCTATCTTTCGATCTACGGGTTGGTCAAAACTAAGCATCTAACAAGTCTTCTCTCAGTCTCATTGTTAAATATTGCACTTAACGAATTATACGGTGCTAATCAAGACACGAAGTCAGTCGATCGACCAGCTACCCCAGTCGATCAACTAGCTGGCTCAGTCGACTGACTAGTTAAGCCAGTCGATCGACCAAGCCTTAATTCGGGGTCACCTATTCTACGCCATCTACGCTATAGCTCCCCTCACATCTTAGAAAAAGTACTTAGCTACTCATCATGGTGATAATAACAACAGTAAAACTAATGAAAACCATAAAAGAAAACATAATTAAAATTATCAAGCTATAATAACGAAATAAAGCAATCAAGGTTTTTAGGATCTAACTAGCAAGAACTAATTCTGATGAAACGAATAAAACAATACAGAAATTAAAAGTCTAGGATTACCGAAGAAAAGGAACAAACGATGAATCCGAAAGTAAGATGCGAACTTTATTGAGAATTCTAAACTACGACATAGCTACTGTATTTTAGGAACTAGATGATGATGAATCTGATGAGGAAGAGTTACGTTATATAGGAATTATCACGTAACCTAATCCTTATAACCTAATTACAATTGGGCTTTGGTATCTCGTCTTTTAAATTGCGCATCAGGTCGTGGGGTGGTCGATCGACCACTGGAACCAGTCGATCAACCACATGCGCTGTACAGTAGTGCATTCTGACAATTCCTGCAGCGCGCACTGATCTTAAAACAGCTGCCATTTCTTTATTACTTGGTCAAATCTGGCGTTCTACGCGGCGTTGGAAAGCTAAGGGGATAAGCTTTCACCTCCAATTGGAATCACTCGATTATCAGATCCGGAACCCGAGATATAGCCATTTTAAGCAGCCTGTAATGTCGAGAAGCATTCTGACAGTCTATAGACCACGTATGTGAGTCTATAGACTACTGTAGCTGGTAATCCGCTTCTAAAACTCTCGCAAATACATCTTTCAGGCCTTGAAATGCGCACCAAGTTTGCTTCCCGAGTCTTTACTCCATGTCAAATGCAATGCTAAGTACTTAGGGATGGATTCGGCTCGATTTCCGCTGGATTCTTCACATTTCTGCAATTTTATACAAAAACACGAAAGTAGACGGAAATAGGGAAAATAGTAGAATAAACTACACATTTGAGCTCTAAAATGCGTGTAAAATGGGGCGTAAAACATCATATTTAGGACACACATCAAGTATAAAAGGTCGTCCGTCACTTTTCTTAGTTTCTTTTATCTATTCCAAAACCTAAGTGAGGAGAAAAGGAGTTACGTAGTTTGTCTGTCATTGCATCAATAGCAAATCCCGGAGCAAGAGGTGTCGGATTTCATCGTTCTTTACACCGTTGTGATCCTTGTGTCGAGGGTAAGCTTTACATATAATTTTCATACTGTTTTGTTAAAGTTGGTTAAACCCTAATTTTGGGATTGGGGGTTTTCTATGTTTTGTTGATGTTAGATTGTGATTGTATGATTATGTGTATAGGAGGAGCGTTCGTAGAGGAAAGGTTTTGAGACAGCTGCTAGATCGTCTGCAGTTTGTGTTGCATTCCGGTAGGGTTTCCCTACTCGCATTAGTTACATGATGTGTGTGGTGATTGTGCTGTAGTTAGTGATTGTTGATTGATTCAGACGGTTGTGATTTCATGTTGTTGATTGATTCAGACGGTTGTGATTTCATATTGTTGATTATTTCGGACGGTTGTTGAGATTGTATTGTGATTATGTTTATCTGTTTGTGTTCTTCGGGGTGCGTCCCTGGCCGAGTGGAGTCACTTGCGGGAGTGGCTTCACGCCCTTGATTCGCCTTCATGGAACCCGCCACGAAGGGATGTGCACATTAATGAACATGGGTTTATCGCTCGATGGAGATGAGCGGGGCTTAGGTGGGAACGGCTGCGGTCCCCCACCGGCGGCGAGGAGTATCTGTTGCGATGGGTACTCAGGCGGGGCTACACACTTTAGTGTGTAGTCGTTATTGTGTGGAGATTGATGATGGAGACTGGGATTGATGTGTTGATTGAGCTGCTTGGTATTTTCTTCATGTTGGTTTATATCGTGTAATTAGTACGACCCGTTTAAATGTTTTAAAAACTGTGGTGATCCATTCGGGGATGGTGAGCAGTTATTGAGAAGGTATAATGTGACGCGTATGGGATAGCTGGGATGAGTCAGCACGTGGCAGTTAGAAGTCTTCCGATGTGTCTGACGATGTTTTATAGCTTTGATAGTTTTAGCAGTAGACCGTCTGAGAATCTTGTATTTCAGTTTAACAGTTTTGGTTTTGATCATGTAATCACTTTAAACTATATTGATATTTAAATTATGTTTCTTCATTGTCATTTGATTATCATTGCCTCGGGTAACCGAGATGGTGACGTTCTTATACCTTAAGTGGTCCTGGTAAGGCACTTGGAGTATGGGGGTGTTACATCATCTCTTAGAGAGAAAGGAAAAAATATTTATTTGACTTGATCTTGAGTCACCCCAGCTGTCAAAGGAATAGAACAACAATATGTGACAAATTTCTCCATGTGCTTGGCAGGGTCCTCTCCACCTTTTCCTCCAAAGAGATTTCTCTCTACCAGGCTTATGTAGGATGGTTTGATCTCAATGGTCCCTTTATCAGTGGTAGGGAGCTTAAAACTTTTAGGAATGGAATCAATGGTGGGTTCGACATGACTTCCCAAGGTCGGCATCTTCAATGTTGTAAGAATATTGGGTGTAGAAACAAGCATGTCCTGTTTAAAGGACGAATCTTCTGCGAAAGTAAACCGCTCGTAGTCAAGTGTACTTAAGTCTTTTACCTGACTTATCTTTCTTTGAAGTTTTCATTTATAATGAAAAGTCTTCTCTGGCTCGGGATTAAAAGGTACAATCTCCGACCTGTCAGACCTGAGCATCCACGAAAACAACAAGAAAATATCAAACTGTCTCAAGGAACTGATGCTCCCTGAGACAAAAAAAAAAAAACAAAAACAAACAGAAATATTTTTTGTTTCCCCGACAACGGCGCCAAATTTGATAAGCTTGTTTTTAGTCGTTGGCCTATCAAAATAAATCCTATTCTCAACTAACTAGTAGCTAGCAGTAAGAAAGGGTCGGATTCACAGGGAGGCGAGTTAATTAATGTAGTTTGTTTATATTTAAGTTCGTCTTAAAGGTAACAATTTTATGGGGTTTGATTGTTTGATTTCTAAACTAATTACGATATAAATAAAGACAAATTCAAATATATTAAAAGCGTCTAGGGATTGGGTTCACTAGGTAGTCATCCACGGGTAAGATTTAATTCATTGAATGAGAAATTTATATTGTGGAAAGCCACACGATCGGTCATTCTAATATGTCTTTTTAGATCTAAACTTAACATGCGATCACTATTATTAAGTAAGTCTAATTCAATTATCGTTGCCTATACTTGTTTTAACCCGTTCGGTGAAAATCCTAGTTTGCAAGACTGATTAACCAATTCCGATTAGTAATTAATTAACTAGATGTAAGATAACAATTGAACAATAATCAAAAGCAATTTAACAATCAATTCATTAATTAACCCTTTTCTAACAAACTAGATCCCCTTTCACCCTAGATTATGAAACTAGCTACTCATAGTAATAATAATAACTACAATAACGATATAAGAAAGCATAATTAAGAACATAATAAGATGAATACTAATAAAGCAATTGTATAAATTAGAACTTGAATTAATAACAACTAAAGAATGATTAACAAAGTACCTTAATTAAAGAACAATAGATCTTAAGCAAAACTAATGTAAACTAATCTAAGAGTATTCTAAGAGAGTTTTTAGAGAAGCTATACGTAACTAGATAAAATAAGACGTAAATAAACATACGGTATGAATTGGGTTTATAGTAAAACACAACTGACTTATAGAAATTGAAGAAAATCCTGAGAATATAGTGTACTCGATCGAGTACACTACTTCCTCGATCGAGCCCGCTTGTAATTGATCGAGTATTCTTATTTCTCAGCTCTTTTCTTCGTGGTGTCTTCTTCACTTCTCTTCCTTTATTCTTCTAGATTCTCGTACCATGCTTTGTGTATTCCTTTATGTCTACTCCGCGATGCCCATTTCATTCCTTTTATCCTCAAATGCATCATTCCTGCATTAAACATCAAATAATGGAAGTATCGACATTCTAACATAAAAAGCATGTAATTAATACTCTCTCCCATCCAGACCAAAGGTTAAATTGACTTTTTGGCACTATTCATGGTCGTAGAGAATCTTTGATATTATTCTTAATCTTTAAGAGAAAATATAGTCATGTGAGATCTTGTTTTGTTTATCGTCATGAATGCTATAAGAATATCAAATTTTTATAATTTTTTAATAATGTATAACTAAAGATATTCACGTTGCAAAACACGTCTCGACAAGTGTGATAAAGTTAATGTAACCTTTGGTGTGGATGAGAGGGAGTATAAATTAGCACGAAACCCGTATCAAAAGTAACTATGGGGAGGCATAAATATACGTATAATTATGACTCATCAACTGCTCATGTCCTGAGGATTCTAGTAGATGGTGGCAGCTCAATCAACCTGATCATGATCGATGTCCTGAAAGCCATGAAGATTGACGAGGATCAGATCATAAAAAAGTCAAATGTCCTAGTAGGATTCAGTGGTAAAAACAAGGAACATTTTAGGAGAAATCTACCTGTCAACCTATGTTGAAGGAGTCTCATCATATGAAATATTTGGAGTCCTAGACTGCCTCGCATCCTACAATGCAATCCTGGGCAAGCCTTGGATCCATAATGTCCGAGCTATTCCTTCAACCTACCATCAATGTGTCAAAATTCCAATGGAATGGGGAATAGCAACAATCAAAGGTGAACAAAAATCCGCCCAGGAATGCTATACAGAGTCATTAAAACCTTCCAAGGCAGATAAGTCACTCGCCTAGCAATTACAGTACCCTGTCAGGAGCACTTATGTGGCACAAACTCAAATGGAAATAGATCAGGTAATCCTAGATCCTGAGTATCCTGATAGTTATGTACTGGTAGGATCTGATGTCCTTGATAATGTCAGGCCAGAACTGGTAAGCTTTCTTAAAAGTAAATCTATATGTTTTCCCTGGCCACATTTTGATATGATTGGCTTAGATGCTAATGTGATTACTCATAAGCTCAATATTGACACTTTTTTCAAGCCTATACAGCAGAAAAGGAGGAAGTTTTCCCCTGAACGCAATGCAATCATTAATGAAGAGGTGGACAAACTCATGGACATGGAAATGGTCAAGAAGTAATGTACCCTGAATGGCTCGCCAATGTGGTTGTGGTATAGAAGAAAAATGGCAAATGGAGAGTCTATGTAGACTACACAGACCTAAACAAAGCCTGTCCAAAAGATCCCTTCCCACTCCCTCACATTGATGCAATGATGGATGCTACAGTTGGACATGAATTGCTAACATTCATGGATGCCTCCAGTGAATTCAACCAAGTCAAAATGAACCCAGCTAATCAAGAGAACACTGCATTTATCACGGAAAGAGGGATATATTGCTACACTGCAATGCCCTTTAGCCTGAAGAATGCAGGGCCAACCTATCTATGCCTGGTGAATATGATGTTCAAATATCAAATTGGTGACATAATTGAAGTTTAAATTGATGATATGGTGGTCAAATAAAAAAAAGGTTGAGGATCATGTGAAGGCCGTGGAAGTAGCATTCAAAATTCTGGAAGAATTCAACATGAATCTCAACCCCTCCAAATGCCACTTTTGAGTATCATCAGGCAAGGTCCTAGGATATATGGTGACAAAGAGAGGAATCGAGGCTAGGCCAGAACAAATAAAGGCCATACTGGAGCTAGAGTCACCTAAGTTAGTCAAGGACATCCAGAGGTTGACAGGAAGAGTTACAGCCCTGAACAGATTCATATCCAGGTCATCCGAAAGATGCAAGTTATTCTACAACCTGCTCAGGAAGAACACATCATTCTAGTGGATGCCTGAACATGAAACAGCTTTCCAAGAATTAAAGTCTTACATGTTCACTCCACTATTATTGGCCAAGCCAAACAAAGGAGAACACCTGACAGTCTAACTGTCAGTCATTGAAACAACAGTAAGTGGAGTCTTGGTCAAAGAGATTGAAGGCCAACAACACCCTGTCTATTATGTAAGTAAAAGCCTCCTGGATGCAGAAGTAAGGTATGGATTACTTGAAAAATATGTACTTGCATTAATCGTATCCTGCACAAAACTCATACCCTTCTTTGAGAGTCACCCAATAATAGTCCGGACCAATTTACCTATCAAATATGTCCTAAGAAAGCCCGAGTTGTTCGGCAGAATGGCAAAATGGCCACTCCAACTTAGTACTTACGATATCACCTTTGAACCTAAAACGACAATAAAATCCCAGGCCTTAGCAGACTTTCTGGCTAATTTCAGTCCCAACCTAGAACCATACCTAATAAAAGAGGTCAACCGACTAGACACCCAAAAATCAGATCAGGACTGGATCCTGCATGTTGATGGGGCAACCAATGTTAGGGGAACTGGCCTAGGGTTAGTACTAAAATCACCACAGGGGGATATAATAGCTCAGGCTGTCAGTTAAGAATTTAAAGCAACAAACAATGAGGCTGAATATGAAGCCCTGATAGCTGGACTCAAGGTATGTATAGATCTTGGCGTGCAAAATCTCAAGGTAAAAACTGACTCACTTTTAATTTGAAATGAAGTCAAAGGAACTTATGCTGCAAAAGACTCAAAAATGATTTCATATTTGGAATATGTCAAAAACCTTTGCGCAAAATTTAAATCATTTGACATTAACCGAATACCAAGAGACTTAAACACCCAGGTTGATGCCCTAGCCAGCCTAGGATCAAATTTTAGCCCTGCTATATTTGACAAGATACCTATTGTTGACCTGCTTGAACCGACCATTACAAAGCCTGATCAAGCTTGTCCCATCATCGAGGACATAAATTCCTGGACAAAACCATACTATGATTGGTTCCTGCAGGGGATATTACTCCAAGACAGGCATGAAGCAAGAGCCTTAAAAATAAAGCTTCCACTTATACTATCATCAATAATACGTTGTTTAAAAAGTCTCAGGCTGGACCTTACCTGCGATTCCTGGAACCACACGAGGCCAAACAAGTCATTGAGGACATACATGATGGATACTGTGGAAATCATTAAGGAGGCAGGAGCCTGTCAAGCAAAGTTCTGAGGATAGACTATTTCTGGCCAACCTTGAAGGCCGACTGCCTAGCATATAACTAGAAATGTGAGGCATGTCAGCTTTACTCACCGTTCATTAACAAGCCGTCTGAACTTCTACATTCCATCTCAGCCCCCTGGCCATTCGTGAAGTGGGGGATGGACATTTCAGGCAAGTTACCACAAGCCCCTGGACAAAAAGTTTACATGTTGGCAATGACTGACTACTTTTCCAAATGGATAGAAGCTGATTCATACAGGCAAGTCAAAGAGAATACTGTCATATTATTTATCAAGAGAAATATGATATGTCGTTATGGCATCCCCTTAGAAATAGTTTGTGACAATGACACACAATTCGTAGGAAAGAGAACAATGGCCTTTTGTGCACAGTGGAATATCAACCTGGTGACCTCCACACCAGGCTATCCAAAATCTAACGGTCAGGCCAAGTCCAGCAACAAAGTGGTGATTAATTGCCTAAAAAAGAAGCTAAAGCAAAGAAAAAGTAGATGGGCTGAAGAACTCCCTCTAGTCCTCTGGACTGACAGAACTACACCTAAACGTCAACTGGCCAGACACCTTATTCCCTGGTCTATGGTTGTGAGGCAGTAATTCCGGCGGAAATTCATGTGCCTAGCTCCAAATGTAGCCTAAATACTATTGAGGAAAACAAGCCATTAATGGAAGATAGCCTGACCTTGCCTGAAGAACTGAGAGATGCAGCCAGGATTAGAATAACATCCACCAACAAACAGTAGCCAGAAGCTACAACAAAAATGTTCATATCAGATTATTCAGGGAAGGGGACCTAGTCTTACGAAAAGTCTTTCCAAATACAAAAGATAAGACGACAAGCAAACTTGCCCCTACATGGGAAGGGCCTTACCTAATCGATTCAATAGTAGGTCATGGAGCTTACAGACTTCAGAACCTAGATGGAGACATGATTCCTAGATCCTGGAATGTCTCTCACTTAAAACTATTTCATGTATAAGTCCTTTTATTTTGCCTGAACCAGGTAAGGCTATCAAATCTATTTCTTACCTGACATGCTTCTATGTGTAACTGTCTTGAATAAAATAATCCATGTTGTTAAATCCTATGTGATTTCCTGCTACTTGAAATTACTTGACATTATCATAACATGAGTTTCCTAACTATTCCTTCATTCTACATCCTAAGTCATTATGTTGAATCTTGAAAACTTGTTTTACGCTTTTTTGCAATTATTTAGCATAACATACTTGTCTGCTTAAACAAATATTCAAGATTGAGGGCCACTCCACCCAACCTGAATAGCATCCCAGAAATGCTTCACAAATTAAGACATAATAGAGATCACTAAATATCAATATTTTGTCACATCTAAATTACATAAAAACCTTAGCTCAGTACAAAAGACATGTAAGATGGTGAAAACAATCCGGACTACTTGTCATAAGCCCTCCTGACAGGTTGAGGGCCATAAGCCCTCGTGACAGGCAACTTCCCCTCCTTCCCAAAAAGCCATCTAGACTGGCTGAGGGCCACAAGCCTCTAAACAGGTTGAGGGTCATAAACCCTCCTGACATGCATCACCTTAACATGCACTAATTTTAAACCAGGTACATAAGAAGAAAAGTCAAAACAACCTGCTTCAAATTGCATACTCATTCACAGCGCGTGAAGACCAAAAGCAATGTTAATCCAGGGAACATCCCCCCCTGGATGGGCCAAAAACCAACTAAAATATGCAAAATTTGTCCAGGGAACATCCACCCCTGAATGGGCCAAAACTTATCCTAAGAAAATTTTTAACCTACCTTGGAGGCAGTAGCAGAACCAATCCCTTCATCAACCGTCTCTTCCTCATCATCATCCTCATCAGCTTCATCTTTGCTAGAGTTACTCCTATCCTTAGTTGGAGGAGAGTCAACCTCATCATCAACATGCAGTCTGTGAAGATCAGGGTAGGCAGCATTAAGGTCAGCCATCTCCTGCTTAGGGTTCTAGTATGACCTAACTTCAACAGGCTTCTTCGTAGCATTAACCCGACCTTTGCCAAAGAAGTAAAGGGCAACATCCTTATACCTACTTTGCACTGCGTCCTTCTTAACAGCCAGCTCCTCATTTGCTTTCAGAAGATCCTGCATAGCCCGCTTTTGAGCTTTGAGCTTATCCTCAATGGTAGCAAGTTTTGCCTGGGTAGACTTCACCGCATTCCGAGCAGACCCTAGCTTGGATACTTCAACAACCAATTTTGCTTATCTGCCTCGTTCTCTTTCTTCAGGGCCTCATTTTCCTCTTTCAGCGCCTCCATGTCAGTCTTCAGAGCTTCAATATTCTTCTTCAAACACTCCACCTCCCAGTCCAGGACGTTAATCTTGGCATTAGAAGACTTCAACTCACAAGCACCCCTCAACATGTTATTTACATTCTGCATAGAATCATGAGCAGGTAAGAAAGAGCATGGCTAAAGCTAAAGATAGAATGAAAACCAGGAAGAAAGAATTATACCCCCAACAGCATAACAACCAGGTTAGCAGCACAGTCCCTGAAATGGTACATAGTAGCCACAGCCTGGGCAGATGATTCTTCAGCCTGGTACATGGAGTAGGGATCATTAACCAAGAAAGAATGAGCTTGGATCTGCTCCTTGGCAAATGGAACATCACCAAGCCTCGTCCTGACTTTCCTGACCTTGCTTACACCTTCACCAACATCCCCAGCTCCTTCAGGAACCTCCTCCTGCCTTTTCCTTTTATTAGCCTACCTGGATTCACCAAGGTCACCCACCGCCTGCGGGGGGAGGCACTAGTTGAGCCTGATGCCTAGGGACCTGAATCTGGAGAGTACTGTCACTCCTTGTAGCCTCACAGCTTCGAGGCTTCTACCCAGTAATTTGGGAAATCCCTGCCTTCACTTCCGCTTGGCCAAAACCAGCGATCCTTGCAAAAGCCCTGGTAGCTACACGACGAAACCCTATATAAGCAATACTAACATATATCCAAACATAGAAATCAACAAAAGAAAATGAAACTTACTTCCAAATGTCAAGGCCTCAGAAGCCTTAACACCTTTAGCATCCTTATAAGTACTCAACTTAGCCTTCTTAAAACGAGGCAAAGGTTCTTGGCCACGGCAAGCAGGCCAAGTCCTCTCATCCTCTAGCAGGGCCATGAAGGCTGCAATACGATCAACCGACCTTTCAGCTTCAGGATCACAAGACCAATCAACCACTAAGGAACAATACGAGTAAGCTCGTATTAGAAATTTCGTATAAATCATTATGTTCTAAATCATATGCAAGGAAATAGTTACCACCCTCAACGGCTGGATAGCTGAGATAGTCCAAATCAGGGGCAATAGAGTCTTCCCTGACAAACATATAGGTCGTGGCCCAGCCCTTGTCGACTCCTGAATCAAAATTCTTTATCAGATGAGCCATCTTCGCCCTGACACGAAAATTGAAACGCCCGGTAGTATTGCTCTTCAGATGGTAAACATTCTTGAATCCTCGATAGTAATCACCAAGTTATGCTTGGCACACAAATGCTAAACAGATTGAACAATCTTCCACACCATGGGCATAAGTTGGAAAGGAGCAACCTTTATAGCCCTCATACTATCAACCATAATGAAGTAAAAGGAAGCCTACAGCCTCCCTTGAACGCACATTCAAAAATACAAAACCAGCCAGGGCTGCACCAATTGGCCCTGACTGGGCCACTTTATGGAATCCAAACCTCAGCCTCGCTGCGAAGGAGACCTCTACCCTTCAAGTACTGCTCAGAAGAGGGTTTGAGTTGATTTGCCTCACAAAATGATGCAGACAACGGTTTCATAGGAGCAAAGCTGACACCTTTATACATAATAGCTAAACTTTCTACAGGAGGAGAAACCTCAATGACCTCATCTTGAGGAATGACATCAGGAATGTCGACTACTATTGGAGGTTGCTCAGCCTCAACAGTTTTGGGTGCATCAGTTCTCCTTCGCCCACCAGCCATTTTTTGGATTAATTTGAAATTTTTTGACAGACGAAGATTGTCTTGCAAAGAGATCAGAGAAAAGGAGAGAAAGTTTGGAAATTTGAAGAAATGAAAGTAGGGAGAGAATGATTGACGGCTCCAATCAATTTATAGGCGGCAATTAAAGCTAACGGATAACACGAGTAGATGAGTTCACTCATGACTCTCATAGGGTTTGATGAACCTACCCCATTAAATGTATAGTAGCTGTTTGGAAGTTGAATAGAACAAAAATTCTAAAGACATCTCCAGTAAGTCTCTTATTTTTGCCTGACCCGATTTTTTATCTCCTCACCCCTGGCCAGAACCAGTGGAAGTAAGGAGATATGGGGCAATTGTTGAGCCAAGATTTATCTTGCCTGGTCAGACAAGTGTCAGGCAACAACCATCAGGCCAGGCCAGATAAGGGTAACCCAGAACCGAATACCTATCACTAATATAGACACCAGCCAGGAGGGAAATGCAGGTCGGGTTTCCTTATCCTGCCTGCCCAGAAGAAATGTACATCTAGCATGATCAGATACCACTTATATACATCAGGCAACGGTCAGAGCACAAGAAGGTGGTTCCTACTTTCATGGAAGAACTATTCTACTAACCCATAAAAGAGGAAGACGCAGCCAACCAAGTTGGACATGTGCAAAAGCAATTGGAAGGTGCATACCCACATCCGGATTAATAGGGCACAAGGCCTATTAACCAGGAACGGCCACATTAAATGTTGAAGACCGTTGAAGTTTACTATAAATAGCAAGAGGAAAGAAGAAACAAGGGGATCATTCATTTACTTACTCACTCTCACTCTATTGTATACATTTTACTCAATTAATCATAAATACGCTCATACTACAAGTAGCCCGGCAGACTTGTATCTTGCAAACCTACATCAATCTTAGTAAAATCCCTTCTGGTTTGGTTCCCGTGGTTTTTTCCCTTATTGTAAGGGTTTTCCACGTATAGATCCTTGTGTTATTTTTAGTTATTTACTCTTTACTTAATAATTATACTAGTCATGCATTATTCATTGAGTTAGATCACCCTGCAAAATATTTCCCTGGCAAGACAATACATACGTATAAAATCTTGTTAAAACAGTTAGGCTAACATTGACAATTACAGGATTCATCTCTTTATCATCTATATTTTCATATTTAAGATGAAAGGCAAGGGGTTTAAGTTCATGTTTCTTTATCTCGGTAACCTTAGATGGGTTACATAAGCTATACACCTTTTGCAGTTTGCAGTCCTCTCCAGCCAGCAGCTTCGCTATCTCATCCACTTCTTTGCTCCATAAACCCGTCCTGACATCAGCAGCGTCAGTCAGAAGGGCAATCTCTAGAGGATCCCTGTTCAAACATAGAGCAAGACATTCATCAATAGTCATATCCACTATATCAATTCTATGACAAGTTTCTTTTAACAAGGGCTGTTTTAATGCATGATCAAGGTTAAATGTAATGGTGTCATCCCCAACAGTTAGTGTTAGTCTCCCATGCCTAATCTATAGCCGCCCCTGCTGTATGAAGAAATGGTCTCCCCAAGATTATAGGTACCTGGGTATCTTTAGCCATATCTAACACCACAGAGCCAAATGGTATGAAAAACTTCCCTACTCTAACTGGCACGTCTTCTAAGACACCTAAAGGGTGTTCAATAGAACGGTCAGCCATATGCAAGGTCATATTAGTGATATTAAGTTGACCTATATTTAATTTCTTGTGTATACAAAATGGCATAACGCTAACACTTGCTCCTAAATCACAAAAGGGCATTGCTAATTAATAAGCTACCAATAGTACACGGAATATAAATACTCCCCGAATCCTTTAGCTTAGGTGGAGAACGGGATTGTAATAAGGCACAATACTCTTTAGTAAATGCAACCGTCTCCATTTCATTGAATGACCGCTTCCTTGTCAATATATATTTCATAAACTTCGCATATGTCGAAACTTGAGTGATTAATTCGGTGAAAGGCACATTCACTTGTAAATTCTTCACGATCTCCATAAATCTCCAAACTGTTGGTCTAGCTTGGTTTGATGCTGTCGGTACCGTGTGGAAAAGGAATATCAATTTTAATAGGCTCGGCTTCCTTTTTATTTTTTCTCAACATTAGAATTACTGTCATCATGTACATGGGTCACTCGATCGAGTTTGGGGCCCACTCGATCGAGTGACCTATGAGCAGTACCTGAATCATCATGAACAATAGCATATTTATCGTCAGATGCACACACTCGATTGAGTTTTGGGGTACTCTATCGAGTGTTTCCCGTGTCAGCTTCTTTTTCTCCAGATTTCGTAACCGGCGAGGATTTATTGCCTTCCTCATCATCAATTTGCAGATTTCCCAAACCATTGGGATGCATATACGGAACAACATCATCTTTTAGGGGAATCGCCGCTCCTTGATAATAAGTATCGCTCCTCAAATGAATTGTATGAGCTTGTGTTGAGCCAGGATAAATCCTGCCTGATTAGGAGACGTTCAGCCTAACAATGTCTGACAGGAGCAATACTAGCGGCAACCTTGTACCAAGCATACACCATAGAAGAGAGGAGTACCAGGGCAGGCGTATCATAATACCCTGACCAGAAGTCAACCCAGCAAAGGATAACAATGGATGCTAACGATATTAAGCAAATAATAAATAAATTGAGCTCGAAATTGGTTCCTATTTACAAGGACGACTAAGTCCACAAAACCTACAAACAAGGGAGCCTAGTCAACAAATCGAGAGAAATGGAAGAGAATAGTTGGGCGTGGAATGGGTCAACTAGCACGTTGCCTATTGTCTAGCAACGGATACCACATCTTAAGGAGTTAACCGTTTAAACATTTGGAGGCTATAAATAAGAGAATCATATCAGCAAGCAACTCACAACATACCTTTATACTACACTTACTCTAGCAATATTTACCCTATTTTTTGTACTTACTCTCAATCATCAACAACATCAAAGTAAAATCATCTCCTGGCTTGGTGCCCATGGTTTTTTCCCCATTCAAAAGGTTTTTCCATGTATAAATCTTTGTGTCAATCTTATTTCAATTATCTTATTGTTTGTATAACTCGTTCAGGCACGCTTATAGCTAGATAACCCTGCATAAAATATCTCTGAGAGGATTCTCTGTCTTGCGTGAAATCTTGCTAAAAAAATTGGCGCCCACTGTGGGGCATCTAGCTAAAAAATAATCAAAGTCCATTCACAAAACAAACTCACAAATCTCACAAAAAATAACAGGTGACAATATTGAATATCAACTGGTCGCAGCCAAGCAAAAACTGCTGGAAATGGAGGCTTTGAAGGAGAAAGTGGCTCAGGCTGAAGCAGAGTTCCAAAAGCTAAAAGAATATGAGTCCAGCCAGAAGTAGAAATTGGAAAATAAACCATCAAGTTCCAATTCCAAGATCCAACCAGGAACTCCATTCTCTTCCATTATCAAAACATTGATTTTTCAAATTTTAGAAGTTCTAGTCCTTCCAAGAACAAAGCTATGAATCTTGAGTCAGACACAGAGGATACACTGATGAGACTAATGGTACTGACAAGACAAGGGCAGCAATAATGATGGCTATGGTTCAAGAGCTCCAGAAACTCTATGACAAATTTGAAAAGATCCCTAGAGTACCTGCCAACATAGCAGAAGTTAACCCAGAAAGCTACACTGACTCACCCTTTGCAGAAGAAATAGCCAAGGTAGACATGCCAAAAACGTTTGTGGTCCCATCAATGGGAACGTATAATGGAACTCCAAATCCACAGAATCATGTAGCCTTCTATAAACAAAGAATGTTGGTTGTATCTATGCCAAGTGAGTTAAGACAAGTCTGCATGTGTAAAGGCTTTAGAACAACCCTGACCGGTGCAGCCTTGTAGTGGTACATCAACCTGCCAAATGGGAGCATCAGATCCTTTGCTGACCTGATAAATTTATTCAACTATCAATTTGCCAGCAGAGAGAACTTGAAAGGAGATCCAGTGACTTATATAGGATCAAGCAGAAACCAGAAGAGACGCTCAAATCATTCTTGTACAGATTAAATAAGGAGAAGCTGTCCATTCCAAAGTGTGATGTGGGAACGGCTGTGGAACCATTCAGACAAGGACTGCTGCCAAACAGTGATCTCTATGACACCCTCACCATGCATCCCTGCCATACTTTTGAGGACGACCAGGCAAAAGTACTAGGTTATGTCAGGCTAGAAGAAGACACAATTCTTAATAAAGATTCATCAACTAATGGAGAAGGGTACGAGAAATCCAGCAGAAAGAGCACTAACAAAAGGGGAAGCAGTTCTAGGCCATCTCCATATTCGATGTCTGACAGATCTGAAGTCAACTTTGCTCAAGAGCAACGAGGTAACTCCTACACCTTTCCACCTATTCAGGAATATAACTTCTCTATTGACATTGCAGGACTGATCAAACGACTTGACAACATGCGAGATGTTGTCAAATGCCCAGAAAGACTAACAATCCCAGCTCCATGAAGGATGCAACCAAGTGGTGTGAATTCCATATGGATATTGGGCATACAACTGAAGAATGCATGGGACTACGCAAATAAGTGGCATACCTGCTAAAGAAAGGCTACCTAAAAGACCTGATGCAATCAAGAGACAGAAATGATGGCAGGGCCAGGAAAGATCAAGAGCGCAAACCAGAACGTGACCTGCCACCTCCACCACCAATCTATGAAGTCAAATTCAAAAATGGCAGGATATGCGGCCGGACAAGCTCAGCGGCAAAGAAGGTAGCCAGGAAAACAAAGATGAAATCACCATACAAGCCTAGAAATATGCCCCAGATCACCTTCGATGAAAGTGACATGCAAGGAATCCCTGACCTGCACCATGACGGCCTGGTCATCACGATGCAAATTAGCCCTGCTCGTGTGCTAAGTATTCTTGTTGACGGAGGAAGTTCAATAAACTTGATCATGCTGGATGCCCTAAAAGTAATAAAAATCAATGAAGACCATATTACAAAGAAGTCCAGTGTCTTGGTGGGATTCAGTGGTGAAACCAGGAACACCCTTGGAGAAATACACCTACCAACATATGCCTAAGGGGTAGCATCCTATGAAAGATTTGGAGTCCTAGTTTGCATGTCTTCCTACAATGTAATTCTTGGCAGGCCTTGGATCCACAATGTGAAAGCCATTGCTTCAACATATCACCAGTGTGTCAAGTTTCAATAGAGCGGGGGATAATAACAATCATTCCTGAGCAGAAATCTACTCAGGAATGCTATGCCGAGGCTTTAAAACCTTCCAAGGCAGGTAAGTCCCTTGCCTAGCAATTACGTACCCTGTCAAGAGTACCTATGCAGCACAATCTTAAATGGAAACCTATCAGGTAATACTAGACCCCGAATACCCTAACAGGTATGTATTAGTAGGATCAGATGCCCCTGACACAGTCAGGCCAGATCTGCTAAGCTTTCTTAAAAATAAATCTTCTTGTTTTGCCTGGTCTCACTTTGATATGACTGGTATTGATGCTGAAGTTATTACCCATAAACTCAATATTACGCATCTTTCAAGCCTGTACAGTAAAAAAAAAGGCGCAAATTTCCCCCCTGATCGCAACACGATCATCAATGAAGATGTGGACAAACGTCTAGATATGGGTATGATAAGGGAAGTTATGTACCCTGAATGGTTGGCAAATGTGGTGGTAGTGCAGAAAAAGAATGGCAAATGGAGGGTCTGTGTAGACTATACTGACCTAAACAAAGCCTGTCTAAAAGATCCATTTCCATTGCCACGTATTGATGCCCTGGTAGATGCAACATCAGGAAATGAAATGTTGACTTTCATGGATGCTTCCAGTGGATTCAACCAAATTAAAATGCATCTAGCTGACCAGGAGAACACTGCATTCATCACTAAAAGAGGCATATACTGTTACACAACAATGCCATTTGGCCTGAAGAATGTAGGGGTAACTTATCAACGCCTGGTCAACATGATGTTCAATGATCAAATTGCAGACACCATGGAGGTTTACATTGACGATCAAATAAAAAAAATGCAAAGAACCATGTGAAAGACCTGAAAGTAGCATTCAAAATCCCGGAAAAATACAACATGAAACTCAATCCGTCCAAGTGCCATTTTGGAGTCTCAGCAGGCAAATTATTGGGGTACATGGTCACAAAAAGAGGAATTGAAGCCAACCTGAACAGATTAAGGCCATCCTAGAGCTAGAATCACCAAAGTCCATCAAAGATATCCAGAAGTTGATAGGGAGAGTTGAAGCTCTGAACAGATTCATCTCTAGGTCGTCTAAAAGGTGGAAGTCATTTTACAATCTGCTCAGAAAGAACAAGCAATTCCACTGGACCCCTGAACATGAGGCAGCCTTCCAGGATCTAAAATCTTATCTCTCTTCTCCACAATTACTGGCCAAACCAGAAAAAGGGGAACCCGTGGCAGTATACCTGTCAGTCACCGAAATAGTAGTCACCGGAGTCCTGGTCAAGGAGATAGAAGGTCAATAACACCTTATCTATTATGCAAGTAAAAGTCTACTGAATGCTGAAATGAGGTATGGTTTCCTTGAAAAATATATCCTAGCTTTAATTGTGTCTTGTACTAAGTTGCGTCCATATTTTGAGAGTCACCCCATTCTAGTACGAACCAACCTACCCATCAAATATGTCCTGAGAAAGGTTGAACTGTCAGGCAGAATGGCAAAATGGTCAGTCCAGCTCAACAACTATGACAACACCTTCGAGCCCAGAACGACAATCAAATCTCAAGCCTTAGCAGACTCTTTGGCTGATTTCAGTCCTACCCTAGAGCCTGACCAGATCAAAGAGGTAAACGAACTAGACACTCATAAGTCAGACTAGGAATGGGTCATGTACAGTGACGATGTCATAAATATGAGGGGAATTGGGTTAGGTTTAGTACTAAAATCACAGTAAGGGGATATAATAGTGTTGAAATGGGCCACCTACACACCAAACTGTTAGACGTGCAACGGTCTGAAAGCCACATTCGGGGATGTATAAATGCTTTCGACCAGATCGCTTTAGATCGGTCGGTTTCGTCTTGATGAAGGTCTCGAAAATGAGGCAGAATTGTTCGGAGTCACAACCAAGCAATTGTGGGATGCCTGCAAAGCGTATGAAATCCACTTTATACCTCGGTCAAATGAAGCACAAAGCAACGCTTGTCATAGGTACTAAAGATAAGGACTCGTCCTTCTTTTAGCATCATATCGCTGGAATGACTCTCGTGCACCCTGGATAAGGCCATCCACTATCCAAAGGTTCTGAGTAAGAAGTGAAGGTACATAATAGGAAGCCCTTGAATCGGACACCTAATCCCTCTCGTAGAAGCAGCCTCTACTGATCGATTTTGGTTGGTTAACTGCAGAAGTTGATAAAATGGGTTAAATACATGAATGCGCATCCACAAGTTTAAACCTAACATGTAAAATTTGCTCTGTCAGTTGTTTATCCAAGTATCAAGTAATTGATGTCGAATTGGATTTAAGAGTCGATTTGCATGCAAAGACGGAAATTAAACATCCATTTACCAAGTTAGGTTTACGGTGCTTAACACGATCCATTTGTCTAAAAAGGGTGCTTAAAAACGTAAAATGTAAAATGTGAACTTGTCAATCTGATCCGTCATATATTCCGGTTAGCCAAAATCAAGATCGTCTTAGACAAGTGTTGAAAACGAGGCAGAAGGCGCAAGCCTATGGGCGGTGTAAAGGGCTCCCCTTGGTTTTGTAATAGGTGGAGAACATAAGAGCATTGGGGAGCGGGTCAAGTGGCAGCCCAAGTGAACCTTCTGGTTTTGAAAAAGGTTGTGAAAACCGCTTTTGTGGAAAAGGTCGTTAAGACCGTGTTTGTATCCAAGTATAAAATATGACTCGGAGTATTCATCATTATGTTGATGATATTCGTTGTTGGGTTTGAATTTGCAAGCTTGACATGAATAGTTTTGTAAATAAACGTGTAAAATGCATTTGCTCAACTGTTTTATCACCGTGTTCGAGTTAAAACGACATGACACATATGTTAGCAAAGGGTGACATGAAATATGGTCAAGGCAAAGGGAAAAATGAAATGAAATGAAGGAAAATGGAAAGTGCTTGAGATGAACTAATTGTATTAAGTTCATTGCTTTGTAATTAGTCAAAGTTCATCATCGTACACGGGATTAAACCGAAATGGTATGTAGAACTAAGAATGATTATGGATATGACTAAAATGCTTGCAAGTGTGAATGAAAGAGAAAAATTGTTAAAATGAAGACAAGGATGTTAGAATACCTTTTAAAGTGTAATTAACCAAATAATATCACCGAAACACGGAATTAACCATCGTGGTGCAAAGAACCAAAGGTGATTATGATTTATGGTTAAAAATATTTATCATAAAAATGATTTGAAATAGCAAAAACCGCTTTAAGAAAGGAAAGAAAAAACAAAGTAAAACATTGAGGAATGATGAAATCAAACACATTAAGTTCTGACCAGAGAAGCCATAGAGGCGCGAATCTCTAGGCGAGGCAACGGGCTTATGTCTCAGGCTAAAACTCGGTTTTGTCTAGATCTTTCCAAGTTTTGAATCGTGTTATGAATGTTCTATGATATTTAAGTCATGAAAACGGCAAAAAGAACATGAAATAAGACGATTAATTACACCCTCATACTTACATGTTAGGTTTCTTGACGAGAAATCGACAAAGTGTAAAACCTGTGAGTCGGAAAGTTCGATTTGAAAAACCATTTTCTAAATATGGAGTATTGCTTTGCTTTAATGTGAGTGTAGTTGGTCGAAGTGGTAAGCCAAGTGTTTTTAATGCAAGATGACTTTTGAAGTCGAGGTCTAAAATTTTAAGGCAGAAATAATGGAGGACTCTCGTGTAGTTGTAAATGGTTGTGCTTTGGGGGTATTTATAGAGGAATGTATGATGTTGTGCATTATGGGCGACGTGGCTATGCTGGCCACCCAAAGAGGCGCGAGAATGTGGGCGATACAAGGATTGTCCTGTCCTTTTCTCAAATTTAAGATTTGTGTTTTGTTCTATCCTAGGTTTTGTTGGATATGCTTTTTACTTGTGCACCAAGTATACCGTGTATACTTAGTATGTGGGCGTTATGTGGGGTGGGTTTGTTGTGTTTGACTCGTTATTGGAGTCGGGATTTGAATTTTGAGTCGGTTTTTGGTGTGGTGTCGGTTTTGACTCTCATAAGTGTCATTGCGACCCCATCGTCGTGCATAAAATACTCCAAGTATTTTTGAAATGTTTTTCGTTTTCGAAATAGGTTTTTGAGCTTTCCGACACGCATTTATACAAATCGTCAATCAAAC
Source organism: Silene latifolia (assembly GCF_048544455.1). Taxonomy (NCBI): domain Eukaryota; kingdom Viridiplantae; phylum Streptophyta; class Magnoliopsida; order Caryophyllales; family Caryophyllaceae; genus Silene; species Silene latifolia. Next base: position 144,048,234 of record NC_133526.1, read on the forward strand.
GTAGCGATTTCCGAACCATGTTAGTGTCTGATAATCATCGGGTGTTTGTTGGGGATTCCACTGATACCAGATATCTACAGAGCCCCCACTTGGCCTGAGGCTTAGACCTGGTGAAATTCCAAGTACAACCCTCGGGTCAATCAAAGATTAAAACCTGAAGACCGAAGCGACGTCGAGGCGACCCAAAATGATTTGAGTCAAGGACCTGCCGTCGGGAAGGGGTGACGTCTAGGCGACTCGGGGTTTCGAGACAAGGACCTGCCGTCGAGAACAGTTTAGAGTTTGTCGACTGCTGGTGCGAGTCGTTTAAAGTTCGTTAGACTACGCATAAAGCCCCGCCGGCCACAGGAAGGAGTCATACCCGAGGCATCTTCGGGATATGTCCTTGATTTGTTCTTGTACATGCGTAGAGGCTCACTAGCCATTGATGGTCGAGTGAGCGACCGCGGTAAATAGCCTGAATCATCGGGCCTATTTCAAGGGGTTATTTGTTGTTGGTGCGTAGAGACTCGCCAGCCGTTGATGGTCGAGTGATTGACCGCGGGAAATAGCCTGAATCATCGGGCCTATTTCAAGAGGTTATTTATTATTGGTGCGTAGAGACTCGGCAGCCGTTGATGGTCGAGAGATCGACTGCGGGAAATAGCTTGAATCATCGCGCCTATTTCAAGAGGATGTTTGTCCAGCCGACCCAATCGGGGGCGAGGTTGATGCTGCTGGAGGCGGAAGGTGTTAGATTTCTCTTTGTTTGACGCCTAGTCGTTGCTTCTCATACAGGTAGATTTGCAAGTTTGTTGAGAGATGACTCCGTGTAGAGGCTTCCAGGGGATCCGTTGGAGGATTTTTGATGTTTCTAAAGGATATTTGCGTTGCTTAGAAGAGATAGGCCCTTAGTAACTCGGGCCTAGCTCTTGTGGATGATGTCTTCTATTACCGCCCTTTGTTATTTTAAATTGTGAGGAGGAATAACAGTTTTTATTGCCGCCATTCGGAGTTTTGCGAGAATGGCGAGCTTGAATTTCGCTATTTGCAGTTTTGAAAGGTAGAAAATCACAGTTTTTATTTCCGTCATTTGGATTTTGTGAGAATAACGAGTTTGAATCTCGCTATTTGCGATCATGACGGAAATAATGGTTTTTAATTCCGTTATTCGAAATTTGTTTGAGAATAGCGGATTTGAATTTCGCAATTTGCAATTGTGAAGGAAACAAATAACGGTTTTTAATTCCGTTATTTGGAATTTTTGTGAAAATAGCGAATTTGAATTTCGCCATTTGCAATTGTGAAGGAAATAACGGTTTCTAAATCCGTTATTTGAAAATTTTTATTTGCAAAAATAGCGATTTTAAATTTCGCCGTTTTGTACTTATGAAGGAAAATAACGGTTTTTTTAATTCCGCCGTTTGAGATTTGTATTCGTGAAAATAGAAAATTTGAATTTTGCCATTTTGTGAAAATAACGGTTTTTAATTCCGTCACTTGAGATTTGTATTCGTGAAAATAACGAATTTGAATTTCGCCCTTTAAGTGAAAATAACGGTTTTTAATTATGTCACTTGAAATTTGTGTTTTTGAAAATAGTGTTTTTGAATTTCGCCATTTTGTAATTGTGAAGAAAAAATAACGGTTTTTAATTTCATCATCTGCATTTGTGAAATATGGTGATTGTACGTGTGTTTGGGCCAAAGCCCAAAATTTGGCTGAAATTGACAAAGTCACCCCAAAGAGGTGCGAGCCCTGCGCGATATAAGGGGCCTCCCCTATTTTCTTAAAAAAGACGTGGGAATCCACTGCTCTTCATTCACTTCATCTTCTTTGACAAGCAATCAAACAAAGCTCTTAAATTGCCATTTTTTATCTCACTTGTTGGTTAGGTTTGTGCAAAAATTATCACGTCATCTCAAGATATGTTTATCCCCTTGATTCCACTTGATTTTGGTTGCGTTTTTGTTGATTAAATTAAGACGAAACTCTAATTCGTCTTAAATCAAATTGGGGGTTTTTGATTTGCTAATTTTTTAGTGCAATGAACGCCTGCATTAGGTTAGAAACATGTTTAGGAGTATAAGGGTGCTTTTAGTTTGCATTTTGGTCCCTGTTCCCGTCTCCTATGTGCAAAAAACGTGAATGAGACACGAAACCATCTCATTTCGCAATGTTGTGCTTTTTTTGCTTGAGTTGTGGACCCCATTAGGTTGCATTGTAGTCGGTGGAGACCGTCTTTGCTATGTGAAACACTTGTCGTATGCGAAGGGTGAATTTTGCATTTTGCCCTTGTCAGACGGTCTTATGTCAACGAAATAAGCGCCTGTTTGGGCTTAAACTGAGTCGTCTCGCTTTGACATGTTCCCTAGGCACCATTTAGGTCATATTAGGACATGATTGGGTCAAGTTGCTTAGTCGTGGCCGCTTTTGAATTGTTGGCCTTTTTTTAGTGCTTAATTGTGCGTAAAATTGCCTTTTTGAGCTTAGTGAAGTGTCTGGTTAGGACGGGTGTATATTTTTGCTTCCGTAGGCTTTATGTTAGCCCGCGGGGGTTTGGTTGCTTTTTTGTTGTCTTGACTCGTCTTTTGCTTGAAAAGAAGGGTGAGTCGAGTTTTCGTGAGTTTTTTGTTTTTTTGTGAGATTTTTTTTTTTTTTTTGTGAAACATTTTGATGGATGGGATTGGGCGGGTTTGCCCTTGCTGGTTTTGCTGTTGTGTTGCGTTTGCAGGTGGTTTTTGTTTTGGCCGTTGGCTTTTGCCTATTTTGTGTCGTTGTAATACCGAATTTATACTGACGTTGCTTTGGTTTCGGCCTCAGGTGAGGGTTCGGAGTCTGCGAGACCGGTTGGTCCCGAGTCGGGGACGTTGGAGGAGGAGGAGGTTGTGAGGACCTTAAGGACTTTGGCTATGTTCGGGCAAGTTAGAACCTCGGGGCGAGCTCCCGAGGTAGTTGTGGAGGACGTTGTTGAGGAGGAGCCTGTTGTTAAGGTTGTTGGTGCTGAGAGAGCTGCAGAGGCTCGGGATAAGCCTATGGTAGTTGCTGGTGTCGGAGGGACTCGGATGGAGTCCACGCTTGGTACTTCCGGGATGAGGGTCACCACTAGGAGGAGGGCCCCTCGGGTCTCCTAGCAGGAGCTTGAGGGAGTCGTACGAGTTGTTGAGAGGGGTCCTCATCATACCGCGCAGTCTCGCGGTGCGAAGAGACGGAGGGTTGAAACACACACGGACGACGCCTTTTTTAAGGAGTTTGAGAGTAGATGAGTTTGGGTTCGGTGAGGGTATGGACATGGGCCACCTACACGCTAATCTGTCGGACATGCAGCGGTCTGAAAGCCACGTTCGGGGGCGTAGAAATGCTTTTGACCGGATCGCTTTAGATCGGCCGGTTTGGTCTCGAAAACGAGACAGAGATGTTCAGAGGCGCCACCAAGTAATTATTGGATGCCTAGAAACCGTTCGAAATCAATTTTATACCTCGGTCAAACGAAGCACAAATGAGTGCTTGACATAGGTACTAAAGATAAGGATTCGTCCCTCTTTTAGCATCCTATCGCTAGAATGACTCTCGTTCGCACTGGATAAGGCCAATAACTATCCAAAGGTTCTGAGTAAGAGGTGAGGGTACGTATTAGGAAGCCCTTTAATCGGACACCTAATCCCGCCCGCGGAAGTGGCCTCTACTGATCGATCTTGGTTGGTTATGTGCAAAACTTGATAAAACGAGTTAAATGCATGAGTGCGCATCCACAAGTTTAAACCTAACAAGTGAAATTTTCTATTTCGATTGTTTATCCAAGTATCAAGTAATTGATGTCGAGTTGGATTTAAAAGTTGATTTGCATGCAAAGACGGAAATTAAACATCCATTTACCAAGTTAGGTTTACGGTGCTTAAGTGACGTGGGCGTGTCGTTCTACACCCAATCAAAACACATTTATAATACTCAACAAACTACTAGTTAGCGGTAAGTCGAGGTCGATCCATGGGATGGTGTGCTTTGGATTCTAAGTCTATCTATCTCAATTTATGCTAGTGTCACGATTTGTTTGGGATTGTAGTTGTGTCCTAGATTAATGCAAGTAATAAAGTAAAACAAGCAATAAAAGGAAAGATGTAAACAAATGGTTAAAGGTGCTAGGATATCATGGGGTCATAGGGGATTCATGGTGTTGATCATACAAACATGTTTACAAGGTTGCAAGCAATTAATGTTGTGGGGGAACCGAGTTGGTTTATGTCTTACGGTTCTTAGGAAGATTTGGGTCCCGGAGCCGAATCGATTAGATTGTACAACACCTACAAGTCGACTTACTTTCCTCCTAATCAACTTCTATGCATGGTCTAACAAGACTCGAGTTGGTTTATATCTTACAACTCAAGTTGAATAGATAAGAGATGGTTGTAAATGCAAGGATTCATAGGCTTGGCATTTCATCAAACATAACATGTGCATAAAGTTGACATCACAACAAGCAAGCAATTTAATCATGTGAACATATTAGATTAAGCATGAATCAATCCCATGTTGGTTTCCCTTAATTACCCACTAATCCTAGCTAAGAGACTACTCACTTATTATCAAGTTTAGCATGTTAACAAGGTTGTCAATCATATTAACAAGGTAAAACATGATGAACAAGTAAGAAAGATTAACAATAATTAAAACAAGGATTAAGAGGATTATACCTATGGAGATTCCAAAACAATAATGCAAAGAATAATAGAAGAAACTTGATGATTGATGGAAGGTTGTCAATCTCCCAATAATAACCCAATAATCTTCAATTACCCAATAATAAACTTGAATAATAAACTTGAACAAGAATTATGGAAAGATAATGTGTAATTTGTGGAAAGATTAAAGTGTAATCTATTTTAATCTACTCCTAATCTAATCTAAGAGGAATTTCTAATAAGAGAGCTTAGTGCTTTGATTATTACAAATGGGGTATTTATAGTGGGAAATAGGTGGATGAATTAGGGTTAACTAAAGGCTTAAATAACGATTAAGTCCCGACTTAAGGAAACGCCGGTATTTTTAGAAGGATGGGCATCTTTCTTGAAGCTTGAAGAAACGAAATTGTCTGCCTGGGAATCCGTGCGTCTTTGGCACGGGACGGGCGGATTCTGTGGTCTCTGCCCGGGCGTCTTTGGGTGAAGACGGGCGTCTTTGGGAAGACGGGCGGATTCCTGAAGTATTTTTTTCTTCATTCTTTATGTCTAACAATCCGAGCGTCTTCAGGGGAAGATGGGCGTCTTGTTGGGAAGACGGGCGTCTTCTGAAGAAGACGGGCGTCTTCTGTTTCGGGACGCGCGGATTCCCGAACAGTTTCTTTGTTTGACCTCGGATTGTAAAACGGACGTCATTTTCTCATCCGGACTCCTATTGGAGTGATTCAAAAACGTAGATCACTTGTTTTTTCGATGCCGTTCCATCTAGCATATTTTCAGAGCCAAAGGAGCAACCCTTGGTTCGGTTTTCGATCGATTTCTTCTTGTAATGCCTTCCCTCTCGTCATTCTTACTTTTAACCCTTTGATCCTTCTATATACACTTTATTCCTACATATTTGGTCATCATTCTTGCCTCCTCTTCATACTAGTCCATCTAATATCATCAATAAGCTTCCAAATATGCACGAAAGACGGGAATTTCCGCCTTATTATCTCGTTTTCTACAAAACATATGAAATGCGATAGAAAAGTAAATAGGAAGGTTTTGACGGATAAAATAGCCATAGAATGTTATAATAGTATGCAAAATAGGCTCAATTAGGAGACTAAATGTGCACAAATAATAGTCACATCAAATATCTCCAAACCGAACCTTTACTCGTCCCGAGTAAAGAGGTGACAAAAACTAGACCTTTATTTAAACTAACCTACTAATATAGCCGATATGAGACAATTAGCGGGTCTCACTCCGCCCCTTCAACTCACAACAAGACAACCATGAGGTAGGATGCCTTCTTGCAAGGCAAGGTGGGTCTTGCCAAAATGGCGACACATCCAATCATTAAGCACACAAAATCAAGTAATGGATGCATCGACAAAAGAATAGCCACTTTCCTCATCTAAGTGGCGGAAATTATCTACAAGGGAAGCAATTCAAGGGTACACACTCCTTCATAGATGCAATTTCTTCAAACTACTAAGCCTAGAAGGATACCAATAAATCACCTCCAAATTGTGTCAAGCTAGGGTACCTTTGTCCTCAATCGTTAAATGCTTTTGTCAAGAATAGACTCCCTATGGTGTTAGAAACACTGGAGCATCGCGGAATTCCCCCTCTTGCCTAGACAAGAAGAAGGGTCGTCCCCTCTCTACCATGCACAAAAATGGAAACGATGGATAAAGAGATCGATAGTATTTGAGTTTCACTTTGGGAGTTTGCTATTGTTTTTCCCCCCAATTTCTTGTGGCATATAACATATGAGAACACTTTCTTTTGCCATTTCTTTTTGATTTTTGGCATTTCAACACTTGACAACTTTCAACTTTTCTTTGCATTTCTTTTGAACATTTTCAAAGTCACCCCATATGTAGGGAGGGTGGCTTATATTTGAAGCATAGGAGTTCTATTTTTGCTCCTCTTTTCATTTGATGCATTTTTGCAAACTTTCTTTCACTTTTCATTTCATTGAACTCAAATTGATTTCTTTTTGTGCCCATTCCCTTTGATGACAAAAATGTGGTAGAACATGGATGATGGATGCATGGTTTCAAGAGTCACCTTGGAATAAACGGTAGCCAAGGAGTTATCACACCACAAGGTACTCTTGACTAGGTCTTAATCCATGGGTCAAAGGATACTAGCATGACACATCCTAGAGTGTTTTACAAGTATTCTAACAAGCAAAGTCTTAAGAATAAAAAGTATCTACTAGGGCCTATATACACTTGTCAAGCTTCCCAAGTAGACGGTTTCGCAAAATTTTTCTAACATGCAACTACATGCCATGATGCAACTAACATTTATACATCCTAATGCATATGATTCTACCAACTAGTATGCCAAATAAACTAAATGCAAGTCCTAAATTCACATTGTTTATACCGCATCAATCAAAATAAAGCCACATAGTCATTAACATAGACAGGAAAAAGGAGATTGGAAAGATCATACCATGCGGTCTTCAATATCCTCATGTCTCGGATGTGGCGTAGTCAATCAATGTGAAAAAGGATGGACAAAAACAATATATACAAACAATATATACAAGACTACACTAAAAAGGAAATGAACTTGTTTCTGGTTTTTCAATTTTTCAATTTTTATGGTTTTTGTTTTTATGAAATTAAAAGACATATTTTTGTGATTTTTTGAAATTTTTCAATTTTTATGCATTTTTGGAATATAAATTCCCATCCCCCACTTTATTTTGGACATTTTCCTCAATGTACATGTAGGAGTAGGAATGAAAAAGAAAAACATGTTTTTGGATTTTTGATTTTATGGAAATTGAAGTACAAATGCAATGATATGATATGAATGAATGCACGCTCTAACTAAATGCAATTCTATATGACATATATAACAAATGAATGCAATCTAAACTATATTATATGATGCATGATAAATGCTTAAGTCACTTATGATCAAACCTCCCCAAACCGATTTAAACACTATCTCTAGTGTAGAAAAGAATAGGATTGGTCATTAGTGATTGTGCATGAATTCTAGTCTATATGCAACTAACTACATGAATCATGTGAGGTATATTACAATGCAACTATACTATATAAACTAACTAATGTAAATTCAATATGATATATAATACAAATGCAAGCTTAATGTATATGTAAATAACTAAATGCAAGTGTAAATGTAATGCAAAGTCAAAGGAAAGGGTATCTTACAAATGGTGGTTTGAGGGAGGACTCCACCAAACTCATTCCTTGTTGCCATGGTTATTGATGTTGTCCATATTGCTCAATGCTCTCAATAACCGGTCAAATGCTTGAGCACAATCTTCAAACAAGCATGAATACGGTTTGTTCCAATTCAATATGAAGCTTGGCTAAGGGAGCTTGTCATCCATTCTCTTCTTCACCTTACCCTTAGCACTTGAGCCTTTGAAGTGCTTCAAACCAATAGGCCCATGATTCTTGTCAACACTAGGTATGAAGTGTGGCTTATTTTCATCCAGAGATTTCCACTCACCACCTTCTCCTTCAATTTTTGTGATGATGATAGCATTTGGGTTTTTCAATCCTTCTAAAGTCGAAGGAGAATTCTCATAACATTGATGACCAGATACCTTAGGAATTGATGTTGTGGATGTCAAATTTCCACAAGCAAGTTCATTTACAATTTTCTTCTTGAGCTTTTCCACCAAGTACCCTTTATATGATGTTTTGACCTTTTGGAGAAGGTCCACCATATCATCTCCGACAATCATAGGTTCCATGGTGGGTGCGAAAAGGTCTTCATAGTCAATAGGAAAGAGGAATTCATCTTCTTCATGGAAGCATACCTCAAACTTCTCAAGGATGGGCTCCTGAAGTAAGGCAATCTCACAGCTCCATTCCTCTTCTTCAATGCAAGACACATATTCCGCACAAGCTTCTTCCATAGGCTTGTCATCATCGCTATCTCCATATGAATCATAAATAGGGGCTTCACTCTTCTTCACCCACTCATTCTCCAACACCTCAACATCTACTTCAAATGACACACCCTCATACTCACAAAGGCTAAGAGTATTTGGCTTACTCAACCTCATGTCTTCATCATCAAATACCACACTTTCATATTCACAAGAGCTCAATGAGGTTGGCTCTTCCCACTTCTCATAAAAGATAACTTCTTCAAACTCACACTCATGGTCTAAGGAATGGTAAGAAGTAGTTATTTGGGCTTCCTTTATTTGGGCAATTTGAATCTCCAACTCCTCGCCTTGGGTAACAATGCCTTGAAGAACATTGTCCCTTTTTTTGGCTCTCTTCTAGCATTTGTTTGAAGAAGTTTTGTTGATCTCCTATCATTTGGAGAATCACATTTTGAATGGGCTCATGTTCTTGTTGTGGGTAAGTGTGAAAGTGGTTGTATTGTGGCAATTGAAATTCATTGTGAAGTGGGTATTGGGTGGGTGGTTGTTGTGGATATTGGATGTGGTGATTTTGGTGGGAAAAATTGGGGTAGTAGTTAGGATTTTCATTGTATGAATAGTAAGGTAGGTTTGTGTTGACTTGCTCCTCAAACTCCCCATACCCATAGTCATACTCAAAAGATCCACCACATACTCCATATGTCAAGTCTTGGGCCATCATAGCTAAGACAAGGAAACAACTACAAGCATGGAAACTACACAAAAAAGGTAAGAACAATCCTTGAGGAACAAGTTCCTCAAGGTTAAAGCACAAATAAAAATAGACAAACAAGTAAGAACTTAATCACATAACACCGTCCCCGGCAACGGCGCCATTTTTGACGTGGGTGTGTCGTTGTACACCCAATCAAAACACATTTATAATACTCAACAAACTACTAGTTAGCGGTAAGTCGAGGTCGATCCATGGGATGGTGTGCTTTGGGTTCTAAGTCTATCTATCTCAATTTATGCTAGTGTCACGATTTGTTTGGGTTTGTAGTTGTGTCCTAGATTAATGCAAGTAATAAAGTAAAACAAGCAATAAAAGGAAGGATGTAAACAAATGGTTAAAGGTGCTAGGATGTCATGGGGTCATAGGGGATTCATGGTGTTGATCATACAAACATGTTTACAAGGTTGCAAGCAATTAATGTTGTGGGGGAACCGAGTTGGTTTATGTCTTACGGTTCTTAGGAAGAGTTGGATCCCGGAGCCGAATCGATTAGATTGTACAACACCTACAAGTCGACTTACTTTCCTCCTAATCAACTTCTATGCATGGTCTAACAAGACTTGAGTTGGTTTATATCTTACAAGTCAAGTTGAATAGATAAGAGATGGTTGTAAATGCAAGGATTCATAGGCTTGGCATTTCATCAAACATAACATGTGCATAAAGTTGACATCACAACAAGCAAGCAATTTAACAGAAACTATTTAAACTGCAAACCACCCTTACTCGACGGAGTAAGGCCCACTCGATAGAGTACCCAGAGACTCATAAAACCGTAGTATTACATAAACAACATATGCAACTATACAATTCTAAATAAAATATATAAACAGCATATGGAACTAGAGTTCGACCACACACGAAATCTATCATTCAATATAAAAAATATGTTACCGCATTGTTTGAAGTAGTAATTACTAATGGAAATCCAAATAACCACATAGCAAAACATAGTATCACATTACATCTCCCTAAAAACAAACTTCGTCCCGAAGTTTGTTATTCATCCCATATACAAACAGACCCCGAGGTTTCGTGATGCACCACCAACATCTTCAAGGACATAACAAACCACAATCCACCACATAACGTCAGTATTCGTGTTCATCTGTCATATCTAACTCGTTCCTAGGAGATTGTAAATCATCAAATCATCACATTTCGGTAACAACTCGTAAAGCCCTAGTGCAGACCAAACCTCACTTAGCCAACTAATACCAAAAGGACGAGACCAACCACTATAAACGACCTCCACTCACAACTGTATACTAGACAACCAGCATCACGTGACGTATTATAAACTAATAACCTCATCTCAAAATCTCATACCATACACAGTGTCAAGCCCCTGGAGACCGTCATAATTCACCAATCTTTGTCGACCACATGTACGAGTGCTATATATATACTAACAACTTACTAAGTATGTTATCGACAATATAAAATAAAATCACTGTTTATGCACATATACTCGAACAGTAAACATATGCAACAACACAACCTTTAATTACATATCAATGTTATTACTAGTTCAAATAACCGAACATGCTTGACTTATTATGTTACTAATTAAGCTTCCCGACAGAGTTAACAATTTCATCGCAATTATAAAAAATGCACAAGGGATGTAAACAACAAAAGCCATCTTATCGTTACTCATGCTCATTACTATCATTAAGCTGTACATACATAGTATAAGTTGCTAGTTCTCACTATTAAGCACAAATTTATATCCACATTAGTACTACTTGGCAAATAAATTAAAATATGCACGTGAATCAATTATACATGTATAACCCGTAATTTCACATCATGCTGAAACTCGGTACCCACACATGTTCGAATCATTACTACACACTTGTTTAAAAGCACAGTATATACTAGGACAATTTCATCGCAATTTTTTAAAAAAAGTGCACACTTCAACACCAATGCATTACCATCAATTAACTATCATTCAGCTGCTCACGTCATCACATAAGCCATCTATTTGCACCGTCAACCATATATTGTCATATCGCTAGACATGCTAGACTAATCTTATACAAATAAATCACTTAATACTTCCGTTTCGACATCTTAGCTTCTTATTTGTTGTCTACTCCAATTTACATGATAATTACTAATATCATTAACTCATCGTACATTATTCATGGACTATTATACGAATTACCTCATCCTACGACGATTCATTCAACCCATGTTATGTTCTATCCCATATTCATGTCGATAATATAATCAACCACCATGTAACATCTCAGACTCAATCAGACTCGTTAGCTCAGGTAACCGCAATTTACTTGCACGTAATCACACTTGTTACTATCTATAATATGTGTGACAATCAATCCACTTAATCAACCTAGCTATCATTCATGTGTTGGGGCTGGTGTCCTCCACAGTTAGTGCAATGACATATAAATCTCTAAAAGGATCAAAGGGTATACTTTTGTATTATTATCAGTTGGTCCACGTTTATCAATAACGGTTGGCTTGCTAGATAAGTTTGACGTTATTGTCATACTGATGGCGGTGATCAACTGGTCCCTAAAAGTCACACCTATAGGATACGTTTGAGAGATGTGACGGTATGAAAATACAGTCATGTTGATGCCTAATATGACTAAGCAGTTAGTCGGAGTTATGGACTAATAATTAGTCAAACGCGATGTTGAGATATTTATTTAATACGGATTAAATAATAATGGCTAAATTGAATTAAGCAGTTAATTCATAAATTGAATATAAACGATTATATTTAATTAATGTATATTGAACTTAATTAATTATACAATATTGTCATTATCGGACATGTATTAATATGCCGACTAATTCGTGTTACTAGTCGATATTTTAATATCCGATGACGGATGACGATTTATAATTAAAACCCGTCATATACACTTTAGCGAAACGAGTCGGACCACGAGTTAAAATAAGGAGAAAGTGGAAAGCCCACTTCCCCCTTGAAGCTCACGGTTTGGACGAAGCAAACAAAAGGAGAGAGCCTCTCTCCTTTTGACCTAATCATTGTCATTTGCACACAAATTAGGGTTTCGGGGCAATTTTCTCTGAAAACCTAGATCTCACATCGAAAACCTCACAAAAACTCTCTCAATATTGCAAGGCAATTAGAGAGTACTTTCTAGCACAAGGGGCATAGTTTCAGACGGTCTTGGGTGCAACGATTAGGAGGAAATCTACATTGATTTCTGTTCTTAGGCCGTATTCACAAAGAACCCGAGGTTGATTCTTATACCTTTATCGTTTCTCTTGTATTTTTCGTTTATGACAATAATCACATGTTAAAATTGCGTTATAATCCTAAAATTTAAGGGAATTTTACGGATATTTCCCTACAAGTGGTATCAGAGCGAGGCCACGTAAATTTTTCATTGTGATTTTCATTAAACGATTTGAATCGATAATCATTTTTGCATTGAATTCCGTGTGGCAAAAAAAAATTTTTTGATGTTTTGTCACGGTTCAGCCGTGAAAGAAAAAAAAAAAAAAAAAAAATTCGTGTTTTGTTTTTTTTTTCCGGACATAGCATGTGCATAATACGGATTTTGTGCATTCGCTTGATAGTGAAACGGTTCACTCACGTACCATTTAGTTATTTTAAAGCGATTTAAAGTAACGGATTATCATGAATTAAAATTAAGTTGATAGAAGCGGTTTTGTCACATAATTTTAATCGTTAAAAGGTGGTTTGGATAAATTTAACATAATTACGGAATTATGTCAAGAATAAATTTTGTTTTAGTTGATGCATTTTATTTATCGTTACTTTTGAATGCCTTGAATGCTTTATTACGTATTTAATTTTACAAACGGTTGTAACTTAGTGTGGCCTTAGTAGAACGTGTTACCGTAATGATGGAACACGGTCTTGGTTGTATTTTGAGATCTCGCATCTCCGTTTTGGATTTTTCTTTGTAATTACAGTTTTAATTTAGAATGTAAATAGGTTTATATTTTGTAATTTTGTAATTGTAATTTTGAGAAGACCAAAGATGGAGAATCGGATGCTCACTCCCGCTACATGGATCAAGATGAAACATCAAGACAAGCTTCTCGGGTCCAACGGTGGATTCCAAAGTTGTATTATGTTCTTTTTGCTAGGATAGGCCATACTAGGACTTTTATTTACGTTTTGCATTTATTTTTATGTTTTTCTTCGTAACGATAGTTTGCATCATATTCCGCCTAAAACCAAACCACCTAATAATTGCATGAAAACTGACTCATATAGAGGTTACGCGTTAGTTTTCTATGATATACAGATATCACACGTTTTTACTTAAGCCATCACCTAAGTTAATTCATTCACGTAATGCTAGTTTTTCGTTCACTTAAAATGAATTAAAACTAAGTTGATGGGATCTTCCTCGTATAACCAAAAATTGAGAATAGTCTTTATAGGTCAAACTCCAATGAATCCCTTCTTCGTCGGTAGGCATAATATGACCCCTTCTACGTCGGGTAAGTTGGAACTGATTGACCTATTTTATCTCAACACTATGGTCACTCGTACGATCCTGTAATTATGGTGGACTATAGATAGGATTTACGGAAATCTATCGACCAAGAGTTCTAACGGTAGAACTAGCTAAACAGTTGGCTTATCAATTTAGGGAAATTGAGTCTTGGGATCACTTGTATTATTCTTAAGGGAGATCAATTATGCAAGTGCAATGAGTCTACACGTTAAAATCAATTTTAAATAGACTTAAATCACCTCGATGAGTTGCTTATTTCGTTTTGTTTTTCCTTTCTTTTTCAGTGTAGATCACGATCACTTAAACTCGCTAATAACAAAATGGTCGGGCCGTCTTGACGACCCAATGCCAAGTGCCACATTGGACCGTGAGTCCCGGCTTCGATCTTCATGAATCGGATGAATCGGTCTACTCGACTGAAGAATGATGGATCAAACTTCGCGGAATGGGAGGCGGCATTACGGAATGCTGCCATTGCTGACGGGAAGCTCAAATATCTGGTTGAGCCCATCCCGTCAAACCCAGGCCCCACGGCTGGAGCTAACGAGATCGCCACGTATAGCGATTTCGTCATGGAAGCGGGTGCGATTAAAAACGTACTCATTTTTGCAATGGAATCCAGTTTGCAGAAACGCTTCATAGCCCAATGTGCGAACAAGATTTTCACCACGCTCACTAAGGAATTCTCGAAAGCACCGAGAATCGTAACCTATGAGCATACCTGTCACTTCTTTGAGGCGAAACTCCAGAAGGGCCAACCGGTTAGCCCACACATTCTCAGCATGATTGAGAATGTCGAGAAACTGGAGGCGCTTGATTGTAAAATCAACGAGAACATTGTGATTGACCGCATGCTTCATTCACTCCACGATGGTTTTGCGCTCTTTAGAGCCAATTACTATATGAATGATTTGAAGAAAAGTCCTCATGCACTACACTCCCTTCTCGTACAGACCGAGAAGGACATGAAGTTTAGTGGGAGCCTGAAACAGGATGTTCTCATTGTGTCAAACAAGGGCAAGGGTAAGGGCAAAGCTCAGGCAGACCTAGCAGTAGCTAAACCGAAGTTTAAGAAGTCAGGATCAGGTAAGAGTGGGCCTGGTGAGTCGAGCACCTCATCGGGCGCGACAAAGAGCAAGACTGGTAACATGGAATGCCATCATTGCCACAAGACTGGGCATTGGAGGCGTACATGTCTTGTATACCATGAGGACATAAAAGCAGGTCGCGTTAATCCTGTTGGTATGTCTTCTTCTTCTTCTTTTATTCATATGATTGAGATTAACCACGCAAGTTACGGAACTTGGGTACTAGATACTGGTTGTGGTTCTCATTTGTGCAATCATGTGCAGGGCCTCCGAAACATCGAACCCCTCGTAAAGGGTGAGGTGGACCTGCGTGTCGGGAATGGAGCACGAGTGGCTGCCGTCTCGAGGGGAACATACGTGATCCAGCTTCCTAGCGGATTTGAGTTATTTTTATATAACTGCTATTATGTACCCAGTCTTTCCAAAAACATTATTTTAGTTTCTGCACTTGACAAACTTGGTTTTTCATTTGTAATAGAGAATAATAGCTGCATTTTCTCATTACACGATATGATTTATGGCAAGGCAGTCTCCATGAACGGAATTTATGTTTTAGATCAGACCACCGAAATATTGCACGTAATGAATAAGAAGTTAAAGGTTGGTGACAAAGATCAAACGTATCTATGGCACTGCCGTATGGGACACATTAATGAGAAACGCGTAAAACAGCTCATAAAGAATGGAGCTATCTCGGCCTTTGATTTTCAATCATTTGGCACGTGTGAATCATGTCTCATTGGCAAGATGACTCGAATTTCCTTCAAAGGTGTTGGAATGCGCGCTGCTGACCTATTAGGACTCATACATACGGATGTGTGTGGACCTATGTCAATCACCGCACGAGAAGGCTATAGGTATTTCATCACTTTCACGGACGATTTAAGTAGATATGGCTATGTCTACTTAATGAAGCACAAAAGTGAGTCCTTTGAGAAATTCAAAGAATACCGAGAATCGGGTCACGAAACCAACCGAGTAGAAAGATTAAAACACTGCGATCAGACCGTGGTGGCGAGTATCTTTCTCACGAGTTTGATCAACACCTTAAGGACTGTGGGATTGCCTTACAGTTAACTCCACCTGGAACACCTCAGTTGAATGGTGTGTCCGAACGGAGAAATCGAACACTACTTGATATGGTTCGATCCATGATGAGTCACCCCGTGTTGCCTGATTCATTGTGGGGTTATGCTCTTCTGTCAGCTGCTCTAATACTTAACCGAAGTCCGTCTAAAGCTGTTGACAAGACTCCATATGAACTATGGAAGGGAACGGTCCCTAACTTGTCCTTTATACGGGTTTGGGGCTGCAAGGCTTATGTCAAGTGGAGACACGAGGATAAGCTCGGCCCGCGATCGGTCAAGACATACTTTATAGGTTATCCTAAAGGAACACTTGGTCATTACTTTTATTCGCCAACCAAACAACGTGTATTTGTTGCGGCTAGTGCGACATTCTTAGAGAAGGAATTTCTCGAGAATGCGAAGAGTAATAGAACCTTCGAGCTGTCGGAGATTCCAGAACCAAATACCGAGCAACCATTGGAGGAACCAGCCCTTCAATCCCTACTGTGGTGAACATTCCTGAGGAACCTAGGAGGTCGGGAAGAGTCTCTATTCCTCCGGACGGATACATTGGTATGGTCGAGGAACATGACATAGATGACATTCTACTCTTAACGAGTAGTGAACCCGCAACCTATAAAGGTGCCATGACTAGTTCTGACTCAAAGCTATGGCTTGAGGCCATGCAATCCGAGATGGACTCCATGTATGAGAACAACGTATGGGATCTTGTTGACTTACCTGCTAAGGTTCGTCCCCTTCAATGCAAATGGCTTTACAAGATAAAGCATTCTGTGGAAGGTCAACAAGATATCTATAAAGCACGACTAGTTGCTAAAGGTTTCACCCAAGTGCCAGGTTTGCACTACGATGAAATTTTTGCACCCGTAGTCATGTTGCATTCCATTCGGATTATCTTAGCGATTGCCGCTTTTCATGACTATGAAATTTGGCGATGGATGTGAAAACCGCCTTCTTAAACGGTTTTTTGGAGGAAGAGTTGTACATGGTACAACCCGAAGGTTTCATCGATCCCGAACATCCTAAGAAAGTGTGCAAGCTTAAGCGTTCCATTTATGGACTTAAGCAAGCTTCTCGGAGTTGGAATCATCGTTTCGACCAAGTGATAAAAGAAAATGGATTTACTCGATCGGTCGAGGAACCATGTCTATATATCAAGTCGAGTGGGAGCAAGATTGTCTTCCTAATATTGTATGTTGATGACATACTCCTGATTGGGAATGACATACCTCTCTTAACTTCGGTAAAAGTATGGTTGAAGAACCATTTCCAGATGAAAGATCTGGGTGAGGCACAAAGAATTTTGGGCATCCGTATCTATCGAGATAGATCACGTCGGATATTATATCTCAGTCAGGAGTCTTACATAGACAAGATCCTAGAGAGATTCAGCATGACTAACTCCAAAAAGGGGTTTCTTCCTATGGCTCCAGGGGTGCATTTGAGCAAGTCTCAGGCACCAGAGACACCGGAAGAGAAAGAGCGCATGACACGGATTCCTTATGCCTCGGCAATAGGATCAATCATGTATGCCATGATATGCACACGTCCGGACGTGGCATATGCATTGAGTATGACAAGTCGATTCCAACAGCATCCAGGTGAATCACATTGGATGGTTGTCAAGAACATTCTTAAGTACCTACGGAGGACTAAAGATTGGGCATTGACTTATGGAGGCGAACAAAAGCTATGCGCAACCGATTACGCAGATGCTAGCTTCCAAACGGATCGAGATGACTCGAAATCTCAGTCTGGATTCGTTTTTATTCTTAATGGCGCTGAAGTCAGCTGGAAGAGTTCCAAACAAAGTGTTACAGCAGATTCTACGACTGAGTCCGAGTACTATGCCGCGTCTGAAGCTGCAAAGGAAGCGATATGGATGCGTCAATTCTTACAAGGACTATCTGTAGTGCCTAGTTCGAATTACCCGATCACCATCTATTGCGAAAATAGAGGTGCCATCTTCCAAGCTAAGGAGCCTAAGTCTAGCAACAAGTCTAGACATGTACAACGGAAAGCTCATCTAATCCGAGATTACGTGGAGCAAAAGGAGGTAGT
This sequence comes from Silene latifolia, assembly GCF_048544455.1. Lineage (NCBI taxonomy): Eukaryota > Viridiplantae > Streptophyta > Magnoliopsida > Caryophyllales > Caryophyllaceae > Silene > Silene latifolia. Next base: position 144,066,283 of record NC_133526.1, read on the forward strand.
GATAGAAAAGATTGCTACAGATGATAATATAGCAGATCCTCTCACTAAACCATTACGACAAGATAAGCATGAAGGACATGTTAATTCCATGGGAATTAAACGTGTTCCTGAGTTGTAGTACTCTTTTATGTATTAGATTCATTTTCTTGTGTACTCTATACGACATCATCGTTTTGATATTTATATATTTTGTTTTTCATGTGGATTTGTACGACAATTTTGAACACCACAAAGTGAACTGAACAAACATTATATTTTTGGTCCTTAATTGCTCACGTGAGCTGATAACTCTGGCAATTAGTTTGTGACGTTGGTTGATGGTGGGTTCAACGAGCCATAAGTCAAACGGTTGACTGACCAATCACAGAGGCGAGTTATACGGATATCTCGTAGGACACAATTGTGACAACGACGTGGAGTCCTAAATGTTTTATAACATTCGGTGCCAGGTCGTGTATAGGACCTCCATGGTGACCCTAAGAGTCGATTCTTTTGACTATCGACTGTCTCTTGAGACTAAGGCAGATTTTGGGTGACTTTGGTTTCTTTCTCACGGTCATCCGTAACAGGAGGCCAAGTAGATTTTTTCTGGGTCATTTCATGTTGTGCTTAGATCGGCAGGAGTCGAGTTGAAGGAAATATTCAGCCTTTATCAGGTACTCGATATTTCTCGGGGCCACTCGAGGAGTCAGAATCGAAATGCATGGTCATGCTCGAATACGAATTCGTTTTATCAGTTAAGTTACTCTCTAGTCGGGGAAACCACTCTAGATACAGATCGATTGTAAAATACGACCTTTGCGGATCCGGATCTGCAAATTGTTTTACATTGAGTGGGAGAAATTTTAAATGGATATGAGAATCGGTTATCGCACATACACTTGTACGGACAAGTGGGAGTTTGTTGGAGCCGGTGTCTTCCAGTTAGTGCGGATAACGTTATTGCACGTACACTTGTACGGATAAGTGGGAGTTTGTTGGGGCTGGTGTCCTCCACAGTTAGTGCAATGACATATAAATCTCTAAAAAGATCAAAGGGTATACTTTTGTATTATTATCAGTTGGTCCACGTTTATCAATAACGGTTGGCTTGCTAGATAAGTTTGACGTTATTGTCATACTGATGGCGGTGATCAACTGGTCCCTAAAAGTCACACCTATAGGATACGTTTGAGAGATGTGACGGTATGAAAATACAGTCATGTTGATGCCTAATATGACTAAGCAGTTAGTCGGAGTTATTGACTAATAATTAGTCAAACGCAATGTTGAGATATTTATTTAATACGGATTAAATAATAATGGCTAAAGTGAATTAAGCAGTTAATTCATAAATTGAATATAAACGATTATATTTAATTAATGTATATTGAACTTAATTAATTATACAATATTGTCATTATCGGACATGTATTAATATGCCGACTAATTCGTGTTACTAGTCGATATTTTAATATCCGATGACGGATGACGATTTATAATTAAAACCCGTCATATACACTTTAGCGAAACGAGTCGGACCACGAGTTAAAATAAGGAGAAAGTGGAAAGCCCACTTCCCCCTTGAAGCTCACGGTTTGGACGAAGCAAACAAAAGGAGAGAGCCTCTCTCCTTTTGACCTAATCATTGTCATTTGCACAAAAATTAGGGTTTCGGGGCAATTTTCTCTGAAAACCTAGATCTCACATCGAAAACCTCGCAAAAACTCTCTCAATATTGCAAGGCAATTAGAGAGTACTTTCTAGCACAAGGGGCATAGTCTCAGACGGTCTTGGGTGCAACGATTAGGAGGAAATCTACATTGATTTCTGTTCTCAGGCCGTATTCACAAAGGACCCGAGGTTGATTCTTATACCTTTATCGTTTCTCTTGTATTTTTCGTTTATGACAATAATCACATGTTAAAATTGCGTTATAGTCCTAAAATTTAAGGGAATTTTACGGATATTTCCCTACAAGTGGTATCAGAGCGAGGCCACGTAAATTTTTCATTGTGATTTTCATTAAACGATTTGAATCGATAATCATTTTTGCATTGAATTCCGTGCGGCAAAAAAAATTTTTTTGATGTTTTGTCACGGTTCAGCCGTGAAAGAAAAAAAAAATTCGTGTAATCCCCTATAAAATCTAGCGCAAAACAGTGGCAGAAACACTGTCGAATGAGATTAAATACACAAAAATAAAAGTTCTAACTGTTATAAATTGAGAATGTATAAAATTCTCAAGGATAAAATTAAATGGTCAAGTCTAAACAATTGCCACTTTTATAAAAAGAGCGAAAATAAAATTTTCTCAAAGTGTTCAAACTAAAACCATAAAACAAAGCAGAAAAACAGAGTAGGATCTGCAAACTACTCGCTAGCTCTCACAGAAATCCCAGCAAAGCTAACACATGTCATGTTATAAACATAACAGTCACAATCAGTGGGGAGTAACTCGACGTTCTCTCAGCCATATCACATGATATAATTATTATAGAAGCAGATAATATATAAAAGTAAATTGAAATGTTATAAAATATAAGTGACCAAATATGATTACCATATCACGTTAAAACCAACGTGCTGCATGCTTAAAAGCAAAATATTCAAAAGACATAATGAAAATAATTTAGTTCAGGCTAGATATCCACTTTTTTTTTTTGGTGAAATGTGAGATGTATATATATATATATATATGTATATATATATACATATATATGTATATATGTATATATATATACATATATACATATATATATATATATATATATATATATATATACATATATATGTATATATATATACATATATGTATATATATATGTATATATATATATATATATGTATATATGTATATATATATACATATATACATATATATATACATATATATATACATATATATATATATATATATATGTATCAAAAAATAAGAGTCATGGGTACATATCAACTAAAACCAGATTACATAATACCAATTTTCTTAAGCCATTCTATTTCTACAATTCTTATACCATGCACCCAAGAGTATAGTGCATGGTACTCCCATTAGTTTTTTTAATTGTAATGTAATTAGTGGGGTAGTTATTAAAAGGTGTATATATATTTAAAATGACTATTTTTTGATTTAACTTCCAATTTTAAAAAACAAAAAATCACTAATGTTCATAATATTTTTTACTCAATAAAATAAATCATATTTGATATATTTTGAAACTCGTTTATAATATTTAAATATATATTCACACAATTTAAGTGATATATTCACATGTTAAATTGTGTGAATATGTATATTTTGTTAAATGAATATCTGTGAATAACTCAATAAAATGTTTGTTGTTCTTATGAACAAGTGATTTGTGAACATGTCTATTATATTGTTTGAATATCTATATTAGTTGTGTGAGTATGTGAGTTTTACATTGTGAATATAATTTTTAATCTATGTGAATATGCTAGTTATGTAATATGAATATCTGATGAGTATATTAATTACGTGATGTGAATATCTCATTGTTATGAATATGTCAATTATGTGATGTGAATATGTGAGTAAAATCAAAATAAACACCAAAATATATCAAAAGTGATCTCTATTTATAGAGGAAAGAAAATTATAAATTGTGGTACAAATTTTTATATTTTTTAAATGTATTAAATTTAAATTTTAAAGGTTTTAAGTTTTGATTTTATGATTTTACAATAACTAAATGATGAGAGTATCCTACTCCCTACTCATGGGAGTAGGACATAATTTACCCTATTTTTAAGAGAGTAAGCTTTCTGGTGTCTCTTCCTCGAGATCTCATCTTCATGTCATCAACAATGTTTGCTGCAACCTTTTCAGGCCTTAGTAGAACACCATTAGCCCTGCACTTATTCCTAGGGTGCCATACATGGTATATAGCTCCCAAGACCAGTCCTGCCTGCACTCCTCGCTGCATCTTAGTTCCAGTAGCTTGTATACAGAATTCAAGCACATTGTCAACTGCTAAATATAGGCCAGTTTTCTGCTGCATACATTAAACGATCTTGGTACTGTAATCACACCTAAAGAATAGATGTTCCAAATCTTCAGGTGCCTGTTAAGTAGCAACTGTCATCAATGTCCAACCCATACCAGATCAGCTTATCTTTGGTTCTGAAAGCTCCATGTCCAAGAAGCCAGCCCATGAATTGGTGCTTTGGGACCACCCATTCATTCTATACCACACCATCCCAGCTAACCTTAGGACGAGCACCCAGGAGCCATTGATAACAGCTAGCAGTAGAGAATCCTGCCCCCAATACATCCCATGCCTCATTTGTGTAAGCAGCGGCCAAGTCCTGTTGCACTCTACAAACTCTCCTCCACACCCAGCTTGTGTTAGTACCAGGCTTATACTGCCACCAGGTCTGTCCTTTAAGATGGTTATGCTTCACCCATTTGACCCATATAGTGTCCTTATCCTCAGCAATCCAATTGACTAGCTTACCTATCAGTGCCTTGTTCATCAATTCCAAGTTTTTAATCCCTAGACCACCCTCTGCTTTAGGCCTACACACAGTGTCCCATGCCACCAGTGGAACCCTATGGTAGTCAGCACGGTTATCCCATAGGAAATTTCTGCAAGTAGCCTCAACCTTTGCAAGAATTCCCTTTGGCAGAACAAACAAAGATGCCCAATAGGAATGTAAGGTAGTCAAAACAGCTTTCACCAAGGCAAGTCTCCCAGCATATGAAAATTTCTTTGCTCCATAGTCATGTATTCTGCTACAGATCTTCTCAACTAAGCATTCACAATCCTGTTTTTGAAATCTAGTGGTTTGAATTGGCATACCAAGATACATAAAAGGCAACTTACCCTCTGCAAAACCAGACACACTCAGGATGTCTTGTTTGAGCTGATCAGGAACCACTCTAAAATAAGCATTAGACTTTGCAGCACTTATTTTTAGACCAGTAGCTTTAGAAAATGTAGAGTAGGATATCCACTTTAGCTATACTTATGACACCGCAACATCTTTACTAGTTTCGGGAACCCAGTGTCACGCTAAGATGACCAACTCCAAGCTTGCTAACTAGACAACAAACTATAATAGGACACGACTTACCACGCAGTGCGAAGTCCTAGTCTAAGTACATGTACATGACTCTACGACGATTTGTACCGCCCGCAGGATACCTAACCATATATCTGTTTTACTAAAACCATATGCCTTAGTTTGTTATTCTTTGCCTTTACTTTCATTATTCCAAACTTAAAAATATTCCAAGTAATATAGTATATTATTCAAATGGTTCGTAAGTGAACTACACTTTTATTTTCTTCGAATAAGAAAACTTAAACTTAAATCCAAAAGTACAAAATTTATTTAAGGACTTTAAATAAATTAAGTTACTGAAATTAAACTTTAAATTCCATCCTTTGACTTAAGGTACTTTAGTAAAGACTTATTACTTAGGCTTTAATGAGACGGAGTTCTATATTAGTTTATAAAACTGAAGGGCAGTATTATAAAATTCATAATTAATTACAGAAAAATCTAAATGATGCAAGGCCAATTTTCATGGTTTCCTGTAGCTTTTAGCTACAACTTTCATTTGTTGACCAACTTCAAATTACGAAAGTATCAGGGGTCTAAAAATTCATTTTTAGAAGCTGTCATAAAACGACACCCAGAATATTTTAATTTATAAATCCATTATTAGAAGGCAACATTCGGCAAGGCCAAATTTTAAACATAACTAGACATCTTAAGGTTTCTGTGATAAAAAGATTAGCCACTGTTTCAAAAGGAAACTATATTTTAAAAATGAATCTTTGAGAAAAGTCATAAACGCGTTTTACATGCGAGCTGTTCACAAATAATTTATTCTGACTACACCGTAAGTTTAAATCTTATGAAATTTTTTATGCAGACTCTACACTTGAAAATAATAGGAGTCTATTCTTTACACTTTTGCAAATTCAAAATAAAAATAGGTGATATAATTTTTACAAACAGACAAACATATTTGACAGATTTAACAACGGTTTTCATCAAACTTGTAAAATTCACCATAAATCGAAAATAATGATTCAAGATCTAATATTTTATACACAACCTATTACTCTATGGCTCTGCCACATATTAAAATTTCGTGAATTTAAAATTTGATTTAGTATTTTTTAACATAATTAAAACCGAACAGAATCGATAGCATCGCAGAAACTGCATCAATACTTTAAATTACGAAATAAATACTAAAACTCCAAAACAATTACCACGAAAATTCATGGTATCTTAAAATATATCATTTAACCCAGAAAAATAATTTACACCTCATGAAAATCATAAAAACGAATTTATACTATCTTTATATCATAATAATCGATTTGATCATAAAACTTGTAAATCAACCAAAATAAATTCTTATTGACAAAATAAAATTTATACATAGTCAAAATAAATTATGGATATCAAGAGATCAGAAATTAAAGGTTTCGAAAATCATATGTATCAATAAATCATCATAAAACATTAAAAATCCAATAATACATACAACTACAATAATTAAATCGATGTAATACCGAGTAACGTCGAAGTTACCTTAATCGCTATCCAAATTAATCAAGTACTCGTCCTCGTGTGGATTGTCGCGAAATCCCTTAGAATAGGATGAACGGATGATGAGAGAAGGTCGATCCGAATAAAGAAGCAAGAAGGCAAGCACGTACGTAAATTTTTTAGAAACAGCGGTAGAAGCAGAAGCAGGTTTACGTCGTTTTGTTTTTTTTTTTTTGTTTGAATGAAAACCTAATGAATCTACGCAAAAGGTAGAGTTTATAAGAGACTAAAATAAGAAATAAAGTCTTCTTAAAAGTTCTAAGTTGACTGGCCAAAATGATTGTTTAAACAACCAAAAATATCTTCCCATTTAAATAAGAATAAAATGAACTCAAAAGAAACAAATTCCGAAGTCCAACAAATTAACTCGGAATAGAATTAAATAAAGTAAGGCGGCGATAAATAGAATTAATAATAAATCTCGAGAATAATAAATTACGAAATCAAATTAGAAAAATGGCGGGTGTTACAACTTCCTCCACTAAAAAAAGTTTCGTCCTCGAAACTAAAAGTAAAAAAAAAAAAACATTACTTGAAATTTCGAAGACTTTCTTTTAAAATATCTCAAAACAATTTTGTTTTTTTTTTTAAACCAGCTTTCAAAATCGAAGTATTAGAAACTTCTTTTCTCATCTCATGACCGAAAGAATGCCCGTCGCGAACAAGAATTCTATCGTCCAAGATAAAAGCAAGTCAACGATTGAAAAATCATTTCAAAACCATACATTTGTGAGTACCGAACCGGTCATTAGACGTCTTTAATGACAAGTCCTACTATTCAACCAATGTCGAAATCCAAAAGTAGATGTGCAACTTTTACTTAAAACCTTTGGACAAATCGAATTTGTAAATACAACGTAACTTTTGAAAGTTTTAGAAGCATCCAAACAAAAATTTTCGAAACAATTTCGAAATACTTTCAAACGAGTTTTAAAAACATTTCAAGATAAGACAAAATTTAGATACTAACCAAGAGTAAAACGAAAATAGAAGTTTAACACTTTGAAATCATAAATCATAAATTTCCAAGATAATCCAAACTTTGGAGTCAAACCTTGTATAAAACAGAAATATTCGAGGAAAAAGGTTAAAGGTAAAAGTTTTCAAACTTCCGCCAAGGTTAAGGTAGAAACAGATGCTCGGGTGAAGAAGTGGGAATGAGAGATTCAAGAGCTATACAAAGCTCTCTCAAGGATTACAGAAGAGGTTAAAGATATCAAGATTCTTGGTACGAATCCTCTATGGAACCCAAGCTTTTTCTATTCATCGAAAACAACACCAAGGTTATTAAACTCAGGCAACTAAGTTGTCAAGCTGAGAATTGCCAAACTTCCTAGTCTACATCTGTTAGGTTCATATACCTATTATTAGACTCCTCTAATAGTGAACTAATTAACTTGTTAATTATTTGTTCTTAAGATCTAGTGCATGCATAACAAAATGAAAGATTTATAAGAAAAACAATGTCCCTTACATTGATGGTTGGTTCGAAATATTGGGCACAAGTAAGGTCACCTTCCTTCACTTGTTCTTGAGCTTAATGTGATGGATGATCCTCCAAGATCCCAAGTATAGAAATCCTCCTTAGATTGCACCCAAGACTTACCCTTAAAATAGTATACTAATTAACTTGATTATTATACTAGTATCCTTAAAATGTATTCTAATATTGTTATTATTACTACACTAGTAACCTTGTTTTAATATTAGAATGGATGAACAATTTATTGTGAATCTCCAAAAACTTGTTAGAGAAAACTAGAGAGAAGTAGGAGAGTTTTTGCATGAGATGAATAATGAATTAGTTTTTTTTCAAATGAGAACAAAAATTCTCATAAAGAGAAGGAGGGAGCACGGTTGGAACAAGGGAGTAATGCCAAGAATTGGAATCTCCTTTTCCTTTTACTCTTACCAACATATTAGGTGTGTAAGGCTAGTGTGTGTAGGAATGATTACACATTGCTTTATCTCATAAAATAATCAACTACACACCACCATGACACCCTTCATTTCGGTCCATGTCTTAAAATGGACTACCATTTTATTTTGTCAATTTGTCATTTGTCACACAATATGTCACATATAGTATGATACATGTCATTAATTAATTTTAATGCATATTATCACATAAATATCATTTTACAAATTAATTAAATTACATACAACAAATTGACTAGTGATACTTGATCATATAAATAAAATGAGTTACAAAATTATAATTCACAACTTCTTGTAATTATAATTAACCATTCATTCTTATCTCTATTGTTTCTCAAACAATAAGCAATTTTAGTAACAAAGCATTTTTATTACTAAAATAAATCTTATTTAATCCCATTACAATAAGATATCAATACTCTCTCTCACAAGTAAATTGTTCACTTTTAAGGAATTGATTACCTCATATCGTCATACAATTAATCAATTTATCCATTAAGGGAATTGTCCTTTAGGTGTGACCTTAAGGGATCAACTGACCACCACCGTCACACGACAGTAATGTCAAACTCTAGTCAGCCAAGCATTACCGATTAATGACGATCAGTCGATTATATAATAAATCATCCCTCACGTATTCTTTGTATGAGATTTAATTATGATATTAAATCATGTGATCGCACTATTGTCGAGGATACATTTCCCAAAAATCTCCCACTTGTCCTAGACAAGTGTGCGTCACCATTTCTCTTGTCCTATTACAATCTCCCACTCAATGCAAAGTGTCTTGCAGGTCGTACTTACACTTGATTATATCTTGAGTGGTTTTCTCGATCTGGAGATTAACTGTCTGACCGGAATTATCTATCATAGATACCTTCCGAGCGTGGCCACGCATTTCCAGTTAACTACTCCTCGAGTGGCCCTGAGATTTCAAACAACCCTGACAAGGGGTGGACAATTCCTATCGCCCTATTCCCTTCGTTCAGCCACAGTCCATCATAACCCAAAAATACCCAGTTTGACCTCATTTACGAAATCGTAGAGTATAAATCAAAGCTAATCAGAAGTTGTGCCAACTTGGGCGAATAGTCTCTAGTCAAAAGAATTGACTCATAAGAATACTATAGTAGCTCTTGCCACAACCAGGCTTTTTATGAATTACCAGAACTCTATAAGCGGTCACTGCCCGACAGAGTGTCCCATACAGTCTGCCTATGTGATCGACTAGTCATCCCATATGACTCTATGGCACTTGAACTTGCCATCAATCGCATCACACTCTAGTCACTTCGAGACGTCACCTCATATAAGTAACTAGGGGCGAATACCATGTCAATCCAGTTCACTTTAATGGGGTTCAATTTGTCTCTAAAACCCATTCGGATACGACAAGGTAGGGGGTGAGTTTAATGAAACTCAAACGATAAATGTGATTATCACATATGAATAGTCAATACACTATTACTACTTCATATCTTATCATCTTTAGTGTATTATTAACACTAGTTTGGATGCAATAAAAGCTTGGAAAGTAGATATACCCGATATCTGTATATTCCAACTTTATTAATTGCTACTCCCTTCCATTCAATGTCATCTCTAATGACATGA